>NW_026892551.1:7202500-7802500 GCF_033815535.1 Pezoporus flaviventris
TCTTATTTAAATACAATTACCAGATGAAGAATTCAAGTCTGTTTTTTCTTCCTGTTAGTACTCGTATTCCTACCCCAAAAAAGATTATCCAGGGGTATATTCATCCAAAATGCTACCTCATATTTTGCAAATGGAAACCACTCCTTGCTGATAGAAGAGCAGATACTTTTCATGACCCAAATGTGAATGCTTGTATTTATCTAACTGATTCTGCTTTGAGCCTGGGTGTAACAAAGACAATATAAACTTAGCACATAGTTCAGTAATTAATTGTTTGGAAACAATTCATTGTAAATACTTTTGTATTTATAGCCACTGCAAAACAATGAAGATAACATCTGAGAAGGCTCCAAGTGAAACAGGAAGACACTGCAAAGGACATGCCATTGTCATTATTAATAAAACTTCTGTTTGACTGCAGCACAAGGTGCAGAGATTAATATCAGCTGTGTCCCTGGAGGGACGAGACAATGTAGAGCTGCAGCGAGAAGAGTAACACACCCTTCTGTGATAGTATACGCGGAAGACGAAGCTTCCTTCATGGTTTTCTCAGTTCTATTTGCACAAATGTCATGGCAAAAAATACCGTTGCTATTCATTTATAAAAACCTTGCACCACATGTCTGTAATTCTGTATAGACTCCCAGCACAGACCTTTTGACTGAACTGTATTTACCTAGTGTCAGAAGAAATGCTTTTGTTCCTTGTGTATTAGCAGTGCAGGCTTGCATTGTGACTTTGCTAATGAAGGTAAAAGATTCTCTTTCACAGAGACAACACGTTTTGAGTATTTTGCAATCCCTACAGAAAACACCTATAACTGCATTAAATATTGCTGTTATAGAACAAAACAACAGCAATAAATAATCCAAAAATAGCGAGCTCGATGATTACCTCTTCCTGATTGTCCAAAAAAGGAAGATTGAGTGAAACTAAACCAGGTGACAAAACCATTACTATTTCTGAGAATAAACTGTAACCCAGTCTCAATATGTAGATGCAGAAATCATTATTGCTGTGAGAATATATTTTTTTACCCTCCATATAAACAACCCTTACAGAGGGACAGAATGTGAGAACACCTCTGGTGAGTATTCTAAATCATCATGCTATTTTTTTTTTTTACTCTAGATAGATAAATCTCCAATTGTCTCAACATATAAATACAATAGGGAGGCTAGGAACAAGCTCTTTAGTTTCTTGATCCAACGCAGTGCAGCTGAAACAGGACAACTCACTGTTTCTTTAGTGACTTCTCCAAGGTCACTCATGCTTTGTCTATAACGTTAAAATAGAGATCTCTGGCTTTACTGGCACTGACTGCCTCATGCCCACATTGCTTTGGTGTCACCCTTTGTACACCACACATGTCCTGAAAAGAGTTAGTTAGCGCAGTTCAAAACAGAGCCAGAGAATTAGTACAAACAATCAAGAGTTAATTTAGGAAATTATTGTTAAGGACTAACTGCTCTGAATATGCAATAATATTGATTACAAACAAGCAGGAGCTAATTATTTGCAATGTGTTTTGTCTATGAATATCAATCCAATAAATTTATGTTTCAAAGACTAAAACTGGCCTAATTTACCATTCAGCCTTCTAAACAATCCTATCACAGTAACTTCTAATTTCCTGAAACACAAATATTTATGCATAAATACATAATATTGAGTTGCAATAAAGTGTTCAGTGCTTTAACTTTCTATTTGGCCATCTTTTGTTTAGCTGCTCAGACATAACATTTATTCTTGTGAAAGTACATGCAAAAGATAAGACATACAAAAAGTGACAGTATCTAAATGGCAGAAAGCTTTGAAAGGACAATGTAAAAAAATGAGCATACAGAAGACACTATTGGTACCTCACTGTACATATTATAATGCATATTATACTGTACACTTTATTTTAGTTTTTCCATTGCAAGATTCCTTTTCTCCCTATTTGACATCCCTAACTTAAAATTTATAGAAAACATACATATCAGCAGCTTAAATGACATTCAAGCAAGAATTACTACACTGAAAAACTTGAGTAGACAGGGACCATGTGACAGGACTAGGAAAATCCCAGTATCTTAGAATCACAGAATTCTAGAATGGTTAGATGTGGAAAGGACCTTACTCTGTTCCCTTTCCCCTGTGTCTCCTTCACTGTAAATTATCAGTTATCATCAATCATCTTGCTTTCACTATGCTTCCAAAGCCCCCACTCTTGTGATACCTCCTTCCTACTGCGGCCGAATCCTCTCCCTCCTCCTCTTCCGCACTTATCCAAGTTTCCCTCAATTCCCTGCTCCTTAAGCACCAGCCAGTTATTTAATCCTTTCTTTCCTCACTCTCAGCCTTTAATTGACCTTCTTAAAGCAACCACTGCCAGCTACCACTTCCCCTTCCCTCTCTTCCTCCTCCTGTTTTGCTGGCCAATCCGGGTGGGAGAGGAAGAGTGGGAGATGAAAGTGGGAGACAGCCTGTCTCCCTGCCAGGTGGCTACACAGAGGCACAGGGTTGTGCAACACTAGCGGCAGGGGCTGAAAATCTGTTGAACACATGAGAAGTTGGCAACATTCAAGGAAGGAGCCGATTCAGAAGGGAGATCAAATGTGGACGTTGTCAGTACACACCATTTGGTAAATGTTGTATATGCTAAAAATTGAAAAGCAGGGGAGGAAGCACAGGCTTGAGTTCCTGATAAGTTGTCTTGCACAAAATATGTGTAAATTACTATCTGGTCCTAAGTCACTACCTGATCTGAACAGTAGCACCTTGTGGCTGCTTTGCATTCAGTTGTCCTGACTCCAGGAGAACCCAGGCTCATGAAATAAGCATATGTTTAATGTAATACATTGTGATTAACATTTTTTTTCTTACCTTTAAAAAAGTTTCCACCTACCTGTCACAGAAAATGATAATATGTCATTTTTCTCTAACTGAAACATAACATGCCTAAGAGGACTGAAAGTCTGTTGTGAGATTTATTTATTACTCTTTTTGGTGGGAGGTGGTTTGAAATTAAATAGCTTCTGACAAGTTCTCTTTCCTTCTGATTTGTTCTTATTGGGAGAGAGGGTGAGAAGGTGAAATCTGCATCAGTAGATTTTATTTTGACAGTAAAAACTCTTTCCCCAGATGGAAAGAAGGATGTTGAAAATTGAGATTAGTCCCGCATGTGTGGACAGACCATACAGATACCAAGAATTACTCCATACACAAAAGTAACATATAAGTGACATAATTTGCTAGCTGGCACCTAGTCAAACCTCAGAGCCACCCAAGGTAGAAAAAAATATAACCAACTTGCTGATTCTTAGCCAACCTTGCTTTGTTCTTCTTTCATTCAGAGGAAAAGCCTTTCAAAAACACTTCATTTCTCTACTGCATGTATTCATATTCTCTTTTTATATTCATTTGGTTGGATAACAAAGAATGTTATGCTCAGCCATAGCAAAACGTGTATGGACAGGCTCAGCAGGAGTTTTCATGTTGTGCTGTCAACACTGCACAATGGTAGCCCTTTTTAAAAAATGAACTTTATGCTGAGAAAAGTTCAGACTTTCAGAGCAATTAATATCTAGTGATATCAACTGAATCAGAGGATTGGCATCACATTATAAGGTTAACAGCTTGTCAAAGCACTAATTCTGTGAATGGACACACATGTCCATAGATGTGTAAAACACAAGAATTTCTACCAATTATTAACCTCGGTGCTATGTTTTTGAGATTTTCTTATGTACTTTAAAGAAATACTCTTAAGCATGTCACATCCCTCCACATATTTCTCCCTAGGTAAGTAACTGTTTGACACAGAAGATGAATTCAGTAGAATAAAGATATGACACAATTTCTGAAGTGTCAAATTCTGAAGAATATGACTTTTCAAGCAAAGGCTTTATTAGTCAATATGCTTTAAACATTTTCTAAAACTATTAAATTAAAAAAAAAATAGTGGATAATATACACAAAAAGGAAGTTTGAATAAAGTGGAACTCTTTCCCATACAAGAATAGATTGGTCCTTCCACTTATGCAGAAATACAGAGATTTCCTATTGACGTCAAGTAGCTTTAGTGGATTGTGTGTCTGAATATAACTACATGCTTGTTACTGAACAGCATTTGCACCAAAAATTTCTTCATAACCAGAAAGCTTTTCATAACATTCACTGTTCCGCATATACTGGTGTCACTATGAAACATTTTTCCTGCTATCATAGATATAAATTAATTTCTGATTAACTTCTACATACAAAAATTAAAACGAACTAAGTGTGTTTGTTAGATAACATAACACCTGAAAAGCTCAGTAGAAAATAAAAGAAATGGTAAACTGTTCAAAGAAGCAGCTAAGCCTTAAACTAGGCATGACTGCAAAAGGCAGCTGATGTCCTATAGCCATAGGATACCAAAAATCCACAGATGCAGTTCGAAGACCAGTTTGAATAAATGAAGTAGGCTTAACCTTTCTGTAGTAGATGAATATTCCTTCCTCCCTGAAGGAAAATATGCCTAATTTCAAATACAGAAATCCTAAAATTCTAAACAGAAGTGTTTTCTTAAAATATAGCAAGAGCAATAATACCTGTAAGTATCTTGCCCTGCATGTGCCAGTGCCATGAATGAGTACACTAACAGCAAATTGCTGAGGGCAGGTATTGCTACCATGCACATTTTTCCCTTCCCTAAAGAACTATGGAAACCATTCTCTCCATTACCTGGCTCCCACTCGTCAAGACATCAATATTTATGTTTTCCACATCAATATATAGTGCACCTTTCATTCCTTTAGTTATAAGCTCATTGATAACAAGAGCTTAATAGGCCACCTTCCAGGTCTTCATAAAGCACAATTATATGCATCAAGATACATATTTTTCAACTTTCTTAGAAAAAAATTAAAAAAATGTGTTTGAGATGTTCTCCCTCTGAATCAAATTCACTTCATTAAAAAACACAACTGGATGCTGCTAAATTTCTAAGTCTTCAGTTGAAGACTTACGTTATTGTATTTTATGCTTCTAATCAAAATCGTGTAAGGGATTGATAAATAAAATGCATTTTATTTTAACCTTTTTCTTCTGTACATACTTGTATATTGACAAAGCCAAACTAAAAAAATACAAAAAAAGTTTCACCAGCATAAAGGCATGAGAAATAACTTTAACTCTGCTGTTCGTGTTGAGTTCAGATTTAATTTTCTGACAACAACAAAAAAAATCAACGCATAGGTAAGAATAAATATATAATAAATAAACACCACAGATATGTTAATTTGCATAAGACAGTAGATCACTGACATTTGCTGGCTGGAGGAAATAAACTGTAAGAAGGCAGATGAGATTTTGGACAGGCTGGGTCTGAAGCTGACATTTGATGAGGTGCAGTCACCAAAACACACAATCATCATGAAAGATTTTTGTAGATTTTAGATGTAGCTAGAAAAGCTTCATAAGATTGCAGGCCAATTGAAACCTGGTAAATAAAAGAGGGCCAGAGACCAATACAAAATATGATACTGGTTTTGGAGGTGGTCCCTGGAACAAATTATCCCCAGAACTGTGCCACATATTGACTTAGAAACAGTTGTTTGGAGAGATCTTCCCAGAGCCTGTGACTGAGCCAGCAATTAAGCAGTGCCTACAATGAAGACTCCAAAACTCTAACTCTCTCCCTTGCCTTCTTTTATTTATCACAGAGTGATAGTTTGTTAGTTTGTGCCTTTGACCTAAATATTGTCAATGGTAGGAAGTGATTATATTATCATATCATCATCAGGATAGATACAGCGCAGTCAAACAAAGGATTTCTTTGAGGTTTCAGAGCCTACAAATCAAGGCTATCTTATAGACAGCTTTAGTTGTCATTTATGTTGGCTGCCATAACACAGAAAAGTATGTGGCATGGCTACACATTTAAAGCCAAGCTTTCTAGCCAAGCCTGATAGTGTAAATTGCCCACTTTAAATGGACAAGAAAGCTTCATATTTTGGTTTTGAAAATGTTCCCCCAACCACATTAGCAAAGTATTTGAGGATATTTATAGAAGCATAATTAGAAGACACTCATTTCCTTCCTCTTCTCCTGCATCTCTTATTGTCCACCCCAACAAAACGAAGTATTTTTATAATTATTTTGGACTGGAAACAGACAGAACCAAAGGTATTTCCCTAATGCTCTCCATACATAGGCCCTAACCCAAAACTTGCTTATTCCTGTTGATTTCAAGACCTTTTCATATCTAGGTCTTTTGCACCACTGGCGTGATGCCATGGGGTATTGATCCAGAACCCTGAGTAGGATGTAGGGCTTTTGTTAGATGAAACAGCTTTGCTAAAGTGAAGATTTAAAGCTTTGCCATGTCTCTGAGAGCTCCATCTTGTGCAACACGAAGCCATTAGTTTTGAAACAATGCCATAGGAATACCATCTTGTGCCAGATACTGTATTTATTCAGGGTTACTTGAGCAGAAGTAATGAGAATCATTAAAGCAATGTTTACATAACGAAATGTAATATCAGTTGTGCTATGTAGATTAGTGATAAGAGTAGGGATTGAGTTGTTTTGGACAAAACTGAGCCTTCTTGAGAAGAATGGAAAACTACTAGCAGACTTCTAACTTACCCCCTATTTTGGATGTTATTTTCACCTAGTATGAATATGTTTGATTGTAGCTTATTTTGACAAAATTATAATAATCTTCCAAAATGTTTCCAATTGTTTTATTTGCAACTATTACTCAGCAACCTCATGTAAGTGGCCTGCAAATCTTACATGGCCATCTAATAAGATGAGGGAAAAATATGAGGGAATAAAAATACAAGTCATCCACAGAGCAGAGTATCAACAGAAGCCAACCATCTAAGGATAACAAAATTAAGTAACACTTTTAGAAAACAGTATTCTGATTAACAGTCTATACAGACAACCAGGCTGAACACCTTTGCCCCCTTAGGGAACCTCCTCTGAAAGAAAATGAGCTCAGATATCCCTTGAACAAAGTGCTCTTAATCCACAATTTCTGGTGAGGTATTCCTGTCTGAAGGGAGTGGCCTCTGGCAAATTCACATCAAACAAGCTGGAAGGCAAAATGCAGAGTTCAGAGCCTGTGTGACCTACATGCATTTTTTTACAGATGGCTCCATATCCCATCTATACAAAAAGTTACATCTGGGGCCCCAAGCCTGCTTCCTATAAAACTTGCACTGATGTTAATCAGCCTTGAACCAGAGAGAAGTTCCTTATTTCCACCATCCTCTGCTACATCTGACTGTAGCTTGGCCATATGAAGAATAAAAGCCAGGTAATTTATGCATGGGTATAACAAGGAAGACAGCACAGAGAAGACTACCTTTCCCAGGTGGAGGCAGGCCACAACTTGTCCCTCTCCCCTGCCCACCTCCATGGTGACAAAGCATTTGAGGTAGCTCTCAGGGCGCTGATAAAGGGAAGGCACCTGCTGGCTCTGGAATAATAATGACTGTTTCTTTACCTTCTTAAGCATTTTATTTTAACTTTTAATGACCCAAGAAAACCTATTGGGTCTTCACAGGTGCAGAGAGGGACAATGTTTATTGCAGGGGTGATTGACTACATGACCTTTAAAGGTCCACTCAAACTCAAACCATTCTATGATTCTATGACTATGCTATTGCATTAGGCTATCTGTCCTCAAACCAGATGGCTGTACCTCTTCCACAAGACTGTATTCCCTATTCAGTAAAATTATTTGGAAACAAAGTGTTATGGTGACTGTTATATGGATTGCATACACTTAGTTAAGCATGTTTTTATTTTCGTTTCTTTTGATTACCCGTGACTATAACAAATCTCCCAACATTAGGCAGCAAAATCTGCCAAACATAAGGAAAAGCTGTGACAAATATTTCTGCTATCTGATGCTCCCACAGTATGCTGTTTCCTCAACAAAATATAGACCTCCTTTTCCTCCAGGTTTTCCACTCATATTTTTGGTCATATGTGCTAGCTAGAATCACCTCAAACGTGTGGTAGCACATGGCAAACCAAGGCAGAAAACCTGGCAGTGATCAGAATCACTCACTACAGGCCACATGCAAACAACGTAGCAGCTCTGGAAAAGGGATGCAAAGGATCATGACACTGCAACATAGCCTGAAAAACTGGAAGAAACAGCTGCTGAAAAAATATGTCCATGACCATTCCATCATAAGTCCAGCGGGGAATAGATGTATTCTACAAATGATAAAGAGCCAAATGAAGTACAAACTGGAGAGGCAAACTAAAACAGGGACTGGATAAAGCCCAAGAGGAAGAATTTCCAAGAAAAAGATGAGGCATCTGAGACTCCACATTTAGAAGAGGAGAAAATTAAAGCTTTGAGCCAATGCAAAATTTCTTCTAAGATAGGAAATAAGTATGGAAGCAGTGCTAACACCTGTAACAGGTGCGTTATTCTTTTAGTATGAAGAAAGCCACCTATGACTGCAGCACAAGTACTGAAAGAGACCTGTCAGAAGGATGGAAAGGATGAGCAATCCCAGCCGGTTACTCTGCATACAACGAAAGTAGTTCAAAATATTACATAAGGAAAACATGATAAAAAGCCAGTATAAAAAGGACTGTCGTAACAGAGGTGTTTCTAGATTTATTGAGTAATGCTCCAGTATTTCTAATCATCATATTACCTACAGGAACAAATGACACTAATGAAGTGTATTTATATAATATATAAGCAACTGTTTCTTCAGACACTGAGAAAAAAAAATTAATTGGAACTGTGCAGATAACTAACTTGCAGAAGTTTTCCCCATGCCAAGCATGATACTGGAAGCCAACCAAGGATCTGATAGGATAGGTTAGAGGGGTTGGAATGCACAGATCACTGGAATGCCTCCTGCAGCCTGAGCCGACTGTTTGGATTACAGTGTCTCCATTTATGCAGACAGGTTGCCAGCCTCTTGGGCTCAGAACTGGCAGGGCCTGTTAGGCAGGCTGTAAACCTTCAGGAGAAGGAGGGAAAGGGAAAGCTTTTGCTTAATTTGAATAATCTGTCTCGTACTTCCAACATACAAATTAGGCAAGAAACTAAAATTGTTCTGAAGCGAAAGATGAAGGATAACAAGAATATAATGCCTGACGCAAATGTGTGGGGAAACAAGCAACAACTGGAATGTGATGTACTAAATAAAGGAGATTATTATCTGGAAAGACTAACTGAAACTTAGTGGGATAATTCCTGTGTGTTGAAAAGACAGGATGCAGTATGCATGGGAAAGAAAGAGCGAAGAAAACCGATAGGTGCAAAAAATGTTATATAATGCTTTCAAAGCACACATGCTATAATTTTGACAGGGATAATAGTTAAATAGTAAAAGTCCCAGGTATGTGTAAAAAAAAAAATGAAAGAAAGAAAAAATGTAGTAATAATAGCTTGCATTTCCTTTAGGCCACCACTCTGGAACAGAGCCAGAAAAGGCACAATCTGAGTAGATTTTAGTTGATCAAATCTCTAGGCAGTGCATACAGATGCAAAGATATCAGTTTCATATGGTGAATTCCAAAGAATAAAGAAGATGAGTTGGGTCAAAGTTTCACCTACTGGGAAGAAGGCGCTGACAATATGAAAGCAGGGTATTTGAATCCTCTACAGCCAGAAAACAGTTCACAGGCCAAACAGTGGAAGGGGATCAATTCCCCTTTCAGAAAGATTTTAGAGAACATAAACAATTGAATATAAGGTGAGAGCAAATGTTCAAAATTTACCTTTATGAAAGAAAATTTGGGACATTTTGGGAAAATACAACAGGGTTAAAATTTATCTGTAAAAAAAAAAAAAAAGTGACAATAAGACAAAGCAATGGTCCAAGTGTCTTCACAAGGGCTATTCAGAGTTCAAAGTACACATATAGGAAGGAGTGGCAGGAAAAGAATCCAAGTCTTAAGTCTGAGCAGGCCAAAAGGGAAAAGGAGAACAACAGGACTTTTATAGCTAAGGAAGAGGGAAAAGAATTTGAAAGACGAAAACTGAGTGTATTGGTGAAATAAAAAGGATAGAAGTTGAAATTTAAGATGGAACAATACAATAAGATGCCAACCAGAATTGTGTCTTATTAAAAATGTGTATATATATATATATATATATATATATATATACACACACATATATATACACAACAAAAAGAATTGCAAACAGTTAAAGCCAATGCCTCCAAAATTGCCCTGGACTGTTTGGAACAGGACCGGAAAAGAATAAATTTGAGACACCTATTGTACTTTTGAGGTACTCAAGAATCAAGAGTAATCAAGAGACCTATCCTTGGCATAGGGGTAGGAAATTTGGGTCATGGCTCTTGTGATCTATTTTAGTCAGTAAAGTCTTCAATATCTTTGAGACAGGACCTCTAAGCTTTTCATGGTAAATAAACAGAAAATTAGCCTGTGCTGGGTTCAGCTGATTGATTTTCTTCTTAGTAATTAGTATCGAACTATGCTTTGGATTTGTGTGGAAAATAGTGTTGATAACGCAGGGATGTTTTAGCTGTTGCTGAACAGTACTTACACAGAGTCAAGGTCTTTTCTACTCCTAACCTCACCCCACCACCAAGTAGGTTGGGAGTGCATGAGGTGTTGGAGCAGACACAGCTTAAACAGCTGCCTCCAACTGACCAAAGGGATGTTCCATAGCATATGGTGTCACACTCAGCATGTAAAGCTGGGGGAAGGAGAAGGAGGGACAATGTTTAGGGTTACGGTGTTTGTCTTCCCATGTAAACATTAGGTGTGACGGAGCCCTGCTTTTCTGGAGATGGCTGAACACTGGCCTGCCAATGGGAAGTGTTAAATTAATTCCTTGTTTTGCTTTGTTTGTACGCACAGGTTTTGGTTTACTCACTAGAGGGTCTTTAACTCAACCCATGAGTTTCCTTACTTTTACTATTCTGATTCTCTCACTCATTCCACCAGGGGGAGTGAACGGGTGGCTGTGTGGGCTTAGTTGCTGGCTGAGGTTAAACCACAACATAACCTCTGAGAAATAATGTTGGCTTCTTGAGTAAGGTCAGATGCATCATCTCGAGATTTACCTACTTTTCTTCTGTAAGTACAAAACCCAGCCTAAATTAGATTTAGACATCTAACTTGCATATTCTTCAAGTCAGATAAGACAAATCCCACACTTTATTTCCTAATATTAGGAAATCTAGGAGGCTGAATTAATATGTGCAGATGATTTACAAAGTTGATGTCAAAATGAAAGAAAATTCAAAAATTCTTATAACCATTTATTAACTCTGCTTTTTGTGAATGGTAGAAATAGTGTATCATCCTTTTGATAAGAATATTTGTATTAGGTCTGGACAGGATAACCTCTTGTTATTCTAACTTGTGCTGAATTCTTGTCTAATCCTACTCTCCCCAAACTCCATGGTAAGCACTGAATAGAAGACTTCCTTATCCAGAAAAATACAAGTACACCTTAATAAACAAAAGTGTGAAATCCTGCACTCTTTGAAGTTGATGCGAAAATTCCCATGAACTTTGATATAACTAAGATTTCACCAGAAAAGTGCAGAGAATTATGTAGGGCTGTTTAAGAGAGTGAACTGAAGAAAAAGAACAATATTAACCAAGACCAATGTTAGGCTCACCATTAAGAAAACATGCAGTAGTGAGTTTTAATAACCTCTGAAATAATAACTTACTAGAAATGCCTAATATTGACCAGGTAAGACAACAGAAAAAATAAAAACGTGGGTGGAAAAAGTTGACATTGGCAAGGAAAGGGTATAAAAGACCTAGGAGGTATTGTCAATATCTAATCTCTTCAATCAAAGGGGATGAAATGGAAAAATGTAATCCGAATTGCTTTCCGAAGATTTAGATGGTATATGTTATGGACATGTGAGCTGAAAGAGTGCATTTGGAGTGTATTTTATAGTAGGAAGAAAGGAAATTATTAGAGAGCTTTAACACCTCTAATGGCACCATGCTGGGAACACAAGGGAGCCATCAACATGAATCAAAATGCAGTGCATATTATTGGAAGACATAACTGCTGCTGACATACCACCATCCTGGTGGGCCCTGTCATCTCCAAAATGGAGCACATGTGATTCCTATTGGGCAGAAGCTGCATACAGAAATGTGCAGGAGACCTATGACTAGAGTCGACTAAGACTGTATTGTATGTGTGTGAGTCATATTTTTTTCTGATGTCAAACAAAACTGCTTTATCTTCCTGATAATTGTTCTCTTCTACTGAAAAGGACAGCATAATCCATCAGCAGATCTGACAGGAAAACTGCTACCACTGAGTTGTTTGGAAAACTATTCTAAAATTACCAATTTCAATTTAATACTCAATTTAAAAGGATCTTATCAAACCACTCTGTACAGTAACTGTTTAAAACAGACCTGACTTTTGTAAAATTCTATTTTTCAAGGAAAATAGAGTATTTTGTTAGATAAATTGCAGCATAAACCATATAGTGTCCATCTTGCAACTAAGGTAACACCCGCATGATGTACACTGTTCACTAGCTACCAGTAATCTAAAATTAACCATTCCACTATGGAAACATAAAAGTGATGAATATCCACCTCTATTTACCTTTGTTGATAAAATACTACTGTGGCAATTACATATTTCATTAGAAATATGAGCCTATCGGAAACAGAGAAAAATTAAAATGAACTACTATCATAAGAATATATAAACTTTTATATCTGTGCTTCCAAATACGAGTAAAACATTCATTTCTCCCCTAATACACAGAAAATGCCCTTTCATTCCTTTGCCTCCTTTTTTTTTTTTTTTTTTGTGGTGATAGAAACTATAAAAGACTATTTAAGGCATAATTTTCTCAGTGCTACAGCTCTGTCAGAGAGATGAAAGACCACGTAAAATACTGGGTTGAAAAAAAGAATGAGAGGATCTTCCCACTCATACATATGTATTGAACTTTTTTGACAGTCATGCAAGACCTTAATCTCTATAGCTATGACACCTAGAACTGCCACTATATACTATTAAAAATAGTATATAATTGTGGGATTAAAAGTTGTAGCATAAATGGAGTGTTAAGGTTGTTAATAAAGTTTTTTAACTTTTGCAGGCTTAGTTTTTGTTCCCTGCAGATTTCACCACTGGGGTTCTTTTGTTGGGCTTCATGGGTTTTTGTTTTGGGGATTTGGGTTGTGTTTTTGTTTTTTTTCTTTTTCTTTTTTTAAGCATGTACTTTTGGACTAGTGTAACTGTTCCAGTTCTTGGAGGTTCGCAGTGTATGACTTCACTGGCAGTGACCCTGCAGAACAATGTGCTCTGCATTGAAGTTATTCTTGGAGGAGAGGCAACAGGATGTTCTCATGTAGGCAGAATGCAATTGTGCATTGTTATCTAGTGACAGCTGATCCAGCAGCCAGCACGCTGCAATGCAAGTCAATGTTGTTTCTTACACAGAGCATAAACTTCTCTACAGAACAGAGGTTAAATCTAGCAGAAGTATCGAAGGTAATAACCAGTTTCTCTATTTGCAGGTGTAAAGAGGTAGTTTAAAACCACAGTTGTATTATTATTCCTTCTAATATTATCCTAGATTATATTAATTGCTCCAGTATGTATCTCTGATATAGAACTAACATATACTTTTCTGAATTACACACACAAGATATTCCTCTCACAGCAGTCCAACATATAAAAAAAAACAGTTTACCACCAGTGCTCTCCCAGTCCCAGGCTATGCAGAAACCTAGAGATAGGAGTTGAATTACAGTGGCTTTTGCCTGACCTAATACAAATATCAATGGTGAAATTATCAGAGTGTTTTAAAGACATCTACTTCCAAATTAGTCATCCTGGTTTCCTTTTTAGCTATTGGAGAGCATTTCCATGATGTCTCTCATCTTAACCTATAGCAGATATCTGAAATACTCTAAAAGTGCCAGGTGCTCTCCATAAACTGTAACCATAAGTTTCTGAAGATTAATTCCACCTTTCCTGTGTAGCTACAGATAAGGTTAAGTGTCTGGGAGATGATTTATGCTATTGAAAGTGGAGAAAAGGGGAAAAAAATAGAAAAGAGCAAGAAGACAGACAATTTTTTTGCAGTATGCAGAATTTTAATCGTTCCTTTCTCTGATTCCTTCATCACCACTTACCTTAGGGGTTGCTCCTTATACTTGAGAAAGAGAATGTATTTGGTCATCTACCACGGTCCTTTCACGTTAGTACAGACCTTCTTTCTTTCTTACTACCTGCATAAGCACTTAAATTACATTTTTAGACCATAACACTGTGAATCCAGTACTTGGGTGAATGTTTGTATAAGGGATCTTGACACTTGTAGGCAGGGGGCACTTTTCAGTAGGATTTGATTCCTCCTCTATCCATTGTCCCCATGATAACCTACTTTCCCCACTGCGCACACGCAATGCAAATCATAGGAGCTGTTTAGACTTTCAACACTGATCTAACTTTGTGCTGCACAATTTCTTGACCGCTGTCAATAGGCTGGATTACATTGCAGATATTTTCTCAGGGCAAATAATACTTTTTCTGATGTTGTAGTTGCCTTGAGGACTAGAACAATCTCATGGGCCACAATATCCTGTAGGCTACCAGTTGGATGGTTTTGTTCTAAATTACCCATGAAGCGGGTGGTACTAATAAGTATACAAGAAAAACACTAAATTAAGTATGATAACAAAATTATGTATCATCCATAAAATCCATTTTTCTTGACCTAGATGAATGCAAAGCATTTTATTTGAGGTTATGCCTGAGCAGCTACTGCAAACTGTAGCATCATTCCAAAATTCAGCTAACAGTAGAGCAAGATTTTCCTTCTGAGTGTTCATGTATAAAGAGAATGACATTTTGTTTGTTTATTTGTTTGCTTTTGTGACATGTAATACCATCGGATTTTGCAACCTGTGCATGATCATGTTTTCTTCCAAATGCTGGCACAAACCTTTAAGCCAGACTTGATCCAACAAAATGACACCTGTGGCAGTTGTACAGCTGACCAAGCTGCTAAATAAAAATACGGGGAATAATAATTAGGGGAATTGTGTTTGTGATCTGGTCAATGAAACAAAATTACTCATCAATAATGAGAATTTTCTGAATGGCTTTAGGAAAGGTTGTAGTAAGAACAATTGAAAAAAAACATACCAGAGAAAGCTCTTCTGTGCACACTGGAAAAGGAGCAAACAATGTGTTTTAATGATTCCTTCTTCAATGAACTGCTGTAAGGTTTATTTAAAACCAAGGAGCCTAGGGGAAAAAAAAGGAATATTAATTGGAAAGCACTTGTTGGTTGATAACAAAAGTCATATTGTTAAAGGTAGACAGGAATGGGGAGGGGAGATTTTTCCTATCAGAAAATCTTTTGTGGGATTGTAACATTTCTGATCAAATTATTGCTAAGGAATCCTTTCAGGTCTAAACAAAAATTATTTCCATTTAAATAAGAGAAACAAACATCATCTGCATCATTCCCAGAGAGCCAAACAGCCCCCTAGTTTGAATAGTACATGGGAAAGTAAAATACAAATACCCAGTTGTCTAACTTCACTTGAACCATTATTGTGAACAGTTATCTATCACATCACAATTCATTATACCAGAAGCCAGACTACAATCTGCTCTGAGACTGCATAACAGGGTTTATCAACAGAACACTCTCACATAGTTTTTCCTTTTGCTTTTTGCATTCAGAACATGGCCCTCCAATCAAAGCCCTTTAAAACTGTGTTTATTAAAGGAAATATGTATTTTCATCCTTTATCTGGGTTAAATTCAGGCAGCCCTTTATTCTACCCCACTTCAGGATTCCTCATCAGCCAGCCTCCTCCAAATTAAATAAAAGCTTATATTGTGAGGTTTTGCTTTAGGTTATACAATCTACCAGCGCCAAGCTGAGTTGAGACTGCACTTTTTTTCATTTTAATGTTCTTTGTCTAACTGCTTGACTACAAAACAGGTCTTCCACAGACATCCTCTTCCCTTGGCTTCCTCTTCTTAACTGACACACACTTCTTCCCTTCAGTCTTTCTAGATCCTAATTCATCTCCTGAACAGATGGCAACAGGGAAGCTGCCAGGCAATGCTAGGGCTCACTCAACACCAGCTACTGGAACAGCATTTTAAAGAATCCCAACAGTATATGGCTGCCTGATGAAAATATTTTGTTTGATATAAATGAGTACATATTCTTTAAAGTGTGAAATCACATTTGTATTAGATGCCTGGCCATTTGGATTTATTTATTCAGCAATAATCTTTAGGGAAGGGGATTATTTTTGTGTGTACGGTGTACACACAAGAAGTGTCTTCTCCCACTGTGGAGAGGAATAACATTGCCCACCCTTCCGCAGTTACTTCTCAGAAACTCAAGAAAAATGCTAAGTGACAGAGAGAGAGAGAAAGAGAGAGAGAAAAAAATGTTCATGGAGCGTGCTGAAGTTTGTTAGGCCTTTCCAGATCTAGGGAGAGATAAGCCTCAGGGAACAGCTAGATATACATATATTTCTTTAATTGGTTTCAAATCTGTTTTCTTTGAAGTGTTTATCTGCTAAATAAAGACTTTGCTTTAAGAAGTTTGTTTGGTCATGGCATCAGCCGCTGTCATTGATTTTGGAGGGAGGAGAATACATGGCCTAGGAAGAAGTCAAACCTTCAAGATTAATCAGTATTCTGGGACTGTAGCTGAGGATGTCGTCTGAAGGTGAGGGTGTCCCTGGGTTTGTTCAAGAATTATGTGATCTGTATTGTATGCGTATGTTAATATTTCAGCCTTGGCCATCCTTGAGGTTGGCGTCAGCTAGCCTTGTCTGTGTAAGATGTGCTTTCCACATCTGCGTAAAACTGAAGCCTCTGTATTACACCAAAGTAGCCCCTACTGCAGTTTTTCTTCCTGAAGCAAGATCTGATCTGATCTGTGACAATCTGGCTCTCCTGCCACGTATGTCCTTCTTTGCAGGAAGCAAAGTGGTCAAAAAAAGGGCAGAAGACAGTAACAACAAAGTGCAGTCTACAGGTAGCAAGTGACCTCATCATTTCCCTCCAGCGACGAAATTAAGAAAGAGTGACTACAGAGCTAAAGTCTACACCCAGCACATGACCTGCTACTTCTGCTCCATTCCTCAGGGGGAGCTTTGCACTTCTTCCTCAAGAGATAGATAGCTGATCAGTGATGTTTCACTTATTCAACTGAAGGTTTCACACTGTTATGTTGATAAAGCTAGGAAAAACATACTGGAGGGAAGAAAAATCTCACTCTACAAGACTTTCTTGCTCACTTTCACCAACACTTCCACTGCAAACAAAAGCACAGCTAGGTAAGAGAAGTGCTAAAATAAAATAATATCATGTTGCCATTATTTTTTCTTCAACATAATCAAAATTATTGCATAACAAATTTAATCGGAAAATTATTCTTCTCCTCAGTTTGACAGTTTAAAGTAGATAAATGTAATTTCAAAAATGAGAGACTTTAAAAGTCAGGGTAGTTAAAAGAAATAAATTACGTGAGATAAATTACAGCTCGTTAAGCCAGTGTGAATAGCCATTTACTAAAGGGTACTATTACCATGTATTAAAGAAGAAGCAAAGAAAAACTCTTTACTTCATAGTCACTAAATCATATAAATAAATAGGTTAGCTATATTAATAATCTAAAGGCCTCCAAAACACCTACAATGAAGAGCGGAAGTCAGAGAACAGCAACACTTAGCCTAGATGTGGTTCTCATGAATATAAAAAAGGAAATAAGAATAATAATATGCTATTGTTCTGCTCACTACGAATGACCCCCTAAATGTGCCTTTTCCCCTTTTGGTCATAGACAATGTTGTGAGAAGTAGTGCATTCAGGCTAGACCTAAGTATAAATGTAGAATCATGCAGTCTAGCTATGCTTTCCGTTTCTTTCTCAACCCCTTGTTTTTGAAAAACAGGAGGAAAAAAAATGAAAAAATAATAAAAAAAAAGAAGTGTCATATTATTTAGCTGCTATTCCACCCAACAAAAGCAGTGCCATTAAATGTATGAGTTTTTCTCTGAATGGGGTGAGCGTCTGGTTTGCTGGTCCACCTCGGAGAGGAAGTGCTGGCGGCTAGCTGCTGCCTTGGTGCCAGCAGAGGGAGCATGGAGCATGGGTTTTTGTGGACTCCATACCTGGGAGTGGAGGTTTGCCTTTTCCTCGTCCAATATTTCCCCCACTAAAAGGTTTTTTAAACCTTATGATCCCCCTTTCAGTACTAAAAGTACCTTTTCACGCATCCAGAATACAGCCGCAAGATACCATAGCCATCAGATTGCTGTGAGGTGCAACTACTTGTTAAAGGAAACAGCAGCACTCAGCATCTTACAGATTTTACTCCCAAGTGAAAAGCTCATTGCAAAATCTAGCCAACAGACGCATCCCTTGGTTTCCTGACTCTCCCTCAAAGAGTCTGGAACCATAACCATACTACTAGTGCCTGGAACAACAAGAGAGACAGGTAGGGAATTTCACCAAGATGAGATGTAAGATATCACACGGCATGTTGGCTAGATTGTGTCCCCAAAATGTACCTTCAAATCATCCTCATTTAGCAGCACAACACAGGCACAGCAGCCACTGCACAAAAAAAGGAGATGCTGTTTTCCAAAGGGCATGTTTGTACATATACGTGTATACAACACACCTGTGGCCAACAGACTATGAATAGGGTGTGACCTGGGTGTTGTGAGAATTAATTAGCTAATGAGCCTTATCTTCCTGTCATTACTCAGGTAAAACTTCCATGTGTCTGAAGCCCAATAACTGCAACACTTTTGAGGATTAAAAGTCTGACACTTGGGCTACTTGCACAGCTGACAACAGCAGGGACTGTTTGCCCTGAGACTTGAGCCAGAGGAAAAATGTGTGCTAAGCTCTTCCACGCACTAGAAAATCCATACAAAGGACTGCAGAAAACTTAAAGACAGAGTCAATTAGGGCCTTTTCTTTCCCTCATGATTCTCATTATCGGATTCTCTCAGAATTGGATCCTACTTTACCATGCCATCAAAGAGACTCTTGTTAAAGGAAACAGCAGCACTCAGCATCTTACAGATTTTATTCCCAAGTGAAAAGCTCATTGCAAAATCTAGCCAACAGATGCATCCCTTGGTTTCCTGACTCTCCCTCAAAGAGTCTGGAACCATAAAGCTTCCTGGATCAGATTTTCATAAGCTGAGGCCTAAGGTTGTAGAGGATCTTCTCATGCACAGTTACTGCAATTGCATATGTATAGTTGCCTTTTGTACATACAAATGTAGCCTGTATGCTAGTGCAGGGCTCAAAGGAATCTAAACAGCTATACAAAAATACACATGGGCCCCAATTTTTATTTTATGATGTGAATAAAGTTAAGGGAAAGAAGGAGGTGATGGGGAAAAGATGGAATTCAGACCTCATCAAAGTCAAGGGTAGTTTTCCTATAGACTTCAAAAGATTCAGAACTTCATCTGTTACATTTATGTGCTACTGAACCCAGCGATACGTTCAAAAACAGGTTTCACCTTCAATTCATTTGGCAGCCCAACTTCTTCCTGGTTGAATGGTGAAAGCACTGACAAGAATCTCTAAAGAAAATTCTACTATGATCTAAATCAGTAGTACCCACATTTTTCTGGCTGTCTGAGTAACATAGCTCCTTCTAAGAGCCAGAAAGAGCTTTCTATCCCAGCCCTTACAGCTCACATAACAGAAGCTAGGGTGCACATGTTGATCCGTTGGACTGACGTGCAAAGTAGCACAATGTTTCCCAGAAACCATGAATGTGCTATGCAGTTCATTCCCAAACTGCCCCTGCAGAGGACTGCAGAGAGAAGGCTAAAGGCTGGATAAATTGAGTTTGCAGGCTGTGTTTGGCCTATACCTTGCAGAATGGGTGTTTTTCCTGCAAGTTCTCGCTGCTTACAAAGATCTGACTAATGACTTAACTATCCTTCAACAGCCTCTTACATCTTTCTTTTGAAAAGAAAGAGTGGGGGAAAATGTAGGAAATGTTCCCTTCCTGTGGCCAGATGTAGCCTTGGTCTATGCAAATACAACATTGCTGACCCTGCTGGAGTTATTGAGTAAAATCCTGGCCACACTAAACTTGATGGCAAAATTCCTGTTGACTTGAATAGAGTCTTGATTTCACAACAAATGTTAAGAGAGTGTGGCTGCAAGACTGAGGCAAAGGCAATGTAGAAGCAAGAACACTTTCCTCACTGCAATCCAGGGACAGGGCATGGTTCTCCAGGGCTTTAACACAACAAATAAATAAGTAAAAGTAAATATGTAAATAAAATGGATTCTTGTTTTCAGACAGTTGCTAGTTCTTGGGCCCTTTTTCTCCCATGTGTCTCATCTACAGACACACATCCAGCTGCCTGCCCTTTCTTCACACTTGACTGTCCAGTTAAGCTTCTTTGTCAGCCTTGCTGTCACTTCTCTTTCAGCACATGATGTCAGCCCTCCTGCCATCTTGTTGCCACTCTTTTCACATGGCAGGGTTCACAGCCTTAGTTCACAGACAGGTTTGTAGATCGAAAGACAAATATTTGTCATACTTGCTTCTCATCCCCCATTAAAAATGAGCTTAGCTAAGGAGGAAAAGGTTGTCAGAAAAGTACTGACACTGGCTTTCTTTGCCAATATTGGGTTTTTTTCTTTTTCTTCTCCAAAAAGCTGTGAAGAATTGAGAAATGAAGGATTCAGCTCTGCTGCGTAATAACCATATATATTCTATAATGGCTTTTCAAGTGTTTTCCTACATATAGATCAGTGAATAGCAGAGTTTTTGTAATTATCATTGTTTTGTTGTGTGGGATTGGTTTTTATTTTTTTTTTCTTGGGGGGGTGGAATTGTGAGGGTTTTTTTGTTGTTGTTGTGTCGGTTTTGGGGTTTGTTTTGTTTTGTTTTGTTTTTCACTACTGATCTAATAGTATCCAAACAGTCATTTTGCACTGCTGGGCAAAGGAAATAGCAAACTTGCTAACCATGCATTTTTATACCTCTCCCCAGCACAAAAGACATACTCTAAAGTATGCAGTCTAGCAGATTCTAAAATGCTGCTTAATTTAACAGCAAAATATGGCCATGCACACTATGTAAGCAGACATTAAATTAGCATTAGTTGGAATAACATGACAAATGAGAATGTGCAACTCTTGATCAGAGAAAAGAAAGAAGAGAAACAGGTCCAAACGGTGAAATCTTCCCATCATGGGTACCAAAAGTGTGAAACCATTGCAGGATATGGGTAAGTCTTGACTTCCATGTGGAGTTGGATTCTCAGAGGATGGAAGTTAGATATGGCAAATCACCCCAGCCAAGTATCTCCTCTTCAATATAATAAGCTGTTTATTTATCCTGCTGCAAAGTGTTCTAGGAAGTTGCCAAACAGGAAGAATATTCTTGCCTGAAGTAATTTGCAATCTAAGGACTGGATCCTACCAAAGCATCTGGTCTGAGGTTTTGAACAGCTTTTACTCCCATAAGATTTTGAAAGGTATTCAGGAAGGCCCTGTCTTACAGAATGCTGTAAGGTTTGGCTAAAATTGACTGTAAACTAGTCTCAGGCACTTAGCAAGTTTGTATTACTTTAGTCTTTAAAATGCAACAGAAATGTGCTGTGGATAGGTGGACTGAAATGAGATGCACAGAGATGAAATTATATTAACAGACATATAAACGTATCATGTTGCAAATGAAAGATAGACAATAACAATATTCCAAGAATAATAAAAATATTCAGATCTTCCTTCACACAGGCTGACTTATGAGTGCGGAGCTGCCACAATGGATAGGTTAGCGCAACAGAGTAAACTGTGCTGCGCCTATAAAACACAGACTTAAACCTGCTGCCAAACATCTCCCTTCTAATTACAATTTATTTCACTGAAACACCCCTTAAACACTTTTAAGCGAACAGTGATGTTCTTTAAATCTTGTTAGTAGGTGTCATGATAAAGAAATAAGAACACATATCCTGTGTTATGTGAGTAAGAAGAATTTAATGTTGCTGGAGATTAACTACCTCTCTCTTTTTTAACTCGATTCTTCACAGAGCCCAAACTTTCAGAAAAGTTTGTGTTTTCTCCTTAATTCAGTCTCTGG
Source organism: Pezoporus flaviventris (assembly GCF_033815535.1). Classification (NCBI taxonomy): domain Eukaryota; kingdom Metazoa; phylum Chordata; class Aves; order Psittaciformes; family Psittacidae; genus Pezoporus; species Pezoporus flaviventris. The sequence continues at coordinate 7,224,610 of NW_026892551.1, forward strand.
TTTTACTGTCAGGGCTTTTTTTTTGTAAGAGTTACATTTCTGGCTGGAATACAATGCTTCTGTCACAGTGCAGGGACAATTGCAGAACATTGCAAAGAATATTTGACCCCTGCCTTTTATTTCCTAAACGTATCGTCAGTGCCAAACACTGAATATATTAGCAGAATTAGGCATTGCTAAATGATAACACTTAGTCTAACAGATTTGGGGTTGGTTTAGTTGTTAGTTAGCATACACTAACTACCCCATGTGATGGCAGGAAATGACAGCTCCAAGGCTGAAATCAGATCCAGGCAGGTGGGCTCCTAAAGGAGCTCAGAGCAAACACAAGTGTTGGCCCGCGCAGATCCAGCTGCAGCAACAGAGCCTAAGGTTGCAGAAGGCTTTGCAGAAAACCTTGTAATTGTGTCTGAAATCTAATGCATCCTACCTATCATTATGCACACACATCATATATGATGTGTCATGTGTGATGATACATCAACACTACCTGCACTAGATAAGGGCAATAAGTGCTGTGAACGTAAAACAGTATGGCACAGGCGTCCAGATTTGCCTATGGCAGGGCATTTCAGTAATTCTCAGGTGGCGGGTTTTGTTCCTAAATAAACACACTGACTAAGACCAAGACATCTTTTTGAGCTCCAGGATCCGGAGTTCTCATGATAGAGGAGAATCACAGCGAATGACTTCTCCTTACAAACTACATCAAGTGCTTCTTTTGCTGTGTGCAAGACCAGGGATGAGTTACCCTACCTCTCTGAGCACATGCAGAAACCAGTGGAAAAGGGGAGACAAAAAGTCAAAGCCCAAAGATTGGCTAATAGAGAAAGAAGTGTTGTAACTGCTAAATCACCCAAACTGCTTTGCCAAACTTTGACATGCTTGATTTGCTGTGCTTAAATAATTTTGGGGGGTTAAAAAAAAAGGAGGGGAGGGAGGGGATCGGGGGGGGGTGGGGGTGGCGGGGAGGGCGGGAAGTGAGGAAAAATAACCAGCTGTTCCTTGTATAGTGCAGGAAACATGTTTGATTTATTGCTTTAAGGTTATTTTTGAAGGGGCTGCCTGTGGCAGCCAGAGTGCCGGAGAAGTCACTGAGGCCTGTCCACTTGAAGGGCTCAAACTGTTTCCTGAACAGCCCTTCTTCACTCGTCACCTCCGACAGCTCTTATTGACAACGTGTGACTGGGGCCCCGGAGTGTTTTAAAGCCGCGGGGGGCCGGGGCGGACAATAGGGCTGTCAATTACCTTTTCCCCCGTTGTGAAAAGGGGGCCGCGGACAATGCGTCCCGAAGGCGGGGGGTTGTGCCGCTCCGAGCCCCCGACCCCCGCGGCATTCAGCGCCGGGACTCTCCGGCCCCGGCTCCGCCGGGCCGAGGTGGAAGTGTCGCCGTGGAGAGCTCCAAAGGGGAGGCGCCCCCCGCCCCCCCATCCCCATCCCCGCTCCCCATCTCCGCCTCTCATCCCCATCCCCATCCGCATCTCCGCTCCTCATCTCTGCTCCGCAGCCCACACGCGGGGGAAGCAGGGAGGGGGGGTTGGGGGGGGGGGGGAGAGAACAACGCCCAGGCTGCTCTACCTATATTGTGCTTTAAAAACTTCCTGTATGCCTTGATCACTGCTGAGAGGACTGTCCATCATACAGGCGCTTTGTCTGGCAGTCACTTCCATTTGAATTTGACTGACTGAGGAAGCCCGAGTTATTTGTAAAGAACAACAAGGCTTTTCATTCATAATTTCAGTAGGGGGACAGGGTGCTAATGACTGAGCTTGAATAACCAGGGAATGTGGTATTCAAGGCAGGAAGAAGCCCAACTGGCTGCCAAATGAGAGGAAGGGAGGGAAAGGGGGGCGCGGAGGGAAGATGTAGGTGAAAGTGCTTGTGTGAAAAGGCAAACAATGAAATCGGGATCGCACACATGTATACAAATACAAATCAGGTTCTCAAAAGGTGAGACAGCCGAAGATAGAAGCAGGAAGGAGAACTGAGGAAATTCTCGTTTGTATTTCATTAACTCCCCTTCAGAATAGGCTTCTGCAATGCTAAAAAAGAGGTCTCGGCAAAAGGAGGCTTTCTTCTCTCCCGCCGCCCCCTCACCACGGAGAAAACGCTTTAGCGTTTTCTTCTTTTAGCGTCTCCTTTTAGCGCTCTCTTTTTTTTAGCGTCTATTCCTTTTTATTACAGAAAAAAAAAAAAACCAAAAAACTTGGGTTTGAAGTTAGGCCGAAGGAAAATTTTGCCTTTGCTGCTTAAACTCTAGCTCTGACAAAACATGAAAGCACTAAAGCTAGCCCGGGCTGTGGCCCAGCACAAAGCACCCATATATGTAATTTTACACACTGACTGTAAATACACATATTCTCTAACTCTGCAAAGACTCTTTTCAAAAGCGAAACTTTACCTGATGCAAAATCTGTTTACCTGAATAAAAGTCATTACCTTGATTTCTACTGTTGTTACCTTTATTTCTACTGTTGTTACCTTGATTTCTACTATTGCTACGATTTCTACTGCTATTACCTTGATTTCTATTTCAGTAGGATTCTGAATAAGGCATTAACAGAAATTCCCTCAGTTACGACAGATTTTATAGGACTATAATCTGTGTCCCTGTGGAGAAAACAAGCCTACAGTGCTAAGAAAGAAAATAAAAACTGAACAGCACGTAGTTTGGAAGACATAATTGCTTTGACAGAACGTAAACCATCAGAAGTTCATATACTTTGTCAATTTGAAATGTGTTGCAAGAAAACAACAATAAGAAAACTTAAAATATGTTAAACGGCTTAAACATTTAACCTCAAGAATGAAGGAAGTTTTCCAGTGGGCTTATTTTGCAAGCTGGTTCTGTCAGATGCGGTGGATTTATTGAGTATGTTTGTAATGCTGTTTCCAGTACTTCCTTTAGCTTTTCTTAATTAGGACACCATCCTGGGAGCCGCTCTGGGCAGCTGGATTCCCTCCTCGACCTGGAGCACCACAGACTTTTGCTCTGACTCCAGAAGGTGTCAGGGCCTGCTTAAGAGGAACAGCTCAGAGATTTCAGCTTCTCAGTTAATTTCTGCCTTTGTTTCTTCAGGGCTTTTGAAAGTAATAGGCCTGCTTAAAATACAGGAAAGATGGTTACAAAACCACAAATAAGATAGGAATAACTACACCAGATGCAGAGACGGAAGTTTAGAGGAACTCTTTAATCAAATGGTGGGAGTGGATGCTTCTGCAGAGATAACCTTGTTTAGATAATCAAACATTTTGTCCTCTTTCCTCTCTAAGAAAGATAAGTATAATTATCTAACAGTTCCTACTCTCTTTTAAGGTGTTTCAATCCTATTAGGCACAGATTCTGAAATTTTAGTCGTGCAGAAAGACCCTGGAGCCCACAAGGAAATCCAGCATGGTGTGTCTCTGTGGGAAGCAGCATGTTCACAGTGGAGAGGCAGGACTGGGACCTGAGATTCACAATTCTTGCTTTTCAAATGATTTACTTCTTTCTTTCACCCTGGGTTTTCTCACCTATATAAAACAGACATGGCAACATCTCTTGAAAGCTGTTTTGAGATCTGTGGAGAAAACTGTAATAGAATATCCAGCATTTTAATTGCTGTCTTTGATACTGTCATAATCAGGAGAATGAAACAGTTCTACGCAGATCTGACAGCAGGATCAGCATATTTCCCAATAGTATTTTTTTGCAACCATACAAATAGGGTTTTGTGTGTGTGTTCTGATTTTCAGACAAATAATGGGAAATGCCATTTTTTGTTTTCCTTTTCATACAAAATTCATCCCTCTCTAGGAAACTGTTTGATTCTGCACAGGACACCTCTGCTTTGAGGATGTGCTTGTGTGTCACACCAATGAATACAAGCCTTTCACAACTGAAGAAAATAAATATAACCTCAGCATATGAGAGAAAGATAATACAATTTTTAACGGTTGCTCAACCTGCTTGCTTTGATTTGCAGCAAAATCTCTAAGTCTTATTTATACATATCCCTTGGCTGGCTTGCATGCGATACGCTACCAATTGTTAATCTCTTGGAGGTATTTATTTGAACTCCTACCTCCAGTGAAAGAAGGTCTCTTAGGTTCTGGGAGCAGAGTAGCTGTCAGACCATAGAGGTCAGTGTAAGCTACCTCAAACTTCTGGAAGATCTGTGCTCTTCCAGCTACCTTTCTTACAGCACCCAAGATATTCATTTACCTTTCCACTACACTACAGTTTAGGGCTAGTTTGGGTATCTTTCACCATTTGTTTTCTGTGATGTGTGGATTCCTATGGACTACTTCTAAATGGGAGGTCTTATAATTTATAATTTTCTAAAAAAGTCTACACTTCCCTCATGATTTTTTTTTTTTCTCTTCTAAAACATAGAAAAAAATCTACAGACTGATGAAATTTGAAAACTACTGTGCAAACCACCATAAAGATGTGATAAGTTACTCCACAAAACCTCTTCTCAAATTTCCCATAACTGCTAACATTGACCTCTTCCATTTCTTCTAAGTTACTTTTACCCCAGGTCAACACACAAATGTCTGCATTCTGTTACAAAATATTTTCAGATTTTACAAACTAGCAAGCACTTACTAACATTTTAATAGGCAAACAGTTAATTTTGCATAAAATTCTAGTATAGTCAAGCCCATCTTTATCTAGCCTTTATCTAGCCTATTGAATGACGTTACAGAGTGCAGTGTTTCAAATGTTGACAGACATGGCATGTCTATCCCATACTCATGATTACTTCTACCAAAGCAGTTGAAAATGTTAGGAGGAAAATCCTAGGACAAACAAATACAAAAAGTCTGCTATAATACTAATTTAGCAAATTAAATGCACTTACTCCTATCCATGCCAAATTGTTCTACTTTTGAATATTTTGTCTTCTCATTTGAGAAGACAGAAGTTGAATTCCAAAAAAAAAAACAGTGCTGATTTTATCAAGGACACAAGTATAACCAAATAACATTGAATGGCACATCAAAGAGCATACTAGTTTTATTAGAACAATATATATGCAAAAGCTCCACATTATATTATAAGTACTAAATGTGTGTATTCTTCAGTATAATTTCAGAAGGATCAGGAAAGGGATTTGTTTATTTTTTAAGTTTACATACTTATATTCGGTATTCAATGAGAAAATACTCTACTGGCAAGTGTCCCTCCATATACTGTGGCATTCATCAGAAGGGATAAAGTTACACAAGATCTGGCCTATATCACCTCTAAGGAAGGTGGAGATTATTAGCTAGATCTGAATAATAGTAGTTTAATCCCAGAAAATCTGGGCATCCCTAAATGCAGGAGACCAAGTCCCAGCAACTGCACAGCATGTGTATCCCTAATGGGAGCAGCAGGTATTTATTCTGTATTCACATTTAACAATGCTGTTCCTTGTCCCACCAGAGCAGGTTCCAAGTAGCTTCTGCTCATTTTCCCCTCTTAAGGAATTCTGGGATTTCCATCAGGTAACCTACAATGAAAATCACACAAGCAAAACCAGCAATACTGAGTCAGAGACCTAATTTTCTTCATTAAAAATGTCCAACTATTTTTACAGCACAGTGAGTTTGACTTCTCTCTTTCTCTCTGTGATATACCTAAGTGTCCTTGTCTGCCCTGAGAATCTCAATGAAATATCAGTTGGCAGAAAGTTTTACAGCTAATCACTTTTAAAAAATCCTATAATTCTTTTATGTACATTACCTTTTTCAGAGTTACAAACATGAAAGGCAATCAATTAAAGGTTTAAGCTCCTAAGGAAATTCTGGGCATTGGAAGCAGTGTGCAGCCAAACTTAGTCCTTTCAGGATGTGCAGAATCAATATCCTCACATCACTGCATTAACTCATGAGATGATGAACAAAATGTTCTGGAAGTCAACAAATTTACTGCACTTTCATCCCCTTGCAAGAAATTCCATATGAATTAACTTCCTTTTATTTTACAAAAAGAGGAAATACTACCTGTTTTCAGGTCCTGGGTCTGAAAATCAAACCATGTAAAATCGTGTGGGACAATATCAGGATGCAGAAAAGTTTCAGCTATTTCCGTCATGTCACAGACCTCACTCTGCCCAACTCTTCACCTCAAGTCACTGCAATTGCTGCTATTTTGTCAAACACACACACGTATCTATATGTCTATCAATGTATGTGTATATGTGCATGTACACATATATATATGTCCACCAGCTACCATTTCTCTAGCGGAGAATGAACTAAAGACCTTCCATCTCCAAAAACAAGGTCTGCTTGAGTTAAAAGAAAAAAAATAAATAAATAAATTAAAAAAAAAAAATGCAATGGTTAGAGCAAACCACTAGGGGAAACATAGTCACATGCATTAAGCCGCTATCCATGACAAGAGATGTGAAATGTGAATGATACATGTAATCCTGAGAAAGCTGGTTCCAAGGTAACATCAAATGAAAGGCCTGAGAATTCAGCTTTGAGGTTCCAAACCAAAACCAAACCAAAAAACAAACAAGCAAGTAACACTTTATATTGCATTATTTGTCCACTAGTTATTGATCACCTGTGTGCCAATTAGTGCAAAAAAGAGGCTTCTCTTTCAAGCTCAGCACTGCTGTATGCTTGGGATTTTTTTTTTTTTTTTGTCTTATTATTCTTGTTTGGGTTTTGGAGTTTCGTGTTTTGGTTTGTTTTGTTTTGGGGGTTTTTTTTTGTTTGGTTGGTTTTTGGTTTTTTTTTTTTTTTTTTTGCATAAGACACTGATGCCTCACCATTTTGCACACGCGACTGGATTTGTGAATAAAAATAGGTTCACTGTTTTCATATCTGTCTTTGGGACTTCTCACTGTATCAACTGTATACACCTGTACTTGCAAACTGGCATATAAATAGCCAGTTGCACTACTGACTGATTTTAAAAGGGTATTATGAACTTTCCAGTTTAAACACTATTTACATACTCAGTATAAATACTGGTAGATAACCTAACACCCCTTTAACTATGTACAGGCTTGCACAAAGAGTTCTTCGCCCATTTTTTACTTTGCTATGTAGGAGGAAGTGATTTTTCTCTTTCCGCAGTGAATGACATTAAGATCGTGTCCTCTTCCCCAGGTAACCCGTGGATTTCCAGCCTGCGGACAGGCACCCCTCCGACGATGCCCAGGTCAGTGCTCGGTGCCTTCGCGCTGCTGGGTGCCCCCTACCGTGAGGGAAGCCCAAGGCAAGGCCTGCGGGCTTCCTCCCGCCTTTCCCCTGCCACAGCTGGAGCTGCCCTCCTCGGCAGAGCCTCTGGGGTCAACCCCCGTAGCCCTGCCGCCGCCGCGCTCCCTCTGGCGGGCAGAGCGGCCTCGCCGCCTTCGGCTCCATTCCCCGGCAGCCCCGAAGGGAACCCAGCCCCGCGGGGCTGCGGCTCCAGCCGTCGGACTGCCCTGCCCCCGGCCCTGACGGGCGTTTCGCTCCGTCTGCACGTCCAGAGGGGAGAAGTGGATGGGAAGCGGATGGTGCCAGGGCCCCAACACCGTCCCCTCCGAGGCGGCAGAGGTTTTGTGCATGCTTATGGAGAGAGGTGGCCTTTGGGAAGGGGAAAAAGACCCGTGTAACTCAGGCTAACCCTACTGTCAGGCAACTGCGGAAAATAATCTGCAGGTTCAGAATATTATCGTGAAAGAATAAGTATATGCCTGTAAGAACGCGAAAACCCTAGGGCTGCCAGTGTAAGGCACTGCCCTTTTTATTTCCAAGTTTTTACAGAGGATGACCACCCTCTTCAAAAAGTGGTGACAAGCAGGTGTAGAAGAGGAAGTGCCTACAAAATTGCCTCGAATAGTAAAAAAGGCTGATAGGGGTTTTGCACAGAGGACTGCTCATATAAATAATGCAGTGCACTGCTGCCTTGCACATCGTGTGTATTTTAAGCAGTGCCACACGTGATGCGGGTAATGTTCGTGCTCGCTGCCTGCCTACGTGGATACACTGCTTTCTGCGGTTAGATACACGGAGGCACAAGATACCCGGGCCCAGCGACAGTGGCCCCCCTGGCGACTTTCCTACAAAAGGGACCGAGCAGGGGCCGTGTCAGGAAACGCCCAGAAGACAAACAGTCACGTTTGTGAGCTGACCGTATCCCCTACATGAATGGGAATTAAAGTTTTTTCTTTTTCTACCCCTAAAAACCCTCCACCCTCGGCACAGGCGAGAGCATTCCGCTGCTGTCCGGGACATGGAAACTCCGCAGCAGCTGGAGGCGCGGGAAGTACCGCAGCGCTCTGTCACCGGCCTGTCCCGCTCCCCCCGTGCCGCTCCGCGCCCTGCGGGCCCCGCTCCGCGCTCCCGCCCGGCCGCGGGGCCGCCCTCATCGCGTTAATCCGCGGGACAATGCTCCCGGTAACCACCCTGCTTTCGCCCCGGCTGAAAAGGGCCGGAGAGGGAAGGGAAGGGCAGAATGGGGAAAAAAGGGGGGCAAAAAGTGTAAACTTTAATTCCACACGGTGAAAGAAACACGGGGGTGGGGGGTGGGGGGAGCACCTGGAAACGGGTTTCCCGACATCCCGCCGAGGCGGGGAGAGCGCGCCTCCCTGCCCAGGAGAAGCGAGCTCCCCTCGGCTCCCCTGCAAACCTATCGCCGCCTGCCTCTGAATAAATACACGAGCACAAAAGCAGCCGCAGCGCCGTGTGACCGCGCACGGAGGAGCCTCCTGTGAAAACAGGCTGCTGCCAGGCCTCCGGAGAGGGGCGGAGGGGCTCAGTGGGGATCAGCGGGGTCTACGCACCGCCCCGCGCAGGGCCGCGCACCGACGGGCCGAGACCGCGGCTGGGTCGGTGGCGCTGCCCTTTTGAATGCCTCCCGCAGCTCGGAGTGCTGGCAGGGCGCTGGGAGCGCCAGTGAATGTAGCCCCGCAGAGCCAATGAGCTGGGACCGGATGCGATATATCCTCTGGGACAACAACTGCTCTGTTCCTCCTCAGATCCACATGACGCCATTTACTGCTGCTTTTGCAGAGAGATCACCCTACCTCCTCCGGAAAGAAAAAGAGAGAGAGGGAGAGAGAGAGAGAGCAGAAAAACGCCGAACCCCTACAGCTCAGATCTCAAACCTTCCTCCTCCTCCTCCTCCACCTCCTCCAAACACACAACAACAACCACCACCACAAATCCGCTGCGCTCCCAAAACACCCCCCCCCCCGATTGCAAACCACAGAGCTGCCTGCAACACACACACGCTCGCAGAGGGAGCGAGAAAGCTAGAGGGAGAGAGGGGAGAGGAGCTTGCAGCAAGCAGCTTCTCAGCAGAACGGCTACATTGCACAAGCTGCTTTTTTGGAGGAGCTCAGTGGAAGAAAGCTCTGGGATTTTATTTTAGATCCACTTTATTTTGTTTTCTTTGGCTTTGCCCTTCCTCTTGATCATTTGCAACAAAAAAAAAAAAAAAGTGACTTGGTATTGGCGATTCGGCCTCCGGTTCATTGAGGAAAAAAAAGAAAAGTGTGTGTGAGAGACTTTGAGTGATTTCTTTTTAGGAGCAAAGAAAACCCACCCCGATCCGGAGAGGTGTTTTTATTCTTATTATAGTATATACGCGCACACACGTATTTATAATCGATCTGGGAGAGGGACCTAACTTTGCTCTGGACTTTTTTACGTGGTGATCATTCTTACTTTAATTTGCAAGTTGGACTAAAGCAGAGTTTGGAAAAGAACTTTTTTTTTTGCTTTAGGGCTGGATTTATTTGCAAGCCGCAGGAAGAAGAAAATACAAGAGAGAGAGGGGTTTGGTGCAGCGCCGCGATCACGGTGAGAGCTTTTTCCTTCTTTGCAAAATAAGCTTTTCAGTAACCCCCCTCCAGCCCCCCTTAGTTGCTCCAAGAAAACTCGTGGAAATGTTTGAGGCTGATGCCTTTTCCATTCGTACAGGTTCTCCCTCTCGCCCCTTTCCCCTCTCCTTCCTTTCTCAGAGAGGAGCCGGAGGTGGGATTTCAGAGCGTTTTCTCTCGGAGGGGGTGGGGGGACCTCTGCTGGGGTTTACCGACTGAGCCTCCTTTGCGCCCCGCCGGGGTGCCTTGGGGGCGCGGGGGGCGGAAGGCTGTGCGGGCGCGCAGGCATGCCTACGGAGGCTGCGAGCGGGGCGGCGGGGGGGACCCAGAGCACACGGGCCGGGACACGCAGACACACAGAGTTCCGCGTGCTCTCGGTGCTGCGGAAAGCGGGGCACGGGCGGTCCTCGCCGGGCACGCGTGGGTTTCCGACAAGCCCCGCGGGGAGGTGAAGGGAGGGCGCAGCTGGGTGGGCGAGCGCAGGGGCAGTTTGTGTGAGTGTGTGTGTGTGTCCCTTCGTCTTGGGGGAGAGCGAGCGACCCGCCTTTCAGTGCGTGATTTACGCCCGTCTGTAGTGGCGTCGGGAGATCCGTGCAATTCGGAAGTGAGTGCACGTCTGGTACAAACCTACGTGCGTGCATGTGTGTATACACATCTCTGTTTCTCGTGTGATGAAATTAATTCGATCCATCAGACGAGCAAAGTTCTTCTCCAGGTTCTGCCATGCAGAGGGCATATGTGGAGGGGACGGAAAGCTTCAATTTTTGCTTTTACTTCCCTCCCCCCCCTCCCCCTTAGGTGGGTTTACTTTGTAACACCCCCTTTACCCTCCCCCCCCCCAAAAAAAAAAATCTGCTGGTGTTTTCAACAAGTTATTTGTGTGTCAGTTTGCCCCACCCCGATGGTAAAGTCCCTTTTGCCCTAATCCATAGTCTGATCACACACTCGGCCCCTTAATGGGGGTTTCAAAGCACTTTGAAAGAAGAGGAGGTAGTTGGTGTGTGTGTGCGGTGGTGATGGGGGTGGGGGTGCCTTGCACAGGCTCCGGACACAAAACAGAAATTCACGGGCAGAGGACTTCTCCCCCTTAGGCTCGCCTTCTCCCCGCCAGCCAGACACGGGATTTTTCCACAGCACGCAAGAAGCCCCTTGCGTTTTAAACTTCCCCGAATGTGCCGAACGCGAAACCCGGCCCCCTTGCTCGCCCTTTTGCCAATCCCAGCTAGGAAAAGTTAGCAATCATGGCACTTGAGCTCTGCGAGATTGGACTTTGGCTTTTAGAAGTGTGGAATCGTGTTATCGCACACACGCACACACAAAAAGGCGAATGCTGCTTCCCTGCTCTTGGTGGATGGAAAGGGGAGAAGTGCTAGATCAGAGAGAGGAGGAAGAGACGTGCTTTCCCGTAAGAGTTTTCAGGCAAACGTACTTTCGCAAATAAATGTGCTGGAGGTTTGCGTCTCGTCCTGTTAGCGGATCGATTAAGGGGTGAAAAAGGAGGGAGGATCGCCGGGCTCTGACCGATGTCCCGCTGGAAAGGCCCTTTTGGTCCCTTCGGGCCGGGGCAGAGGGGGATGGGCTGAAGGTCAGGCAATTTGCAGAATATGCGTAAAATAAGGGGAGGTTTTCCAGCGACTGGCTTTGTGAAGCTGAGTGGGTGCTTATGGCAAGGCGAGAGGGGAGTAATGTGCCTTTTGCCCGTCTGTCCCGGAGGTGTTGTCTCCAACCGTCTGCAGGGCTCCTGGCATTAGCCGGGAGGGGGAACAAGGCTTCTTTAGCATCTGTCGGGGGAGGGCAGGGGGGAAGAGTTAAAAGGAAACATGGGTTTGACGTTCCTGATAAGGCGGCCTCAGCAGCCCCCTCCCACCCCAGAGGATGTCTCCTGGTTATCTCCAAGTTGTCTGCACTTGCGGGACTGCCGGCGGCTCCCGCGGGCAAGGGGCTGCCGCCTCCCACCTGCCGCGCCGGGATGGAGCCGGGAGCTGGGCAGGGAGCTCAGCGCGGAGCCTTCTCCTCCGCCCCCCACCTTGGCGTCTGAGCCGGTGTCGTCTTAAGCGCCTGCAGGTCAGGGTCAGCTCCGCTCTTGCACTGGGTTGGCATTTCTGGAGAGGCTGGGTCTCATCCGGCGTGCCTTCTCGGCTGGCTGGGTCTGCCTAAAAGCTGGATGTGCAGGAGAGATAGGGCTGCTAGTTCATCTTAAGGGTGGGGAGAAGGTTTTATTTTCTGCCCTTTTCCTTTTTAAGATAGTTTTCCAGATGAGAAAATGTCTACTTAAACTGCTGGTTGAAACTTTTTATATGGCAAAGGTTTTAATATGAAGAAAACTTCAGTAATAATTCAAGATAAGTTTGCAAGACTTTTTTTTTTTTTTTTTTGGGGGGGGGGGTTAGGGCACACACACCATGACATGCACTCCGCATGTCACCAGGATTTGGCAATATTTGAAATAGGCAGGCAGTCTTAAAAACTAGATATTTTTTTTTTAAGAAAAAGCTCTTGAGGGGAAGGAGCCAGGAATTAAAAGGTTAAACATTTTCCACTGATGCTAGAATAAAGACAGCATCTTGAAGTAGTCATTGTTAAACTGTTTGGCCATATTTTATTATACAACGGTATAGTATTATTGTTGGTAACTGATGTGTACAGAGTAACACTGTGGTGCTCTTTCTAGGTATAATTGAAGACATTGTGTGGTCCTTGTAAGAAGCTTGGTTCCTGCTTGGGTTTTAATTGTAAAATATTGTTCTGGATTTTTGTCTAGGTAATTGGATTTTGGAACCGCTTTAAGATATGATAAAGGCAAGGCAAATATTAAGAGATTTGGAGGGCAGTACTTGAAACTTTTGCATATCTGAGCATGGAAGTTAGTTATTTACAAGTGCTCATCTTCTGGGTCCTTTACTAGGTTTCCATTTAAATTCTTAAGTCTGCAATTCTACTTTGTAGTTAATGATCCTTTAAAGCACTATTCGAAATCAAGTAGACTTCTTAGATGATGGCATTATTTGGTTATATTATGCATGCCTCTGTCCCAAAGGCCACTCTTGGTAATATTTACAATTTGAAATGTAGGCTATGGAATTTTTTACACATTAAAAAAAAAAAACAAACCTGTGGTAGTATTGCTTTTGTAGTATTGAGCCTTAAAATAACAATCTCAGTGGTGTACACAAGTATGACACACACTAAAATACTGGAGAGAGATATTTTTACTTGTGCTGTTGAAGTTTTTGGTAGCATTAACTTATTTAAATGTCTAACCTCAAACATTTTATTGCTATTTAGTGTTTTTCTTGGGACCATTGGTATTAAACTAAAATTTCCTATTTACATCATGTAAAGTTTAATGTGTAAAAAGACTAGCCTACCAAAATATTATCCAGTTTTAAACAAAATTGGAGAATTATATGTCTGTCATCAGCAGGTCACATTACACTTGCTAAATACTTGAGGGCTTCTTTTTTTTTAATGTAAGTTTTTCAGTAGCATGATATGAAAAGAAGAGTCACTTCAAGTGGTTGAAATGTGATCACTCTAAAGGCCATGGTCTAAGCAGAAGATGGCCTAGGAAGCCTTAGTTAGCAGGAGCAAGACCTAGACTTTCTAGAGCCATAAGTTAAGATACGTGGACCTAGAACAGAATCCCTTTAAGCTGTCCATAGGAGCAGGCAGGACAGGCTAAGGGAAGTGCATTCAGCTGGCAGACACTCTGCCCCAAATATGACTCTTTTTTTTAATGGCTGATGCATTACTTGATTGTGTGCAGTGCTGTGGGATCCTGCAGGCTTGAAAGGCTGCTGGAGAAAGCATGAAATGTGTTGCAATAGTGAACCCTCTCTTTGTTGCTCCAGGAATTCAGATGTGTTCTAAGCCTGCCGGGGTGAGCACGCTTCTGGGAACTGATGGAGACAAGAGCTCAGCACAGCAGCGGGTCACAGGCCTTGCAACAGGCTCGGCGTGACAGTGGGAGACCACACGGGGAGCCCGACCAGCGGGATGTCCTGATGCAGCAGGTTCACGTCTTGTCGTTGGACCAGATCAGAGCCATCCGAAACACAAATGAGTACACAGAGGGACCTACAGTGGCTCCACGGCCAGGGATCAAGTCCACTCCTCGGCTAGCAACCCAACCCAAAAATGAAAGGCCCCATGGCTTGCCCGAGCATCGCCATTTTAGCCGGATTCAGCACACACAAATACATGCCTCTCCTCGAGCGCCTCTGTCTCGTTCTGTCAGCACAGTCAGCACAGGTTCACGGAGCAGTACAAGGACAAGTACGAGCAGTAATTCATCCGAACAAAGACTTCTCGGGTCATCTCCAGGGCCAGCTGCTGATGGGATAGTCCGAATGCAGCCCAAGTCTGAGTTCAAGTCAAGTGAGCTGAAGCCGCTGAGCAAAGAAGACTTGGGAGCACACAGCTACAGGTGTGAGGACTGTGGAAAGTGTAAGTGTAAGGAGTGCACTTATCCAAGGACCCTCCCATCATGTTGGATCTGTGACAAGCAGTGTCTTTGCTCAGCCCAGAACGTGGTTGATTATGGGACTTGCGTTTGCTGTGTGAAGGGCCTCTTCTATCACTGCTCTAATGATGATGAGGACAACTGTGCTGACAACCCCTGCTCCTGCAGTCAGTCACATTGCTGCACTAGATGGTCCGCCATGGGTGTGGTGTCCCTCTTTCTGCCTTGCTTGTGGTGTTACCTACCAGCCAAGGGTTGCCTTAAGTTGTGCCAGGGCTGTTATGACCGGGTAAATCGGCCGGGGTGCCGCTGTAAACGCTCCAACACCGTTTGCTGCAAAGTTCCCAGCGTCCCCCCCAGGAACTTTGAAAAGCCAACATAGCATCACTAGTCAGAAATACTAAAGTGACAAGGATTATTTTAAAGTACATATGCAACCAACTAAGCAGCTATGGTCTTGGCACTGTAGTAGAAGGGCTGGGGAATCTACTTTGCTGTTTGCAGTGAAATGCTTGCCTCTGTGTGCCATCTTAACTGATACGCTTGTTAGAATCCAGCTAGTGGCATACAGAAAAAAGAAAAAAAAAGGGATGCAGTACATTGTGACCCACATATTGCATAAGCTAAAGCAACACAGACACTCCTAGGCAACTCTATTGTTTGTGAATAGTACTTGCAAAATTTGTAAATTGGCAAATGACTCCTTTTTTTCATTGTTTTCTGCCAGAGATAATGTGCTATATTTTTGTATATACAATAATATTTTCAACTGTGAAAAATAAGTGGTGTCATAAGACATGGCACAGTCACAAAATATTATACTAATATGTTGTACATTCGGAAGAATGTGAATCAATCAGTATGTTTTTAGATTGTATTTTGTCTTACAGAAACCTTCTATTACAAGACTCTGATTTCCCTTTGGACTTCATGTATATTGTACAGTTACAGTAAAATTCAGCCTTTATTTTCTAATTTTTTCAACATATTGTTTAGTGTAAAGAATATTTATTTGAAGTTTTATTATTTTATAAAAAGAAATATTTATTTTAAGAGGCATCTTACAAATGTCACCCCTTTTTATGAGGACGTCATAGTTGCTGCAAATAAGGGGTGAACGATGCATATGTTCACTATAAAATAGAAAATATATTAACGTTTGAAATTAAACTGGGCTACTTGTCATTTTTTCCCCCTATTTACTGTCCTGAGTTGGGAGAATTGGTGCTTCTAACTGCAGATTTCACAGGGATACAGTCACAGTGAGTCTAATACAAGAATGAAAGTAGAATTTTTAAATGTATTTTTTTGTGGTTGTTTGCTGCTTCACCTGAAAATAATGCGGGATTTTTTGCTTCCTTCCTTTGCACAAGTATCCCATATACTGTTCCTACGATCAAAAAGGAAAATGAATATAGGAAAATGCATTAATTCATTCCAGACTAGGACTAATAGGCACTGAAAGCTTGACCTATTCTATAAGTGATGAGCTTTTGTGCTTCAAATAGGAAATAAGTAATCATTCACAAAAAATGTTAGACTTGCATGGCTTTACTCAGAGAGAGAAAATAAAAAAAAAAAGAAAATTAATACAGTCAGTGCAAAAATCTTGCAGGATTACTTGTTAAAGTAGAAGAATACACCGCAGTGAATGATAGATCTGAACGCAGTCCAGCCTTATGTCAAACATTTGCCTCACTTGTAAGAAGAAAGTTGCTTGATTTGTCATTTGTGGCAGTTACCTTCCACTGAGGTCAAAATCCTTTCACTGCCAATTTTCCCACCGGAAGCCTAGAGAATGATTTACCTTTCTTTATTAACAAACTATCATTTCCTGTTCTGAGCATGTCTCTCCAAATTTAGAGCTCTTAATGTTGAATTTTATTTATATGTTTCTTAAGCTGGTATTTAAGAAATAGTTGTATTTTTATGCTGACGCTCAGAAAAATCTCACAGCCTTTTCTGAACCCTCTCCAACAAAAACAAGTTATAACTAATAAATTAAGAATTCACTAAAAGTTGAAAACCAGAGCGTTGAGTAAATGTTACATCTTTTTGCCCCTTGATTTTCATCTCTGATCTGGTGCTTGGGCTATTTTACATAGGCCTGTAGTGCTCGTAAATCTAACGCTGTTTGTGTGTATTGGTTATCAATCGTCAAGTGAAATTAAAAAATGCAAGTCCTGACTAGTTTGCAAAACAAAAAATAGTTGATACATGGGCCTTGTTCTCATTCTTTTTTTTTTTTTCCCTTTGCTTTTTGCACCAGTTGGCTGAATACCTTATTATACAAAGACGAGCAGTATATATTTAGCCTCCTGAGTGGAGTTTGCCAGGAAGAAGGTGGCTTTATGTTACATGAGTAATTTGTCTGTATTTAAAGCACATCTGTATATTGCAACTGAGTGCTGGGGCATATACGTGAGATTGTACTTGGCTGCTGATAAACAGACTTTTATTACTTTTTTTAGAAATTCTGTTCCTGGAGGAGTTGGTAACCATCATGTGCTTCCATTCACTGAATGTAATTCTTGAATTAGATTAGGTACTTATGCCAAAACTGTCCAGGGTTAATCTTACTGATTGAAAACAAACATGGGCATAATCCATTTATTGGGGGGATCTTTGATCTTTACACTGAAAACCCCAAAACCCACTGATATCAGTAGACATTAAATCCAGTATTTTCATTGCATGGATGAACTTGACAATACTGAAGGTGAGTCCTGTCTTTTCAGTGATTTATGTTTTGGTCAAGGCAGATATCTCTAAGGAAGGCTGAAGGTGAAAGTGGAAAACCGTCATGTACCTACTAGCTAAAATCCCCAGTACTAAAGATGTGTTTTGCTTTGCACTGTAGCAAATGCTTTGACAACCTAGGTAAGTTCTAAGGAAAAAGGAAAACCATCTTCTTGTTGATAGTGAAATCTGAAGATGATCTTAACATTAAACACTGGTCCTCACCTTCTACTTGGTTCTTAACAAGGTTAAATAATGGATCTTCCCCACCCCAGGTAAGCTCACTACCAGTGCATTGGGTTGCACGTATGACTTGGGAACGAGGACATACAGGAGGATGCCGTTAGGAACAGACTGTTGAGCTAACTACAGTGCTGGGGTCTTGGCATCAGTTAGTATGAATTAGTGTGTGCATGTGCAGTGGACTCTTAAAAGTTGGCTTGTTTATGTCAGTTACCATTCTAATACAAAACTCAATTAGATAAGGTTTACTATTCTAAATAAAATCAAAATCTTGCCTCGAACAAATTAGATCGTTTTAGTAAGAATTAAGAGGGCTTTTTAAGTGGATTGAGGTAATGTTATTAAAGCATGCCTACTTTGTCCTTCGAGATAGGAAAGTGCAGGTCCAAGAAAGGAAAATTTTCCATACACAGGTTTTGAGGATAACCGTGAAAGTCATGCCAGATACATACCATACAGGACTCTGATTTTAGACAGCTACTAAGCCATGAGAAAGGGGAAAACCTGTTTTATTGCTGTATTTGTTGTGTTGCTTTAGTGTTTTGATCTGTTAACCTCTGATAAATTCTGAAGTCCCTGTAAGGTTTGCTTAAATACCTGCAGGATTGGACTGACAGTTCACTGTAGAAACAGTGCAAACACATAGCTTTTTTCAAATATTTTTTCAGTATGACACAAGCTACAAATATGTACATCAAATTTCCTTGTACGGTAACTTAAAATGGTCTATTAATATCCTCCAGCAAATTTCTTATTTTGCTCTTTGTGACAGTGATCACAGGGTTAAAAAAAAAAAAAAAAAAAAAAAAAGGAAACTTAGATTCAAGTGAAGAATAAAATGGCACAGTACTTTAGATGAAAATAAAATGTGTTCTTGAAGGATTTAAGATCATATTCAGGTGAGAATTTATACATTCAAGTGAGTTACCAAATTAGTTTTCAAAAACCAAAATTTTCCAAATGAGGAAGTGCAGTAGTTAAGGGATGATGACTAACATGATAGTTTTTTTGCACTTTCTTACAAAACATGTGTGAGGTGGAAGTGACTTGACAGTAGTGAAGTACAGATCATTTATGAACCATGCTTTTTTTTTTTTTTTAATCTAATCTACAATATTACCGGTATTACCTTTTTCACTTTTGACAAAATATAAACCAATTCATTTCATGATGAGTGAAATCTTAAGGCATATTCTTAGATGGCAGGGAGAGAATAGAATGCATTTCTGTACTGCAGTAGAACATTCAGTTGTGTTTAAGAATTAACTGTTGGGGAAGATGGATTTGAACAGTCTGTCTCAGATGTTCTTAGATGTGTGCAGGTACAGCAAGTAAGAATGATTTCACTTGCTGAGACTAATTTCTCAATCAGTCATTGGAGCAGAGCAGAGATCCAGAAAATGTTTGGGTGAATGTGAGAGCACGCTTGCCTGAGTAATGTCTGTATGAATAGTATTGGATAGATTCCTTACTGAAAACGTCAGCAATGTATTGGCTCATATTAAATCAATTACAGGTTGGGTTTGCAGATAGACTACATTGTGACAAAGTACAACAAATCCTTACCAATGAAAACACTCAGTTTTTTTCCTGTTTACCCAATCTGATTTTAAACTGGAAATATAGAATCAGAATAACTGATGTCTCATTGAACTCAGGACAGTTTGACGTGAAAACTGTGCATATACAGATATAGTTCATATATGTAGTTATTTTTCTTTCAAAAATGTTGTCCATTTCAATCTGAGGACCCCATTATGCTGTAGTCTTACCTATTTTTCTTCATATTTCTTCTTTCTGGTCCCTCTCCCTCCCCTTGACCTTTCCTGGCCATAATACATAAAGTTTACTGCCAATTACTAGGACAAAAGGTGAAAGAGGAGGATGAAACATGCTTTTCTTATTAGTTTTGTCTCTGAAAGTTTAAGAAAAGGTAGGAAAAATTATTACCTTGCTGTACTTAACCTGCATTTTAGAGAGAGACAAAGTGGTTTTCAATTCATGTGACCTTGAAATCCACAGTTCCAGAAAACATCTTACTTTCATTTCTTTAGTGTGGTCTTTATTACCTGAAAGGGCTTTATGTCTCTTTAAAGAGTTTCGCTTTGTTTTAACCTATTGGAGCTGTATTTCAGGCGGCCGAGAAGGAGGTCTTGTTACTGTAAAGGCATAATCTGTTGTTCCTCTGTCACAGGGGTTGTTCAGAAGACAGCTGATGCAGTTACCTTTGGGCATGGATAGAAACAATTTCCCTTGAAACAGGGTGGGCTCTCAGCATTTTCAACCTTGGGAAAAGGCAACAGTTGTACAATGTATCAAAAGTTTCTCTTTGCCTGTGCTGTAGGAAAGTTTTTTTTCTCTGACTCAAGAGTCTGCATGCTGGTTAGAGAAGTTTATGGCTAAAACGTTCAAACTTCTAGACTAAGATAGATCCATTCCCATTTCAGTAGAAGTTACCAATAATCAGAAGCTTTGACAGCATAGCCTTCTATTACATAGAATTATTTATGGATATTTTAATACTTAGGAGTTCAACTTACTGTTTAAAATGCTCTTGCCAAGGGAGATAATCTGCCTTAAAAAATGTATAAAACTGTAATCAGAGGAGCTGTACTTTCCTCAAAGCCTGCTGCATAATTACAAAACCACTTGGTGCACCTGAGATATGTTACAAGAGAAGGCACTTGATGCAAATCAGATGATGTAGGTACAAGTTTAACTTGGAGAATCTGAGCCTGGTGTATTAGGATGAATCACCAATTTACGGATTTATGGACACCTAGAACAAAGTGGGGGACTTAAATTTGGTTTTTTCCCTCTAATTTTATTTTGATCAAGAAGCAGTGTATATGAGCCAACCATGCGATTGCCAGTGCGATTGCTGGTAAAAGAATATCTTGATGCTCTTTCAGTGTGCCTCAAAAAAGCACAACAAAATGGAAAATTTCTAAATGACCATTCAAAATTAACATCTTCATCTTCATAATTCATCTTCAGAAATGAAGTAAAACATTAGGGCAGTAGAAGTTTCAAAATTAGTTTTTCCGTCAGAAAAATGCACTAATTGGTTAACTTAAAACTGTTTCTTTAATTAGCAACAGATTCACGTTAGGTCTAAAAATCAATTCAGACCTTTCAGCTTCCACTCTAGTGCAGTTTTTATCAGTTTCTGATTTCCTTGATGTCATTTCTTGTTACCATACCAGACAAGCAAAACTTGGTGTACCACAAACCCTGTCAAATGCACAAAGTGAACAAAGTTTTTCTTCCCCCTCATTTCTCTTGCATAAACTGTTAAGGAGAAAATTTCAAAATTGTTTTGTTTGCTTTGGGTCATTTTGTTTCTGCATTTTGTTTAATTATTGTAGGCAGAGTGATAATTGAGTGTTGGATTTATGATTTTGTTTTTCTTTTTTCCTTCTCCTGATGTATTTGGCACAATGAAGTATGGAGGTAGAGCAGATAAGGGACCGAGATTACACTTTGGGAACTTACCTAACTGCAGCTGCATTGAGTAGCAAAGAAACTCAGCCAGCAGTGTCAATGCCTTCTTGCAGAACTCACTGAATGCATTGTGCCTTTTAGTAGTAAATTTATTGTATTATATTCTACCTCTGCTGCTCTGCAGATGGAGATTATGCAGTTGTTTATCCTGTAATATTGCAGCTTAATGTGAAGGCTGTCTTACTGCACCCTGCCTACTACTCTCACTGTCCTTAGGAAGGGAGGTGTTCCTCAGACCCCATTGTCTCAAGTGAAACAAAGAGAGTGTAAATTATTCAGAAATATGTATGGGCAAGGGGGTAATGGTGTAAAACATGAATTTTATATCAGGACTGTGCCAGAACTGTTCTCTTCTGCGTACGAACAATCACAGTACAAAGTCTGAAAGTATGCAACAGTGTCCCTGGCCACCTATGTCTAGTATATCAGACAGTAGGTGGAAATGTTCCTGCACAACGGATTGCAATTGCCCACGCTATTGAAGCGTTAAGACTTTCCCTGGTGTGAGTTAAGCATGTGCCAAAAAGTACTCTCCCAAGTTTTCCCCAGCACATTTCAGGAGCTAAATTGTTCCAGGGCCATTCGCAAAAGTCAGCTTGCCAGCAGCTCCCCTCTTTTAGAGATTAAAGGAGTTGCTCAGGATGGACACTCTCCTTTCAAGGCCAGCTGGAACATGGTGTTCAGGAATGTTCTTGGGCATGTATACTACCAGTCTAGGATGAAGGTGATCCCTTCCACAAATCTCATCTGAAGGTAAATTCACTCACAGACACCCTCATGTGCTAGGATGACACAATCTAATTCCCAAGTAGTAACTGAATTGCACAGAAGCAACAAACTTCTTTTTTTTTTTGTCAAAGGAGTAAGGTAGTTGGCAATGTAACTTGTCAGAATTTTGCAAAGCTTAGGTTATAGGGGCCCTTGCTCCAGTGTAGGGTAGCTATCTAAAATTATATATTGATATTTTGTATCATCCTGAATCTGTAATTTTTTTGTTTGATTTGGGGAATGGCATTTTTTCTTTTTGCAAAATTATTCCTTAAATATCTACTGAAAAGGCATAGAAACAGGCTTTTGTCTATCTTTATCTTTCTTTACCAAGCAAGCTTTCATATATCCCAGCACTTGGTTAATTTTTAAGAATTAATTAAGATGGCATATCTTATTTTTGGAAGTTACATACGTCTTGAAGAAAGCAGTCACAAAAAATTGTTTCCTTCCTTGATAATCACTATAACCTCATCTTTCCACAAGATACGGAAAGCATTCTCTCTTTTTCCCTTTTAGCCTTATGCTCCCTTAGCCCCCAGGTTATAGAGTGGGTGGCTTATGGAACCTTGTGATAGCTGAGTTATTTTGCAGGCTTTCACAGAGAAAAACTGGTGTGTAAACTATTGCACTTGAGCTTGGCATCTGAGAGAGTGGATCTCACTAAAATATTTAGTGAGATTATATTTCTATATAAACGCAATCTGAGGGTTGTGGCTGGAGAGAAAAAGACTATCCCAATTCACAATTCACCCCTTAAAATCTCTGCTTTAGAAAAATTGAACAATATAAAACTTGTTGTTGTTGTTTTTGTTTGGTGGTTTTTGTTTTGTTTTGTTTTAATTGATAAATTAAGCAAAGTGAAATATTAGAGATGGAGAGACATCCTGTTCAGTTTATCAAATGTAGCCAGGGTTTGTGCTGCCTACATTTCACATAGTTTTTATGCAAAGACCTCACTTCAGCTGCAAGATTGGTGGGTGAAATGCCTGGCCTCACTGGAGGCAATGACAAAATTCTCCTTGACCTCCTTGAAACTTTGTATAGACAAGAGGTGAATTCCTGAATATGTACTGATTGAGCATACACTTGAATGGGTATCCTGGGAAAATCCCAGCTGCCTAGGGGAATGAAAAAAGTCTATAATTGCATGAGACACACTTTTGAATCAAGTAATAGCTACCTTACTTTAGGATTTTTAACCTTCATTCTGATCCTACTTAACTTACTCTATGACTAAGATAATTTATCCCTATCACTGCTATAGTATATATGCAGTTGCTTCCTTTAGGCTCCAATCTTTCAGATATTGTTGAGAGATTCTGTTTTGGGATTTAATTCCATTAATGGTGCTGCAGATTCCTGTTAGGTTTTTTACAGACAAACTTGTGCTAATACAGGCTTGTGTGTAGATTCTTCTCCCTGTATTTCAGCTGTTACCAAACCTTTCTTGCATACTGAAGATGCAACTGTTTCACTGAATTCAGCTTAGCTCAGCTGTTTCAAAAAAGTCTAGGGAGAGTATTATTTTTCTTTAGATGATAGTCTGGTTAATTGGCACAGGCTTATTCATGCTAAAAGTATCTGCAGAGTGTTTTGTGACAATATTACTAAATCAGCTATAAGCACTACTGAAGTTAAATGAGTGAAAGCATGCTTAAACTACAGTGAGCTACTCAGACAGAAGTGTCTATAGGCACTAGCGTTGCTTTGATCTAAGATGCCCATTAAGATGGGCAAAATAGTTTTACAGTTACATTTCTGTATTGCACGTTATATCTCATATATATATAAATGCACATCACAGTTACACCTTCTTTAGGGGAAGTGACGAATGGAAGGAAAGAAACTACTTCCTATTACTGTGTTTCACTGTTACTAATATGCTTCTTTCGGAGTATCATCTTTCTCTGTAACATTGTCCCTTAGTTTCTAAATGAGACTTTGAAAGGTACTCTTTACCCACTCCCCTGAGAGGGTACGTTTTCAGAGTGGAGTGCATCTACCCTGTCAAGTCTTCCAGCCGTGTATGTTGATCCAGTAAACAGAATACCCTTTTTCCACCCTGTACTTTCAGTGAGAAATGAGTAAGGAAGGTGCTAGTCTTCTTGTTGCTAATTGTACACAATACAGCAACTTTCAAAGGCTTTGTTAATTCTGAACAGCGCTGGTGTATGCTTTCACACAAATGCATAGAAAGGCAGATTCCCAGCCCCTTACAATATATAAACTGCTTTAGAAGAAATGACTGCTACTGCTGAACCCAGGACAAAATCTTCAAAAGGTGAGTAGTAAAAGAGAGGATGAGTGCCCAAATGTGATGTGGTTATATAAGCCAAGAATATGCATATCATGATGATGCCAAATCTTTTAAATATTCTTTAAAAGTATAGGAACTTTTTAAGTGCTAAAGATTTTCAATGCATGTAGAAAAGCAGAAAAAAATGAGTAAATTAACCTCTTCTCTTTTGATTTGGATAGACACAATCGGTGTATCAGTTTCCATTTGTGGCTGCAGCTGTGCTACAAATAAAATTCTTTGGCTATAAATAGCTTATATCCTGTTTTTCAGGGAAAAAAATTAAAAAAAGAAAAAAGTCTTGTGTAGATGGGAGGGCTGTAGTAACAGCTGCCATAAAATGCCATGAAATAATGACTGTCTCATTTGGCCTACTGTTGGCTTGGCTTTACAGAGAGATTCAGTTCCATGGTAGTACAGACACTAAGTAGACATAAAAAATATCTACTTAGTTTTCTGAATTTAGTGGCATAAGTCTGAATTGTCCACATGTGATTTAGACATCTCAAGTTGACAGCGTGAAACATGAAAGGTATTGCATTTTGTCTGTGGGTTTTGGTTGGGGTTTTGGGTTTGGTTTTGTTTAAGTTTTTTCCCTGGTGAAAGCAGGCTACAGCATGCATGGCAATGAAAAGAAGTGCCATCCTTGGTACCTGTTTCAGAGATTTGCAGGCTTAGTGGGACAAGGAAACACCAGAGACAGAACAAAAAGTGTCAGAGTGGAAGGTTTTGGCTGTTTTGGTGTTTGCTTCCTCTGGTGGGGTGGGTATTTTTTGTTCGTGGTGACTTTTTTCCACTACTTGTTTGTTTCAGTCTGTCTTTCTTAATGGTCCTCATCGCTTTCAGGTCTCTCAGGGTCTGCCAGTCCTTCAGGCATGATCAGCCCCTTGCCTTTATGAGATAACGTGGGATATGAAATGCGGAAATATACCTCTCTAGAAAATTATGTAACAGCATTGCAGGATGGTGTTTGTTGTCACTGTGGGGCTTTTTGTGATTCTGGGGTTTTGTTTATTAATAAGGTGAGACCCTGAATCTCAAGTTGGGTTAATCAGCCTGGCTCCACTAATGGTAGTGATGTTCTGGTGATTTGCACTAAGCAGAACATGTGACCTCAGAAGTTATTATTTAAAAAAGGTGTTACACAGTAGAATAAGAATCTAAAGATTTTATCAGCTTCTGTTTCTTACTGCATCTTTGTTGAACAATATCTTTCACCATAACTCGACAGTTCAGATTCCTTATTTATAATACTTTAAAAACTATTATTTATTACATAAAAGATTCTTGTACAAAAGGGATGCTTTCAATTCAGTCACTTAACTATAGGATCCCAGAATCACCTGAGTATTCCCAGATTCATTATGAAAAAAATATAATCCCTGCAAAAGGAAAAAAACTGATCATTTCAATTTACATGCAACAAAATTTTACATTTTTAAAAAATACTTAGAGCATGCATTGTGCGGCAGACATTTATGCTGAGCCTATTTATTATGGGGTGAATAATATTTTTCAAGAATGATTCATCTGGTTTATTTTAGAGGCTGCCTTGAATTCTGGTCATTTCTATAGATACTGCAATTCATAGTCATTAGTAAGCTGGTGGTTTGATCTAACCTCAGCTACCTGTTGCAGGCTGTGAATGGAAGAAATTTTTTTTAGTGTAAAACCACAATATGAATATTTTCCACTCTGAAAGTATAAAAAACCCTTTAAGTAAAAATTTTACTCTTTCACTGTGATGTGCTGTGGCTCTGATCTCAGACATACTGGGTTCTTCTTACGGAAAATCCTTGAAAATGCCTGACTCTCTATTGAAGCTGACAAGAATTTCCTCCACTTAACCCCTTCAGTGCCCCTGGGTGTTCAGTTCACATCAAACAAAAGGGAGCTCCTACACCTCCTAGGTGGGGATGGTGGGATGTTGACAAATCCAAGATAAAAAAAATGAGGTGGAAAAACCTGGGTCCTTGGGCCGTCAGGAAGGAGGTTTGTGGGTAGGCTGTGATACCTGAGAGAGACAGCATCTCTGGACAGCTGTGCTTTTACAACACAACCACTACAACTGCCCTGCTGATATAGAAACCTGCATTTTGGAATGATGTGGTTTTTGTTTGTTTGTTAGGCTGGGCTGTTTGGGGATAATTCTGTCATTTCCTCAAGATCCAGAGTTAGAAGTGATCTGTAATTTAGGGAGGCAACAGCTCTGCTTAATAACAGCCAAAGGATTAATCATGGTAGAAAACCATCTGCAGGCCTTGAGCACATGAACCCTATATTTAATTACTGACAGCCACCCTGTGAACCGCATGCTCTACAGAACCTCAGTTAAGGTGACATGAATGATTATGTCTGGAGTTATGAAAGCTATCATTTAGAGTAAGGGTGGGCAGACTAGCTCACCCACCATGGACGATATTGCAGAAGAATAAGAATTGAGGCCTATACTTAAATCCATTGGCCTATACACAAATTTTTCATGTTTTTCCATAAAACATTTGAATTGCATTAGAGATAAGATGGTGCAACAATGCTTGTTATCTAGGTGTCTTTATACTTTGGTTTATAATTTTGCAACCAAGCCTAATCTATAACACAGTTAAAAATGAGGAAATAAAGTGGAAAAAAAGAATATAATGCAATTTAAAAAACAGAAAATTTTCTAGCTCATATCCAATGCTCAGTTCATTTTCAGGACAAGGTCTGGCTCCTAAGCCTTGACTGAGAGCCTGGTTTCCACAGAATATTAGGGCTTTCAGATAATTGATGGGCTTTGGTCGCTGTTCACTACCAAGCTTTTACTATTCCAGTCAGAGAGGGAATTCCCTCTTTAGGGAAACCTTTCCCACTTTAGGTTGTTGCCACATTTCCACAGCTTTAAAAAGATCTAAAATAATTCGTGGATTTCTTTGGTGGAGAAAAATTACTTTCTCCTTTATATTTGTGATGCTTCTGAAGTTCAGATTTTGCTCCCTTTCTTAACAGGCCAAAAGAAAGTAGATGGGTTAGTTCTGTTAGCTCAATTAATTTATCTTAGGTGAAGAAGGCTGTTGTCTTTGTGTCCACATGAGGATGGAAAGAAAAAAAGTGTATGATTTATATTAACTGCCTGCTCACACATGATCATTAGTGTAAGGTAAAATGTTCATGTGGTCAAAGATGCTTGAATTCCAGTGCATGTGGTTTGGTCATTCATGTTACCAAGAAAATGTTTATCATCTCTACCAATACGTATTAAAAGCTACAGTCATGCTCTTAGCACTGTGATTTTACCATCTGATAAGCAGAAAATGTTTGTTTAAAAAACACAAGCAAATAAGTACCATTCCCCAACCAATATTCTTAGAAAAGCTAAGACTAAAGCTTCCGGTTAACACTTTCAAAGATGTTACTAACCATCTAGCATTTCTGTGCCTTAAAAAGCAAGGGACCTTGGTTTTATAATCCAAACACTTCTTCTCTTCTTAACATGTTTTTGTTTTTTTTTTTTTATTCCAGGTAATTATCACTTCATTGCCCAAGCAGGATCATTTGATTTTTGGCCTAGAAGCAAGAAGGCACAGAGAGTGTTTTAAGAGAATCCCCCATCCTGGGTGCAGAGAGGAAGTATCAGGAGCACACGTCACTGTACATCCTAGAGCACATGACGTGTAAACATCCTTTTGGTAAGCAATGTAACCTTACCACAGGACTGTAAATATTTTTGGTAATTACTTTTTTTGATTCTTACTTTTTTAGTGTGATTGTGTGTCCTGGTTTTGGCTCCTGTGAAAGAGCCGTCTCTGCTTTCAGATTCTCATTGCCATGCACTGAGGGCAACAAGGGAATCTTGACCGTGATTAAACCCTGGATTCAACTTCCCTCAATTTATAGGGACTATAACACCAGTTTTTTAGGGATTACAGGTTTCTAAGGACTATAATAGACTGATATTCTGTATTTCCAGGCTAGCTAAAGTGAAGGGCACCCAGTAAGGGAAGAGTCTGTTGATAGGTTTATTTAGGAACCTCAGAGGAGACTTTCAAGAAGGAATAGGCAAGCCACAGGAGTTAGTTAAGAAGATGCATAAGGCAATCTCCAGGGACAGTCTTCAGAACTAGACACAGTCCCATCAACACCCATTATGATAACCAGCTTCAAGAGACCAACTGCAACCTGCTTCTGGACTGGCTTAACATACTTCATTTTTGTAAATTTGGTGTTAAAAAGTGATACATACACCTTGTATGTATCTGTGAAATGTTTGCTTTATACACAGTAGATCCTTGAACAGAAATTAAGACAGATGGTGTGTGTGTGTGAGTACTCTCTGATATCCCAGTCCAACAGTGGTGAATGTGGGAGGGGTAGAAAGGGAATGTACTGCAGACAGTAGCCATGTCTGCATGTTTTCCCTAAATAGTATCTCTGTTGTCACCATCAGAAACTGCATCCTGGGATATGCGCACCACTTTCCTGGGGCCGTAGGAAGTCCCCATGTTCTTAAGATGTTTTGGAGCTGCAGAAATTCATACCAAGTCTGACCTGCCTTATGTTTTCCTCAAGCAGGTGTAGGGGAATAACAGTACTTTCTGTGTGCCACTCTGCTGCAGTTTACTACAGTCTGTCAAGGCTTATATGGCTGTCCATCCTTGCCCATCATCTCTATCTGAATTCTGTTGGAAAACTTGTGTAGAAGTAATGAGAAACATCTCATGGAGCTGTGCTGGAACTGTGATTTTTTTTTTTTTTTTTTGTTCCCAGTGTGAATGTGGACAACTGACATGGAAAAAGACAAAATTGTTCTGCTAAGAATGTTAATAAAGTAATTCTCTATCATGGTCTTCAGGAAGATTTTTCACTAAAATTCAGCTTTTCAAACAGTTAAGTCAATGAGACACTACAAATGGTGTCCCACAGAAAGGAAAACAACATGAAGAGAGCTATTTAGCTATAGGCTATAGATGGTTCTGCAAGTTTAGCAAGTTGGCTAGATGATAGCAAGCATTCATGCCCAGGAGATCAGCTCTGGGATATGCAGAAAAGATAGACTCTGGTATGTCAACATTTAAGAAATAATAAAGTACCTCTCTGCAGTTTTGCTGAATGGGGAAACTCACATCTTACTGGTCACAGTTTTAATATAAAAACATGTTTAGTGGGGTGATATTGTTGAATTATGAAAGTAAAACACTAGAAAATATTTTGACATAGTCTTAGTGGTTTAAAGGCTATACTTCTACATGTTAGCTTCACTGGGCAGAGAAGTGGTAATGTGATGTGGGACAAAGTTAATGTGCAGACATAGCAGGAGGGAAAATTATGGTTTCTCAAGCTCTAGTTTTGTTCAGGTCAGAGTCATGTGTTGTAAAGGAAATACTGAGATACAGGATGAACTTGGATTTGATCACCCAGTGCCTTCCTGTCTGTAAGATTGGCTTTAAGCCTACTCTTCGTCTTCAGCAATAGTATTTTAATACATAGTCCTCAGAGGTATTAGAACATTGACTGAACTGACAAAACCTAAAACAATTATAGCCCATATTTTTTGCTTCCCACACCTTAGTTAGAAAATAATTCTACATTTCTGATGCAGATTTTTTGTTCAAGTTAGACATTTTGAAGTATTAAATACTTGATAGAGGAATTGTAAAAGTAAACGTTAATTGAGGAACCTCTCCTCTCCTCTCCTCTCCTCTCCTTTCCTCTCCTCTCCTCTCCTCTCCTCTCCTCTCCTCTCCTCTCCTCTCCTCTCCTCTCCTCTCCTCTCCTCTCCTCTCCTCTCCTCTCCTCTCCTCTCCTCTCCTCTCCTCTCCTCTCCTCTCCTCTCCTCTCCTCTCCTCTCCTCTCCTCTCCTCTCCTCTCCTCTCCTCTCCTCTCCTCTCCTCTCCTCTCCTCTCCTCTCCTCTCCTCTCCTCTCCTCTCCCCTCTCCTCTCCTCTCCTCTCCTCTCCTCTCCTCTCCTCTCCTCTCCTCTCCTCCCCTCTCTCCTCTCCTTTCCTTATCCTTTTCTTTTTTCTCCTTTTCATTGCCTTTCCTTGCTTTGCTTTGGCAAAATGGAGCCCTGGATGGCTGAAAATCATCTCACTTCAGATGTCCATAACTTATGCATCTATTTCTATACTCATCCCTCTTTGGTTCCCTTATCTTTAGTGTATGTAAATGAATAATCTTATGGGGGTGTGTGTATTACTAGCTGTTACAGAGCAAAATGTGAAGGACAGGGCTGGGTTTGTTGTGACGTGTTATGATTGTAGATTGGAATATTCACATTGCTTCTTGACTGGCAATGATGTAGGTGTCAGTTGCTGATTCAGAGTACATCCCTGTCCTATGTAGAAGAGTAACTGCTGAATGACCCTGCATCCGTTTTGCAAGTGAGGTGTTGTGAATGGCAACCAATGGCACAACGTCTCTCCTGGCATCATTGGAAGCAAAAGTGCTTCAGGCATAGCATATGTGCAAATCCGAAGAGTCCAAATACAAATCAAAGATAAATTTGCTTTAAAAACAACCCCTCCAATGCACCAAATAACAAGTGTATATGTACCTGTAGAGTATGTATGTATGGCCTCTTTAATCTAATTTGTATTCATCTACATTAATATGAACTGAGAAGAAAGCATATGCAACTAGCCCAGATGGAGATAGCTATACTTTTATTTTTAAGATTGATTAAAATTAATATGAGGCTGTGCTTCTTTTTATGATAAGATTTTTTCTCCACATTGAGGTATATAAGATGTTGCACTGAAACTATTTTACTAACTCTTAATCTGTACATTATTTGGATATGAAGCCCTGTCTTTTTCTTAGACATGTCATACCATTCCATAACTACATCTAAATATAATTTTAAAATTATGATTTTTAAAAGCAAAAAATTAAAAGACAACTGTTCCTTAATTCTGTATTAATTTAGAAATAATTAATTCATTGCAAGCTTCTGTGCTAAATGCATTTGTTTATAAGTGAAAGAATTGTTTAAGATTCCACTACAGCTAATGGGAGGTCTACGCAGTTTTTCAGACTTGAATGATTTGTGCCATTTGAATTGTCCAAGTGTATCTGTTATATTTTCATGGTCTGGCATGACCATCAAGGGTGGCAGGTGGAGTCCAGATATTGCACTAGCTACCTGTACAAAGGCAACTCAGAAGTCAGAGAATCAGCAGGGTCAGAAGATTCAATGAAAAATGTACCTTTTAAATCATCCTAAAGCAAATCTCTAGGTTTGACTAGATGAATAGTGCTCCAGAAACCCTCGACTGGAATGGCTAGGTCTCCATTGTCTTAGCTTAGACACCTACATTTATTTTTTCCTAAATTTATATGTCTGAATCTTGAACAGAATCCTACCCCTTGTTACTGAATTACTGCATCCTGTTCTTACTTGGTTAACCACTGATTTCAAGCGACTATATGGCGCACTAATTCAGAAATGGAATATGAATTCCTTATTTTATCCATTTTAATGGCATTGCTATGTTTTTAACTGTTACAAGTATAATCAGTTTATGGTTCTGACAATTATGACAGTTTCCCAAGGTCTTTTATTCATTATGTTTAGTGCAATATACTAAATATACATGAAAACTGCACATCCCACTTCTCACAGTTGTATCTCTGGGTCTGAACAGTCCTGTTATTGCCAAAAATAATTCCCCAAGCACAGCTTTCATGGAGCATAACATGGAGACTCAATAGAATGTTGTTTCATGGCTTATAAAAGACACTGTCAAATAACAGTGCCAGTGATTTTTTTGCAGGCATGTAGAAAAAGGCAGGACTGTACAGAATTACTTAAGATCATTTAGTGTAATCATCTACAGTAAGAAGGACTGAATGTACTGCAACCATTCCTTGCAGGCAGTTGCCTAATCTGTTCCTAAATAAGCCTAATGAATGATTTCCTGTTAAGGCTCTGCTCTAATATTTTACCTACTATATACAGGAAGATAGATTGTTATTGCTTCATTTTATAAGGTTCTGATCCTTGAGAAAAAAAATCTTTCCATCAGCTGCATATGCATTTTATGGTGATTACATCTAGAACATCCCGTAGAAGTGCTTATGCCTGCATTGACTGTAGTGGAACACCATGACCTTTCCTCACCACAGAAATGTAAGGCAGGACACTATTGGTCAGACAATATTACCCTTTATCCTACTCCTTACAGAATTAGGGGATATATAAAACATGCTAGCTAGTACAGATACTACCACAGGAACACTATCCACTGAGCAACTTTAAACCCAGAAACTTCCTGCACCCAATCTACTGTTTCAGTGGCCTTTAATGACCTTTCTTATAATTTCTAAAGCCTACTTTCTTAAGCTATTCTAAAATTATCATCTACAGTATCTTTCAGCAAGCAGTTCCGCCATTAGACTATAAATCTAGCTTTTAGCTGGCCAGAGAAGGTAAGATTAATTTCACACTAAACACTTGCAAATGGATTGTTATAGATGTATTTCAGTACCCTTATAAGAACTGAAGGTACACTGACTGATCTGTTCTTTGATCTAGAATTCCATGACTGTGTTGAAGCACTTAACCTGTCCTATGAACCTCTCAGCAGGGGTTATTAGCTCAGGTGCACCACAAAGTGAATTCATCTAACCAGCTACACATGTTTCTAGGGTCTCTGCAGTAAGCTTCACTGTTTTCTGTAGGCATTTATTATGCTGCTGTTGCTGCTAATGCTTTTGTCGAGTTGTGGAGAAGAAATATTACCAGATTGGTTTCGGTGTCTTTTCACTTCAAATTCCTGTAGGAATTTTAAAGAGTGATGCAGAATACAAGAATCACAGCAGCGTCATAATGATGTAAGGCAAATGTATGAGCAGCAGCACAATTATGCCTTTAGAGTTTCTTTTTATGGGGAGGGAGACCTTCCTCAGTATTGGGGCATAATAAATATAAATTTAGATTTTTTGTCAAAGTTTGATGAAATGTCCAAGTCCCTCTGTATTCAATTTTGCATCTTTGCAGTTTTGTTTTGCATGTAGCACTGTAAGGTATTGTTGAAGCTTCCTATGTTCTCTTGGAATGTATAACATCTTTGCTTTTTTTTTTCTTTTTTATTTATTACTATCAGTGTTAGAGCAGTACCCCCCCCCCCCCCCCCCCCCCCCAAATCCAGAAAGATTAGAACTGCATACTGCTAAGGGAAGGACAGATAGGACAGCCATTAAATATAATGACAAGCATAAACACAAGATGTACCTAGTGGCACAAAATACAGATAAGGTTAGATGCACTCCTGGAATCTGGCTGGTTAGACCATGTTTATAACTCCTTTGCACAGCAGCAAGGAGGATAAACCTGTTTATCTGGTCTATTGATTTCTTGTAGCTCTGAATCCTGATACTTTGATTTTTTTGGCTTGAATCTTTATGCTGCAAAAAAGGTGAAACTGATGCTTAGGGCCATGTCCCTAGGGGTAATATATGGATCAGGTATGCAGGCTGCTGGCAGAATTTTTTCTAAGGTAAGTCTGCAAAACATGCAGCTACAGGTCTCCCTTTAGGAAGGGTTTCAAACCCACCTCTCTCATTTTACATGTTAAATGTGGCCTAGAGGAACATCCACCCACACCAAATGGAAAAGGCAAATTTCCTTCCAGTTCCAAAAACATTATAGACATTTGCCAAATGACAATTCTAATTCTTCCCGTAAAAAATGGAAAGCTAAACAGAAGCATCACTCTTCCAATAAATCCATTCCAAACTCTTCCTGATTTATTCCAGATCCTCTGTGTTTTGGTGAGGTTGTTAAATAATACTCACTTTTGTTCTCCTTACAGGACTTACTTCAGAATGTATTTTATATGGGTGTTCCTTCAGAGGTTTTTAAAAATGCTCTAGAAAGCATAAAGAGGCAAAGTTTGATTTCTGATACATGTATTCAGTTCCTATTGACTTCTGTGGGGAGTTTCAAGCTGGAATAGACCACAGTGTTGGAAACATTTATTTAGGTGCGCTAAGGAAAATGGGTAGTTCTGGATAAATGTTAATATTTCCATCAAGTAGAACAAAATTTAAGCTCCTTAGATTCTGGCTTTTTTTTTAATACAAGCAAGAGACAAATCACTAAAATATGTTTAAGAAATCAAAGGAATGGTGAAATGAAGAAATCCACAAAAACTTCTCTTTGGGAGGCTTTTTTATGAACTATTTATTTAATCACAGCATCTCGCAATAGATGTATCATCTCTAAGATGTAAACAAAGGATAAAGCTTTAACTTGCTTTTTAATACAGTGAGATCGTTGAAAAGCATCCAAATTCATATTACCACAAAGAAAATAGGTCTTATGATTTTATCCTTTACATTATAAGGGCATTGAAAGGGCTGTTTTCAGCTGTCACTGTTGTGCCTCTGTTTGTTCTGGAAGTTTTTTGCAGCCTGACTACTTGGACAAGCACAAGAAGACCCGAGATCCTCTGGCTATGCCCTGACCTGGTCAGACAGAGCCAGCTCCTGTACAAAATCAAGTAATTGCACCCAGGTTGCTCAACCCTGCTTGTTACCTCAAAACAGAAGCGCCATGTGAATGTGTCTATATATGACTTTGGATCAGGGCTGGCTCATGTCTGGCCATTTTGAAGAACAGACAAGCTTGCATCTGTCTGTACCTGTCCTTGTAGACATACCCTAAAGCTGCTAAATAGCTAATTTTTTTTTTTTTAATGTCACAGTAAACAATGAATATGGAATGTCAAGCAGTCACCATGGAACTAAAATATCCTCAACAAAGAGAACAGGTAAAACAATGCAAATAAAATGAGATTTTTTTTCTTCCCACACACATAAACTGTCATGCAAGTGCAATAGCTGGAATTGACGTAAACTCTTTATGAAAGCTAATTTAATAGTGTGCAGTTACCTTTTATTTTGTTCATTATTTTCCTATTTTAATGTGTGTCTTCTTATTTTAAGAAGAACTTGAATTTTAGTGTTTCCAAAATGTGAGCAAGAAATATTGGCTATTGGTACAGGAAGTACAAGAAAGCCTGTGAAATTTTTAATTTTCTTTCATAAAATTAAATGTCCTGTTAATCTTTGGATTAGATTCCATACTTTGAAGTAACAAGTGTTGTATGAATGTGTCTGTTGGCACAGTTTTCCCAAAGTATATTTGTTATTAAGTTCAGTAAGGTAGCAATGTAAAAATGGCCATTACAGTGTATAAAAACTCTTTTCTTCAGTAATAAGAACACCTCAGGTAAAAACAAAAGATAGATTCATAATCCTCACTAGTCATTAGAACAGGGATGTCTAATATTATTCTAATATTATCTTTTTACCATAAATATCTGAAGCTTATTATTTACTTTTACTTTTGCAGTTTAGTTCTTCCTTTTCATCTTTTCCAGATTCTACTGGTGACATTGCTGTTTAAGTACTGGTGCAGTCCTGTGCCAAATAGTGCAGCCCTAGTCTATGGATACATCCTACATAGCCTGCTGTCATAGTGCTGGCTTACCTTCGGTTTTGTGCTCTTTGTGGGTAAATATGGAAGGTTGATGATTGCATTTTGTTTGGAAATACTGTAGTAGTAATAAATGGGAGAGGTATTTATGGAACTCTTCCAAAGTTCTTTCACAGTTTTTCAGAAGAGCTCTAATAACATGAGAGGTAAGGGAAAATAAGGACCAAAGCTCTTGTACCTGGCTTGGGTCCCTATTCAAACTCCACATTCAGGTGGATCAGAGGACTGGTTTAAAGAACTGCTTGCCTTCAGTGTGATCAAAGAGCCATTCTGTTTTACACTGACAGCAGGATACTATATCAACAACTAATATGTTTTAAAGAAGCCCTTTAAAACCCCAACTTTCACCATGATTTGAGCACAGGTCTGTGCTATAAAATTAAATTTTGTTGTAGCAGGTGACAAACAGGCAGCAACCAAGTCCAGAGATGCAGCTGAATATGGTAAGATGAGACTTAATTTCCCAAAACTTTGCATAAATGAAGGACAAATAACTTTAAACATAGAAGCACTTTACACCTAAAATATCCCTTATTTTAGTAGGAAACGGTAATATGTCCCTAAAAGTAGAACAGAACACAAAGTACCTATGGGGCTTCATGACTGGATATAAATTTAGAAGATCTGATGAGCCATCTCAAACTTTTCTCCAGCTGCTTTGATGACATCATTGGTTTCACTATCTACAGTGGCACCATTGTCATATTAAACAATGAGAGTTCTAAAACTATCCTCTCTGCTTTCTTGACAGATATTCATATGCTGTAGAAGGAAAAAGAAAAAAATCTTCTTCTTGTCATCATATTTTTTCTCTTTTTTCCTTTCCTTTTCTTTTTTCCTCCCACAGAATTCCCTTTTGTCCTCCAGGTCTTAATTGCAATTCATTATTATTTTTGTGAAGAGCAGCCTCATGAAGGCAAAGAGTTAAAGACGTCACTTTAAATGACAAAAGCTGAACACTTTACCCCACTTTCAGTCTCTCATCTATTCATCCTTTTCATTGTGAACTTCGCTATTTCAGCTTTCTAAGCTCTTCAACTACCTGCCCCTAATTTGTATTCCTGGGAAGAGGCCTAGGCTGGTTATTTTGCATTTGTGTGCTAATGGTGCTGAGTTTGCTTCTAAGAGGAGAGCAGGGAGGGGAGGGCAGGAACCTCCAAAAGGGTTTAAGTGGGAGTGGGGGTGAAGGTGCAGGAAGGGTTGTTTGGGGGAGAGTCATGCTGAATTTTAACCCTGAATGCTTTCTTATACAATTTAGCACAAATCCCTCCTGATTATATGGAAAATGACACCCTGTGAAAACTTGCCTGTTCATATACACCTTCTAAGCAAGTAGGTTAGTCAAGTGGCTGGAAAGCCTGGGAGACAATTGTGTCATCTTTTTATTAATACATTAAAACATGACATACATTTTTTCAAAGCTTTTACTTTTTTTTTTTTTAATATGGCCCTGAAAATTATGTAACTTATTCGAAGTATGCATAGTATTCTGAAATACACTGAAATACACTTAATAGGGGAAACAGTCTGTACACATAAATGATAGCAGGGCAACCTAGCTCTGCTTTGTTTGATAAAACCATTTACTTTCACAGGGTTAATTTTGCCTGTGAGCCTAGATGCCGTGTGAGATAAAATACCTTTCATTAGATTAAATAGGCAAACAGAGGCTTTTTGACTTATTGACTAGTATTTCAAAGCTGAGCATTTCTTATGCTAATCATTTTTATAACTAATTTAACAGACGTAAAAGAATGTCATTATGAATAATTAGAGATGTTAGTAATTTAGTTTCTAATTAACCAGGGATGTGGCAGACCATTACGGATGGGAATACTCATTAGCTGTGAGAGGCATGGGTGTTTTACTGCTTATTATAGATTCTGCCTATATTTAAAAATGGTTTGGTTGTTTGCACTTTTTAATATGGACAACTTTCTTTCATGCTGTTGGGTATATCAGCTTGTTGCACTTTGTCGCACAGTAAACCAGACAACTGCGCAAAGACCTGATGCAACAAGGCGTGTAGGCAGTCATTTTCCATTCCATGAATTATTGCATGACATTAGTTCTCACCCCAACTCCACACCCAAGAGGTGAATTTGCAAAAGAGGCATTTTTCTTTTACAGGTGTAAGTTGCTTTTAATGCAATTAAGCAGAGAAATATTAGATCTTCAAATCTGTGCCCATGATTCATTTTGTGAGCAAAAATGAAAGGAAACCTACCTGCTAATGTCATCCTACTTGCTAAGCTTATGACATACTTTACAGAATGGTGCTGCAGACTATATGTCGTCCACTCTCTCTGTGTAGGCTTCCACTAGTGACTGCACAACAGTCTCTGGGGTATGAAAAAGGCTGCTCCTTTAGGCTCTTACATTCCCTGAGTGAACTTCCACACAGCACTGATTTTGCTCTTACCACTTTTTGCTTTCTTTCACTACAATTTCCAAAACTATTGTGTATTCTAAATGTTCAAATTCTGTTTCAATAAGACCCAATCAAAACACAACCAACTAAAAACATTCTTCCCTTTCATTTGAAAAAAAATATTTTTTTTTGCAGTTTCTCAGATATTGAAAATCCTTTGTAATCAGTACAGTCGGGTTGTTTGGAAAAGAGACTGAATAGTAATTACAGTAATCATAAGTCATTTTGCAACATTAGCATATTAGCAATATGGACAGGACATTAAACTCTGAGAAGGGAGTCTGCCCCATGACTTATTACTCTATGGAAAACAAGAGAGTGACAATTTCATGAGCTATGGCAGCAAATAAACCTGAAGAAGAGTTTCCTCTGAGTGCTGACATTGGGGTTATACAGAAATGTGCACCCTAATAATGGCAGTCTTTGTCTATAGAACAGTCATGCACGGTTTTTCAGGGGTGACCCAGTTAAACTGCTGTAAGCTCTGCTTAGTCTGAATATGTGTAAGAGACCTCCACCCGTCATTTAATGTAGTTTAACTAGATTAGTTTAGACTGCCCCTTTAGTTAACCAATGCAACTTTCTCCTGAAGGGAGAAGCAAAAGTGGTTTCAAATCAGATCATTCATTGTTTCTGTGCAAACCTGTTTGTGATTCCTCTCACTTGAGAACAAGTGTGTTCCATTTCAATACCTGGGTTAGAGTCTGCATGAAAAATATCAGAAGGTGTAAATTAAAATGAACTGCTATTTCAATTCAAGTGTTCACATAGGGAAGAAGTAAAGATGGAGATTCCTGATATGCTTATTAGCCTACTTATGTATATTGTATTGCCAGTTAAACTTTGCCTAAAATACAATTCAACACACTTAGATTAGAAAATATTTTTTCTTTTCATAGCAGAGATTAGAGCACTAACCACAGCTATGGAAAATCAGTGTTCTGTGCCTGCCCTACTATAGATATCATAATACAAATGACCTTGGGCAAGTCACTTAGCATATATTTGCACTGCAATCAGACAACCTAACCTTAAAGTTCAGCATTCCTGAACGTTTTAGCAGCACCAGCAGACCACTGTCAACCCCCACTGTTTTTGAAGGCCACCATGGCCCCCTATAAAATTTTAATCAAAAGCATCATTGTGACAACTTTGTTTCATATGGTTCAGCAAACCATTTACTATGAATTGGGAACTGCAGACGGGAATTGCTGTAATGGCATGGCTTTGGTGTAGGTTAAATGCCAAGGGTCCCAGGCAGATTTGTGCATCCTAAACTGCTTTGTCTATGCTTCTGAGTGTGCCCAATCTAGTCTGGCTACCACCAGCTCTCCCATGTCTGTCCTTGCTGCTGCTGTGCTTCGCAGCTGTAGTGTGGACTGTGCCTCAGCTCTTCACCTGGAAAAGTATTGTCTCACTCACAGGTGCAATCTGAATATGAACAGTTGAGAAGGCTCTGAGGAATCAAGACCCCATAGGGCTGATAAGAGTATTTAATATATAGTCTAAAATACACTGGATAGTTATTGCCTCAACTTTCCCTAGAACCTTGTGGGAAGTCCTAGTGGGTACAGCTAGAGGAATAAGCAAACTACTGAAATGGAGGTGGGAGGTTATATAACTGTCAAAAATTATCTCAATTCTGTTGGTTTAACCAATTTCTGACTCATCTGACCTCTCTCTAGCCTGACTACAGTGGAGGTTAAAAAAAAAAAAAAAAAGAAAAAAAAAAAAAAGGCACCAGACCTTTTAAAAGAACAGAAGGTGTTAAAAGCAAGGGGTTGCATTATAACGAGCAGCTCTTCCCAACAACCACTTTCCCAGATGCCAGAATCCAATAGTTTGATTTGGTTTGCCCTCAGCATTAATGTGATGTACCTGAATGTGTGGAATCTTCAAACTTGAGCCTGAAATATCCTTATGGTGATGCATGCTTCTGGCTGAAGCAAGTGGTGAATGTCACTCTTAGAGGATATTAAGTAGGGAACAGCATAAACAGAATTGTTACAAATACCAGATTTGGGGTGGAGTACAGACTGGAAGTGGTCTTCTTTGACCTAAATCAGCTTCTTCATTCTCAGCTGAAAATTCTGTTCCACAGAACAATCAATAAGACAGTGCTTCCTTAGGTAAACTTCCTCTTAGGTTACTACTTTTGCTAGCAGTAAACCGACTGCATGGTATCTGAGCTTCTTCCAGTGATTACAATAATCAAGACAAACCGAAGCAAACCAAAACAGGAGTGGGCCTTTTGTTAAGTTAGCAGCTACTATCTTTCTGTAGGGAAGTAGGCCGTAAACATTAATGGGCACAATTTGACCAGCTGTATCTATAAGTTCTATGAATTTTCATTGATGCCAAATTCTGAGAGATGAAAGTCTGTACAGCTGTCCTACTTTGTTAATTTTTCTCTACTTGTTGCTTCTAACTGCTCCTGGAGAAAGAGAAAAATCTTTCAACTACAGTAATCTAGCCTTTCCTGTGCAATGACTGACATAGATATTGTTTTGTCATTCATAGGTTATTGCTTAATAGAAAGCTGTCTGAGCTTGTTTCCTAAGATTATGTGATGACATATTTGAACATCACTTATAGTAATCATGTAAGCAGTATGTGTATCTTAATAAAGATCCTCTGTGCTGGGATTTTTTTCCCCCCTTCTGGGTTATAAACTATGTTCTGATGCATAAAAATGAATAATTTAGTTATAACTGTACCACCACAAGTTTATTGTAAACTGAAGCCACAATTGCAATCTTGGATGCCACAAAAAACTCACCATAAAAATATCTAAATGGTTCTTTCTTCAGCTGCAATAACATACCATTTTACATTACCAGATGTTAAAACTCTATAGATTATCTGACAGCAAATACTATATCAAAAGCAGTTCAAAAGAAAAGTAAAAATTATTTTCATATTTTTAATCATGCCTGCAGATGGGTTAGGATAATCTGTCATAGTTCAGAAGCAGAAAAGAAAAGAAACAGGCTTGATGTATCTTGGCTCAGTGGTCTGTTTCAAATATGGTTCAGACACAATGGGAAAAACAAACAGGTCTTTGCTTGGGAAAACAGATGCAGCAGGCAAGTGCAAAATCTTACTTTGCTCATTTCAAAGACAAAAAGCAAAAAATCTAGCTTTTTAGGAGAGAGAAAGAGAGAGAGAGATCACTCCAGAGATCCCATGTAAGCTTTGCTTTTCTGAGATACTTTCTATGCTTCCCCCTTCCTCTTCCCACACACACTGAATCAACAAACCCAGATGTTCACAGCCACATCCCATGCCATGCATGTACAACAAGAGGAGTTGCCTTGCTGCAGATGCACAGGAATCCCGGGGGACCAATTGTTGAGCTGCAAAGTGATGTACAAACCGTTCTGCAGAGACAGCAGGGAAACTGAGCACGCTTTATATTTTTGCACAGGGAAAGCTTCATGGACTGAACCCGCTTTAGGGGCCCTGAAGACACAGAAACTCAGTGCTTACAAAAAATGTTACTCCTCACTGGCAGCTCTGGACGTGAGCATCTCAGATCCTTGTATTTTTAGTGACACAGTGTTCCCTCTTAGTCTGGCAGAGCACTGAACTAAACAGTGGGATCTGGAGGACAGAAAGCCTGATACTCATAAAAATCACAATCCACAGTTATTTTCTTACCTTCTTGTTTATGGAATTTAGAGGAAATGATATTTCAGTTTGTTCCCACCTGAGCATAGACTTGGTAACCTGCTTATCTGCTTTTCTCAGATATTTATCTTGTCTGACACCTATTTTATTTTCAGTCAGCCTGTGATTTAAATGTGCAACCACTCGAACCTGAAAAAAGCAGCAGGCTTATGCTGTGCACACAGCAACTCTTGTGTCACCTTCTCCTAGTTCAGTTATGCCTGAATACCTCATAGCACCCTTCAACCAGCCTGTTTGGAGGGGTTTAAAACAGTGAATTCAATAGGAGCACTTTAAATAACATAAGTGGCAGGGTCCGGGGTGAAATGGGGAACCAAACCACCTGGTGCCTGACAGAGAGAAAAATAATAAGTCAGTCCTTCGCTATAAACAATAACCTGGATGTTTACTGTGCCTGGCCGCACACCCAAGCGAGACGCCTGGTTGCCCCCCTTCCCTAGCCGGATGGCTCCACAGCTCAGTGCCTTGGCTTAGGTGCAGTTGGAAATGCCCGAGAATGGCTCTTTGTTGATTTTCGCCTGTGCGAGAGAGCCTGGTGTTGCTGCGAAGCGAAGTGCTATTGAATTTG
Organism: Pezoporus flaviventris; assembly: GCF_033815535.1. Classification (NCBI taxonomy): domain Eukaryota; kingdom Metazoa; phylum Chordata; class Aves; order Psittaciformes; family Psittacidae; genus Pezoporus; species Pezoporus flaviventris. The sequence continues at coordinate 7,266,587 of NW_026892551.1, forward strand.
CTCACTCAGGCAGAACACTCGACAGGAAGGAAGGAAGCAGCCATTCTTTCTGGTCCTATTGTCTGGCCACCAGGCTTAGGCAATCAAACAGCCCTGTGGCCCGGCTGCCAGCTCCCGCTCCGGCCCCTTCTGGTGGATCTGGGGTGGGGAGGCGGGGTGGGAAGCGGGGGCACTGCCTTCTCATGGCATTTTACTTTGTTTTCCCTGCGCTCCAACCACATCTTTTCACGGCTCAGGGCCTCAGGTAACCGTTTTCCAGCCCTTGGCGTTTCTTCAAGGGAAAAGGGTCCGGGAGAGTAGCCCCGGGTGGAACAGAGCTGCTGAGCTGCTCAAAACTGTTTCTGGACTGTCACTGGGTGAAAAGAAATTGCAGCACCAAACTGCAGGAGCCACTGCAAAGTCCTTCCAGTGCTAGGAAATACTTGTGTGGCGATCAGAAGGCACTATTCAAAGTTGTGGGATTTTTAACAACACATTTATCATTCAGGAGTAATGAAGGGTGAGGTGGAAAAGGGTGTGGGGCAGGCAGGGCAAACCAGTCTGCTGAAAAAGGTTCATTTAAAAAAGATGTAAATACAATGTGCATTTCTGATTCCCCAGTCAGTAGTTCAGTTAGCTCCCTTTTCCCTCCAGAGAAAAGGAGAGGGGAAAAACAGATCCAAAGGGACTGACTGGGAGTCAGAGTGCTGAGAGCCTGGTCCCTGCTTGTAGTAGTGCCATGGGGTCAGGGTGAGTTCTCCTCCTCAGGATTTGTGATGAAGGGAGTGTGAAAAGGATAACCAGTCTAAGGGCATTCAGAGCAAAACTGCATTTTACCTCCTGTATTCCACCCCGGCAATGTTTTAGCAGTAATGTGACATACTACAGTAATCTAGCCTTCACACCATAATATTGCTATGTGGATTTTGCAATGCTGTCTCTCTTGTTCTTACTGCAATCTGTCCTTGGATAGATGCTTACTATGGTTTGGTGGCTGGATTTGCTGAGTGTGATAGATGCAGGGGTTTTTTTGCTTCATTATAGTGGGCTTTCCTCAGACAATGTGATCCAGTGGTGGATCAGGTAATAGGTGTGTCAGTGATGTCATTCTTAATGTCGCATGATAGATTATACACCACCAAATCTGTGATGTACAGTGAGATAGTAAACTCTGGTAAATGCAGAGACTTCAGTCTTAACACAATTCTATTTTTGCAAGCCCGGGGGTAGTTTTGTGACACTTTAAGCCGCACTTAATCCAGGCTCTGGTGCTCCCACCCATAGTGGTGTTTCCAGCTGCGTACTCCTGATCCATCCTCTTATTGCTTCAAGTCTGTTTGGTCACAAGCTTAGACACAGCTGGAAACAAATGACAGTTCCCAAGCATGCTCACCCCGTCACTGTGCAGAGGCTGGTGTTGGTAGAAAGGGCAGGAGGGAGCAGGGCAGGGTAGTGGGGACAGGCTGCATGGTGGAGCTGGTCTCGGTGAGGTGGGCTTTGCCCTTTGGTATGGCACTATGCTGAGGGACTTTGAGTGTCGCATTCAAAATCAGAAGGATCTGCTTGCACCCAGGAAAGTCCATGGGCTGCAGTTGTGCTTTGTTAACTTCAACAGAAAGATGTATTGCATTCTGGAATTTCAGTCTTAGAGTACACCTGGTTTCCCATCTTTATCTTCATAAAAACTTTGCTCAGCCTGCTTACACCTACCCTCGTGCAAATCTATAACAACCTTGATGAGTTAATGGAGTTATTCCAGGTTTACCAGTGCAACAGGCAGAAATCAACAGGAATTATACCCTTTTTTTTTATTTTTTATTTTTAACGGAAACAAGTGGAAATTACTAGAACAGAGAGACATTTGAAGCCAAGCAGAACTCTTGGGTTTGGATTTTATTACAAACTTGAAACTCAGACCAGTTTTGATGGGATTTGTAAATGCTTTCAACAAGCGTGGGCCAAGTTTCAAGTGAGACTGGGCTCCGTTGTGAGGGAATCTGGGCCAAGGTATGGTTTTGAGTGGAAAGCGTATGAAACTCAGTGCGTTTTCCTGATTTAGAGTCTTGCTTTGAAGTACTTGGTCCATTCAAACCTAAAACTCAAAGCAAAAACCCACATGGTGCGAGTGCACTGGAGCCAAAACTGTAATAAAAAATTCCCTTGAAACTCCATGATTCAAAGCTAGCACAGCTCCAGAAACTCCTTATAAGCTATTACTGTGGTTATTATTCTGCATATGTATTTTCCTTCAGAATTTTTAAATAATCTGAAATCTTTTCTAATTTCTGGATTTGTGAAAGATTGCATTAACATTTTACTCTAAGGGCTGTAAGTGGGGTAAAAAGGATTTAAGATTATTACTTCTGATCATACCTTGTCTATGAATAGTTACTTTTTTTCTTCTTGTCCTAAATAAGACACATCTTTAGTGACCCCGCTATATGTCTATGGGCTTTTTAACCATGCCCAGAACTGTAGTGTCTGAGAGCCTTCCAACAGTGCATGAAGCAACTTGAATTACATCTGTTACATGCTGTTTATTGTCTCATCCTTTCCCTTGAGATGCAGTATGTGCAACAGAGTGCCTTGTTCTGTTAGGGGTTTTCTGTGTTGTGATTTGTTTTATGATCAAGCAACCATTTCTTTGAAAATGTTTTAAAAGACAAATAAGTGGAGAATATTACTGGTTAGAAACTGGAGGAAAAATTCCCCATGAGGTAGTACTGAAATATGGCTTTTTTTAATTTTTTTTTTTTTTTTGCTGTTGACGGACATTTTCACTTTACTGCAACAGTCACATACACAAGCTCTGTGCACATATTCACATAGCTAGGCAGAACTGCTTTCAAGCATTTTTTGTTTGAACACAGTGTAATGCAATTAGCTTTACTGCCCAGCATGCCTTTGATAGCAGAAAATATGCTACGAGCGGACTTCTCTCCCCTTTACAGATGCATCAAAATTCCATACGAGCAGCCACCCAGCGACTTGACTGGCTTTTGCATTTCCAGTTAACTACCCTGAATCATAAAAGTCTGGGAAAGGATCTGAGAAGTGTGTTCCTCCAACTACTGCAACACTTCAGCAGTAAGGCTGAATTTGCATTACATGTGGAGAATCGCACTTTGGTATGCGTCACTCTTAGTCCTCTGCAGATCAGTTAGACACGACTGAAAGGGGCTGGTAGTCCCCAGCCGCCTGCCTGTGGAACACCCATAGAGCTAACGGGAGGTCCACATGTGACTTTGCTGACAGGATTATGCCCTGTGGCTAAAAGCATACAAAATATTGTGTGACATCAGCAGTAACTCCAATACGAAGGGTCTTCTTTCTTGCACAGCTCTGTAATTAGCCCTTGGCTGCTTTGGTTGTGATCCTGATGGTCCAGGCCAAGAGGAAGCAGGAGCAGGGCAGTCAGAATGGAGGTCTGGTTCTCTCACTTCCATAGGTCATCAGAATCTAAGTGATGGCCTTGAACATCACCTGGAAAAAGGAACCAAATTGTTTCTAAGGTGAAAAAGAGAAAGAAAAGGTATAGCTGTGGGGATGTTATGATCAAAAATAAAGAGAGAGAGCAGCAGTGAAAGCAGACGCATATTTGCAAAATAGTCACTACTGCTCTTCGAAGCACATTGCCATCACCAGTGGCCTCTACAGGAATAAATGCACAGGAACATACTCTGTTCTTCCTTCTGTTTGGAATATAACAGTGAAAAACCAAACATGCAGAAAGCTCTCCAAAGTCTTGTCTCTATCCTTTTTTCCTCCTGGCAAGTCCTGCTTATTTCTTCTGCTTATAAAGCAACACGAATTAGAGCAAGGGCTGGTTTTAAGACCATTAGAGCAACACTGGAGCTCTGCATGGCACAGCTGTCACAACACAGTGTCCCAGAGAGAAAAGCAACTTGCCATTATTTCACTTGCCCACATATACTGGTATGAGAGATGACCCTCACTTTAAAAAACATCATTTTTATGGAGTATGTGTGCTAGGTGAAGACCCTCTTTATACCAGAGCTCTGCATGGTACAGGATTCCTCTAGCCAGGCCCAGACAGACTGAAGCTCAGCTGCCCTTACTGGCAGTCTATATGCAGTTAGAGCACTACCAAAGCAAGTGCATGCTTGTTCCTCTCCCTTTTCTTGACCTTACAATTTACATAGAGCAAACCCAGGTCATAACAGAGGAGATGATCTGGCCTGTAACATTTCTTAGGACTGAGAAGTTTGTACTAATTCAGCATGTTTCAATCTGCTGAGCTTCACCGGGCTCCACATGTTTTTTTTACAGAAGCTTCACATAGCAGATCCTGAGTTGTATTGTGGAGTTTCCTCAGCACAGCTATCTACACCTGGTTTGACAAAAAGCTGGCTCCATTACTGGCTACAAAGCTTTTTTTCTGATTGCTGTTTTGATGTGAAGACTTAGTGGACATCTGAGCTTCTTGGTCTCCTTGTTCTATCCCACTTGTTCCCTCCCCCATATGGATTGTAATGAGTTTGTTAGCTGTCATATCTTGGAGATTAAGCTTTTGTGCAAGTTGTTTTTCAGGGCAGACATGTGTAAAGGGGCCCTTTCAGCCAGAGAACAAGTGTTCCTTAATGGCCATACACAATTTTTTGGCATGCATCCACACATTGACAGTATGATCAAACATATCCCAGAAGACAGGAAAACAGAGATAGTTGTAGGTATAGAGACCTTGGGAGAGTAAGGGAGAATATGTCATCTCTGTTTTATTTCACGACCTCCCTCAAGACTGAAGGCCTATAGTAAATGGTGATCCTGATTTCTGTGGTGTCAGCCTAGAGGACTGTCTGGAAAATTCCATAAAAAACAAAAGGGCTGCCGATCCGCCTTACTGACAAATTAACTTATCAGCTGGAGAAGTTTTGATTCACAATGAAATTCTCTGTTGGTTATTGAGAGTCTCCCATTTAAAATTAATGACCTCATAGCTGATGAATGATGAAGCAGGAAAGGAAATACACTGAAGACTGAACAAAAATCATCAGGTGAAAGGGGTGCTCTGTGATTATGGAATAAAACCTAGTCATTAGGGCTTTAAAAAACCCCAACAAACCAGAGCTCTGCTTCTCACTGCTGCTAGTGGTGGATGTTTTCTTGGAATAGAAAATGACTTCCCCCCCTCAGGATCTGTGGTACTATAAAAACAGTCCCCTTCAGAACTAACTTCCAAATCTGCTAACATAATACTCCTCTGAAGAAGAATAAGAATGTTGGTTTTACAGTTAATTAAGGGGTTTGGGTCAGGAACTTGAAATATATCCATTAGGGTATGGTTTTCTGGTTAAGGAGTCATAAATACACAGTACACTTTATTAAATAGTTTGAAAAAGACTGCATTTAAAATATGATGTTTTGGTGTGTTTAGCAACAGATAAATAAACGTTGAAAGAAGAGAGGCAGCTCACCTTGGCAATAACTGGGTGTGTCATTTCTTTGGAAAAGTGTATTTTGTTGTTGCCTGTGCACTCCTTTCTCTTAACTGATTTGAGGATGGAGATGAAAGAGGAAAGGTAGGGCAAAATAACAAGGATATGGGGTTTTTAAAGCCCCAGAAGGACTGTTACAAGAAGATAGTACCTACTTCTTGAAAACTTGTGAGATTAGTAGGTCAAAGCATAGTCAGAAATAACTAGAAAAATGGAAAGGAATTTGTGGGGGAAAACATATAAAGAGACACATTCAGGTGCCAATAATCCCAAATCTTTTGTTGTGGCTCTGCCTTCAAAGACATGTCTTCAGTGTTGCAGGGGGTGGAGGTGGGGGGGAGCAGGGTCCACACAGGTACACTTGAACAGTGACCCATTTGTTTGTGAGCAGAATAATCTTTTAGACAGTTCATCATTTCCAGGATCATTCTTATGCTAATTCTCCAGACTAAAGGAAACGTTAAACTCCTTCCCTTACTGAATGGAACCATTCCTCCATCAAGAGTTAATTTTAAAAAGAGAGCAAACAGAAGGACTTGATGTTTGGCAAGCTTGGGGTTAGACTGTTCCCATATACACATACACATTTAGAAGAGAAGTATCTTAGTATTCATGATACTTGGTTATAGAGTAGCGAAAAGCTTTCAATTAAGCATGAAAAACAAATATCACAATTTATCTCAATTCTTCAGTCTTTCATGTTCTAAAGGTATTTTTTTATTTGTGGTGTTTTTTTCTTTTTTCTTTTTCTTTTTTTTTTTGTGAGTGTCTTTCATTTACCCTTATTCTGGGTCCTTTTTAAATTCCCTTTGGTCAAAGCATTTCTGAATTTCTGCCAAGAAGTTACTATGTAAAGCCTGTTGTACTCAAGAGTTGGATTCCCATTCCTGGAATCATGACTAGCAACCCCAAAATAGAGTGCATTGTTGTTTCAGAAGGAAAACAAGGGAGGAAAGAACCCTTAGGAACAAACAGAGAAGGATGAAGCCAAGCGACAGTTACAGACTCTTCAGAAAGCTACTCTTCAATTAGACATTTAGATTGGCTACCGATGAATCTAATCTAGATGGCAAGAAAAACTGCATTTGAAGTATGGTCAGCCCTTATAAATTAATGCTCTGAAAAATTACCTATTTTTCTTCCTGCCTACTTGTGTTTAGGAACCAGCAACTTTACAAACACTTAAGGGACTGGACACCTTGGAATGTCCTGTTTCTGCTACAGATTTTTTTTTCCTGGAGTCAAAGTGAAACCTCACCACAAACACATTGCAAATTCCTTCCCTGGGTAAAAAAAAAAAAAAAAGACACAATCTGTGCAAGGGAGAGTTAAATAGAAGTAAACTTTTTTTTTTTTTTATGGTACTGTAAACAAATTGGTTAGCAAAAATATTGATATTTCAGCAAAAATTTTGATGTATCAGCAAAGAAATACTGTGACTTTACAAAAAGATTCTATGTTAATGGTATCTTTCAGGAGACAACCTTTGCTGAAGTAAGTATTTTCAGAAAACATCTTTTATTGAGTTAAGTTACTGAATCCTCATCCAAAAAATTCTGTACCAAGTTCTCATCTTGTCAACTTCATATGCTATGCATTGCTTTTTGCTGATTTTTCATCTCACAGAAGTTTAAATTTCATAGATATAGCAGCATGTTATCCTATAATAGTACTCATTAATAACAGCATAAAGTTTAAAAGCATGGAGAGCTTGACTGGACAAAACAGAAGGAATTTTGGGTTTGCAAACAATATTACATCTTCCTTGTAAGAGAATGGGATAGAGGCAGGCTGAGCACCGTCAAAAAGGTTTATCAAGCAAATTGTATTAAATTGTGTTCTCAGAAAGACTGAGTTTGAATCAGCTAAAGAATATGGAAATGAGAGGAGATGCCTAGGAAGGTAAAAATATTTCTGCTAAACTCTGTGTAATTTCACGGTGGTTATAAAATTCTCCCTGCTCCCACTAGGACTTTTATAACAACAGCAGGAGGAAACTCAGTTTCTCCTATCCCCAAAATATTAAATCCTTTCACTTGAATTAAGAGGACCCTTCTTAAGAATGTATGCTTTATGACACACAATGGACAAGCCTGTTTCTGTCCATTTAGTAGCTTATGATTAACTTATTGATTTCCTGTAATATACACAGAAAAAGCCCACTACCTTTAGTTAAATAAAATATTATTAATATTAATATGTTCATATGAAAGGGGACACAAGGCAAGACCAGGTAAGAGAAGACAATGATTCTGGTCTCTGCTTTCAGTGGGTATCTGCACTATGATGTTAAGCTTGAGAAACTGTAAAGGTCTGAATATAGAAGTGACAGTCCAATCTGGGAAAGTTCAGCCCCTTCAAAGTGCATCAAAATTGTGCATCAGAACCCAAGTACAGTCCATAGTTCCTTGGTAAATATTGGCCTGCAGCTTTAAAAAAAAACAACATTTATATATAATCAATAAATATAAGTGTGGTGAGGCACTGGAATGGGTTGCCCAAGGAAGCTGTGAATGCTCCATCCTTGGTGATGTTCAAGGCCAGGCTGGACAAAGCCTTAGGTGACATGGTTTAGTGTGAGGTGTCCCTGCCCATGGCAGGGGGATTGGAACTAAATGTTCTTAAGGTCCTTTCCAACCCTAACTATTCTATGATTCTATGTATGTACATATGTGCAATATAAAACAAATTAAAATCCAGTGATGAAATATGTTGGATTCCCAGGTTAGAAATATATGGTGACATCCTCACCATCCAATGGGACACCTGATTTATCTCTCTACTTTAGGTAACCAAAGAAGCAGTTCCACAGAAGTTAATATGTACTTTGTAGAGACATGGTCAACAAGAAAGAATGAATGGCTCTGAGTGCCTATGAAAGATTTTAGCTGCTGAGGCATAGGTGCCCAGTTTGGGAACTTAATGTAGGAACAGGCAGGTTCTAAATCTGGACATATTCAAATATGCTGTATGGAGACTTTAGCACTTACCATTTGGAGTACACTGTCTGCTCCAGCAGACAGCTAAACCTATGAGTTGCCTGCTTGTATTTGATGAACTGGCACCTCTCCAGAACTATCTGAAAGACAAGTTTTCAAAATGATATCACAAGGAATTTTTTTTTTAATCCTGCTAGGAGTGTCATGAGGCTAGAAATACATATATTTTTTTTTTTGTTTCTCCCCTCTAAATGGTAAGAAAAAAGAGGGTAGTAGACTTAAGTATAAATTCCTACAAAGTTGAATCGACATAAAATGCAAAAAAGCTTCACCAAGTGGACATGCACAAAGTATTCTTACAGAAAACTTCCTTATGGAGTTGTCTGGCCAAAACACAATATAAGACAGTACCACTGAAATCAGATTGCAAGGGATACACTGTTTTATTTTTCTAATCCATGTTGGTGCATATTCAAGACTAATGAGTATAAAGCACATGTGTCTCTAAATAAATTCGTGTGTTTGCGTTTAAAAATGTGACTATGTCAGTTTCTGTAATTAGATCCTTTAGCATCTGTTATTGATCATTCCTGCACTTCTTTAGCTTACACTTGTGAATCAAATAAAATGCAGCATGTTATCATACGGAAAAGCAATGTGAAAGAAAACATCTATCGTGTCCAGCTTTAAAGGGCCAGACCATCATGCATGGTTATCAATCTAATTTACTTTTTGCTTGCAGTAAAAAAATCTCTGACATCTGGAAAAATGCTGCTTAGGCTCTTGGTACCACACAATCACGAGGAGAGGATGTTCAGGCAATTGGGACAGCTGGTTAAACTAGGTTTGGTGCAAGAGTTCACAGACAGACACTCCCTGTTTTAGAACAGACTTGGACTGCCATTTCTTTCTTAGGAATGACAGCATGCTACGAGAATGTGGAAATGAACATAACCCGAGCGAGTGAGACGTTTCTCCTTCTGAGCAATGCATTTGCTTTACTACACAGAGAGCACAGGCATACTGGTTTACACTATTGCAGCACCTTATTCTGCACTGATTCATGTTACATTCAGTTGACCTGCTAGATGCACCTAGCAGAAGCATTGTATTTATGTCTCTGCCAAGATGGGGTCCAAAATAGGGCAGATGTGGACAATACGCTAGACACACTCCTTGTACTCTTGAGCATAGCTTCAACAGTAGTGATCAAAGCAAACATATATCAAGTACTAAGAGCTGTACATTTGTAGCCTTTTGGTAGTTTACAAGAAAAATCATTCCAGTTTCCCACAAATAGTCTCAAAGTCAGAATGGTTTGATACTGAATAACTAAATCCATGAAACCTAACTGTATGACAGAATGCACAGAAGAAATGTGAATAAAAATGTCGAATTATTGCTAATAATGGATTTAAATACAAACAATATAAATAATAATGAATAAAAATTCATAATAAGGTGAAGAAGGGCACCAGAGATCTGATATATGTCATAGTTGGAGAAAAAAATTAATAATAATAAAATCATAATAATTTTCCTCCAGTTACTGTGATAGCAGACACTGGTAATCATGTGTCTCAAATAATGTGCTTCAGACTAGGCAATGTTGTAACAATGTCCAAGAGAATTAAAAAGGAAAAAAAGTTTGTATCTACTACAGATCAATAGTCAAATGAATGAATAATATGTCAGTGCTCATGTAGCAGGTAAATTTCATTTAGCTCCCTTATTGATCCCTGAGATACTTACACTGTACATCAAAAGAAATTCAATTCTATTTGTGTGTTACTTTGTGAACTGCATAAGCATCAATTGGACTCATGACTTTACAGCAGGGAAAAAGCTTCCAGACTAAAATGTGTGTAAACCACTATGGTTTTTCTTTTCCAGATCTAATGTATGCATTACAGACAGGCAGACATAATCCCTTGGTGATGCGGTTCTAACAATTTTTACAGAATTGTAAAGCAGTATAAATGTCAATGTAGGCTACAGTCCAGTCCACCTAATATTGTCTTCAAATTCGTACCTACATTTTAAGAATCTTCAAAGCTCTTTTATAGTGCAGTGACTCTGATACAGGGAACCTGGGCATTAGGGGAAATTCATCTCTAGGGATCTGATGCTTGGCTCAGGCTAGGTCTCCTAGTTAATTATCTGGGATCTTACATCACTTACAGTTTTGGCAAGAGTAAAAAAAAGTGCAGTACTTACCATAGGCCACAGATAATGAGCCAAAAAGATCTAGCAAGGAGTTTGTTTTGTTAAGGATGTGGATGCAAAGAGCTATGTAGACTTTCAAGCTGTTTAGAGTCCTTTCCATAGATGACAGAAAAAAATAACATCATTTTCAAAAAACACCAGGCTTGTAAACATAGGTCTACTACTATGTCTTGCACAACTTACTAGGGGAGACAAGGTTTCTCTTTTGCTCCTGAGACACATTGATTTTCTCTGAGAAGCATTCCAGAGAAGGATTGCATCAGCCACTGCATGTAGAGCACATTGTAAAAGAGCCCTGTCCCCTGGTGTTGTCCCTCCACAGTCAGTTCCAGTGGGGATATCCACCTCCTTTGCCACCCTGCAAGGTGTGCCCATCTTTGCTCTTCACACAGCACATTGTATGAAGCATCATGCATCAAGCAGAACTGGGTGATAAATGTGTTGTCACTGCAAAAATATGGGAAGTCAGATGTAAAGTATGAAAATATACAATTTGAATTTAATATGAATGCTAGCAACATAGAGGATGCTTTCCTGATTCAGTTATTTGTACTTTATATTACTGCATTCAATAAATCTCTCCATTAATGAAAGCTGTAAAGCACTTCCAGATGGCCAGCCTTCTGAACACCAGAATGGGCTGAACCTCACAGCTTTGCAAAGTAACTCAGGTTCATCTGTTGCAGAAGATGCAGGGTCTTTTCCCTAAACTTGTCCCAGTGCCATGCTGGGACAAACAAATACAATATGAAATGTAAGTATCAGCCTCTTGCTGGTCAAATGTTTTGACATTTACATATAATTAAGGGTGTGGCTTAGGAGGGTGGAAGTAATCAGGCACTGAACATTAAAAGGCTAATCCCTTAGTAAAGTGATGTAAACCATTTGCGTAACCTCACTGGCATTGTAGTAAAACCAAATCACAGTGGTGTTAAAGATCTTAATTCTTTGCCCCTGAAAGTGTAAAACAGCTCATGGGTCAAAGAGTTTGGAGGAATGTTGTACAATTATCATATGAAAGAAAAAGAAAAGGATTGCACCTCAGCTTAATTTTATCTAATTTAAATTCTCAGTTTGAGATATAATAGGAGATTCACTACTGGCCTACTTCTTTTCCTACTTTCTAAGGCAACTGGTTTTTTTACAGTAGAGCTGTAATCTCAGTTAACTCAAAGGGACAGAGGCATGCTATGAAGTTTGTAAATGGGTTATTCTTAGAGACCCAGCTATATGCATACATAGACATCATGAAAAAATATGACATTTTTCACAATTTTCAGGTTTTAAATAAGTGAGCAATCGCTGGTAGGCTTGACAAGGTGGGATTCACAAATTTCAGTTGTATCTATCTGAGACAGTCTCCTGAGATTCCCTTTACAGCCAGTAGAGAGAAATGAGGTACATTAAGTATAAGAGTCATTTGCCCTATTCATCTATTTTAGGATTACATGAATCATACTCTGTAAGTGCTTATTTCATTTCATTGAACATAAATGAGAGCACAAAAAGACTACTTCAAGTGTTAGCTACATCTACATTATGATTTATGGTGATTAAGAAACTGATATCTATATTTAGTCAGACAAATCCAAATCACACTTAACTTTTGTTAGTTTTCAATTAAGCACAATGAAAAGGTTCATTGGGAGGAATCTTTCTTACATCCTATGCAAAAGTGAGAGTAAGGTCAAAACAGGAATTATTTGTTGACTGCAAGGAAATCTATGTCTTACATTGGCATTAAAGTAAGCAGAGGAAGTCCTACATTTGTGTAGTATGTGAGTTGCATTTAGATATATAGATAAATCTATTTTTATATATATATATATATATATATATATATATAAGAAAGAAGCTAGAGAGATAAAACAATTAGGATGTGGACTCCTAAGTTCAGTTCCTTGCTTAAGAACTTCTGTTTTGAGAAGCAAGTGGATACTTTACATGAGCAGTATTGCTATTTTAAGAGCATGTGTATGTGGTGGTGCGTGTATGTGTAGGCATGAAAACAAAAAAGAACATATCTTCTGCTATGTAAAAGAGAATAATTATTATGTTCCACATTGCTGGTGATCAATTTGAAGTTTAGACAGTTGTAATTGTTGTTTATTTAATGCTTTGGTAGAAGCAGTATTTTCATTATTTTATGAAAAGCTCTTCAAAAGACACCAAGGACAATTAACTTACTCTTACTGCCCACTCCCTCTCCATCACCTGAATTCCTTGGAGAATTTCCCACATCTATACTTTGCAGTCTTCCAGATTTGTATTTGGGCACTGAAACTTATATTTTACATTTATATCTTCTATAGACCTCATGTATCAGTGAGACTATGAACCTTCCAAAGGTTTGGGTTTTTGGTTGTGGGTTTGATTTTTTCTTCATGGATTTTTTGAGTAATAATATATTGTTAGCAACATAACATCCTAAAAGTATTTCTGAGACATCCACGTACTATAGAGGTGCAAGGCCAGACACACTGAGCTTCTTCCTTCCTCAGGAATACCCTCTGGTCTGCAGTGAGAAGTAGGCATTGAATATGCACAGAAGAGAGCGTGTTTACAGCCATATCAGAAGAAAGCAACTTTAATTTTCAGTACTGGTTCTATTGGTAGGTGATATCATCTGAATTGGTATCTGAATCATCACACACCCTCCTCTGTTTCAGCCTCTGTCTCTCCCTTCCCCTACCCTTCTGGATACAGTCACTAAGACTCACAGAGGGGGCTTTTTCCTCCTCATAAAACTCTTACCCTTACTATTTTCCCTCTTCAAAGGCATTGTCTTGCAGGTGGCTGTACTCTGGGAAGTGGCAGGTGCAACAGTGTTCATGTGGCAGCAGGTAGTCTGATGGCACAAAACTTCCATCTCCGGCCCAGTGACTTAATCACAGCTTCAACTGCAGTGACACCATCATTATTTTAACTTGGTAGTTAATGTTGCAGATCAAATCTGGCTCAGTAAACAGCCCCCATGGTGTTGGCTTACCTCCTTAAAATTCCTCCTTAAACCTCCACTTTCAGCAGCTAGCTTTCTGTCAATATGCTCTGGGTTGGCACAAACCACTTCTCCTCACACCTGTGATTGTGTTGGAGAAAAAAAAGACCAAAATAAATATTTACAGTGTACATGCAAGAAGAAAAGGGCTGTTTTCCTTTTTCTGTCATTGGTTTCCTCTGTTCCTCAGTTACTAGTCCTGCTCTATTTGTTTATGATACTGTGCCTAACTTAGACTGCATTTTGCAGGCAAAAGTCCTTGTCTCTTTGCCATGGTTGTTTGCCTTGCATATGATGGCAAAGAACAGGGTAAAAAAACCCACAGAGAACACTCTAGATGAAACTTATGAATCCAGAAAAATTGGCTGAAGGACTCAGAAGAAGACATTAAAATGACTGTTGAACAACTCTTAAAAATGTATTAGCTTTCACATAATGCCCCCCTACAATGGCATGTGCTATACTTTAACACATTAGTCATGTCAAAAAATACCCACCTAACCCAAGGGAGTGTGTAGAAAAGATTCGATTAAAATTAGGTTTGTTTTCCTTTAAATGTTTATAAAGTAATAATAGACTGTTATTGCTGTTAACAGGGTTTCACGTTTTTAGCCTAAGTGATTGCAGAGTTTTTGTGATGCATAAAAAACCCAAAAGCAACGGTAAACAGCGTTTCAAAATGAAAAATTCTCTCTTTCTCACACTTGGAAACACACCAGATTTTTCAGACCAGTTTGTCTTACTTCTGCTGTCTTGTACGTGCTCTGGAAAGCTGGATTTAAGACATCTGGTAGAAGTGGGTCCTATCCTCACTTTAAGACCCTTAAGTCTTCTATTTATAGAAGACATTTCTGTTCCCAAAGCCCCTAGATGACCAGAGTTCCTTACTGACAAGAACAGACTTTGCAAGAGACCATTTTGATAGGTTTGGAATTGAGCTAATAATGATCAGGAAATAAAATCCTGCTAAAAAGCTGAGTCATTCATATGCTATAAAGTGGTGGTTGGCTTAGCTGTGTTTGTTCATACTCTGAAATGTCCTAAATTCACATTTACAAGATGGATGTGTTTCAAATGTGTGATAGTCCCATACGTTACTGGCAGCGTAGATGCTTTGTCTAGCAAAGCAAGTCTGTAAACTTCTGATTGCCAAAAGCCAGGAAGGCACAAAAGGAAGGCTTTTTTCTCTACTTACATTCCTTACCACTTTTTTTTAAACATCTCCTACTAACAAAAAAAGCAGCATATTGGGATAAACAGCCATTCATGTATGACTGATCTGATATTCAGCATTCTCATCACAAGGAGTGAAAGCCTTTGAAAGCTAATGTCTTGCTCTGCAATAAGGAAACCCTTCTTGAGTGTGTGTGGGGGAGCTCCATCTGTCTGCCTTTGCTTTTATCTGCTCTGGGCCTAATGGAAGACATCAGTTTTCTGTTCTGTCAATCCTGCCTGTCAAGCAGACACTGAATTCACTTTAATCAAAGCCACAAACTTTTAACAAGGCGTACGCGGAAGGTTCAGCATGTCTCTCTTGCTTGTACATACATATTTTACCTTCTGAAACATCACTTGTTCACATTCTGTGAGGGCCAGATGCTGAGAAGGTGAAACTCTTCCATCGACTTCAATAACCATGCTGATTTGTACCAGCTGAGCTTCTGCTCTGCAGTTTGCATTTTCAAGCCTCTCACATATCTACAACTGGAGAAATAAAGCTGAGTTTCTGATTTTCTTCCATTGAAGCAAATAAGCATATTTCCAAGACATTACTTTAAAAGAAAGATTTGTTTGCTGCTTCTCTCAAAACAACTTTCTATCACTGCTGATCTATTTTCTTTCATTTATACTTCTGTTTAACTTATCTGAAACTTGTTCCTCATTGTTGGCATCATGTATTAATGTATAGAGAGAACAGACATCCATTTATTTGGATAGAACTCCATCAGATGTTGAATTACATAGAATTCTATCTATTTTAGGTGTTCTCAGCATGACCCGCAATAGAAAACATAGATAGCAATGTCAAATAAATCTGAATGTAAGAAGACAGATGAAATATTGGTCCTACTCATAGTGACACCGCTACCTTTAAAATGCTGGGGTTGAAAAGCTTAAATCACCAAGCTTCACATGGTCCCTATTTTAGGGCAATAACTCCTTCTGTCTCTAAAGCACAACACAGTCGAGGTTTCCCTAAGACCTTGGTGCACTTGTAACTTGAGTATCCTGCATGTCCTATGGTTTAAGTCTTTATAGATTACTTAAGAAGATCAGATAGTACAAAGAAATTGAGAACAACCCATATTCACTTTGATAGTGTTATCATACCAAATGAGGAAACTGAAAGTTTCCTCTTTGAAAGCCCCACGAGTAGAATACAGGTTGCCCATGTTACAAAACCAGCAGAAGTTGTATTACAAAAATATTTTAACAAGGAGCTCATAATTTCATGCCTTTTTTTTTTTTTTTTTAATTTTACTCATGCTTAAAATCTGTTTAAAAGAAAAAGGGCTTGAGGAAAACCCCTTTAAAACGTTTTAAAATTGTTTAGCAGAAAAGCTGTGGTAGGAGTTAACAGACGGATAAAAAGGCTTTGAAAAACTTTTTGAGTCCAATAAAATTTAATCTTCATTGAAATGTTAACAGTCATGATTAAAAAGTACAGAGCACAACTGATGTCTTAACCTTGTAAAAAAAAGAAAGTATGAAAGTTTTTTTCTATTTCCATTTTCAATGTCATATTCATAATAATCATAGCTTCAACCACAAGTTTTGCTGCTCCTGATTTAGCAAAAGCAAATACGCTTGCCTCCCCCAGTTTATCAGGTGTAAATACTGCGTATCAAGCACACACATAAAACAAATATCCGGTCAAGTGGAGGAGATGGGAATTGTTCTGCCAATTAGTAAATTATTCAGTGCTGCTAATGTTGCAGCTATTTAACTGTTGCTAATTGCTCAGCTACATTTACTGAATACCTAAGAAGAAAATAAATAAATAAATGATGCTCTGAATCAGTGGTCTGTCTGAACCAAACCATCAAAGCATGCTGTTGTGTTTGACTTAGTTTCTCTAGAAGTATGAAAATCCTCTTGCTGGAAAATTTGATGGTAAATGGTAATGGCTTCTGTTCTCTAAATGCTTATGCACATATGTACATTTGATCAAGTAAACAGTCTATGAAACTGTGCCCATGAGTAATGTGACAGATATAGAAAAGTATAGGCCTGACTCCTCTAATGTTTACAAAAAACTTAATGTCTTGCAATCTGTTGTTAAAAAGTAGACAAATTTAGATATTTCTCACATTAAATCTAACGTTAACTATTTCAGTCTATGTTGCATCATTGATACGGACATTCAAAATTTTATGCAAAATAAAACAACCCAGTTTGTGCATTTTTTTCATTTTCATATTTTATGAATATTCAGTCTTTGAGAAATATTAATGTGGATTTGTATCTCAGTGTAGAAGATTTTTAAGATCTTTTTAAAAAAACCTCAGCTAAACTGAGTCAAGAGACATGCAAAGCATAAACACTAGGCCAGTCTTCACCTATTCCACTGACACTTAATCTGTCTGATGCAATTTAAATATTTCTACTTATCTTTCTGCTTTTCCTTTTGGAAAAATAGAGCATGCCAACAATTTTCCTTGCTGATTTTACAGTTTTCTTTCTCACTGTGTTTCCCCTTCCCTGCCCTACACATTTGCTCCTTTACCCTCATTGACGTTGCTATGAATGTCGATCTCCTGGTTTGCTTCCTTGCCCATAACCAGGGAACTTTAATTTTTAATTTAGCAAGTGAGGATGTGGTTACCTGACTTCAAAATCAGACAACAGAGCCTGTGAGGTGGCAGTGGGAAGGAGCACAGGGAAGGGGGACCATCAACCAGCTGGATGGGGTCAAGGCAAATTTCATTCACTGGGAAACTGGGAATCAGTATATTACTTTGCTTGCCCTTAAGTACAAATAACATTGGCTGTTTTCTTTTTTTTTTTTTTTTGCTGCTTTTCTTTCCCCCATTTTTTCTGAACTCATGTCAGTTAAGAAAGAGCTCATCTGAAGGCATCTGATGTCATTGACAGTAACATGAACTAAGAACAGTGTTAGATTCATGAAGGCAAATTTTTCCTGCTTTCTTCAGTACTTACAAGTCCTTATACAAAAAAGGGTACAGTCAACACATCAAATGCTTAAGAATATCATCTTGTCTCAGCTGGGTGCAACATTTAAAATTGTTCTTCCTGTGGTACACAAACGGCCAATTTGAATCCATTTTCTAACATGCAATGACACCAGCACCTGTGAGATCAGTAAGGGTACATAAGAAGCAATTTAGGCCTAGGTAAGCAGTTCAAATCCAGCCTGGGTTGAGAATGAATCTTGCAAGACAGCTGTTTATCTGGCTTTATGAAGTGATGAAGGGAAGTACTGCCACACTGATTCTTAATGGACAGCTGTCTAGATGGTGGGACAATGAATATTACTTGGCACACTTCATGGAGGTTTCAGCAGACAGACCCAAGAATAAAACAGTGATCTCCTCAATGCTAGGAGTGTTATCCCTGAGTAAAACCATACTAGCAGGATGATGGAAGGGAGCATAACCTGTTTTTCTTCATGCTGTGCCTCTGCAAGGCTTGTTTTATCTGCAATCACATGCCTCCTATGAATTTTGGATAGGATAAAAGAAAACCAGATTGTGCAGATGAGTGAAAGTCTTCTCCCTTTGTGCTTCCATTAAGACACTTGAGTACATTTGAAAGATGCTGCTCACATGCAAATCAGTAACGCAGAAGGTAATAATACAACACAAGGAATGGAAATTGAAAACAACAAATGGGTTTGGATCCAATATTTCATTTTAACCTAAATTAATCTTGGTGGTCTTATAGTACAAAATATACCAAGAAAGGCAAAGAGTATATTAAATTACCTGCAGATGGTCCACAGTCATAAGAGGTTCCGAAGAAAATACTCCTTATGGCATTTCTACTTCTTATTTCTTTACTGGTTCCATTAAGATACAAAATATAGCATACAAATGTTTTAGTCTGACAGTGAAATCTTTGATGACATTTAATGAAATAATAAGGGATGCAAGCCAAGAGAAATATCACAGAATAATATCCCAACAAATTAGTCTTGTATTTAACATTACTTGACATAACAGAGAAATACATCAAAGAAAGAATTTTTCCAAACCACCTTTTCACTTTTTATTTAAATTTAGGATGCTTAAATCTATTCTTCTAAGGAAACTCCTGCTTCTCTTGCACTGCGAGTTAATCAGGATCAGATGGCAATCAGTAGTGCTATTCTAGTGTCCAAAAATTTGCAAGATTCAACCTTTGGTCCATAATTACTTAAAACAATCATTTACACACAGTTTATATTGAGAGTTGAATCCAAATGGCACTGCAAATATAACCAAGAACAAATGTGGCTCACACTGGTTGTCATCTACTCCTTAGTTTTTGTTCAAAATTTGCACAATGCTAATGCTATGTATGACATGAGTCCCTTCTGAGAAATATGTGTAAATCTTAACTATGAATAGTTAGCTGTACAAAAAAACATTTAACGTTTTTATTTGAATTATCTCTTCCGCTTGTCTATTTGTTCCTGTATTGACTCATAAAATTTTCAACAGGAACAAATATGATAAGAGTAATAGGCAAGTATGTGTATATACATATGTCTCTGTATATATACATGCAGTATATGGACTCATTGAGACTATTTTGGCTGCTGGACAACTTTCTGTGGTATTAATCAGGCCTTACATTGGTTTTGATTGCATTGTTATCCTGGAAGGATAATTCACTGTTATACATCAGACACTTTTAAAAAGCAAGATTGTATTCACAGAAAGGCATAATGGCTTTATTGACTATAATAAGTTATCAAAGTGCAACAGAGAGGATAAATTATGTGCATGAACTGTGATTATATGTTTCTCATGTTCTAAGGGCTATTTCTGTGTGCTTTTCATAAGGGTAAATGCTTTCAAGAAACAACTCCATCTAGACATTTTTAATTCTACTTTCCTCTTAGTTTAGGAGCTATTTAAATGAATAATGATGGAAATTATCTAAATCCCACTGCCATTAACAGGATGACTGATACTGACCTGGTGGGGGGGGGGGGTGGAAAGGGGAATTCATCCTTTTGGAAACACCCCCTTATAATTATAATGTGTTATTATAATGTTGAAGAATTGTCTATGTTTCATGACAGAAAAATGGCCAGGCAGCTACACAGCCCCTTTTCATGTCCCTTTCCTTCTCCTGCTCAGTGTTGCAACAAGGTACTATCATGTAGCCGGATCACTCCTGTTTACAGTTTCAGGCTTCAGACTGCTGCTGAGCACATACATGTGTGTACCTCATTTAAAAAGGGCCCTAATGACCCTGATTACACAGATTTTACACAGTTTTGTTTCAAAATATTCAGGAATTGTGAAGAGTGGGCATTTCTGGCAATCAGGCTTGATGTGCCACATGTATGTTAAAGAAATTATTTTAATTTTGGCAGTGTAAAATTAAAACTCCTGTGTGGTCTGTAGGTAATAATTTAGATTAGGAAACCTCTCCCTGTCTATAGTATCGATGTCTACATCTGACCTAGTCATTTTAAGCTTCCTTTACTGTCAACAAACAAACATTTCACACAGCAATTCTGCTGACCTATTTTAGATATAAGTATTTTAAGACAAGATGAAAATTAGTCATGGTTGATCCCACCTGTAGTCTTCCAGCTTAGGGAATTTTTTTTTTAAAACAAGAATGTCCAGGCTTTCTCTTATTTCACTTTTATTTATTTCTATTTTTTTAACTCAGATTGTGCTTAGCGTTATACAAACACACAAGAAATTGCCTTCTTCCTGAAAAAGATTGGGATTTATTTAAATAAAGAAGCAGACAAAAGTTCATACATTGTCTATTATGCTCTGGTATGAGCTGGAGTTGGTACAGTGCTGGAGAGAGCAGAAAAGCATAAAAATGATTTATCACAAGGTAGTGTTGTATAAAACCTCTTGATTTATCATCCAAGTACTTAATTTAAACTACAAATAACTTCTTGCATAACCACTGGCTTTAAGTCCTAGGAATGTGTATGTACATGATGAGATAAAAAGAATTATTGCGGTATTAACTGTAGGAAATAAAGTTCAAAGGTTACCATCATGACTCTTCCTGAACTAAAATTATGTTTTGCCTCACAGTGATACCTCGACTGTACTGAAAATGCAATGAACAATACTTAAGGAGATATTTATATTGGTATTAGTTTCTCTTTAGAAATAGTTTTGTATAAACTTAAATAAAATAGTTTCCTTCAACAAGTACCTAAATAATTTTAAATGAAATATTCAAAGTATTGCATCTCCATAGCTTGTAGCTGATTCTTTTTTTTTTGTTTTCAGTCTGCATGCAGTTTCCTCAAAAGTTATGTGTTTTATCTTCACTGGTGTAATTTTTGTGAGAGCAGAGAGGACAAAACTATTCAAGGAGTTCTTTTTTTCTGTTGTTGTTACATTGAGGGATCTTTATGCTTTTCGAATATGCAACTAAAGTTACATGAGTAGAATTATAGTTGTGCCAATCTGACAATGAAAAAAAAAAGCCCCAAAACATTTCTCTGGTTCATAAGGAAAATCTTTATGCAAATGTCAGAATCAATGTACTCAAGCCAGTACTGAATAAAATACATCCAATAATCTTGGCAATAGACTGATTCTAAGTGAGTAAATTCTAATTTGCCCTTGCAAGTGGCCTTTGCTCTTTGAAACAGCTATATAAATTATTCTTTCAGTTCTCCCCACAAATAGTTCATAAGATCAGTGACTGCTCAATACTTTGCTCAAGTGAATTGTTATATTCTGCCCTTGCAGCCAGCCAGCCAGCTTGAAAAAAACTAATAATTAAGGTGCAGACCTACAACCTTACAGTCTTTTTAAAAGCTAAGGATTACATTGATTGGGACATGAATCTTTTTAGAAAGCAGCACTACCATGGATGAGCATTCTCAACGCAGGCTGTTCCAGTTTTGATTCACTTTGGCCCCATTGCAACCAATCTTTTCCTACAGTTTAAGCGTATGGAAGAGAAGAGTTTTCTATTATCTTCTTGCTGCAATCGGGAAATGTGTACCTAGTTATTACTTTTCATTTTAAATTGTGCCATTCTGAATTTTTGGTGCTATAACAAAAATTGTAGCTTGCTCCCTGCATCCTAAAAGTTAGTCCAGAGTCTAAGGACAAGAGTCCTTAGACAGTTCAGGACTTGGACATCAGCCCCACAGAGCAACACTGCAGAAAAGAATATAGTTGTAAGTTGACAAAATGAGAACATGGGTGAAATGAAATCCAGACAAGACAGACGTGGATGTCGTGGGAAGAGGAAAATGTTAAAAAAAAAGAAAAATAAAAGCCACAAACTTTACCTCTTCATAACATCAAAATGCTTCTCAACTTTTGCTTCCTTTTGTACTCATTATTGCTTCCAGATACCCATTATTAGTCTCTCTTCTTCCACATGGAGGCTTTCTTAACTGTTGCGAGCCATACACTCTGTCACCTACTGCTACATTTTCCTCAGTACAGTCTATCTGGGGAAGGTGAATGATGTCACTGAGAAGTTCTAGATTTTCTGCTACGTGGTGCAGCATAAGGCAGCACAAAGCTCAACAATAACCTCCTCACCAGTGATCCTGGTGTTCAATATTCGGTGTTCTACATCCAGATATCACAGAAGATGTCTCTTTCTCTTGAGTCAGAAAAAACTCCACCCATCCCCATTTACAGTCTACAGCTGTGGAGAGTCCTCATGACCACTGACTTTATCTTACTGTCAGGATGATGCATTTACCTCAACGATAAGCAAAATATTACTTATCTATAGAGAAAGAAACAGAAGATGTCCCTGCCCACGGCAGGGGGGTTGGAACTAGATGATCTTAAGGTCCTTTCCAACCCTAATGATTCTATGATTCTATGAAGGAAGCAAAAATGTCCACATCCACCCCAAATATATTACAGCTCAATTTTCAAAACCTTTTCTTTCTTCCAACTCTCTGTTCCATAGAAAAGTAATTACTAGAAATTAAAAAAAATCAGATTTGTGCAGCTGATTACCATGTATTTTTTTTCCAGATAGACTCCACGTTATAATAATGAAAAAATCCCATCTATGTTTGAGTTTCTAGGGAGGTACAGAAGCCCAGGCATTCAGAACATAGAATCATAGAATCATAGAACAGTTAGGGTTGGAAAGGACCTTAAGATCATCTAGTTCCAACCCCCCTGCCATGGGCAGGGACACCTCACACTAAACCATGTCACCCAAGGCTCCATCCAACCTGTCCTTGAACACTGCCACAGATAGAGCATTCACAACCTCCCTGGGCAACCCATTCCAGTGCCTTACCTCCCTTACAGTAAAGAACTTCTTCCTTATATCCAGTCTAAACTTCCCCTGTTTAAGTTTTAACCCGTTACCCCTTGTCCTGTCACCACAGTCTCTAATGAATAGTCCATCCCCAGCATCCCTATAGGCCCCCTTCAGATACTGGAAGGCTGCTATGAGGTCTCCACGCAGCCTTCTCTTCTTCAGGCTGAACAGCCCCAACTTTCTCAGCCTGTCTTCATACAGGAGGTGCTCCAGTCCCCGATCATCCTCATGGCCCTCCTCTGGGCTTGTTCCAACAGTTCCATGGCCTTTTTATGTTGAGGACACCAGAACTGCACACAATACTCCAAGTGAGGTCTCATGAGAGCAGAGTAGAGGGGCAGGATCACCTCCTTTGACCTGCTGGTCACACTCCTTTTGATGCAGCCCAGGATACAGTTGGCTTTCTGGACTTTAAGTGCACACTGAAGCCAGCTCATGTTCATCCAACATGTTGAGGAAGGGATATTTTAGTCTTTAAATTTTCAGTCAGTCATGTACGCTTCACTGCAAATACTCTGAGAGGATACTTCATGGAGCTAGGACCAGCCAGAAGCTTGGATTTATATGTGTTTAGTGCTTGCAGGATCTGAGTTAAATTTCTGCTGCTGAAAGGCATGTGGAAAAAAGGATCTGAATCTAGTCACTCAGGTGCCTTCAACAGTCAATTGAGAAAAGCAGCTACCTCCAGTGGGCAATTCTTTCCATCAGTCTTAGTCATTGGTCTTAAGAAGGGATGATCCACCCTTTGAAGGTGTCTGTCACTCCCCTCTGTAGACATAGCCTAAAAAAAACCCAACTCAGACTTGATAGCTTATTTGGTTGACATGAATCCTATCCCTTGTCATTCATACTCCATTGCTTTAAGTGTTTTAAGGCTTTCTATGATTGTCTTATCTTTACTGTTTACTGAATTCATTAAGACAGCTGGTGGCTGAACTGGTAAATACATTTTTTTTGACAAAAAAATACATTTTTTTTGACAAAATGCTGCGATTCAAAGGACACAGTATGTCAAATGCATGCTTCATGATACTTCCAATCTCACTTCCAATTGTGGTTTTTCTCTAGTATCCCTTGCACTGCTGATTCAAGACATACAGCTTTACACTCTCTTGCTTTTTATTCAGTTTCTCTTAAGAAATCTGTGACTTACAAAGGCCAGCGTACATATGTCATTCTTCATAAGGCTATAGCATGAACTGCGATAGGAACAAATAATGCATGTTTGGTAGCATTTTAAGATATTCTTGCTTTATAAAAATGACTTGTATGACTATGAATATTAAATAAACAAATGGTCTCTTTCTTATTCACCTGGAAAGAGCCTTTGCCTACCTGCTTTCCAACTTATGGTGAAACAGCCTTCCTTTGCTTGTCTCATGATGTGCAAATTAGATTTAAACAGGGTGATAACATTATTACCACTGGAAGAATGTTGTGCTATATCAAACTGAACATTGCACATACATTGTATGCTTAGTATACTGAAATGTCCACTGCAAAAGTGGCGAGTACAACTAAACAGTTCAATCTGCCCTCATGTTATGTAAAACTACTCAAAATGGTACATAGAAACCCTAAAGAATGTTTCAATTACTTTTCAACAAAGACAAAAACCTAGTTCTATCACATTTCTGAATTGAAGTCAGTTAACATGTTGAACAGTTACTGTATTTGAAAAAGCATTCACATATGGATTTACATGGGGGATTGGATACAGGCATGCAACAAGATGTTCTGGGCTCCTTCTTGTGCTGGTAACAACCTGCCTTGCGGCCTCAGACAAGTTACATGTATGTTAAAAGACACATATATGTCCAGGGAAATCCTGGGAAGCTGGATAATGCGGATACTGTAAAACTGCTTCTTTGATTTGTTACTCTGAAATACAGTCTGAGGTTTTTTCTTCATGTTAAGGCTATACAATCAAGCATAAAACATGGCTTTGAATCTGTCCAGTGGAAGTACTAATGCTGTTTCGCTGGAGGGGCATCCTGCTAAGGCCTGTTAGACAGGTGGAGGATGTTTCCTGCTCTGGTGTGCTACACTGCTGGCTTCTGTGCTAGTATATGTATTGATGACACTTAGCACAACGGTGAAACCTGGAAGATTTTTCTCAGGGTTATAAAGTTGTGGTCAGGACGGACCCCAGCATCCCCAGAATAAGAGCCTTCCCTATTGCTGCTAGGTTTGCCTCAGCAGAGCTGCCTTAATGATCCCTATGATCTTGGTATTTGAAGTTTTTTCAGTGCACATATGCCACATTCCTACTGTAACTACAAGTTCTTGGGTTTGCTTTAAAAAGAAATATCTTACAGCAGGTATTAATGTTAGCTAATGGTAGAATGGGGAGGCTATTGAGTAAGGGTCGCTTTTCTCCTTTGTCCTGAGGACCATTTGTACATGAAGGGCATTGCATGCATAGGTGTGAACAAGCGCAGACCAAGGCAAATGACTTCACACAAAGATTATGTCTTCCAAAGCAGGCAATGAATCAAAACAAACTGGAGGTCACCAGCTGAGAAAAGAAGCTAAGGCTAGTTAGGAAAAAGGAGTTACCTATGTTTAGAAATAGGATTATTTATAAATAAAAGAGTTCTTTATGAATAAAGAGAATGTTGTCATATGCAGTTTAAGAGACATGGGAAAAAAAACACGAAAGAGACAAGAAGGGCTTCCCTTGCCTAATGAAAAGAGGTAATTCTTTTACCCCAAATAATTAAAAGGCACCAGTGGATTCCTGTGTAAAAACACAGTGAAGAGCAAGCTCTGTCATTTTACCATCAGGTAAACTTACTGAGGTCAGCCCCCGGCCAAGGTGTAAGGCTGACCTCAGCTAGTTTACCTGGTGGTAAAACTAACAGGCTTTGATCTTTACTTTGTTTTTACCTCAGGACATCTCTGGCTTGCTATTTACCTGAAGGTAAAAATCACACCTTTTTTTATCACCAATGCTAAGTCTATGAAGCAAATAGACTGGGAATAAGAAGAAATAAGAGCTGATATATAACAGTACGGGATTCAGGGCTTGTTTTTTTCTTCAAGAGGAAAGAGGAGATTTAGAAATGAGATATGGGGCAGAAGGTATAGTAGAAATGGTAAGTATTGTTAAATAATATGTACAATTACTTCACAGTAATGTTTCAGACAAATAAGGCAGGGAGAAGGTAAGAGGAGAAACAAGGTGGGGAAACAAGGAAATAAATGGTGGACTAATGACGGGAAAAGTATCAGTGCAGAGACTATTTTTTTTTTTTAGTATTTAGAGAAATAAGAATCTGAGGAAAAAATACATGAGATGGGCTGTGTTTGGAAGCTCACTCTATGGCTAAGCAAAAAGAGCAGGCATGAGCAATGAGCCCACAACTGTGTTAGGATAGCAAGATGGGATCACACCATGGCAGGGATGGACTGATGTTGACCTCAGGAAATCCAATGGGATGTGTAAGTGGTCACAATCCCAGATCACAGCTGAATGGCAGGTGGGAGAGCAGGACATTGGGGACTGCTTTCTGCAGAGGTAAGTTGGGCCAAATGGGCTGTTTCACTTTTGGAGGAGGTCAAAGAGGACTAAGAAAAGGGAAGATAACAAGAATCTGTTATGGGACATAGGAAAGGCAGGAATATATAAAAAAGTGCATGTGGAGAGTCACCGCTTAGTCGTGCTCTGATTTTGGCCATGATTGCATGCACTCAAC
Source organism: Pezoporus flaviventris (assembly GCF_033815535.1). NCBI lineage: Eukaryota > Metazoa > Chordata > Aves > Psittaciformes > Psittacidae > Pezoporus > Pezoporus flaviventris. The sequence goes on from NW_026892551.1 coordinate 7,293,348, forward strand.
AAAATGTTTGCCATGTAATACCTGCTGCATTTCTGTAATTTCTCTGCTGTTCCAGATTGCTGTAGCTATTTCTAAGCTGTCATATAAATAACTGAGGGTTTCTGTTTGTTTGTTTCTGTTTTGTTTTGTTTTTTTAAAATCAAGATCATACTTCTGTGAGCCCTAATTTAGTCAGGTTACATATTTCAGAGAAAACAGCTTGCTTTGCCTAAGTACTTCTGTGAACTGAACAGTCTGCCCCGAGGCAAGCAAATCCAAAGCCAAAGAGGGATGCACCCTTCATATTCCACTAATTGATTGAAGGGGCAAAAGATCTATAGGAAAAGTTGCATCATTAACTTAATTGAGGGCAAAGCCTAATTAGAGGGGAAATGAAGTAGACAGAGCCAGAGACACAGCAGGCCTTCATGTGAGATATCAACAAACAGACATTGTAACTAAAACCAGACAGCAACCCCAGTACTTCATTTACATCTTCAATTTCTATGTGAAAACATTTACAGTGATTGTGATGTGTATGTGAAATTTCAGAAAGGAGTGCAAAAACCTAACAAAGCTAAAATGAAATCAGCAGGTTTTAGAGTTATGGAAAAAAAATCAACTGACTAAAGTTGCTTTAGAATATCCTGAGCAAACTGACTGAAGTTACTTAAGGCTGCATTTGTGCTCCTCCAGTATATTTGAACTCTACATTCCTGAGGAAATCCAACAAGAACTGCAGCAGGAATTTTACAGTAGCAAGTAAATAAACCAAGTAAATTGTGGCAGATGATACTGCTTTGGTTTGGTTATATAGAATTCCTGAATGAAGACATAAAATGTTATTTTTGCAAGTTTGTTCTTTAAATGGTTACTCTCTGCAGTTACTTTCCTGCAGTCCCCTTGCTTACACAAAGAGGCTTTCCCCCTCAGAATCACAAGATCCTGAGCTGTGACCTGGTGATGTTAAATTCTAGAGGCTTTTTAAGTATTTTTAACTTCAGTTTAATATCTGGACTGAAACAGGTGGCAGTGGTCTTTTCAGGACCTTTTCCACTGCGTTTTAGGGGATTTTTTTTTTTTTTGGCATGCAGCTCCTTTTTTACCAACTGCAGGAATACAAACAAAACCTTTTCATAAGAAAAGCCACTTAAGTGAAATGAGGAATGCCAGCAGACATGTTTTGGCTACGGTGCAAGTCTTTAAAGTATATAGACATTATTATACAATTCAACTGCAGTCACGAGTATTGTGCATTCTTTAAAAAGACGGGCCCTGAGTCTGCTCCCCAAACATGCACAAGGTTTCTGTGAGTATATATAATTAAATAGTGTGTAAATATGTTAATAAATGGAAAGGGAAAATTAATTTTAATGTGAAAACCAAACCTACACAGACCTAGAAAAATCATTACATACTAATTAACCAAAACATTTTTGGGGCTGAGCTCTTTTGTATTCTAAGGAATATTATTAACAGTTTGCAGTTTCACAAACCTCATACTTTATTAATCAATGTAACGTTTACCAGACAACAAGGTCACCCCCATGTTTACAGCAACTGGATAGTAAATGCATGTCTCTGTATCTGTATTTCATTCTCCATACTTTCTGTCCTCCATGATGCAACCACCCTCCTCTCCCAGCTCCTTCCATACAGATTAGCATCTAACTCAAAATTTTGTTCTGGGTCTGAAACAAGAAACAAACAAGAAAACTACCAATGACTTCTGGGAAGATTTTACTTGTGTTGGCTCACCATGTCATTCTCAAATCTGTTAAAGAGTTTTTCCTCAAGACAAGTGAGAGCCACTGATCCAACCCAGATAACACCCTAGCTCCCTTGTCATTCAAATTCTCCCAAGCAAAGCTTGAAAACACTCACTTTAGGCAGAAGACAGAAAGAGGCTCCACTGAGTACAGTATTAGCAATTATCTATGTTGTGTGACAAGGAGCACTAAATACACCTGAAGTTAGCCTAACAAATGCATATTGTGCCATTCTTGCAACTAAAGACCTTCAGGGCAAATCTCCTTTTAGTTCTCTGAAAGTACATTAGCTCAAAGCTAATTTTGGTGGAAAATTGAATTTATAAAATTATGGGTTTCAAGACAGCAAGAATTACAGCAGTCTACAAATCACTGGAGCAGTCTTTCTTATTTCAGTTTTACAGTAAAGTTTATTGTAAACTAGGTAACAAGAGGAAATCCTGCTTGGATCATACTAGAGTACAATAGTTGAATGTTAACACATTTATTATCACCTGTCACATCCCTATGAATGCATCATTGTGAACATGCATTTGGAGCTAGGACAGTATCATTAATCATTGTTCCAAAAAAACCCCTACAGTAGTTAATTATTTGTCTCAACATATTGCATCTAAATAATCCTCCTCATTAAATCAATTATGAAACAATGTAAATATCCTAATTGAGCTAGTAAGATCTAGAACATTGTTGCAAAATAGAAATGAAAAGAAACTACCAAATCCTATCCTTATTTTCAAATACATAAAGCCGATTTCTTTCATGCTTTAGCAGGAATCATACAGCTTGGGAATTAAATTAGGTAGGGGTTTAGCAATGTGCTACCTTGTCAGGTGCCTTTTTACAGCTTGGAACACAGACAAAACTTACTTTGGCGTGCTCATAATATATACTGTAAACATATCTTATGATGCAAGGAAGTTTTTAACACTTCCCATTGTTCTCAATTGAATACAGAAAGCAGTAGAAGCTATTGAGCCCTCTGTTTTTGAAAATACAGTCCAAATGTATATCAAACTCACCTTCTTAAGAGTGGCATTCACTGAAGCAAGTGTTGACATGTGTATATGTGAATTAGCTACCGCAGGCTCCCCTTAAAGTAAGCAGAGGGAAACAAGTAGTTTTAAGACTTGATTCATCTGACTTATTTTAAATATCTGCTTTGGGATGAGATGAATCACATCCTAGAAGTGTCTTTTTTTTTTTTTTTTCTGTTGACCCAAGAGGGAGTCCAAGACTTCTAGATGTCAAGATGAGGATTTCTACACAACAGGATGCCTACATCAATGATCAGTTGAATTGAAATTTCAGCTGAAGATCCATCAGCCTGGTGGATAACACAATGCAAGCAATATGAACTTGAAATCTCAAAAGGAAAGAATTAAGGGATGCTGGCTTCTGATTATTTACACCTACAGCATCATAGAAGAGATGAAACTATACCAAGGACTTGATTGTAAAGAGTGGAGGGACACAGTCTAGCAAAAAGATACAAGAGATAAAATGAATGGAATATACTCTGAAAACTGCCCTTTTTCAGGTAGTTTCTCCACAGCCCTAGGATCTGCTTCTGTTTTTAGGAACAGTTCCCCATGGCATTGCAGGAAATATTTTCTAAACTATGTCCAGACCATCTTTTTGGTTTGATTCCTGGCTTTGTAATAACGCCACTTAGACATGGTAGTCTTTTCTTTTGATAGAAACAAGTAGTCCATGCAAGATGTAGCAGAAGAGTGTGGAACAGCCCACCATTTTTTACCTTTCTTTTTCACATCTGGGTGCATCAGCAACATGACAAACATCTTTATCTTTAGAAGAGAAATTCTTATACTGAACATCACTCTTCACCCGAATAAGAACTGTGTGAGTCATCCTTTTCTGTGTAGTAGTTATTGGCGGATTTATTTCTGTTCTCTCTCACTAGTAACAAAAGAAGAATCTATATATTTTGCATCTTCTGCAACTTCCAGAGTACAATTAGACACTTTACAGTTTTCTGGGTTTGGGTTGGTTTTTTTTTCACTATGCCCTCAAACCAAATGAAATACAATTACTAGTTTGTTTTTTTTTTTTGCTTCAATGACATTTAAAAGTCAGTAGGGAAGAAGAAAAAGAAACCTAGAAAGTAATGTTTCCTTTCATAGGAAAATGAATCAATGTTAATGTAAAAAAAAAAAATGTTCTATACATCCATTGTAAATTGCATCTTCCAAGTTTCCTATAAAAAATACTAACATTTGTCAACAATTACCACTTGTTTTTTTACAACATTTCTTTCAAAATATTTGGAGATACCTACTGTGTGGTAACTATGGGCAAATGTTGATTTTTAATAGCTTTTATTATATGTGGTCTTGTTACTGGTGAAGACATGATGAACTTTCAGAATAATCTCATACTAAATCACAACTCATTTTATTTTTAAATAGTCACATTAAACTTACAAAACAAAACTCTAAATCCCAGAAAGGAATAAACTGTGTAGAATTATTTGACTTGCGGTGGTTTCTTTTCCTCACTGTCTGAACACATTAAAATTCAGCACATTCTGCATTTAATAAGTTCATTACAGTTACAGGACATATATTGTTAATTAGGAACTTCACTTTCCACAGAGGATTGACATCCCCTTTTCACCTGAAATATGCAAACTAGTATTTTGTGGAAATAAATTTTGAATTCTGTGGACACAGTAGCAAAGTGAATTTGTCAGACTTACCAGATTTTCCAAATTGTCAGACTGCTTATGAAAGAGGAGGTACAGACTCTTTGTGAGCTTCCCACAGACAAAGGCATGCTGATCCTCATCCCACTGACAGCAACAGAGCAAGTTGCCACTGTCTTCAGTGTGATGAGGCTTCAGCTGGAAGGCAGAAGCATTTTCTAATGTGAAGGGGCAGCCTTGTTAGTGGAACTCTTTCCCAGGAAGTCAGAAGCTGATCAGCTCTACTCTCAGCAGGAGATGTCAACAATGTCTATAGAAATTATGATGGGCGCTTCAGATTACATGAAGAAACTGTGACTTTCTCAGAAAGGTCATATGTAAAACATTCTCCTTAAACACATTCTCCTCAAATTAAATCTGCACTTTACACAATATAATTCATTATTTCAGTCATTGTTTCTTAACAAATAACTAAAAATCTGTAAAAGATGCTTTAGAAAGAAAACAGAAGTCAAAACAAGTAAAGCTTATTTTTTTAAGAATAAAAATCCTAAAACATGAACATCTGAAACTAATAAGCTAAAGAGGAAAAATCCTGCTCCTCTTTTTTGCCTGAAGGTGGGCTTTTGCTGGAGGAAAAAAAAAAAAACAAACAAACTATCCCGCTACCTGAGGAATGATCCTGAGCAAAGCCCAGCTCTTTAGGTTTGGGTCAAGGAAGACAGGATTTGCCTCTACAGGGCGCATGAGTGGATTAACATGACAAATTAACTGTTAATCCAAGTAGCAGCAAATTTAATAAACTCCTCATGAACACTACCTTAGTGGTTCGAACTGTTTGCTTGAGTGTTTTCAGTTTGTAGAGTGAATATGAACCAGTCTCCTGTCTAGAGGCATATGTAATGGTCACCTTGGTGAATAAATATAGATGAGCCCATCCCGTGGCCTTCATAGTGATGTTGGTTTTACTATAACCATAGACAAGGCACTTCAAGGTTTGGGTCTGAAAGAAATAAGATATTCTGGCTACTATTCGTTCTTACTTTCTCTAAACAACAGGTGTGGATCTCTCTAAATTTGGTAGAGGAAATCAGTTGCAGGAAGGCTGTTGTAGCCTGCTATTTTTTTCCATTTTGACATATGCAGCTGCCAAATATTAATGGTTTTCCACTGGAGACTTATAACTAGTCAATTTTAAAAAACTATTACACTATTATTTGTTAGCAACTGGTTTTCAGACCAGTACAAAAGTCTTTTAGATATCATTGAAAGATTTCTTTTTCTCCTTTGGAAATGTGAAAGTAACTGGTCTGAGAATTCCTTACAATCACCTCTTTTTTCACTTGTTTGCAAGTTTGGTTTTACTTTTCTTGCATTCAGTGTCAAATCTCACTGAATTTAGCTAGAGATTTCAGGGTTTTCAGCCATACCAGTTTAAGCACAAGTATTCCAATTTATATTGGTATGAAGAGGAAAAAGATTACAAATAATAATTTAATAGTAAGTTTTAGTTCCAAGGGATTATTCAATTTAAATAATTTAATTTAAATTTAAATGAAAAAGAACAAGTGTGTGACTCAAGTGCCAACAAAAACAGGTACCTAGCTTGGACATAATTATACAAGTAAATCTCCTCTTGCCATTACTGAGAGTTTGCCTCTATCACTTTAATGACAATTTTATACTGTCCAGTGACTGCAGGACTGGGTCCTCCATCTGTAATAATTAAACCTTTCAGAAATGTTTCAGTCTTACAGATAATTTTCATCCCTGTGTCTCCATATAGTTACATTAGCAAGCTTTTATTGTCCAATAAAAAAGTACTCCAAATTTTGCCTGAATACATAAAGTATAAAATGCTTCAGAGAAATACATCATCAGTGAGCATATGATGGGAAATCTTTCATTTAAACAGTAACTAGTTTTAAGCTTTCCATGTTAATAAATCAATTTTAGAATTATAGTTTAGACTAAAACCTGAGAGGGGGCATTTTCTTATTTTTTATGAACAAGAATTCAAGAATTGCATTATTGTTAAGATTTCAAGAGTTTTTTATGTGGGAGACTGTGGTGGTAGTTTGTAATTTAAGTGTTCTGAAATGCCATTGAAAAAAAAAAAAGGAGGAAAAACAAAAGGAATAGAGAAGAAAGAACATGCCTTATAAAAATGAGAAAAAAGAAAAACAGCCAAAACACTACAGGGTTACAAGAGTAAGAAAAAGAGTAAAAGTTCATTTCAACATAGTGATTTATAGGGAAAGGCTCAGCAGCTTACATAAAACCAAAAGGGGAAGTGGTCGAACATTGGGTCAAATCTCTATTCACATGTTTTGTAATAAAAGGCTGACTGTAGCCTTTGAGCCTTGCTTCCAGTCACAGACAATGGCAATTGCAGAGCAAGACTAATAACAGGATTTAGCATAGATCCACCACAGGAAGTGAACAGTTGTGCTGGCAAATAATTAGCCAGAGAACTTTTTATGGCAACATCAGGATGCTCTCTGTGCGTTAAAGAATTGTCTGCAACTGTGATCATGGAGACAAAAATAGTGACTTCTCCCTGTTTGTAGAAGACTTTTACTTGTGGATCATTTTTTTACAGCATTTCTTTTTTTTTTTTTTTCCTTCTGGTTTAATTTAGAAGCAATAGTGTAAGTATTGAATTTGCATTTGAAGGTTTTTTTTAAAATGTTCTTTTTCTGTTTTTTCCCCTTTTTTCTTCAGTGATGTTTTTTATTGCAAGGTGAATTGTGTTTATTTTGCATGGCTAATAAGTGGGTTCAAAGCAACACTTTGATCTTGAACCCCTGCCAGATTCCAAGAGCTGAAAGCCCCCCTGCGCAGTAAAGTAGACCTGTACTCACAAAGCCTGGCTAATTTGCCAAGGAATGTCAAAATTACTGGCACAGCTGACTATTGTGGTGCAGTACAGTCTATATTTTTTCTAAAGAACAGAGATCTGGTTTTCTCTATATGTTTGTCACTTGGTAGAAAACTAAGTTTAAGTATCACCCTTCTCTAGGTGAGGATCTTCTAAGTAATTGCATTAAGACAAACAAGCAATTTAAAACACAAACCAAAACAAAACAGATGTGCTACTGTTAAATCTTTTCTTTCAGAAAAGATAATTTTCTGATATCCAATGCAATTAGATCTGAAGAAAGCAGTCTACCTGTTCTTCGGCATTTTATAAAAGCTGCGAAGGATTTTAGCTAAGGAAGAATAACTCATGTCCTATGTGAGTTCTCTGTACACATTTCTACACCTTTAGTCTTCATCATTTCTGTATAGTGAGAGTAATATTTATTTTCCTGGAAGTGGGATACATTAATAAAACTTTCAGAATGAAACGCCTAATATCCATTGCCTTTGCATATCTGCTTCCTAGCCACAGAGGAAAAAAAGATTAACAAAGTGATGAGACTGTTCCCTTGGTATATCAAGAAACTAGAAGTACTAAGAACAGTAGAAATTTCACATGAATAATTTGGTTTGTGCATCATCAGCCTGTACTTCAGTGCAGAAAAGCAATGACAAAATCCCTGGATGCTGACTCACAATGTAACTGGAGAAACAGACTTCCAGAACTGCAGAGTGGTTATGTATAAACCTGAATTTGGCTCTGTGGAGGCCAAGGAGGGAGCAAGGAACCTCAAATCACCCTTAAAATTGGAAATTGTGAAAGAAAGAAAATGCCTACAAAGCTTCCATGCCTTTCTGGATTTAGGCTGTATCTGCTCAATTGATAGTGAAGCTTTAGTGCATTACTACACACATGCTAGCCTAAGCACTCCCAGCAACAGCAAAAGCACAGAAAGAACAGCTTTCCAGCAACATTAGAAATAGGAGCATAAACTGTCCTGTGTCCTTGAGTACCCTCCTTCACTTTACTGTGTGGATAAGAGAGTGCTCAGAGCTTTCTATGTTAACAGGCATTCATTAAGACAAGTATACACAGGGCTTCTTTTTTGCATAAATAGGCAAGCTTGACAAAGGGCAGGAGAAAGGAAATAGTATTAGCCATAACGTCATGAGTAAGGAACTGAGGCTCAGAAATATTACCAACAAGATTTTCAGAAGGATTAAAGCAGCATGACTTTATTGACTGTGCTGCATTAACATCAAATGTGGTTTGACCCTCAGTGATTTCTTCAAAGTAAGACTGGAAGCAGAACAGGAACCAAACCCAGGTCAATACTCAACCCACAAAACCATAATTTCTTTCCTTACTTCTTTTTTATATTTAGGGGAAAAAGGCAACACATGTGCCTGTAGGGTGACCTGTCATGCTGCTAAGCCTCTACTTGTACAAATCCAGTCCCTCTCATTTTAACTAACTCTAATTTTGAATGCTGTCTTTGGCATTCTGCCTTGGACTTCTCACAAGGCTCTTTTTTCTTTTTTTTCTTTTTGGTAGGATTTTTTTTCTTTATTTTGTTTCTCTTTTGAGAAGGGAGATAGTAAATGTGAATAATTATTGCTCCATGAAGAACAGATCTCTTGTAGTCAAGTTTGGCATCACTGCCATTCCTTAAAAGGAAAACTTACTTAAAGTTTAAACTAAAACCATGGTATTTAAACTGTGAAAATCCCTAGGAGTTTCCAAATGAATCATTCATGTGAGCTTCCAGCAAGAGGTTATGTTTTTTAATGTTCTGTTTATGGGACCTATTTTCTGTGTTGTTTTGTTTGCATTCTTGGAGAATTACATTATGAACACTAAAATTGGTAATTTTATTTTTTGCATGCTTCAAAATATCTAGATCAAACTTGGCATCAAATAAAAATAAAAAAGAAAAATTTGTTTCTGGATACAGTTAGAGAAATGTAACATCCATTTAAGAGGAATGTGGATATAGTACAAGTTCTGGTATGCAGTATATACTATGTCTACATATTCTGAGAGGAAGAGAACAGAGAGAAATTATTCAAGGAATGAAGAAAGGGGCCAGATTTTTAATTCAAAATTCACACACAAGCTTGCATCTGCAGCAGCAAGTGGATTGATAGCACTATAGATACTCTGCCAAGTTTTATGGCTAGCAAACTCTGTGAAGTTTGAAGTGCAGCTCTTACTTCTAACTGCAGTTTTATATATACATAAAAGAATATTTTCTTCTGCATGTCATGTTTATATCTATAAATTCAGCTATATTTACCTGCATAATAATATTAATAATATCTAAATATACATTTGCAACTGAATGCTACAAAGTCAGCATAATTGTGTGGGAAAATACAGCGATGTCAGGAAAGTGCTAGTATTTTTGTAAACAAAATAGTTAGTGGCAGGGCCTTGGGGTATGTTGAAAAATATTTTTGGACTGCCTCAATTTTTCCAAGATGAGTTTATTTGGTTGCCATGACTCTTTCCCCCATTATGAACAGCTGTATGTTGGCACGTCTGTTCTTTGACTGCCACATAGGTTTAGTCTGCTTTCATTATAGAAGCTACTGCAGAGAAGTTACCTGAGATCCAGGCATCCTAAATCACATACCAACTATGAGCTGACTTCATCAAGTTGTGAAAATGAGTATGCTTTATGCTTTTGTTATTCAGGTTTTTCTTTTATATGCCAAATTATAGATAAAACTGGCATAACAAATGCAGGAAGATCCTTATGTAACTTGTTCTATTAACTTTAGTTATGTATAATTTAATTTATGCAGACTGATATTTTCTGAAGTGATTGTTTGAAAAAAAAAAATCAGAAACTTCCTGAGAAAAGGAAATTCTTCCCATAACTTCTTCCACAATTAAATGCAAATGTAATAAAAAAATCATCAGTGAGACTTTTTTTAAATGAGGTTCCACTGAAACTGGCTCTCTACAGTATCGCACAAAATATTATGATAATAATTTGTAAGAAAGAGTAAAATGATTGCTAATGAAGATTGTGGCTGACAAAAAAAAAACAAAAAACCCAGAACAAAACCAGCAGAATGATAAATGTCAATACAGTCCACTGAGTCACCTGCACCAAGTGATACATAGAATGAATATGTATTTTTAAAAGTAAGGACAAATAACTCTGGGCACACTTTAAAGGTGAAGAACTATTTTAGTCACTGTAATCTAATAAAAGACCATGACAAGATAAAAAAAAAAAGAAAACAAACTCCCATTAAGCTAGTGCTGCTATTCTGTGACTAAAAAGACCTAAAATGATTCCAGGATTTATGAGCAGGGAAATATGAAGTAGGTGTAAAGGGATCACATTACCTCTGGTACAGCTATTAATGAAACATTGAGTCCAGATCAAGTACCCACGCCTGAAGAATGTGTTATTGCATTGAAGGGAACTTGCACTGACAAAACAAATACTAGGGAAGGAAGAATCAAAAAATGTGCATTATTGCTAAAGATTTAATAAGGTCACATGTACAGCAGAGTGATTTTCAATCTGGCTTTGAAGCACTGCATGAAAGTGAAAGGTTGACCAGAGATACCCTTAAAATAAAGCCCAGTGTTTAATGTGAAAGCTCATGAATGCTCATGAACGCTTGCAACATACAACATACTTAACTCAAGGTTAATTTTTTTTGTAGCACAGCTACAAATACCTTGAAGCAGGTATTGATAGAAGAGGACCTCATCGCTCCAGTTAAAGAGGTCAGATGGATTAGCACAACCGGCCATTAGCTCATTGCTGCTAGCATAAGTGCATGTTTTCAGAGCAACAGTCAAGTGCAAAAACTGAAGGACTACAGCTCCTCTCTGGAGCCTGCTCTCTCTTCCCAGGAAAAAGTGAATACCACATCCCGGACACAGGATTAAGAATCTCAGGTACATTAAGCAGGTACATTAAGCAGGATCTCCACTAACTTTAGTCACCTTGGTTGATTGTCAAAGCCTCATTGACAGTCAGCAGAGAGAAACAATTATCCCAATGGGGCAACTTATCTCATCCTAGTAAGTGTCAAAGGTAGACAAGAATGCTTCACTCAGGTATTGTCTTACCACAGAAAACAGATGCTTGAATGAGTTCTGTAAATAGCAGGCAAGAATCATGTAGGTCCAGCTGCTGACATCCATAATGAAGAGACACATAAATACTTTTTGGACTCAATTAATCTGACCTGCTTTAGATATCTTCTCTAAAATAAAAGGTACCATGTGAAAGAAATATGAAAATGGAAGTTTTGTCATGTATTTTTGTCATGTATATCTGCATTTTATTATGTAATCCTCACATTAGATGTCTTAAATTCAAAATGTTAAATGTAAAGAATACAAATCCGGCCATACAAGAAATTATTTTCACTTTTATGTCTTCAGGATATGGGTGATGGCAAAGAGAAAACAGTGAACAAAACTCCTAGAAGGGAGAGGAAAAACACAGAAGAATGGTTTTACCTCTGTAAAAGAATGGAGGAGAGTGACAAGACTAGGAATGATACAGGAAGTGGAAAAAAATGATATAAAATCCTTCCTGTGCACCCCCACTTCGAGACAAATCAACATTAACATGTGTCTTTGACAATCTGTGCAGGCACTGACAATTTTCAAGATACATTGACAGTAATCCAATGGTGGGAACTGGCATTGAGCCCTGAATTACACAAAGAAGAAAAACTAGTTTAAAATGTTAAAGAAATTAAATTGAAAATAAAACAACATAATTGGCATAACTAAGGAAAAGGAAAAAGGAAAGTTGCTGCATTTCTTTTGTAACTCCTTTTACTCAGATTCATTACATGTTTTGTCATATGCACTTCATTTGAGGTTTCTTAGTGCATTAATGCACAATCATATGGTCTGGTCTTATATACAAACTTAGTCTTGTAACTCATAAAATGGATTATGGAAAACAGATCAGCATTATAAAAAGGTATCACCCTGAAAATTTACATAATATTGAAGAAAGTGACAGGATTTTAGTGGAGTAATCTTTTCCTCAAGTACTACTTTCAGTAGTACCAGGAAAACAAAACATCTTTGAGACAACAGATAGCAAATAAACATTTCTGTATACTAAGAAGCTATGGAATCTAATTGTTTATATGTATTTTCAAAATTAAATCCTAACTCAATAAATTGGAAGTGCCAAAATCATTTTCTGACTCTGAGGACACATGGCATGCAATAGAACCCAGCCATACTATCATTAATCTTATTCTCTAAAACTCAGCCCCTCATCTACTGGGAGCTTGCTAACTCTCAGACTAGGCTAAGAAGTCATGTTGGAGAATGCTAGCTGTCACAGGACAAAATCATGACTGGAAATGTTCTAGCAATGCAACTGTATGGATTACTGCAGTTCTGAGTTCTCAAATTCCTAAATTTACCGTTATGAAATGCAATATTGAAGTTCAGTGTTCTTATAAGTGACTGCCACGGAAGTCATTACTTCCATACATGCTGCTGATTTCAACATGGAGTAATTGGGCGAGGCCTTAGAGTAAGGTAAGTTATATGAATAAATGTTTGCATGATCATGTTCAAACAACACTGACCTTATCCCAGGCACAATGAGCAAAACCAATGGAGTTACTATGTGTATTGAAGGAGTGAAGGGCAAGTAGGGGAGACACCCTCCCCCCATAAATACACAAATAAATACAATTTCATGTATATATATACACACATACATAGAATATATTTTATATAGAAAATATAATTTCTGCAAAGAAGACATTAGAAAAGGGTAAGGAATATGAATCATAGGGAAGGCAAAGACTAAGGCTTGTATTTCAGCTTGTAGACTCCTTTGCCTCTGAAATGGTTCCCTTGAGGCACTGTTCTGTAGGTTAGTAATCCTCATGATTAGAAAGTGTTTTCCTGATATTTCACCTAATTATACCCATCTGTAATCTCTTCCCAAAAGCCTCTCCTCATTTTACCTCTTTGGCATACTCTAAACAAGTCTTTTCTTTCAGCTCAGTCTTTCAGCTAAACAAGTCTTTTCAGCTCAGTAGCTGGCTATGTAATACCCTATATAACTGAAATCCAAATCTGCAAATTGCTGAGCAACACCAAGCTTCATTAATTTATAAATGGCAGTGAAGGTTCTTACCTTCTCACAAGTTAGTGCCCAACATTAATAAAAATGTATTTATTTAAAATAAACAAAACATGTAGTCTTGTTGTGTATGTAAAATACCTAAATAAATAACTTGGTTTCTTTCCAGCCTTCTCTTGTTCCAAGAAAGCACAGAATTACGCTTTTGGTAGTAATTTTTGTAGAATATTTCCTTTCAGGAAAGTCTGTTTCTACAATATGTATATTCTGGGAATAATTTTCTGGGAAGACAGGGCCTTTAATTTTAAATGTTAAAAAATAAATGTTTCACTAATAGTTATGAGTCCAATTCTGTGAGGGGTGAGTGCCACAAGTCCTGGGGTAGATTCTTACTTATGCCAGCTTCCACAAATTAGAGACTCAGAGTTCCACGATATGCTAAAGCTGCAGTATCTTGAAAAAGTTTGCTTAGATGTAGTCCAGCCACCAACGAATGCCCTTTTCTTATAGTTTCTAGTTTACTGCCTGCACTACAGAATAAAGTTGTCCCCAGTGAAGAACTTAAAGTATATTGCTTTTCCATTGTTTGTGTGCATGTAAAGAGAAAGAATGGTGGACTCTATCCTGGGATGTGAAGATACAGTTATCCCAGTCAACTAACTAATTGCCTGAAAAGGAAAAGCCATGTGTTTTCAAGATAAAAATCCAGCCAGCTAAAAATAAACATGCACATGTATATATGTACATTACAATTTTGAGATTTCTTCTCTTCTTTAGACTTTTGGCAAGCTACACAAGGAGATTGCTGCTTATGTCACCAGAATACCTTCTGGGGTTTCCTGCTTGAGAGTGTCAGTGAAAGCAGTGTTCATCATAAAAATAATATGCACATGATTAAGGACAGAGAAAATGCTTCTGAAACTGCCAACATTGCCAGCAAAAGGTGAGAAGCCTCCAAAGCTTTTAGGAAACTGAAGATGGGAAATTTGAAAGACCTTTCACATGAGTCAGACCTCTGTTAGATAGATATCTAACCACTCAGGAACTTGGAGACTGTGTAAATACATGATCAGCTTTCACAACCAGTGAAGGCTGCTAGCTGGCCCCTGAGTGATGTGTTGTGTTCAATATATTCAAGATTGACACAAAAAGTGGGAGAATGTTCAGGTGACAGAGCCTGTCAATGACACAAAACTGTTTGGAACAGTCAAAGCTGACTGAGCAGAAATGTAGCAAGATCACACAGCAATGGGGTGCCTGGGTAACAAAACAGGAGGTGAAATTCAATCTGAATAAGCAGAAAAAAACATAGAAGGAGAAAAAAAAAAACACTTAAACAATCATACACTTTCAACTATATATTATTACCCAGGAAAGACACACTGGAGTTTTACAGATAGTTTTAAAAAAATAGTTAAATACTAAGCAGTTATAGAAATGCAACTTTAATGACAGAAAAGCCGAGGAAAAATAAAACAAAACAAAACAAAAGCATCCTTATGTTATGTATAATTCAACACCATAGCCCTGTCTGGACATTTTTTCTGATTCTGGTCACCTTCTTCAAAAAAGCCATAATGAAACTAGACAAACAATAGAAAAGAGCAGCAAGGATAATTAGAGCTACAGAATAGCTTTTATCTAAGCAGAGATTGAATTGATTAGGCTGTTCAATTTAGAACAGAGATGATTGATACACGCTTCTAAAATCATAAAAGTTATAGAGAAAAATAAAAGTTGTTGGCTGAGAAAGTTGGGGCTGTTCAGCCTGAAGAAGAGAAGGCTGCGCAGAGACCTCATAGCAGCCTTCCAGCATCTGAAGGGGGCCTATAGGGATGCTGGGGAGAGAATCTTCATTAGGGACTGTAGTGATAGGACAAGGGGTAATGGGTTAAAACTTAAACAGGGGAAGTTTAGATTGGATCTACGGAGGAAGTTCTTTACTATAAGGGAGGTGAGGCACTGGAATGGGCTGCCCAGGGAGGCTGTGAATGCTCCATCTGTAGCAGTGTTCAAGTACAGGTTGGATGGAGCCTTGGGTGACATGGTTTAGTGTGAGGTGTCCCTGCCCATGGCAGGGGGGTTGGAACTAGATGATCTTAAGGTCCTTTCCAACCCTAACTATTCTATGATTCTAAAACATACAGATATCAATTATGTATTATTTTCTGTAATAAAACTATGAGACAAACAATAAAAACAGCAGCCAGAAAATCAAAAGAAATTAAAGGGTTTAGTTTTTATTTTCTTTATTTCTTTTTTCCTTCCTTTTTTTTCTAAGATATCACATTGCTTGAATTTGTTGCCACAGGAAGACAGGAGGCAAATGTGCAGTTTGATGCAATAATTAAACAAAGTCATGGAGGACAGATGCTTTCCTGCCTTGTCCTCTGAATCAGGACATCCCTTAACTGCAGAAAGAGAATCCTATTACTTTATATTGTCCTGTTCCCTTATACTTCCTCCCCTAAACGATCTTTGCTAAGCACTGTTTCTATTGATTCTCCACTCATATATAGTACTTTCATTGCTCCAGGCCAGTGCCTGAATGTGTAAGTGAATTCAGTGGAGAAAATACAGATCTCATAGAAAGTGTCAGAAGTTTTGGCTCAGGGTTGCATAGTGTGTCCTCCAGCATGGACTTCATTATGGAAAGAGTGCCTTTCCAATGCTCTTTTCTTTCCAGCTGAACAGATCAACATCAGATCAATGCACCGTCCCCCCAGGGAGCTGAGAGATACCTTTTATCTTTCTTTACTGAGAGGGCTATCTCAATTGTCCACAGGCTCAGCCATGTAGTGGCAAGGTCCAACAAAAATTGATTTATATAGTGAGAAATAAAGACAAAGTTGTAATGAGTTGGTTGTTGGTATCTCCTCCCAGGTAACAAATACTAGGACAAGAAGAAATGGACAAGTTGTGCCTGGGGAGATTTAGACTGGAAAAGGGATGTCAAGCATTGGAACAGGCTGCCCAGGGAAGCGGTTGTGTCTCCATCTCTGGATGTATTTGAAAGACATATAGATTTAGGGACACGGTTTAATGGTGGACTTGGCAGTGCTGGGTTAATGGTTGGACTTGATCTTAAAGGTCTTTTACAACCTAACTGTTTCTATGATTCCATGATTAAAACAACACCCCTCCTTTTCCCCTCTCCCAGACTCAGCAAAGTTCACTTTATCACTTCACTCAAGACTTGTCTTCGTACCCTGAGTGTCATGGGGCTCAGGATTCAGGTGGGTATGGTCAATATGTAGCAGTTTCTCTCTTTTGCTCCTTTCCTCTCAAATTTTTCACCTGCTCCAGTGTGGGCTCTCCAGGGGCTGTGGTGAGCAGAGCACATCGTCCTACCAACTTCTAAGATAGGAGCTGAGAGAACGGCATACCTGGACTGACTGGTGAAAGAACTCATAGAAGATCACAAAAAGTCCCATCTAGCAGCCGCTGTTGAAGACATGGTGTTAGACTGAAGCCACTTTAAATCTCAATGAATATCCTTTCTAATATGGATATGGTTTAGTTCAGAACTTTCATTTTCTAAGGCTATGTTTTGCTAGCAAAAAGATTACATCTGTTTAAAAGGAAACAAAACCATCACTGAATCATCAGATATATGAAAAGCCAGTGTATTGCCTTTAAATAAAATAGGATATTTTTTTGCAGGTAGAGCACTGCCCTAAAGATGATTATCTCACCAAAGATTTCATCATACTGCCTTTATTAGCCTTTCTTCACAAAATAAGAAGCTGTTCTATCAACAAAGCTAGAGATGCAGAGAGAAAAGGTAATGTCTTTTGGGGCAAGTCTTCTATTTTTTATCTAATCTGCCTGCTGGATCATTTAAGCCACCTGTTATTTTATCCCTGACCTTGCCATGAGAAACTGCTTAGTAGTAGGTTGCAGACCTCCATCGGCAAACATGCTGAAAGTGTACTCAGAGAGTGGTTGTTGATTAATTATGTATACTCCATGTCACTGAGATCCCTGAGCATGTCAGAGGGTTGGAGACAGGAGGAGGTGTATTGTTTCTGATTTTCTCTACTACATAACATTCTAAGTTTGCACAAACAGAAGGGTCAGAGCACCTTGCAGTTTTTAACAAAACTTGCCTATGGTATTTTTCTACTTGAAAAAAACTGAAAGCTTATGCAAATTTATTGTTTAGAAGTAGGCAAGAGGCAGGCTTAATTGCACATTATTTGTAAACTGTTACCAGTGCAAGAGAAAGCTGAACTGTATAAAGATAAGGTGTAATACATTATCCATAGACTAAGAATCTGTAGAAGCTGTGTTTATATTTTTTAACTTGTTCACTTCCTTGAAGTACAGCTGCAATCCAGTAAGGGATTCTGAACACTGTGAGTCCAAAACTTAATCACAGAGGAAACAGAATGGAAATTATAGCAGTGAATTAGGCACCCTAGCATCTGAGACTAATGACCATAGATGAGGTATTCACAAGAGCTAGTAGAGAAGACTGAGTCAAGAGTCAAGAACAAGAGTGTGTCTCAAGACCTTCCTATCACCCTGGAAGACAGCAGTTTATTCTGAAGCTACATTTGGGCAACTTTTTCCAGCCACGATACAGAAAAATTCTTAAACATAGATGAAGGAACACGTACATATATAATATCTAGTGATTTGAATAACTGTCCAAGAGGAAACATCTGCAGCTAGGGGTGTTTGAACAGACCTGTGCCCCAGGATCGCTGAGAATTTTATGTGAGATCATCCTTCCCTTTTTGTCTGTAGAACTCTGAGGAATGCATGAGTCAAGAGGCCAGAAAGGAAACAGGTAAGAAAGAGCTTGACTCTGGAACACCCTTTTTAGGGGAAAAAACTGTAAGGGAAGTCCTGTGTTAACTAGTTCCTCTTAATAAAAATATTTATGCTTTAGTTTACCTTAAACTACTACTAGATAAAAAAAAACAAACCACCCATATACAAAAACTCCCAACCAAAACCACGATCCCGAACAACCATGCCACCACCCCACACTAAAGCAGTAACTCGAACCACAGAAATGCTTTACAAACGACAGCAACAGTTTTCAGTCACCTAGCATTACGTGAATTTACACACTAATAATCTATTCAGCGGTATGTCGTATTCTTCTTCCTTAGCTCTTTCAATTTTAATATTTCATCCTATCAACCCTTCTTTTCTTTTTTTTTTGACTTACATTTATAAGAATGAAAATAGACACTGCATACTGTGCTCATATACTGCATACTGTGCTCATATACTGCCTACTGGGAAACTATCAACTCTTCTGGAAGCATAGAAACTTGAAAGTCTTAACAATGGTTTACTTCTCCAGAAAGTGCATTATTATTTTAATCTGTATACTTATTTATTCTAAACATGCTAAAACATGTTATTAAGGGCATTGTTCAAAACTTCTTAAAAACTGATAAGCTTGGGGCATTGACTGCCTCTTTATGAAGCCTGTTTGGTCTTGGCAGAACTTCTTCATGTCCGGTCTGAACCTCCCCTGGTGCATCTTTGCACCATTACCACACATCCTATCACACAGGAAGAAGGAAGCAGTGCCTTCTTTCCTCCATACCCTCCTCAGGAAGGTAGAGAGAAATGAAGCCACCCTTCAGCCTCTTTTTCTCCAAACTAGACAAACCCAAAGTACTTAGCTACTTTTCTCAGGACATTCCTTTCACCAGCTCTGTTGCCCTCCTCTGGATGCATTCAAGGACCTTCATATCCATCTTAAAGTGAGGGGCAGAACTGCACACACTACTCAAGGTGATGCTGCAGCAGTGCTGAATACAGCCGGACAATCACCTCTGTTAACTATAAAGCTGGCTATGCTGTGCTTGATGAACACCAGGATGCTGCCAAGGCACACTGACATATAATCAACTACTAAATATATATTCAAGAGAAAAAAAAAAAATTTAGTTTGGGGAAATCTGAAGTAGCTGTGGACTGAAAGAAATCACTAAAACCTGGACCCTTCCAAAATGTGATTAAATCAAAAAACTAAAAGAAGTTAGTTTACATTTGCCTTATAGATACTGCCAGAATTCAGCAGATAAAATAATCATGTCTTATCCACACACAGCTGCTGGTGTTGAGTGTGTTGCTTATGTACATAAACAATCTTATTTCTTTACTGTTTCTATGCCCAAAGCATCCAAGTACTGTCAGAATACCCAGTCTTTACTTCAGGGCTTCTTGGCCTTCAGGGCTTCTGGATTTCCCTGAAATAACTACTTTTAGTTATTCCAGGACATTAAAGACAAAAGCAAAAAGACTCATTTGCTGGTGTGGGTAGAAGAATAGTAAAAACTTATGTCAGAAAAGATCCTGCAAGAGAAAATGGACAAACAGATGAGAATAGGTATCCTTGGTGGTGAAAACAGACTGGTTGAGTAGAGATTAGATCTGGAAGCTGAGGAAACAAATGTGGTTATTCAGACCTAATAATCAGGTAAGAGACTGATGACAGACTGCAAAAAGATGCAAGTGCGAAGATGGTTTTAAGAAGTTGTGGGACTGACTGTGTGAAAGGTGTGACAAAGACAGAGGGAAGACAATGACACTAAGGTACACGCAAAGGTCAATGGGACAGGGGGATCCAGAAGAAAAGTGAGAAAAATATGAGCCAGAGGCGTCATGGGATCTTCAAATGCTTATGACAATCAGGATGGGTTGACAAAAGAAGCTCTGGTTGGAGAAAAATGGAAATGTATTGGGAACAAAACAAAACAAACAAGCAAAAAACCAACAACCAAGCAAAAACCTAACCAAACAACCAACGAAAAACAGAAAGAAAAATGAATAGGTGGGTGAGGGATGAGTGGGTTAATACTGGAACTAAATGGACATGGAGACTGTGGGAGGAAGTATTAGTACATTTAGATAGAGCAGAAAGTAACAAAATGAGAAAAGATCACATGAATAGAAAGATAGCTGAGAGGGATGGAGTAGAAAATTCTGTCCTTTGCATATATTCCTGCCCACAGACTGAAATGGAGTTTAAGGTCCCAGAATCTCAGCAAACTTGGGCAGAAACCATTCACCACCAGCAGTAGTCCTCTGGCTGGTTTGGCTGGTCTTACCAATCCTCTAGCAGCAGTGACTCACTGAAAAGGTGCTCTGCCCTCAAGTTTGTTATTGGTCTTCTGCAGCCAGTGCTGGCAAAATAGGACACCGCAGTCACTCCACTTCTCAGCGTCTTAATATAAAATCCACCTTCCAATTTAAAACACTATAAACTGTGACCAGAACAGGAAGTAAAGCAAACTCTGTTCTGCCAGCTCGGCTAGCAGAGGGTAACCTACAACAAGGAGTGGGACAGGCTGCTGGAGGAGGTGCCCGGCTTCTGTCAAAGGCCGTTTATACCCTGAGTGAATGAAATGTTTCCAGCAGTCTGGGCAGACATATCTCAGGTTGATTGCCTGTGCACTTCAAAATATAGCTCTTTCGCACTAGCCTGATTTCTGCATAAAGCTAGACAAAGAATTAGATAATAAGGTTTCCAACGCAAAAATAAAATTAATGTTCACTTCTAGAAATTTTTACTCTTTTCCTTTCCCTCTCCCTTCATTTTTTTCCTTTCTTTTTAACTCTGTTCATTCCTCACTGTAGAATTCAGTAAGCAAATTCACTTCATAACTATTTTTTTCCTAAGTGTTTTATAGCGTGTATAATTCTTTTGCCATTTACACTTAGAATCTATCTTTTCTTCAAAATGATTAGTAAAGTATGCTAAATAATATTAAAATAAACTCTCCTAACAACTACAATGAAGTGTTTCTCCTTCAACTCCATTAAATCACAATTTGCTGCTGTTTCTTTAAACTGACCCTCCCCAAAACAACTGCAGTGTTATTGATTCAGGTTCTGATTTTCTGATCTCATCGAGTATCACATTTTGCTTTCATGCAACCACAGTGCTGCAGAATGAAAAAATACCCTGTTAAGTGCTTCCCTTCATGCCTGCAGTTAAAGTCTGTCTGCTCCTTTTGATTGATATCTCTATAGATATCAAAGAGCAAATCCTCCAAAAATAATATTAATTGTGCACAGCTACTTTCTAATGGGTGAGTTTTCTGAAAAATATTCCTGAGACACATGAAAATATATGCCCTTTGTACCCTTTGGAAAAAAAAAATTCTGGGAAGTGGTGAAACAGATTCATAATGTTTTTCTGTTAAAAATGAAATTGTGTGACGAAAGTTTAATAAGGAATTTAACACAGGTTTGTCCTATTTTTAGGTTTTGAGGAGATTTTGAAATTCTGGGTGGCTGCTAAAGGAGGAGGCACATTTTTACATGTGGCTATTGCAAACAAAAATACGGTAACCAGTTGTGGACAGTGAGTCCCTTGGAACTCAGTGGGCAAACCCTTCTCCACAGAGCTTGTTACCATATTCCTCACTTTATAGCTACAGAGCAATCTTACACAAAGCCTCATTTTTCCAGAAATAAGGTGACCATATCATATTTTCTTACTAAAAACTTTACCTGATCTTACTAACATGAAAGTACAAATAGAAAATGCATCTTTATATTTACATTCAACTGCATAATGAACTTACTGTTAATTTGGCTGGTTATTTTTTTTTGTTGATGCCATTAGAGACCCACATTTTTTACTATGGAACCGGACAGACAGGATTAGTCCAGAGTTGCATGA
This sequence comes from Pezoporus flaviventris, assembly GCF_033815535.1. Taxonomy (NCBI): domain Eukaryota; kingdom Metazoa; phylum Chordata; class Aves; order Psittaciformes; family Psittacidae; genus Pezoporus; species Pezoporus flaviventris. Next base: position 7,315,383 of record NW_026892551.1, read on the forward strand.
ACTGGTCGTAATGAAATCCAAACTGGTGCAAAACTCCCTTGAACTCATTGTGAACTTGAAGTGCAGCCTATGCAGGAGACTTTTTAAAAGGACAACCTCCTCTCCCAAATTTTTTTGGTAGCGAGACCAGAAGAAGTAAACAGGCAAAGCTATTGTTGAGCAGAAGCAAGTGGAAAGCTTTTATCTGTCTGGACTTTCATATTACACACATCCCCATGAACTCTCTAAAGACCTAGATCATATTAACTGTGGGAACACACAGTGCTTCCTGGCTGCAGGCCAATCAGGAGTTTCAGAAACAGCTACAAGTTAGTTGAAACAGGTGCATGTAATAAAGAAGCCTGAAATAAAGAACCAGAACAACTGGGCTGTGTCAAGTTAAAGTTACTATTATACAGGGCTGTGCAAAATTTTCACAGCGAACCACAGAAACCTCCAAATCTGTGCTTTGCACATTTCTTTGCCTTTTTTTTTTTTTTAATTAAGAAAAGTGGTTCATAGAAAAGGTACAAACCAATGTATTTTCCACTTACAGATGGACCTAATATTGTGCAAAACCTTTCTAGTTTTTCAAAACCTGTGCTGTTTTAATGCTGTTGTGTAAAGTTGACCTGTCTAGAAACAAATACAGACAAAAATAGATTTGTTTTAAAAGTCAAGGAAATACTGAGGCATCCGACCTCTTAGCCAGGAACAGAAGCAAAAATCATGTGCAGTCTTCAGTACAGCTCTATCCTGTGTGCTTGTGGAGAGCTCTATTTTATATGTGGGCAAAGCAGAAAAGGAGGTAAGTGGCCATTGCAAAGGCTGGCACATCTTCAGCAATCAGAACAGACCAGACATTACTTCTGGACAGCATTCAGTAGGCCCTTCTGTGGCAGAAGTTTTATGGAAGTTTGTCCTCCCCATCCCAAGGATCTGAAAAAGTAGGCAACAGGTTCCTCTGTCTGAGCATTGCAGCATGTATTTTCCTCAGTATAACCTCCTAGATGCTGACTTTGGCATGACAATGCTTGAAAGACCATGACAGCCCTTTCCCCTGGTTTGACACATCGATAATACTAGCAGTGTATGAATCCATGCATGTACAGATCAAGCTACAAGCAATAGCCAAGACACAAAGAAAGTCATATTTTTACCAGCTCTTCCATGTGATTATTAGGGGTAATGAGTACAACAGTTTCCATCATCAATATGTACAGCTGGGAAACAGTCAAAAAGTGCCCTTTAGACAAAGCACTACTTCGGAGCATAAAGTCATTTGCATAAGGAAGGATGCTGTGGTAGGCTTAAGCTGTTCACTAGCATACAAATTATCAGCCGTCAGAAGCAGTACATTAATTGTGTCTGATACCCCCACTTTTTTTTTTTTAAAGATTCAATATGCAAATCCTTTGAGGTTTAAAAAAAAAAAATGTTTCTTTGAAACTGGTAGTGCGTACTTCCTAGAAATACGTACAAGTTCCCTGGAATAGCAGTAAAAACAGGGTCTGGCAAAATCAATCTTCAGTACTATTGGACTTTTCCTCTGTAGCGAAGATGAACGTAAAAAAAGTCTATGGATAACTGTGTCACATTTTCTTCTATCAGATTTAATGTAGTGTATTTTCTGCCAAAGTATTCAACATATGGAATTCATGTTATAAAATTAATGATCTTAGTGACGTAAAACTAAGAGTTACGGAAAAAAAAGGCAGAATTCTTATGGAACCTGCTAGTTACAAATGTACATCCACTTGTGCAAATCTGACTTGTAAACGTTGTAGCTTATTGTTCACACAATACAGTTCCTCACTAAGAAGATGTCACTGGGAGAATTCTGTATCCATATAATTTGTAGCAGCATTAAAAAAATCCCAGTGAAGACACCAGTATATAAAAAAAAAAATCTCCTGTGTAGAAGATTTGATAATTTTCATGCTATCACCTTTGGGGCTTTCATGTGTCCAGCACATGCAAATTTTTTATTACTTTTCTTTATGTCTCTTTTTAACCTGAGACAGAAAAACAGGAGCAATAACATCAATAATCAGCTAAAGATGTCTGTGTATTTTTTAAACTTTTTGAAATGTCTCCTGAGTGGGTAGCCCTCCACAGTGGAGGAACAGCATAAGACAGAATGTTTTTTATTGATATTTCTGTATAAGGAGAATATTTTGACACCATGGACAGGTTTTTTTTGGTTTTTTTGGGGGGGGTTTTGTTTTTTTTTTTTTTGTGAACTAATGATCTCAGAAGCTGTGCTGTTGGGAAATTTTAACTTGTAGGGTTGCTTAAACCAAAAGGATCAAAGGATTGTGACCAAATGCAAAACAGTCTGCTTGCACTTCACTTTGGAGTTTTAGCAATAGGAGAAATGCTTGAGCTCACTGAAAGTCAAGAGGAACCCAGAAAGCCAAGGTGCCAGACACATTTTTGGTAGAAATAAGAGAGACCTTAAAAAAGGCCCTCCAAAAAGCCATCAGAAAATGAAGATTTTAAGAGCACCTTTATAGAAGGTGATATAAACTATAACAGGAGGTTTCTGGAACAGTATAATACTGGCTTTAGCAGCAAAAGCCATAAGAAGGTGAAAGAAATGGACAGCTGTAACTTTGAAATACTTAAATGAAATAAAAGTTGATAGCCAGAAACTGTCAGAAAACAATTAAAAAAAAAATAAAAACTACAGTCATTATACATAAAGGAAAGCAAAATGTTTATGAGGGAAGGGAAGCATCATTAATTATAACTACATCAATTAGCTTCTTAGGAACATCAACTATATGATTGTAATAAAGAATTTCTGATAAAATAACATCCCTTCTCTAGCCAAGCTTCCTGTGTGCTCCTCAAATGGCAACTATTGTGCACCCACTAGGTGCCAGTCTGTAATGTGGGAAAAATTCTTCCCAGACTATAAAGACATGCTTTGGCTAAAATCCAGCACAGAGTGGGAAACTTAGCCATAAGAAACAAGAAAAACAAACCCCAGAAAAAGGAAGGTGGAGGTAAAGAAAATAGATATAAAAGGGAGTCTGGATGAAGCAATTTAAACTCTTTCCAGCCTAATTACAGAGCACCCCTGCAGCTTATGTACAACCTGATCATACTATAGTGATGGAAGTTCTCTTAAGTCTTTCCACACTTCCCTTCTCTACACATAAAGTTCTCAGTAATAAGGCTCTGTACCTTCTCAGAGAGCTATGGCCCCAGGTGCATCTGTTATTGAAAAAGCTCCTGGGAAGTAAAAGTTAGGGTGTATTTGGCAAGACTCTGACCCACAGTTGACATTTTCCCATACTAAATGAGGAAAACCCCATATCTGTATACTAAGATGATGAACCAAAGCACCAGCAGAAAGTTAAGGGCTGAAGTTGTAGATGAACACATGCAAGTGGTAGTAGTTTTCTGATTGCCAACATTCCAACATGCTGCAAGCCAGATTATTCATAATGAGAAATTCAGTGCCCTTGGTCTTTCCCTCTCTCATGTCGTGTACGCCTTCCTGGCAGCCATAACCATAGTTTCAATTAGGTGAGGATGTCCTCTATGAAGCTATGTGCCCTCTGGGGTCCTCCTTTCTCCAACTAAATGGCTGCAGTACTATGCAGCTCCATGAAGGCCAGGATGAAGAGCACAGTGATTAAATATACCAAGCAAAGCATGCTTCCACAGCATGGAAAATGACAGGATAAGCAATGCTTCTTTCCCATTTTCCACTTGATTATCATTTTATTCTTGTATGAAAGGAAAAGTATGATTTAACTTGAACATGAGAGCAACACTCATGTGGTAAAAGGAAATCTGATGCTAGACAAAATGTTGAAAACAGCCTCAGATCACAGTAATAGCCAGTTCTCATAGGTCTGGAGGAGACAAAAATATTCGTGTTCTTGGTGTAAATATTCATAATGAAGAATAACGAGTACCCCAAAGGTGGGTACAGAGAGTCAATGTGTTGTGGTTGAACTCCAGTGTTTCTTGTCAGTTTTATTTCTGCATCATATAACCTTACTCCTGTGCCTCAAAATGCAACCAAACATGCACATGTGTGTGTGTACACACCACCAGCAGCAGGAACTAGCTTCACACACCAACAAAGCTTTGGAATTCTCTTCTAGTGCCTTGGACTACACCAGTGAATAATTAAGTTGTTAATCACAATGAGAGATTTATTTATAAACTTGATAAAATTAAATCTTTGATTTATTTTAAAACTTGATTTATATATGCTTATGTATTAAAAAATAAAAGCTAATCTGATGCATCTTAAAAACCTTATGAACTTCAAGAGAGACAGCACAGAACTAATTTTGACCTCCAGCTGTATGAGACAGCATTGTATGTGTAATTCTTGACATTTGTCACCTAAATGTCTATAGCAATGTGACACTAAATTTATGCTACTATGCCTAGATAATCCCTGTTATTCAAAGTAGCAGATAAAATTTTCTTTAATCCTTGCTTGCAAAAACTTAAATAGAATGAAGTAATATTTTAATCTAATTTAGACATTCAGGAGTAAAAAGCAGTAATTTAAAATTAAGACAATGTTTTAATAACCTAGAAAAGCCAAAATATACCATCAGGATAATAAACAGCAAAACCAGGTTCTATTAAAAGACTGGAAAAATGAACTTCAGAATGGGAATGCAGATATGATAAAGAGAAGTGATATGATAAAGGTATACAAGTAAACTTTAGAGTTAAATTATATCGACCACTTCTTTTCATTCTTTCTAATAACGCAAGGGCAAGTAGTTATTACATGATAAACAAAAATTAAGAAAAGGAAATTAATTTTCAAATGATACTTAATTAGGCTGTGAACTTTATTGACTCATTGTGGAAAGCAAGAGCTCAGCATTGTTAACAAAAGGACTGGGCAAAAAAATCATATGATATTATCCGGTTTAAATGAGAAATAAACTGTCCTGTTGAAAATATAAGGCATCCCTGCTACATTGAGGGTTTCAGAATGACTTGTCAAGTTAACCCATAACTATCTGCAGTGGTGTCTCTTGCACATTCATTTGTGGATGATAATGCAGTTTAAGACAGGATACTGCACTAGACTGACTACCTTAATTAATTCTGACAATTCTTAAGGAATCAAATGCTTATATTCAATACAAATGTGATGAAGCATCAGATTGCAAAGGGTGCAAATTGTCTTAGTAGGCCAGAGGTGTTAACCCTGGAGTGTTTGCATTTAAAGTAAATGTAATATACTCTTAAAGGACAGCATTTCTACATTTGCTGAACTAATTACATCTGCAGATTTTTCTTTAGAGCATTCTTTAAGATCTGAATCTTTAAACCTTTTTCTAACCACAGTCTTTTCTATTTTTAATTAACACATGGCAAGTGAGCTTGTTTCCATCCTGTGTTATGTTTTTTTTTTTTTAAAAAGGAAGTTATGATAATTCTCTTCTGAGACATTTGATATTCAAGTTTCTAGACTTCAGAGAAACACCTAGGATAAGCTGTGTACCACCTAAGTTACAGCTGAGGTGAGTCACATGTTAGGAGAAATATTTGTTATACTGAGAAATGAAAAGGAATTTCATAGTTAGAGAAGGTTAACTGATGAAACTTCCTTAAAAAAATAAGATAACATGAGGCACATTGATCACAACTTCTACAAATGATGCTCCTTAAGGACACAATAAGCTTGCTGTGATTCCATTTTTTTGAAGAAATGATCCAAAAAATCCCCACATTATATACAATCTTATCTTTCTATTTTTAAATAAAACATTAATGAACTGGCATTTTGATTGGTAGTATACTTTACTCTGAAAAATCTTGAAATATCTTTATTGATTATTATGATACACATTCATCCTACCCAACTTTAATCACATAATTAAAATACCTAAGTTAGGATCACTTGTCCTGGGTAACATACATAGTTAATAGAGAGAAATTATTTCTTCAAGTGTAATTCAATTTGTATGAAACTTGAATTACTATCTTGAGGACTTGATTTCTACTTAGGCAGGAAGAAACTGCACACTTCAGCTTCGTGCCTACATTCATATAGATTGGATAAATGTGGCACCAAGTGTCTGAAGAGGGGCAATGAACCTTGTTTCTCACAGCTACTTATGTAGTTCAGCATTTATATCCAATTTATAATCAAATTCATACCTTTGTCCAAGTGTCTGTAGTCCTTCACTGAACAACAATAATCTTCCACGTATGAGCTACTAAGCCAAATTTGGCTTAAGTGTCACAGAGTAATGGGCACTGGTAGAATGAAGGATGCCTGTTGTGTGCTTTTACATGAACCATTACCATAAATGCTGCATTCCTCCTGTAAAACTATCTGTGTGTCTCAGGATTTTTGACCACTACCTGAAAGACAGTTAAATATGAACATCAGCCTTCTTTCTTTTGCTTCCTGAGGAAATTCCTGAGAAGAACAAAGGTGATGTTCTATAAAACCTAGTTCCACCAAAACCACAAAAGTGCAGCTCTGGGTTCACTTGGGTTCATTCCAGACCTAGAAATGGTGGAGATGTAGTTCAGTGATCTCAAAGTACCTTGTACACAAATTGGCATAGTGATAAAATCAGTCTCTCTCCACTCATCTGGTGCAACACATGAGCTTGCAAGACCAGGTGCACTTTGTCTGCAGGATTATCTCATAGTTTGGGAATTTCACTGCAATCTCAGAAAGATGAAGAGGAGATTCATGGGTTCCCAGAAAATAGTGCAACTCATATCCATGCTTTGCACTCCAGGAAGTGCTCCAAGGGGTATAGCTTCTATGACATATCATAGAAGGGCTTGTCATAATATACACCTTTGTGTGTGTACCTCTGTGAGTAGGGTTCATTTTTTTGGTTTGGTTTGGTTATTTTCATAAAGAACAGGCCTATCTGATTGGAAAGTAAAGAAAGACAGTTCCACATGGTGACTGAGTAGAGCATTTCTTGCACACAGTGTCAGAATTAACTTTAGATCTTTTTTCCACTTAGCTAATTACCCTGTCACAGCTGAAAAATGACCACCCTAACACCATGACACTGATGAACATTTAAGAGTTTCATCTTGTCTAGAGATGGCAATGACCCAGTGTGTCATGAAAAATGGAAATACGTATAGAAATCCATGCATGTTGAGATGGATGGAGTATAGGTCTCTAAAGCTCTCCAGCACTTTCTGGGAGCTTCCTTCCAGAAACACAGGGGATTTTGCAAGCGAGTGGTTAAATTCTCTAAAAGAGAATAAAACCAATGCAGCAAAACTGATAACCATAATGTGTTTTATGATTTTATAGATGTTTTTTATTTAAAAAAGAAACAAGCAGTGTTTGACATGTTTATAGGAAGAAATACAGCTTAAAATGTAGTTTGTCACACAAAGTATTCCTTGGTAAGTTAGACAAACAGTTTGTGAAGAATATTGAACACGAATATGTCAAAAACAATGAATATTACTGTAAAAGCTATGATATTGTACAAGGTATAACCTACAGTTACACTACAGAAGACCTACAGTTCTGTACCTGTACAGATCTGTGCAAAGCTGCCAGGTTTTGCTTCACTGAATTTCTGTAGCAAAACCAGAAAATCTTGCCTGTAGGGCCAGGACTCTTAAACATGGAGACATAAGTATACAAATGCCTGAAAGGTGCAAACACTGTACAGTGGAAAGAATTATTTAGGAATACAGACATATCTTTGAATACTGAAGAATAAAATAAGGACAGGGAAAATGGGCTTAGTGTAAAGTACTTTACAGCAACATTCTTTCCACTCTAGAAGAGACACCGAAAGAGTGGCAGCAGTATTACTTGTAAAATTTTGGTGATGCACAATGACTGCACTGTGAGTTTGACTATAATAAATGAAGGCTGCTCACAAGACTCCTGCCAAGTGTTGGTAAGGATTACAGACTAAAAAGGAATATTAGGTGACTTTGGTGAATTTTTGTATTAGTGATCAGATAGTCACATAGAAGGTCTCAGCATGGGAAACTCTTTACAGTGTGCATGGTAGCTTGACTTTTAGTACTTATGGAGAGAAAAACATTTCTGGCATAGATTTTGCAAGTGAATCTATGAGGTGAGTAGTTATCACAATTGGAAGTACAAATCTTGTTTTCTGACCATGCTGGCAGCTTCAAAGACTGGAGCTAAAGGTCACTAAGCCTATTTTGTTAGAAAAAGCAATGTGAACTGTAACTCTAGAATAAGAAGAATAAAGTTCTAAGTTTCTGTTACACGACAGCTAAGTGACAATAACAACTTTTTGCCCTAAGAAATGATCTAATGCTAAGAGATGTTCAGTGCTTCTTTTTCCTAAATATACTAAGAAATAAAATGCTCTTATGTACAAAATGAAAAAGTAAAATTCTTTTTAATGAACTATGCAAGTGAAAGTCTCCTGATCCAGACAGTCCTTTTGAGTCTATGAGCTCAGTGTCAGGCTTCCATGAAGAAACAGAGACATTTGAAGACTTGATGTCATATTATTTGGGTTGAAGAACTTTCTCAGCCAAAAAAACACACCACAATCATTACTCTTTTATTCCTATCTTTTGTATGGTTCTGGGGACTCTGGAAATGTTGAGAAGGCATCGGATATATACATTACTGAGCTCTGCTGCATGTATCTATACCTGTAGCCTCACCGTACAGTAGCACCACAGAACACAAGCAGTCTTTGCAATCTCAAAGCCTCTCTCAGCCCTGTGAAACAATTTACAGTAAACAGAAAGATCTCTAAGCACAGGTTCCATTCTATTTAATGTTACCTGTGACATGTAATTCAGTGGCATTCATCTTGTCCCTACAAGAAAACCACCAGAGATAGGAAGAATTGATTTGATTTTCCCTCCCTCAAGAAAGGCTGGTTCTGTTCTTCCTATAAAATACATTAAGCAAATTGGCTTTTGCACCAGATCAAGTCAGTAATCCATGGAAAGAACAGTGCTCAAAGACATCAATGAAATCATTGTGCTGCAGCCTGTGGATATTGTGCTGCCTCTCTTTCTGGTACCAATCTCCTGGGCTGAATTGGAACCTGTATGAGCTCTCTCTGTTATCCCCAGCTGGCATCTGACCTATGGACTGTGATGCCTGGTTTGTAGGCAGATGGACTTCTAAAAGAAAAAAAAAAAATCCTCATTTTCTATATTCAAAAGTTGAGTGACCTGGGAATAAACAATGGGACCTTCCAGTTCTGCCAGCAGATGTAACAGCATGAGATATGGAGGGGGTAATAAAAATGACTGTCACATTCTTCTATGAACCAAAGCACTTCCAAGTACTACCTCAATATTCTCAAAAGGCTCTAGTAGAAACTGGGTTTTTACTTCACTGACACAAGATCCAATTCTTTTTCCTACACCTATGCTTGAGGAAATCATTTAAGGCCGTATCTAAAAAAAAGATAGAGTTCCCAAAAGGTTAAAGTGAAACCAAATTGCCCAAGTTATGGAAACACTCTCATTAACAAAAGTGCTTTAATTTTTCATACTCCTTCCTTCAGCATGCAGAGATATGCTCTATCATAAACCCAGAACAGCACCATTCCTGGCATGGCAAAATAGCTCACCACCCATCTTGTCAGGACACTGGGCTAGAATCCAGAAAAAAAGACATCTCATCCTTCCTACAAGCCCTTAGAGAATTTATCCAAGAAGCATTTTCAGAGCAAATCTAACACACTCACAAGCTCCTACTGACCCCAAGCTGCAAGCGAAGCTTTATGCATGAATATAGCTCACTGATTTTACTAAGGTGTTTCATATACTTGTATGAAGTGAAGTGTGAAGGTGCATCAGAGATCAGATTTAGAGCTGTCAAACACTTTTATAAATTTACTAGTTACCAGCCTCTGGCTTACTGCTCAAACACAGCTGAGTTACACAGACACAGGAAATTCAATGCATCCTGGACACACTGGATTCACACTTCTCCACAAATTAACAGTGCCTGAGTACCAGGCCTGTGTAGTGTCAGATCCTGCTGTCCAGCACAAAACAGTCTCCCTGGACATATATAATTCAGTTCACACATGTGCAGCAGGTCTCAAATATTCTAGATATATTGGAACTATTGCACACACTCAGTTTATTTATATACATAAAATAAATGCAAAACAATTGTTACCTGAGGTGTCCTGGGTTTGGCTGGGATGGAATTAACTTTCTTCTTAGTAGCTGATGCAGTGCAGTGTTTTGGATTTAGTCTGAGAATAATGTTGATACCACATCAATATCTTAGATGTTAAGTAGTACTTATTCTAAATCAAAGACTTTTCTCATGCTCTGCCAGTGAATAGGAGCACAGCAAGCCAGGAGGGAACATAGCCAGGACAGCTGACCTGAAGTAGCCAAAGGGGTATTCCATAACACAGAATGTCTTCCTCAGTATATAAACTAGGGGAAATTAGATGGAAAAGGCCAATAGCAGCTCAGGGATAGGCTGGGTATCTATCAGTGGGTGGTGAACAAGTGTCCTATGCATCACTTTTTTTTGTTTGTTTTTGTTTTATTCTTCCATTATTATTATTAATTATTATTATTATCATTATTATTATTGTCATTATCTTCATAATTATTATATTTTGCTTTATTTCAATTATTAAACTGTTCTTATCTCAATGCACCTTTTTTTTTTTTTTTTTTAACCCGCTTTTTCCCCAGTTGTTTTTATCCCACCAGGGGCAGAGTGTTAGCAAGTAGCTATGTGGTACTTAGTTGCTGCCTGGGGTAAAACCACAACACTGTGGGTAATGGGTAATCCAAGTTGACAGCAACCCTACCCAGGTAGAGAAGGGGCTAGAGCTGAAAACACAAGTTGTGCAAGACAAGCCAGAGGTTTGTAGCCCTGATGACTCTGGTGGTAAATACGTGAGTCAGTTAAACATCAACAAATTCACCCAAAGGAAAATGTATCAGTTTAAATTAAAGTGCATTAAATCTCAATATATGCATGTTAGAAGGTATATTTCCTTGAAAGGAGCATTAAGTATTATTTTGTTATTTTAAACATTCTGGTCATAGCCAAAGCCAAGGCCCTGGTCTGGGAGGAAGGTAACATGCAGCATGTGACAGTCTGAGGGGCTTACAGGCTAAACAGGCAGGGCTAGGGACAGAAGAAAGAAAGAATTGTTATCCACATTTTACAAACAAAGCACAGCAATACAAAGAGATTAAATGATTGGTTCGAGGTCACACATGATGTCCAGGGCAGAGCTCTGTAAGTGAATCCAGATCACAGTATCACAGTATGTTAGAGATTGGAAGGGACCTCGAAAGATCATCTAGTCCAATCCCCCTGCCGGAGCAGGAACACCTAGATAATGTTACACAGGAATGCGTCCAGGCGGGTTTTGAATGTCTCCAGGGAAGGAGACTCCACAACCTCCCTGGGCAGCCTGTTCCAGTGTTCCGTCACCCTCACTGAGAAGAAGTTTCTTCTCAAGTTTAAGTGGAACCTCTTGTGTTCCAGTTTGTACCCATTACCCCTTGTCCTATCATTGTTTGCCACTGAGTAGAGCCTGGCTCCGTCCTCGTGACACTCCCCCTTTATATATTTATAGACACTGATAAGGTCACCCCTCAGTCTCCTCTTCTCCAAACTATAGAGACCCAGCTCCCTCAGTCTTTCCTCATAAGGGAGATGCTCCACTCCCTTAATCATCTTAGTTGCCCTGCGCTGGACTCTCTCCAGCAGCTCCCTGTCCTTCTTGAACTGAGGGGCCCAGAACTGGACACAATACTCCAGATGCGGTCTCACCAGGGCAGAGTAGAGGGGAAGGAGGACCTCTCTCGACCTACTAACCACCGCCCTTCTAATACACCCCAGGATGCCATTGGCCTTCTTAGCCACAAGGGCACAGTGTTGGCTCATGGTCATCCTGTTGTCCACTAGGACCCCCAGGTCCCTCTCCCCTACACTGCTCTCTAACAGGTCATTCCCCAACCTATACTGGAACCTGGGGTTGTTCCTGCCCAGATGCAGGACTCTACACTTTCCCTTGTTATATTTCATCAAGTTACTCCCTGCCCAACTCTCCAGCCTATCCAGGTCTCGCTGGATGGCAGCACAGCCTTCTGGCGTATCAGCCACTCCTCCCAGCTTAGTGTCATCAGCAAACTTGCTGATAGTACACTCAATTCCCTCATCTAAATCATTGATGAATATATTAAATAATACCGGTCCCAGTACTGACCCTTGAGGCACTCCACTAGTTACAGGCCTCCAACTAGACTCAGCCCCATAGACTACAACTCTCTGGCTTCTCTCCTTCAGCCAGTTCGCAGTCCACCTCACTACCTGATCATCCAGTCCACACTTCCTCATTTTAGCCGTGAGGATGCTGTGGGAGACTGTGTCAAATGCTTTGCTGAAGTCAAGGTAGATCACATCCACCGCTCTGCCATCATCCATCCACCGTGTTATTTCCTCATAAAAGGCTAAGAGATTGGTCAAACATGATTTCCCCCTGGTGAAGCCATGTTGACTGCCCCTCATAACCTTCTTATCCTTGATATGCCTTAAGATGGTACCAAGGATAAGGTGTTCCATCACTTTCCCAGGGATGGAGGTGAGGCTGACCGGCCTATAGTTACCCGGGTCCTCCTTCTTGCCCTTTTTGAAGACTGGAGTGACATTTGCTTTCCTCCAGTCCTCAGGCACCTCTCCCGTTTCCCAAGACTTGGTAAAGATGATGGAGAGTGGTCTAGCAATGACTTCCGCCAGTTCCCTCAGCACCCGCGGGTGCATCCCATCTGGACCCATGGATTTATGGATGTCCAGATTGCTCAACTGGTCTCTAACCCATTCCTCATCGACTAAGGCAAACCGCTCCGTCGACCTGACTTCATCTAAGGTCTCAGGGGTACAGGGCTCTTCAGGACTGCCCGCAGCAGAGTAGGCAGAGACAAAGAAGGCATTCAGTAACTCTGCCATCTCTTTATCTTCTGTCACCAGGGCACCCATCCCGTTCATCAGTGGGCCTACATTGCCTCTGGTGTTAGTTTTGTCTGCCATGTATTTAAAAAAGCTCTTTTTGCTGTCCTTGACCCTTCTTGCCAGGTTTAATTCTAAGGATGCCTTAGTCCTCCTAGCTGCCTTCCTACATCCTCTAGCAGCAGCCTTATATTCCTCCCAAGTGGCCAGCCCCTCCTTCCATGACCTGTAAACTCTCCTCTTCCACTTGAGCATACCCAGCAATTCCCTATTTAGCCACGCAGGTCTCTTGGCCCTCTTCCTTGACTTCCTACGTGTCGGGATGCTCCGATCTTGAGCACGGAAAAAGTAGTCCTTGAATGTCAACCAACTATCTTGGGCCCCTTTACCTTCAAGCAGCCCTGCCCATGGGATTTCCCCTAGCAATTGCTTGAAAAGGCCAAAGTTTGCCCTGCTAAAGTCCAGGGTTGCAATTCTACTTGGTATTCTACTAGTCCTGCCACACAAGATCCTGAACTCCACCATCTCGTGGTCGCTGCAACCAAGGCAGCCCTCAACCCTTACTGCTTCAACCAGATCCTCCTTGTTAGTGAGGATGAGATCCAGCAGCGCTCCTCTCCTGGTCGGCTCATCCACCATTTGCAGGAGGAAGTTATCATCCATACACTGGAGGAACCTCCTGGACTGCGGCTGGGTTGCCGAGTGGTCCTTCCAGCAAACATCAGGGAAGTTAAAATCCCCCACGACGACCACGGACTGTGACTGTGAGGCCGCTCTCAGCTGCCTGTAGAAGGCCTCGTCAACTTCCTCACCCTGATCCGGTGGTCTGTAACATACACCTACAACAGTATCCCCCCTGCCAGCCTGCCCCTTAATTCTCACCCACAGACTCTCAACTTGCTCATCATCTGTCCCTGGACAGAACTCGGTGCACTGTAGTTCCTCCCGCACATAAAGAGCAACCCCACCACCCCGCCTGGCTGGCCTGTCTTTCCTGAAAAGGACATAGCCTTCCATGACTATATTCCAGTCATGTGAGCTGTCCCACCACGTCTCTGTAATTGCCACCAGATCTCAAGGTGTAACTTCCTGTCTGTCACCTGGACGGGTCTAATTCATAAAGAACAGAAAAAAATCGTAATCAAGAATCAGCTACTTCCCAATAAGACTCATGCAGGCTTTCAGGCTAACTTTTCCAACTGGCTTCTCAGTCTAGCATCTAAAATTTCATTACATCTTTGAAAACATAACCGTAACTGTTTTGACTCATGCTATAATGTGCATACTGCCAAAAGCAATCCCTAATGCTGTAATATTTTGCTCCGTTAGAGCTGCCATACTGCCAGCAAGCAGTAAGCTTACTGAATAAAACTGCAACCATTGAACAGTCTCTTCTCTGTGTCTGTGTGTCTTTTGGCCTAAATCAAGTAAACACACAGTATTAAGGGCCTGATCCTACTCCCACTTAAGTCAATGACAAAATTCCGACTGACTCCAATGGAAGACGAAGCCAGCCCTAACAGAACTGCTGATTTTTTTTTCCCCTTACTAGCAGACAAATTAACTGGCAGATTAATTCATATGCAATTTGCGGCACCAAGATGTTGTTTGAGAAGCTGTATATCCATACATAACTTTAAAACAATGAAAATGGAATCAATTTCATTACTGACATTGTACAAAGATGTTCACTGAAGTAAATCCTATATTAAGATGTGAAAGCAGGTCTTCCCTAGGTGGTGCTAAAAGGAGCGAGATGGATTTACACTATGGAAAGTTGATGGTAAACTGTTTTCTAATACCTTATGACTCTTCATTAGGAACTGTAGTGATAGGCCGAGGGGTAACGGGTTAAAACTTAAACAGGGGAAGTTTAGATTGGATATAAGGAAGAAGTTCTTAACTGTTAGGGTGGTGAGACACTGGAATGGGCAGGGAAGTTGTGAATGCTCCATCCCTGGTGGTGTTTAAGGCCAGGCTGGACAGAGCTTTGGGTGACATGGTTTAGTGTAGGGTGTCCCTGCCCATGGCAGGGGGGTTGGAACTAGATGATCTTAAGGTCCTTTCCAACCCTAACTATTCTATGATTCTATGATTCTATGATTCTTAAGATTTCAGCTGCATCTGGAATAGCAGCATCTTCATGTCAAAGTCCTAAACAGATACACATTTAATGAACCTTCAGTCTCCCCAGGCTCCATTCTTAGTCCCTGTCTTCCAGGGCAGACCTCAGCTAAACCAGCCAGTTTGGACTCTCACCACCAGGCTCCTGGTTAGAAATCAACTCAGCCACCTGCCAAAGGCCTGATCTCTCCTGGGGAGGCTCTGAAAGGCCATAGTCCTAAGTCAGCATTAGCAGCTTTGTCATTTCAGCTAGGTTTAATATTTCCCTTTACACCAGACACCTAGCCACGTGCACTGAACTTGATATATCTGTTTGTAAGCATGCAAGTGACTGCATATATCTGTACATCTGTCAGAGAAAGAATGAACCATTACTTCATTCCTATCTAACACACTGAACACATATTTTCCCTCAATCATTTTTAATTCAGAGAGAAGCAAAACTAATTCGTTTGAACTTTGAGGGCCTGTAATGTTTCAGCAAGACCAAAAACTCCATTTGGTATTCATGTCTCCAAAAATTCTTATAAACTTGCTCACATCTGTACTCCAGATCGATTTCAGAAAATGAAATTCACGTAGAAGATAGTCATATTCAGGTATACAATACCTGTGACAGAAAAATGATCTACTTTTATCCAAGTCTGATTTAACTATATTTTTCATAAAACCCCTATTTTCTCCACATGAAGGAGATTCCAACCAGTCTCACCCTGTTATTAGCAGATCAGCCTTTTTCCCCTTTCCTTATTTTTCTTAATAAGAGCAGTCTCATTAATTTCAGATATGACTCAGCGTACTGTATTGTAAGCAGTGTGCTGCACTGGCTCACTGGAGCCCTTGACAAGCTCAAATAGAGCACACTGTTCCTGCATGCTAACACACTGCAAACTCGGGACACAATGCTGTTTTCCCAGCCCAAAGCCCTTCCCCAAAGCCTGCTGGCTCCAGCACGAAATGCCTTGAAGACTCTCTGTGCAAAATGTATGAGCAGTCCTGGAACAACACCATCCCCATTCTCTAATAATCAATAAGAAAAATTACCATTCTCTAATAATCAATAATGACCATTCTCTGAAATATGACTACATTACCCAGCTGCAGCAGGCACGGGCTTTCTCTGACAGATTTTCCCTATGGCCTCAAGTATCTCAGGGTTTTGAAGCTGGGATGCTATGAAACCAAATGGGATTGGAGACCCTTTCCACCCCAAAACCCCAGACCCTGAGCTCCTATTCCTTTCCATTAGACAAAGAGTGGTTGTTTCTTCATTTCCCTGTCCTGTCCTCATTTAAGCATACCTTCTGGGTGATAGTGATGTAGAAACCTGTGGTGTTGGCAGATAGCAGATGAAATGCTCAGGTTAGGCAACGCAGCACTGCTTACAGCATATACACTACTGGAACATCAAATGCCCAAGAAAGTTTTGTGAGAAGTACTGCGGAGCCAGAGCAGCTAGAATGTGGTTCCCAAGAATCACTCTAATACAGTTAAACACTTTTGTTCTTCCTAACATATGCAGGGACCTTTTTATATTTGGACTGAGATTTACTGCTGGAGTCCTCAGAAGCAAATAGTTAATAATAACCCTTTGAACTCCACAGTTCAACAAAAAAACCCCAACCAAACAAAACCAACCATACCAAACCAAAATCAAACCTGGGGAAAATTTGAGAGTGTGTGGAAGCAGGTTACTATAAAAGTATTATTTACATCTTGAAGCTGTAGGGATTTTTATATTTCCAAAGACATCAGATGTCTTTAAAAAGCTAAACCAGTATGGCTTTCAGACATCATTAATAAACCACACACTGAGGCAGGAATGGATCACAGGTGACGTAGCTACCATGAGCAAGACAGCAAACAGGACTTTGTAATGATATATGCGCCCCATCCTTGAAACCATGATGTTTCATGTTCACATGCTGCCATTTGTTTAAGCCTTGAAATATTACAGTATATGAAGGAAGAAAAAAGCATTACTCACTTTTATTTTTGTTTTCTAACAAATACCGTGAGTCAGCCCTGATGAATATTGCGTTAAACATACAAAACTTAGTGAATTTAATTTAATCAAGTAACGTCCCTTACAGGATAAACCCCAATTCTTTTTAAAGCATGAGAAAGAGGAATAAGACTTTTCCAGCCTTTTTTCTGCTGTCCTCAAATGGGTTAAAGAAACCTAATGCAAAGGAGTGAAGCAATGCCTGAAACGGGATAATAAATGTGACACTCTCTGACTATCAGTAGCAAATATTTGAGTTTATCAAATAACGGAGGAAGTAGTTTAGTTACAAATAAACCAATCTCTCATAAAACAAGTCTTCACACAAGGTAATTTCATTGAACTGGAGACAGCTAAAGGCCACTGGTGGGCAGGACTCCCACTCTGTGTGCACTCCTTAACAGCCCTGTGTGATTAATGGGGCAGCTGGCAGGGAGGCTGAGCCTGGGCAGGCCGCCGAGGGACAAGGGAGATGGCCTTCATATCAGCAGAGCAGCAATAAATAAAGCATCGCAGAACTGGTGCGAGGAACCCATCCTCCTGGAACACAGCGAGATTTGTGCTCTCTCCGAGCTGTCTCCCTCCCCCTTGCCCCCTTTTTCCTCAGCAGCAGAGACCAGCGTGTCCCAGAGACTATAGTAGATGTCACCGCTTGGCACTGGCTGTGCAAAGAGAGGACAAATATGTGGGTGTGATGTGGGTCTGGGACGATAGCCTTAAAGCCACAGTGCTTGCTCTTGAGGGAGCATCTGGGCTGAGCCAAGCTTAGCAAAACACAGTTCAAAGGCTGGCTTCTTCACAGGAGATACTTGGATACTTCTTCTAGCCACATCTAAGCAATGCAGAGGGCAAATATAGCAACTTTGGTAAAGGAAGAGGAACAGACTTTCCTGCCAAAATTTATGTAAAAACACAAACAATTAAGACACAGGGGAACTGAAGAAAAAGTTTCAAAATGGCCACAATGAGGCTGGGAGCTAAGGTGTGGTTTCAACACTGGGTTAACATCAATGGAATCATGGGGTGCTGTTGGCAGGGCTGAGCTACGCTCCCCTCTTTACGAGCTTCTGCTCCCTCCCCAGCAGCTTCTCAAGGGACATGACCCCACATCCACACAACCATCAGTGCAAATACAAGGCTTTTTGGGGAAGGAGAGCAGGGTTATTCTTCTGATGGCAGTGTACCTGTAGTGTCATTTCTAGGTTGGACTTTAATTTTCTCAATGATAAGAGAATGTGACCTTGCCATTAGAGTGCAGGAAAACCATTCATACATCAAATAAATTAATTTTCTGCCTCTGGCTAAACAGCAAGAGTTCATGATGGGTATCAATAACAAAATTTATTTTTCCTCTTTTTGTTTCTCAAGCCTAACATGGTTCTTATTTACTAGAGCATTCACAATGTACTAATTATGCACACATCTTCTTTTAAACTCCACATGACTCTATGTAAACTTGTGAAAAACATTTGCAAATCTAATAGAGGCAGACTATTTTAGAATGCAATGAAAACATAAACCCCATTATAATATAGAAAATCAGACATGCTGGTGTTTGAAGTATGCTGTTGTTTATGTGCATATATCATGTTAGTGAATCTCTTTCTGTATTTATAAATATAGTTTTCTATGTAGACATGTAAGTGAAAATATGTAAGAGGAGATTCCAAACAGCTCATGTAGCTGCTGCAGTTTTTAAAGTCAAACTTGTCCTCATCACTACCATCTTTGGCATGACTATTAATTATAACACTGTGTGGAAAAGTCCATTAGCACATAGATGTTCAGTCCTGAACATGGGCTTATCCCTGCTGCCTAAAAGTCAAATAAAAAGCAAACACTTCTGGAGGTAAATGTAAGTGCATCACCCGACAGAGCATGAGATCACCTGGTCAGCTATGGTTTTCTCTACTTTTACTGTCCCTAGGGCAACACAGACTTTAGTGGCTTTAAAATAGTTTTGAATCATTCCAATGATTGACTTTAGTGAGCTCATTAGTGTAAACTGTGACTTCTAGTGGTAAAAGCAGTGCACTTTCAGGGGGCTGCAGATAAAAGGTACTTTGCCAACACTGTCTTAGCTGCTAGGACTATGGTGGTGTCTGAAAGCTCACTGTCCTTGTTGTAGGTGGCTTTTACTGGGGCAGCTGAATTACTGGGCATCTCCAACTGCCTGTCCCACCACCATGCCCCAAACCATTGTTCTTGGCAGACACTGCTCAGTGAGCAACACCGTAACTCTCCAGGAGCACTGGTTAATGTTAATATAGAAGGCTATGAACCGAAGCAGTGGAGGCTTACCTGTCCCATTAAATGATCATTGCTGTAGGGATGAAAAATTATGGTGGGAATAGACATATGATACAGGGATTGCCTTAGCTGTGGCAATTATATCCTGCAGTCTTAAAGCCTTAACATTCAAGAGAGCAACAAGAAACTGTGATCTATCTTCTGTATAGAAAACGCAATAGCTTGGATCCTGAAAGTCCATGAAGAGCAGTAGACTTGATTGCTACATAGGTTGTAACTGTGTAAGGTGGTAAAAAGAGAGAGTAGAAAATTTGGGTATAAAAATCAGATATGACAAACACATAGGAAAAGCAAAACAAATCCCTGCCACTCCATAAGCTGGTTAGGCCCAGATTTATATACACAGATCACCTCCTTTGCCTCCTTTTTTTAAAAAAAAGGGGTTTCTATGTAAAGGGAAGGGCGACCTACTCTCTAGACTTACTGGAATTTCCCCTTCTCCCAGTCCTTACACCATTAGTTGGCTTTGCTCCCAGTTAGAACTTACACTGTGTCACTTACAGTTTTTCTAATCCTTTAGTAAACAGCTAAAATACTCCTTAAAATTTCAGTCACAGCTTGATCTGACACACGTGAGTCTTGGCTGCAGGCTTGCACAAACAAGCACCCTGCATGCAGAGCAGGTGGGAATGAGAAGTGTTATAGAACATAACATGAACTGTCTCATCTCTGGGATGAGAGGAATTGCCTATGACAGAAACAACCCCAATTTGCATCCCAGGAATTGAACTGGTATTACAGTTCAATGCATAAAGTCAGGGAAAACCGAAATAAACCCCTCCATCCTGTACCCACTGACTAGCTGAAAATTGCATGTTGTACAGAGACGGTATTGAAAGAAAACATGCTTTATTGTTTTCCTGCTTTTAATATTGCTGGTGAAGCACCGCTGCAGTGCAAGGGTTAATGGATCTCAGAAAGCCCTGATGCACTTTAGTTGGGGGCGGAGACACCCCACAGAATAGATGCCTGTGCTGCTTTGCCTGGGAAGCTTTTAGATTAGCGTGCTTCCAGCTGCATTTCCTTGAAACTGATTTAGTTTCAGCCCATATCAGAGTCCTTTTCATGAAGCTATTCCTATTCAAAATAAAGTGCTTTAAGAAAAGTGCTGTGATGGGTTTTAAAGTAATCCAAAAATTATGGGTTGGCTTAGAAATTCTGTTACAGCTAAAAGTGCCAGGATCCAGGACAGGAGAAGAACAAAAATTATGCCTCCCTGTTCATACTAAGCCTTTTTTGACCTAAGGCATTTACCACAGAAAACAGGGGGCTTTACTACCTCGCACAGGGTTTACAGTAAGGGAGATACTTCTTTACTTCCCACTAAGACTTGTTTCATTACAAGAATATCACTCAAAATGATGCTGAATTAACTCTCCCTGGGCATGCTGTCTCTCATGACAGCCACGATAATTTCTTCATGTTTAAATACACTTCTGGAAACATGGTCCCATTTATTACCCCAGAAATGGCAGTTGTTTAAGTAATTATTATTATTTTTCCTAGTACCAAACTAAAAGTACAGAGGTAGCTGTTAAAAATCCAAAGGGTTCCTGAAAAGTGCTTATCCTGTGAATGATAGCCAGGCCTATGTTCTTAGAGAATTATTTCTTTAAATGACAAGATTGCCAAGGGGCCAGTGAGAACATTGAAGAAAAATGCCATTGTTCTGGGCACAAAGAGGAGCAGAGGAGACATCTAGGCTGCAGAGCCCATGACTGTTTCCAAGTCCCTACCCTGGGAGCAGGGCTTGGCAAGTGTCTTTGCTCCCCAGTGGACCCCAGCCCAATCACATGCTCCAGGTGAAAACTAGGACTGCTTAAGAAACATCAGGCATGGACATTGTGAGGACATGAAGAGTACCACGACATGCTTTTGCGGGTAAGCACGGGCATAGCAAGAGATTTATTATCCAAAAGAGGGCTGTGATCTAAGTAAACAAGTTGGACAATAGGATGGAGAGAAGCGATGGAATACATACTGAGCGGCGTGATAGTTTGCATAAGTCATCTTGGTTTAAGGATATTTAGTTGTTCGCATGTTCATTTTTCTCTAAGAGGAAACAGCACTTTCTTAAACAGCTGGGGTGGGGTGTTCTTAGATGGTGTTTTACTAAGCTGAAAGACAAAAGAAACAAGGGAAATGGCACAAGAGAATAAGCCTGAAACAGAAGTGGAATGAATCCAAAGCAAAGACAGCATTCAGGAAAAGACTCTTTCCCATCCCAAGCACCAATGCAAAGTATGCCAAGATGCTCAGGATGTGGTTAAAAAGATGTAACAGCAGTTCAGGAGCTGTGAGAAGATAGGATGGAGTAGACTGTTTTAATATCAGACCTTGGTCCTGTCCCAACACCTTTCATAAAAGTAGCAATAGTCTTAAAAATGCAAACATGGATTTTTATTCCATAGCTTTTGTTGAAACCACCCTGTTGGAAAAGGTCATCATCAGATTGTGAGGGAAACTGGCACATCAATTCAAATTTGCATAGCTAAAATGCCAAAACCACTACTGTTTTAAGGAATTTTCACCTACTCTTGTTCAAGTCACATACAGCAGGAACATATAGGCCAAGAGACATTTTACAAGATCTGCATGCACTTAATACTTTTCCAATCCCTATCTTAGAAAGCAATTCCATTCCTAAAAACTACAAGAACGAGACATATGCTTCCCACAAAATCAGGTATACTAAAACAGAGCAACACACGATCCTAATTCCTGGCAAAGGAAGAGAAGAACAGGGGGCACTGACATGGGTTTTCAAAGACAATTGAGGTGTTTCTCAGTTTGTTTGGAAATCTTTGTTTGGTCCTGATTGTTCACTTCCTTGTCCAGTTGTTTCAGTATGAACAACTGCACAACTGGGTAGAAGACTGCTAATCAGGACAGTAACGTTTTACATGCACTTAGCATACATGCAGATAGTCGAGAACTAGGTCTGCTTATGGTTGTTCCCTTGGCTCGACATTGGGCCTTGTCTACACAAGGTTGCCTTGTTGGGTGGCCTCCCATACCATACTAACTACAAGCTTTAAAAGAAACTTTCATTTCAACCAATACAGCTTTTCCTTATTCTATGTCATATTGTCTCCAGCTGGGAATGAACTTGTGCACATGGCATCAACAGTTTTAGGATTTAGGTACCCTCAGCAACTGGTGTTAAACTTCATTCTGAGTCTACAGCTTTCAATCTCATTCTACATTAAAATCAGTTTGGAACTACATGGAACTTCAGCCAATTTTTCCTTTTCATTTCACTATGAGCACATAGAAAAGATATGAGAATGCTTCACCTGGCAGCCAGCTTGCAGCTCCATCACAAGGATCCACTCTGACTTCACTAGTACTTCAAAGGAAAATGCCACACAGCCCTGTTGCACAAATGCTGTGGAGGAGTAAGAGGCAGCAGTGAAGAGGTTAAATATACACTAACATGGGGCAGCTTTCTATTTTGTACCTAAATTTGAAAGCAAGAAGGCTTAGAAGAAGAAGGAAAAAGAAGAATGGATTTGGAAGGTGAAAGGAAAAAATCACTTCTTTTGGGTCCAGAACAAGCATTTAGAAATAATTTCTTTTAAACCCCAAATGGCTAAAATTCTATTAGCTATCTTGGAATATCCCCACAAGTATGCACTTTCCCCAAGATAGACATTTCCTGGGGCGGGGGGAGTGCAGGAGGGAGAACGGGGATATTCGATGTATTGCGGTACGTCTGGAATCCTCTTATCTGTAGCAAGACCGGGAACACCTGGACAACACTTGTCTTCCTCCCCCACCCACCTGTGCAAATTGCTAACCACACTGCAGCTCAAAGCACTATGCCATATGCCAGTCAAATCACAGAGATCCATTGTAACTTCTCCAAACATCAAAGAAAAGCCATTGCACATCTTCTCCACACAAATACAGAGGGGGGGCAGTTGTGAAGGGGTTAAAAGATCAAGTTCTGCTATAAAGATAACAGGAACTGGAGAACATGCAGCAGATGTTCCATGTGGAGGCACTTAAGTTTACAGTCCCACCTGTGTCCACTTAATACCTTTAAAAGCAATCTCCTGCTCATTTGTTAGGGAGAAAAAAAAAATAAAATAAAATCGATGTTCCAATATCAACATCTTCTCACAACATCCGCATCCCACATGAGGAAAGGGAGGAGGGGATGGGATGAGCAGACAAGACAAGGGGGCTGAAGCTGAGATTTAAGGACATGAATAGATGGAGATTTATGAAGGTACATATCCCCATGTGGAAAGTCAGCCATTCTTTTATGTGCAAGGCAACTCTGTGCTGGGGAGCAGCAGCCAACCTTGACGTTAGTGTTTACAATGTCTTAAGAACACCACAGTCACTAGTCATGTCACAGACTTTTACATCCTTCTTTTTGTTTCCTTCCTTTCTGCTCTCATTCCTGTTTCTCTTCCAAACAAACCAACTGTCTTCCGTTACATACATTGAATGACTTTCAAACAAAGTAGGGGAAAGGACTCAAAATAATTATCTTACAATTTTATGGAAATATGCAACCAGAGTGATAAAGGCTGAGGCTGAGTATGATCTGTTGCACCAGAGGGTCCACCTGGGAGAGACTTGGGAAAGTTTCAGTCAGAAAAGAGTTGGGAAAGACTGAATCTTCTTACATAGCGAAGTGAGGCCACCATAAGGCACAAATCTACAAGGAAACAGGTGCTTGTGGAAATATTTTTCTTCCATGTATGTGTCCTTGGTTCAGACAGATCTAGGGCTAGAGGAAGAAAAACATCCAGCTACTGGGTTTGTTTCCGTTCATACTGCATTATGGAGATGTAAAAATAGCCTGTAGGCCAGGGACACAAGATATAAAATCTTGCTTCCATTTTTCAGACTTGCTGGTTGCAGAGAAAAGCTTCCCAGTGTGACTCTGCATAGCTGGTAGGAGATACATACCCATGTCCACCTGCAGCCTGAAATGCTCCCAGGCTGATGAATCTCCCTGAACACATTTCTGCACCACTGGTGCAGAAAAAACACCACAGGTGTAGAAAAACCACCACTGGTGCAGAAAACAACACCACTGGTTGTTTTCAGCAAGCAGTGGGGAAGAGGCAGAAGTGCATCACTCAAGGAACTGGAATTAGGAGTTGGTGGAAAGAGGGAAATATGGAGGTTGACAGCTGTGATCTTAAAAGGGAGCAAATTGTTCAGCTGAATGATGCCAATCTCTCTTGAACTTCCACTGACATCACTGGGATACTCTTGTGCTGGAAAGTATGCAACTCGTATATTTATACTGTGACCCACGAACCATAATTTAACATGGAATTCAACCCTCTGTGCTAAATGACTTTGACACCCTCAGGCTACAGCAATTCAGAGAACAAAACAACTACTGTCTCCTCAGGCAGGCATGGTTCTTAAAAATATAACGTTACACAGAAAACAAAGGTAGAATAGTTTCATAACTATGTACTACACACCTTAGCGCCTTGTCTTATCCCAGATGTCTCCCCACTGCTGGCTATCTGCCATTTACACCAGTCTCCCATTTAAGGTCTTGGCACAACCCAAGTCACTCCTCCTCATGACCTATCAGAAGGAGGAGTTAAAACCAAGCGGTAGCTGCAGGCTAACCATGCCTGTTTGCGAAGGAGACTGACTCTCTAACCAGCAGAGTGCTACAGTAGTATTCCACAAATATTTATTCTGTTTCTAGTTTTGCTATGTGCTTGATGGTGGATTGTGGGTGTGCCACTTTGTGGTTTTATACCTCAGTTTACCTATCTTTTCATCTTTTTTCCACCCCCTTGTGCAACCATCACTTAAAGAAAATGTTTCATGAAAATTTGGATTTCAGTGTTATAGGAAGATGTCAGTATAGCAGTTATTGCTCAAAAGCTGAGGTTGCAGTAACAGCTGCTAGCAAAGAAGAAAGCTTCTGGCTTTGTCTGCACAACTAGGTGCAAATACACAAGGCTGCATAGCTATAGGCTACCTTCTTTTCAAGAGCAGCATTACTCTATTCAACAACAGTTTGGAACTGTAGCTGCAATACTTTATGAATATAGTTTCTTCACAGTTTATGTCATAGAGGAACTGTTTACTACTCTCTCCTCCCAAGTCAGGTACATTTTCTGTAAATACTTGCAGGTCTGAAAAGAAACAGGTCACACTGAAGGGCCTGCAGATTGTTCAAAGCTTACCAGCAGAGAACAGTTTCTGGTTCAACACTAGTAACAGCAACTCTGACTGTGAAAGCACTGCTATGCCATAGTCAACATCATTGCCATACAGCTGCTACCTGCATATGGGTTCAAGAGGTAGAACCACATGGGCTGACTTTCACATCCAGAAACCTCATGAAGTCCAGAAGTCATACAGTCATTTCTAGTATCAGATGACGTGTCTTGAAAGCTCACAACATGCTTCTTAAACATCTGGCTGGGAAATACTGTTAGGTTTCTTTTGTCTCTAAAAGACACTACCCCTTCTATCAACAGTCCTACTAGTTACCAATGCTATTCCCAGGCAATGACTCTCAATCACTGCAGCACTGGACTGCTGCTGCACACAGTAACATAGCGAATTCTTATAAAAGATGCAGAAGTGGGTTTATTTTTTCCCAAATTACGTTGTTTCATGTTACCTTGCCTTCTGTTCTAGCAAGCTTGCTGGCTGAGGTGCGACCTTCCAGACACCTTGCAGGTGGTTCTGGGGCTGGTAACCCTTGCTTGTTTGGGTACAGGAGGCTCTTACAGATCCATGAAAGCATGCTGGCTTTCCCTGCAGCCTGCCTGAGTCTGCTGTTCCACTCACTCTCAACTTCAGATTTAATAATTTCAGTCTTTTATTGTTTCTGTTATACAACTATAACACTCGTTTGTTTATTTTGCCTGTAATCCCATCTCCTTCCGTTACCAGGCCCAATGGCTTAAGTGAGGGAGTGTTGCCAAGGGTCTGAGCCTGTGTTTTAGAGACAAGCCCTCTGCACTGCTCTGTTTCTGGTGCAGGATAGAGGTGTGGGCTCCAGCTACTGACCCACCTCCAGGAACCTGAGGGGTTTCACAGTACCCCAGGGCCAACAGGCCCTACCATGGCGACAAGAGAAAGACAGGAAGCTCCCATGCTTCCCACACTGTGTTCCAAAGATTTTAGTAATGCAGAGTGCTAGCAGCCTACTTGTTTATTAACCCTTTAGGGTTTGGGATAGACCTCTTAAGGGCCAGGGTGAGAGCAGAGGTTGTCCATTCAGCAGCTCCTTGCAGCGGGATTTGAGTCCTCGCTTGTACCTACCTCTTTGGTGGATCTGGTGGCCTGTGGACCATATATCTGGGAGCATGTGAAAAATCAGTGGTGGTGTGGAGAGCTAATGGGTCCTTAGGGAGTCTAGGAACCTAGACAGGAATGCCATGAATAACACATTGTCCCACTAGTGGATGCCTGGAAATAGGGCGTACTTCCTCAATCCCTCTACTCCCTTTTGAGTCTGATGCAGTAGCAAACAAATCTGTATTACTGCAAGCAAAGAATATTCCTAGCTAAAAATCCTCCTGGTTGGCTCCTACCATGGTCTTCTTTTTCTGCTAAAAATAGTCCTGCAAGCATCAGTTATCAGGTGTTTTACTATCTGGAGAACGGACAGTTACTGCACTTACTGAAACATGCAGGGTTCATATCTAATTCGCAGAGTTCTTTGGCACTCTGTATTTAAAGACCAGACTTTTCTTAATTCTGTCCCTCACCCTCTCCCCTTTTATTTTTTTTTTTGGGGGGGTCATTTGTCCTATGCTGACATGCAGGTTACCATAGGAAACATTCTTAACTTGCCCTATACTTGATACTTATTTATGTTTTCTTCTTGACTGCTGTTAGCCAGGAAATAATTTTTTGCGTTATCTGAAAATGAATCCAGAAAAAAGCAGAGACCAGAGGCCACAGTCTCAGGTCTGTGAAGGATTTTCTCTTTCTTTTTCTTTGCTGTGGTTATTTTTTTTTTTTTTTCCTTTTAAGATGAATGAAGACTACTGCAGCACTGAATTAAAGCCTTTGCTATAGTGCAAAATGTTTGGCTTTTTAAAAGTAGAGAAAACTTATTAAATGTTTTAAAAGGAGTTTTTCCCACTGACCACAATTGGAAACTGATTTAATTTTCGGTTGTCTTTAGTAAAAATTTAGGCTTTTGATGTTGGTCAGGAGGGGTCCTTTGATGCCTCTTGTTTATTGTTGAGAAGAAGCAAACTGGAAGGAAACAACAATTCTCAGTATATTCCTGTTTATATTCCTGTTTTCTTTTGGGACAACATTTGAACAATTTGAAGTAGACTAACTCATGTTCTTAAACGAAATTATCTGCTGGGAGAGCACAAGAGGAATCTACTAAATGAATCCAGTTCTATGCCTAGATTTGCTGTCTAGACTTGCACTGAAAAGACATAGATTTATGGATGGTGGAGAATGCAGTGGGTAGCTTTGCTGAGTGAAAAGGCAGTCTCAGTAGTAGTATGAATGCCTATACAATAGTGCTTGCAAACTTGCATATAGGATCTAGCACATTAATTACAGTTTCATTGGGAATGGAAATGCCATAATCCTTCAACATAGACAGAACTTCTCCGACTCTGTAAAGTTAAAATAAATAGTGATTGCCTCTGGCAGTACAGCATTTACAAAATCAAATGCATGTGTTCTATATATGTAGTGTTACACATGTACCACTGTTCTATAAAAGTGCATCTGTGCCTCATCTTGGATCACATGTCATCAGCTTTGTATGGCATCTACTGGCAGGATACCATTAGAAAGAAAATTCACAGTGTAATTAAGAAAACATACACTTCTTACTGCCCATCATTTATCTCTGTGTACCTAACAAAAAACAAATCTGTAACATCTGAATCCCCTTAAATAATATGAACTAGCATGTGGACAAGTTGCTGGTTACCAGGCTGACCATAGAGTGCTGTTGTCTGCCCTCTTACAGCAGACCTTACCTGGCATACCATGTGCCAATGAATCATTCGATTTGCATTCTAGAAGGCAGAAGGAATCTGAAGAGGTAATTAAACTCTCCATTGCCTTGCAAGTTTTATTACTGTAGCTATCCAGAATCTGATTCTCCCTACAGGTTAACAGTGTTCTGGGGAGAGCCATTAATATCAACAAAGCTGTAGATTTACACTGTAAAGGAGAAGGGTACTGATGCTGTCAGTGGTAATGATACAGACTGAAGAAAGGTAAACTTTTGTTCTCAAATTGGTCCCAGAAAACTGTAGCTCTAAATGTATTCTGTAGACCTGAGATTACAGTGGTTTATGGTTGTGTAAAGTTGCTTAAATATTTAAAACTCCCTCTGCCAAGCAAAACAGGATGCACAAAAGACCCTATCTTGTGTCAGCCAACTGGGATTTCTTTCCTCTTGATGCTGTCTGTCTATTTGTTTGAAATCAAAAAACCCCTGAAACAGCTAACCAGGAGAGAGAGTAACCCAACAGGGAGACCTTTTTTCCAGCTGAAGTAAACTTGCAAAATGGGCTCACATGACGTGTCCATAGTAATTTTTCTTTCTCCACTTGCAAAGTAAGCGTTTCCTATTCCTGCAAACTATGGCAACTTCAAAATACAGAGGAGAGCTGACTGGGACACTAAGAGAGAGACTGGTATTACTCACTTCGGAGTTTTTGAGGCGTATATCTACATATTTTACCTGATGTTAACTTTTGCTTGCTATACAATGGTCAATGAACTAGAAGCTTCAGATTTTTGCCAGATGTTAGAAAAACTAGCACTAAGTCTAGTTTACAAAGCCAGTAAGAATGCCAGGACCTACCATGAAACAGAATCTCCTATTAGAATATATTCACTCATATTTGACAGGAAATTTTGTTATTAAATGAGCAATGAAGTTTTCCTCTCTCATAGTTTCATTTTTGCTATGATTCCACTGCATGGGAATCTGCACTTGAAATTGCAGCCTTTAATATGTTGCTGAGACTCTTCTTGGAATCAGGCACTTCAATGCAAAGGTATTTCATTTGAGCAATCCCTCTTGTTACTGAGCGCATCTACACTGTACAGCAGGTGTTGACATTGTACAGGCTGTCTTTGCACACAAAGCAAAGCTGCTGTGTTAGTTTTGCACAAACTCTATAATGATTACAGCAGAACATACCACTGAGGCTGCACAGTGACACTGGTAAAACTGTGTAGAACTGTGCTGTTCTCAGGATCTAAGCTAGTACCGCTTCAAAGCCCTGCACTGTACCACATGGGCACAACAACCCATTTTGGGTTTTAGGGTTTGTAGCATTTTGTGACTGAGATGCATCATCAAATTAGTGAGCCAAAATTTAATGGTTGGAATGGGTGTCTATAAGTGGATTTGAATGGAGCATTAATTCGAGATTCTGTGATGCTGAGCCTTTTGTCTTCTTTTCCTTCCTCTTTCCTCCAACCAAATAGTACCATCAGATTCTTCTGCAAAACACAGGGTCTGAATCTGTTTAGTAGGAAGAAGTACTGAACCAAGATCATTCAGTCAGACCCTAAAGTATTTTCCTAAAAGAACTGTTTCCAGACCCAGGATCCCAAGTGGGCAGAGCTACTTCAGTGTCACTCTTAACACAGGAGTGAAGGGATGATGTATCCCTCAGCTCTGTATTTTGAATTACCTAGTTCTAGACAGATGCACACTCAGTATGCTGAATGGCAGTCCCCATGTAGAAGTACCTAAACTCCCCAGCCCTGCACAGCAAGCTGATACAGTGGATGCTGTATCACCATGTACCATGCAATTTTTCTCTCTTTTTAATACCCCATTAAACAGGTTGCTGACTATGCACAGTGAATGAGGCCAAAACATATAGTGCAGTAAGTTTTCTCATAAATGGTATGAGCACATATATTTCTCATAAATGTGCTCGTTGTCTAAACCATTTAAGAGAGAACACAGATTGAAATTGTACCTTTCAAGAAAGTGTTCAGTCAGATCTGTTTCCCCTGGGTTACATTGTGTTTAGTGTTTTGAACAGATAAATTTGTACAGACGGACACAGCAAATACATAAAATATGAGTGTATTTGCCCTGGTTCTATAACATTATGTTTCTGTGATTTATCTAACCTTAGAAATATACATTAAGGACCTCCAGAATTAAGAATTAAGGACAAAAATAAAACAAGCTGAGATCTCAGATTCTCTGAGTACCGTGAATGCAGCAAACTGACAAATGTAGCTCAGACACTCAGGCCCATGAGTACTTTGCATCTCCAGTAACTCTGGTAAATTGTGAAATACCATTAGCAATGGCACAGTACTGGCCACTTTATTGTCTGACCAGTCTAGGAAATGTCTGTGAAATAGGTCATTGTGTTACAGTTACTGAGGGAGTATGTATAGAAATGTTGTTGATTTTCAGGTTTAGCAAAGTTTAGTTTTGAAATAAGTAGCTAGATCTTCATATTTATAAATCCAGACGGTAAAAAAGCCTCTTTCCGGTAGTCATACAGAGTTCTGAACAGCAGTCACTGTCTGATAGCAATCAGAATAGCATGAACCTACATTTGTTTGAAACTAGGTTATTTGGCTACCTTGACCCATTTTGATTTACTTTCCATCCTTTTATGTCCCTCAGAACCTTGCAATTAATAGCTGATGGATCCAAACACTGTTTTTTCCCTTCTTTCTCTGTCAAAAGCAACCTGCAGTCATTGAGCAATCAAGACATTTGTCAGTCAAAGAAGTTTCTTCCCCCTTTTTCCTAAAAATATTCACTAGTCTGCATTGCTGTTGTAGGGTCACTTTTTTTAACCTGAAGTTAGAATTTGATATTAAATTGATGGCCGTGGGTCACATCAGTCCACTGTGAAGCCCGTTCCATGAGAAAATGCTTGGCAGCCCAGGGGGAAGATCCAGCTATTGGCTAAACCCCTCCTTTACAAGCTGTCAGGAAGCAGCCCTAATCAGGGACAGCTGACCTGGGATGACAGTTCTCTTCCACAGTCATTTGCATGGTTCCAGAATCCTGTTTTTGTTCCACCTTGGCACAAAGAAGAAAACCTTTTGAACCTCTTAATGCCAATCAGACTCTGACAAACTCAGAATAATGTTTTCCAGCTCACTCACTCAAAATCCAGAAATCAAGAACTGTAATGGGGCTCTTCTGCATCTTAGGTGATTATCCTTACTGACTAGCTGCAGTTTACATCCCTGTTTTCCTCCCTTTTACTTTGCTCACTGGAATCATCTTTCCAGATGAAACTTGGCCTTCTCCAACACATCTTAGGGTGCATCTTTAAGGTTAAATCTTTTGACCAACTTTAACAAAAGAAGAGAACAATACATATAAATTGAAAAATTTCACCACCAAAAAGAATCCCAAAACCATGTTCTAAAATTAACATTGTAAATTTAGTCACAAAAAAAAATTTATAGTGCCAACAAAGCAGAGGTAATTAGTAAAAGAATCAATTGATCTTATACCAGTCCACATCTTAAATCTACAGAAAAACCCCAGCAAATTATTACTTTTTATCACAGTGAAATGTCTTCATTGGCTTTGCTCTGTGTTTGGGTGTTGGAAACAAGATCATTATTGAGTTTGGTTTTCCTAAGAAGAACTAAATTAAAAAGGCAGAATTTGAGAATATGCATTCAAACTGATGGTGGAAGACTGAAGCCTTTGTTTCATAGGACAGATTGTGTATCTGTTCACTGACATCGTGTTTGTTTTACCTGCGCTTTGCACCTGGACACAATGGTGTAATTGAAAAACAGAGACAGCAGCTGAGGCAGCTTATGAAACAAGTATCAAAAGCTGTTGCTTTCTACTGAAATAAGCAATAGAGTGGTTAAGATATGATCTTTTAGAAGGTGACAGAATACTCAGAATTTTTTCTTGGAAAGACAGTAACTAGGAAAATATAAATGCTAGTGGGAGAATAAACCTCACTTGGAAAAATGTACAATTAATACACTATACGGAGTGAAAACTTTAGATGGAACTTTTTTCCCCTATGTTTTGTTTTATTTGTTTTGGTTTGGTTTGTTTTTTAATCCCTTAATTCTGTTTTAGCTACAACAGAGAGGATGCAGTAAATGAGTCCAACTAGTTTGCTAATACATGAAAATGAGCAGAGGAATTTGTACACAGTGATGGATTGAGAGAGCAAAGACAAGTCTACCAGTCCAAAATAAAATTCATTTAATCCACCATCAGGGAATGAAATGGTTTGGATATTCTGAGAAACAGCTGATCAGATAGGTATGACATTTACTCCAAATGTTGAAAGATAGCTTGCCAAAATGAAATTGCAAGTGTCTGAAACTACTAACATACAACAGAGAGCAAGCTAAATTATCTACTAGTACACAAGGACATTCAACTAAAGTGAAAGACCCTAAAAAACTGTCCTGGGTTCAGCAGTAGCAGTCATGTTTTTTCCTTTGTGTTAGCTGGTGCAGTGCTGTGTTTTGACTTCTGGTTTGAGAACAGTGTTGGTGAAGCCGATGTTGTCGGTTGTTGCTAAGTGATGTTTACCCTGACCAAGGACTCTGTGAGGCTCATGCTCTGCCAGGGAGGAGGGGAGGCTGTGGGGAAGCAGAGACGGGGCGCCTGACCCGGGCTAGCCAGGGAGGTATTCCATACCACAGCACGTCATGCCCGGGGTGGGGGGTAACTGGGAGTTACCCGGAAGGACAGGGGCTTCCGGGTGGAACTCGTTTTCTTGGCCGGTGGTATCGTATTCTCTTCCCTTGTTATTTTCCCTTATCATTGTTTTAGCTGATAGTAGTGGTGGTGATTTGTTGCTGGACTGTTCTTGTCTCAACCCGTAGGAGTTGCACTCTCTCGATCCTCCTCCCCGTTCGTCCGGGAGCGGGGAAGGGGAGAGCCCCGGTGCAGGGGGGGGGGAGACGGACACGGACCTTGATTGTTGTCAGCTCGGCACCACTCACTGGGAGTGAGTGAACAAGTTACCTGACTGGGTTTAAACCACGACAAAAACCTAACATAGAATCATAGAATAGTTAGGGTTGGAAAGGACCTTAAGATCATCTAGTTCCAACCCCCCTGCCATGGGCAGGGACACCTTACACTAAATCATATCACCCAAGGCCTCGTCCAACCTGGTCTTGAACACTGCCAGGGATGGAGCATTCCTAACCTCCCTGGGCAACCCATTCCAGTGCTTCACAACCCTAACAGGAAAGAATTTCCTTCTTATATCCAATCTGAACTTCCCCTGTTTAAGTTTTAACCCATTACCCCTTGTCCTATCACTACAGTCTCTTATGAAGAGTCCCTCCCCAGCATCCCTATAGGCCCCCTTCAGATACTGGAAGGCTGCTATGAGGTCTCCACACAGCCTTCCCTTCTCCAGGCTGAACAGCCCCAACCTCCTCAGCCTGTCTTCATATGGGAGGTGCTCCAGTCCCCTGATCATCCTCGTGGCCCTTCTCTGGCCTTGGTCCAACAGTTCCATGTCCTTTTTATGTTGAGGAAGCCAGAACTGCACACAATACTCCAGGTGAGGTCTCACAAGAGCAGAGTAGAGGGGCAGGATCACCTCCTTTGACCTGCTGGTCACGCTCCTTTGGATGCAGCCCAGGATACGGTTGGCTTTCTGGGCTGCGGGCACACACTGAAGCCGCCTCATGTTCATTTTCTCATCGACCAACACCCCTAAGTCCTTCTCTGCAGGGCTGCTCTGAATCTCTTCTCTGCCCAACCTGTAGCTGTGCCTG
This sequence comes from Pezoporus flaviventris, assembly GCF_033815535.1. Taxonomy (NCBI): domain Eukaryota; kingdom Metazoa; phylum Chordata; class Aves; order Psittaciformes; family Psittacidae; genus Pezoporus; species Pezoporus flaviventris. Next base: position 7,349,453 of record NW_026892551.1, read on the forward strand.
GGATTGCTCCAACACAGGTGTAGGACCTTACACTTGGCATGGTTAAATTTCATAACGCTGGCATCAGCCCACCTCACATGCGTGTCGAGGTCCCTCTGGATGGCATTCCTTCCCTCCAGGGTATCAACCAAACCACACCGCTTGGTGTCATTGGCAAACTTGCTGAGGGCGCACTCAATCCCACTGTCCATGTCAACGACGAAGATGTTGAACAAGACCAGTCCCAACACCGATCCCTGAGGGACACCACTTGTTACTGGTCTCCAGCCAGACACTGAGCCATTGACCACAACTCTTTGTGTGCAGCCATCCAGCCAGTTCTTTATGCACTGAGTGGTCCATCCATCAAATTGTTGTCTCTCCAATTTAGAGACAAGGAGGCTGTGTGGGACAGTGTCAAACGCTTTGCACAAGTCCAGCTAGATGACATCAACTGCTCTACCCCTGTCCATCAGTTCTGTAGCCCCATCATAGAAGGCCACCAAATTGGTCAGGCAGGATTTCCCCTTAGTGAAGCCATGCTGGCTGTCACCAAGCACCTTGTTGATTTTGATGTGCCTTAGCATGCCTTCCAGGAGAATCTGCTCCAAGATTTTGCCAGGCACAGAGGTGACACTGACTGGTCTGTAATTCCCTGGGTCATCCATTTTCCCCTTCTTGAAAATGGGGGTTATATTTCCCTTTTTCCAGTCATCGGGAACTTCACCTGACTGCCATGATTTCTCAAATATGATGGCCAGCGGCTTCGCATCTTCATTTGCCAGCTCCTTCAGGAGCCGTGGATGGATTTCATCAGGACCCATGGACTTGCGGACATTCAGATTTTTAAGATGGTCTCGAACCAGTTCCTCTCCTACAGTGAGCGCAAGGTCTTCATTCTCACAGTCCCTGAATCTGCCTTCCAAGACTTGGGTGGTGTGGTCAGAGCCTTTGCCAGTGAAGACCAAGGCAAAGAAGTCATTCAGAGCCTCAGCCTTCTCCAAATCCTGTGTAGCCAGTTCTCCTGAGAGCTTCCAGAGGGGGCCTACATTCTCCCTAGTCTGTTTCTTATTTGCTATGTACTTGTAGAATCCCTTCCTGTTATCTTTAATACCTCTAGCTAAGTTTAATTCTAACTGGGCCTTAGCTCTCCTAACCTGGTCCCAAGCTTCCCAGACAACATCTCTGTATTCTTCCCAGGCTGCCTGTCCTTGCTTCCACTTATTATAAGCCTCTTTTTTCATTTGAATTTTCCTCAGGAGCTCCTTATCCATCCAAGGAGGTCTCCTGGCCCTCCTGCTGCACTTCCTTCTAGTTGGGATGCAATACTCCGGAGCTTGTAGCAGGTGATCCTTGAATATCAACCAACAGTCTTGGGCCGCCCTGCCCTCTAGGGCTGTATCCCATTGAACCTTACTAAGGAGGTTCCTGAAGAGGCCAAAGTCTGCTCTCTTGAAGTCCAGGGGCAGTGAGCTTGCTGCACACTCTTCTCACTGTCCTGAGGATCTCAAATTCGAGCATCTCATGATCACTGCATCCAAGGCTGCCCTGGAGCGTCACATTTCCAATGAGCCCTTCCCTGTTGGTGAGCAGCACGAGGTCAAGTATGGCACCTCTCCTTGTCGGCTCCTCTATTACTTGCAGAAGGAAGTTGTCTTCTACACAATCGAGAAACCTCCTGGATTGCTTGTGCCAGGCCGTACCCCCTTCCAACAGATGTCAGGGTGGTTGAAGTCACCCATGAGAACAAGGGCCTGCGAGCGTGAGGCTTTTCCTATCTGTCTATGGAGTGCTTCATCCGCAGGTTCAACTTGATCAGGCGGTCTGTAACAGATCCCCACAGTAATGTACCCCATAGCTATATTCCCTTTAACCCTGACCCACAAACTCTCTGTGGACTGCTCACCTGTCCCCAGACAGAGTTCCATACTCTCCAGCCTATCCCTAACATAAAGGGCAACTCCCCCTCCCCGCCTGCCAGGCCTGTCTTTCCTAAAGAGCCTGTAACCTTCCATTCCAACACTCCAGTCATAGGAGCCATCCCACCATGTTTCTGCGATGCCTATTATATCATACCCCCGTAGACGTGCACACATCTCTAATTCCTCTTGTTTGTTCCCTATGCTATGGGCATTTGTATAGAGGCATCTGAGCTGAGCTCCAACTGAAGCCGGCTCATTGGCTGGAGCAGCTGGCATATCTCTACATTGCTCTAAGCATTTATTATAGGTTCTGGCAACTGACTGGGTGTGTTGGAATGGAATGATGCCCCCCCCCCCCCCCCCCAACACATCTAGTTTAAAGCCTCCTTGACCAGTCTGGCAAGTCTCCTACCAAAACTGCTCTTTGCCTTCTTTATCATCAGACCAGCTCCACCAGCCCCCACTAGACCTGGCCTACAAGCTTGGGTCCCATGTTCAAGACACCCAAACCCCTGACTATGACACCACCCTTTTAACCAGTTATTAATCTGGCCAATCCTCCTAGCTTTTTTTAGGTCCTCCCCTGTACCCTGGAGAATTGATTAAAAGACCACCTGAGCTCCAGAGCCCCTAACCACCTCCCCCAAGGCTCTGTAGTCCTTCTTTATGTTCCCCAGGCTACTACTATCTATATCCCTAGCACCCACATGTATCACCAGGAGTGGGTAATAGTCTGTGGGACTTACTAGAACAGGCAGCCTCTCTGCCACATCCCTGATCCGTGCCCCTCGTAGGCAACAAACCTCCCTTGAGATAAGGTCTGGCCGGCAAACAAGTGCTTCTGTCCCTTTCAGTGTAGAGTCCCCTACTACTATGACCCGCCGCTTTTTCCTAGCAGCACCAGTAGAGATCTTCTTTAGCAGTGCATCAGCCGGCTGTTTCTGGCTCGAGTGCGCTTCCTCATTAGCCCCCTGCAGGACAGCAAAGCGGTTCTGCGTGGGGACAGGGGATTTAGGGGGAAGCCCCTTGCTTTTGATTGTCCTTTTCTTTCTTTTTTTTTTTTTTGTTTCTTCTTTTTTTTTTTTGTTACTAATTCCCAGCTTCCAGGGTTAACGGCCTCCTTCTTTCCTTCATGAGGTAGAGGTGAAGCTCGAGGCCCCTGCACAGTTTGGGCCGGGAGCAAGCAGTGCTGCTTCCTCTCAGCTTCCCTGACATCTTGCAGCGTATTGACAGCATCCCGCAGCTCAGCCCCTGCTGCAGGAGGACCTCCACCAGGGAGCACCGAGTGCAGCCCTGCCCATTGTGCACCCTCCCCTCACCAGACCAGTGCGGGCACTCTCTACACCCTGAGCTCTGCGCCGCAGCCTTCCCTCTCATCGGCTCTGTCTGGGTGCCTACGCTGGCCACCGCCGGGGCAGCCAGAGCAGAGCTCCCAGACCCGGCCCTGGTCATACGACGGGTGCTCACCATCCCGCGCAAACGGCTTCGACCCGCTCTGTTCGCCGCGCTCCCTGGGGCAGGTTTTTAACCAGCCAGGGCTGGTGCCGCCGCTTCAGGCTCCGCCCCGTGTGAGTCAGCTGCTCGCTCTCGTCAGCTGAGCTGCCGGCTCCTGGGCAGGGCCTGTCGAGGACTTGAGGCTCCCTCGGTGTCTCTCGTCGCTCTGAGTTGAGGCTCCTGGACGCTGATCTCCTCCCCAGCTCCGGTGTTGAAGGCGTCCTCTCTAGAGCTACTCACCTCAGCAATTGACCAGCAACAGTTGGTGATGCCCAGTTTAAATCTGCCGCTGTTCCTCCTGGCTGATGAAGGCTCAGTGATACTTAATAATTGGCATTTTGCTTTATTAATGAAAGGGGTTATTTCAGTCTGAAACTGATTTATTAGAATCAAATACAATCTCTATAGCTGTTTTTCTGGTTTGCTTTTTTTTTTTCATGCCTCCTTCCCCATTGAGACAGAAGAACTATACTATAAAATGTCTTTGGAAGAGTCTTTATCATAAATGCTCTCCATATGGAAATTCAGAGTATGAAGAAATAGATAGGAGAGACAAAAGATGTCCCACCCACAATAGGTGGGAAAGGACCTCAGGAAGTCCCTAGTCCTATCTCTTGCTTAAAACAGGAGCATCTCAGAGGTCAGACCAGGTAGTTCAGTGCATTTTCCAGTTGGGTCTTGAAAACCTTCAACAACAATGACGACACAAGTTCTCTGGGCAACCTGTTCCATTTTTCGACGGTTGTCCTTACACCCAGTTTCTCCTTATATACAGTTTATTTCAGCTTGTGCCATTGCCTCTCATCCTTCCACCATACACCACTGTAAAAAGCCTGGTTCCCTTTGGCCCATTCTTTCAGCATGGCTAAATCCATCTAAAAGGCAGTCCTGCTCTTCAGCATATTGACTGAACCCCCAGTTTCATACCATCTGCAAGCTTATTTAAAGTGAATCCTGTCACTTCTTCCACACATTGACAATGACATTAAAAAGGACAGGTCCCAACATACAAAGTAGAATATAATCAATTAACCTCTGCCCCCAGAACATGATGATCCAGTGCTGCAGAATATTGTCCCATTCTGGTATATTCTGATCTAGGTGGGAGCAATGTTCTGAAAACAAGATTACTTCCTTAAAAAAAATAATTCTAGTTATAATCTGAATAAGTAGAAGGCGGGGGGGGGGGGGGGGGGGGGAAGTGCTTAGTCTATTCTTGTCCTGGAAAAATTTTAAAAACAACTCTTTTAAACAGTGTAACAGTGTTCTCACTAGCAGGATGTATCTCTGGCCAACATATAGAGATGCTCTGTGTTATAAACAATTTCAGAACAGTGCTATTGAGCATGCTGAGAAACTTGAGCTGGCATTCTGGTAGCAAGATCCTTCCAGCACAAGTATAAAAGTGGTCAAAATTGGCAGCATCAAACTGTATAAAGCATCACCAGTGAATTCCTGTAGAATATATGCTACAATCATTCTTTCAAGGAAAAGAAATTATTCTAACATGTAATGTAAATGTTTCTACTGAAGTAACTACCACTAATTTTGCTAAATATGCACTCTGGTCCCAGAAAGATCTGAAGCATTTAAGCCTATAAGGTATATTTTGTCAGTTAAGTTCAATCAATGTTGCTGCAAAATGCTTGTATTTTGCAAGTGACTGGAAGGAGAATAAATGCTGCAGAAGAATATAAGTATAGAAAAATAATTGAAATCAGCTGTAACTTCTCAAAAATTGTAGTTTTCCTTCTTTCCTCTATTTTTATTTTTTCAAAATTCACTTTAAAGTGCATAGTGACCTTGATATATAGAAAAATTGCTCTTTGTTACTGTTTTCCATAAGGCAAAAAAGATGTAGTAGGATGTTGAAAAGATGGACAGAATGCATAAAAGACTTCTTAGAACAATTAATTTCCTAAGTAAAAACCTTCAGCCTACATATTTTCTTTAAATAAATCCACATGCATGTAGTCGTGTAAATAAATAAACGAAGATGATGCATGGTTTGCTGTGGGAATGACAGACCACTGTCAGAAGGTAGCTGTTGTCTGGATTGCTTTTCTGCTGTGTTTGCCTGGAAACATTGACATGACTTTTTAAGTAAAGAGAGTTGTTAAATTGCATTAATTTGATACTGATACCAAAACAAAGACAAAACCAAAACAACTAACAAAACAAAAACTAACCAAAAAACAGAAAAAGTAGTCTTCAGAATCTGCTGACTGTATGGACTACTTCTCTGTTAACTCTAAGGGTTGCTTAAACAGATTCAGATGCTGGAATTCAAATATGTATCACCATTTCAGATACTGAAGTGGATCCAAAGCATCTGCACAGGCCTGACAAATGACTAATGTTGAGAAAAATGTATTTTTCCATGAAATAGTAATCTGGTCAGAGCGGCTCAGAGTCACACATATGAACAATGAAGACTCACAAAATCATAGAATGGTTTGTATTGGAAGGAACTTTAAAGCTCACCAAGTTCCAAGCCCCTACCATTGGCCCGGACACCTTCCACTAGACCACTAAGTTGCTCCAAGCCACTTCCAACATGACCTTGAATACTTCCAGGGATGGGGCAGCTACAACTTCTAGAGTCAACCTGTTCCAGTGCCTCACCACCCTCACAGTAAAGAATTTCTTCTAATATCTAATCTACCCTCTTTTAGTTTAGAGTCATTCCCCCTTATCCTATCACTACAAGCCCTTATGAAAAGTCCCTTTCCAGATTTCTTGTAGGCCCTCTTTAGGTATTTTAGGAAGGCTGCTAAAAGGTCTCCCTGGAGCCCTCTCTTCTCCAGCTTGAACAAGCCCAACTCTCTCAGCCTGTCTTCATAGGACAGGTGCTCCAGCCTTCTCATCTTTGTGGCCACTCTCTGGACTTGTTCCAAGAAGTCCATGTCCCTTTTGTATTGGAAGCCCTAAGTCCGAACATAGATAGTACTCCAGGCACTCACAAAAGCAGAGAAGAAGGACAGAATCACCTTCCTCTACCTTCCTTTTGATGCAGCCAGAGATATTGTTGGTTTTCTGGGTTACTGCTCACTGCTGGCTCACGTTGAGCTTCTCATAGCATAATACCCCCAAGTCCTTCTCCTCAGGGCTGCTCTCAATCGATTCTCCACCCAACCTGTAGTTGTACCTGGGGTTGCCTCAACCCAGGTGAGGACCTTGCACTTGTCCTTGTTGAACTTCATGAACTTCACTGGCCCACTCCTCAGGCCTGCCAAAGTCCCTCTGAATGTCATCCCTTTCCTCTAGCATGGTAAGAGCACCACACAGCTTGGTGTTTCCAACAAACTTGCTGAGTGTGCACTCAATCCCCCTCTCCATGAAGCTGCCAAAGATGTTAAACAGCACCAGCTCCACTACCAGTCCTTGAGGAACGCCACTTATCACTGGTCTCCTCTTAAGAATCATGTCTCTTCAGTTCAGTGAAAGCAAAGAAATACCTAAGTCAAAAAAAATTAATTATAAGTTTATGAAGAAAAATTAAAGATTGTCATCATTACCTTTATTTTTCTAGCCACTCTTGCGGTACCCAGGTAGCCATATATATGGAAAGGCCTCTAGGAAACTGTGGTGGTTTTGTCCATTTAGGTAGCTTACAGAGCATGCTTAGGGGAATGTTCTGTTTATCAGAAAACAGGTATGAAAAACATAGTCAACACATAAATAAATACTTTGCTAGTTAACATATGTATCTATGAGTATTTGTAAAAGAATTACATTATTATACGTAAGCAGATGACTACTTTAGCTTACAAATAGAATATCTAACAATGTTAAAAATGCTGTATGAACCCACTCTGCAATGGTAATGAAAGAATTCCTTCATGCAGTCATTATAAACATCAGACAAAATAAAACAGTTCCCCTGCAATGAATGCTCAGATAAAATGTCATCTTCTAATATTTTGTTAAACTTTAAGTTTTTTTTTGTCTGGATGGATTATTTCATTCTTATGAATATTTTAGTATTTTCAAACAATTTCTTGGTTACTCCTTCTCTTCTAATTTTATGCCATGGAGAATTTAGTTTTCTTTTCCTAGAGTAACTGAATCTGTTTCAAAAATACTTTGTTTTGTATGGAAGTATGATATCTGTTAAGGGATATGATACTAATCATCTGCTTTTTAATAACAACACTTTTGGAAGACCAATGGCATGATAAATATCAGATAGAAGGATTTTTTTTTTTCTTGATCTGATGGCTGCCCCTGTAATTCTGCTAAAACCCAAGAAAAAGTGAAAGTTTAATCCAGTTAAAATTCAAAAAGATTGTTTATGGCACTGTGGCAAGTTTATTTTTCCCCCCTTCATTCAAAGGAAAAACACTTGGATTTGCTGAAGTTGCATTGAAACCATAGAGGAATAATAAATGTCTGAAAAAGAGGTAATGGGAAATGAAGAAAGAAAGAAAAGAATGAGATACCAACTGTCCTGGTTTCAGCTGTAAGAGTTACTTTATTTTCTGAAATGCATGAGAAAAAAAAGTCCTGTCTAACAGCTGATAACTATGTGCAATAACTGGACCATATTTATTTGCTCTTGAGACCTCATTAATGTGGGAAGACTGTGTTGCCACTCCTCTCATGAGTATATACATAAACAAACCAGGTCACCCTAAAGAGAGATGATGTAACTTTCATTCCCTATGATTTCAGTAAGTAGCAAGGCACCAAAGCTCATTCTTTCCAGCCCATCTTTCAGTGCCTGATGATGAGGGTCACCTGTGTCTCCCTTTGTAATGTCTGGAGACAGACTGTGACCCCCCCCAGAGGGTAATTCAGGGCTCCATAGTGATATTTCTGATGTCCTCTTGTTATTGATTATGGGACAAACGGTATTCCTAATTAAGGCACATCATGTTTTTTACATACGTAAAAAAACAAGAGAAGTGAAGCCTTTATGATTAGTATTGAACAAAGGAGACTGCTGGAGATTAGAAAGTTAAATTAATACTATATGAAAGAAAGAAGGAAGAGTAAAAATTAAAATATGATACTCAAACTTTAAGGGTGAATGGAGAGATTCAGACAATTGATCTGTGTTTTGCTGCCCACCACCATCTGGGTTACAGGAAAGAAACCTGATTTAAGTCAGATAACAAGCAAGGCTGAGTACTACATTTCCCTTCATCCCCGAAACACTTATGTCACAGGAAAGGTCACAGTCTTTCACTTAGTGTCTATTAGTTGAAGGTAGAGAAGGTATTATCAAGAAGACAATAATTTTGCATTTAAAGACACAGATGATGTTGCATTTAAAGATACAGCAATAAAAAAAAAAAAAAAAAAATCTATAAAACCTCTCAGGAAAACATGCATGCTCACTTTACCTTCTGGCTGAATTCTCTTGGAAATTTTCAGAAATCACTCTCTCAGTTGCTGGATGTGTATTTTCTTCCCAATTCAGAAACCTGTTTCATGTTCTTCTCTCTTTATTCAACAACTGTCTTTCCCCTTTCTCTCTATACCAATTGTACAGAAAGGGGAAGGGAAAAGGAAAGTGAAAAGGACAGCAAAAAGAAAGAGAAATGAAAAAAAAAGAGAAATGTAAAAGGGAGGAATCTGTAGTCCTCTGTTAGAACCATTCAGTGTTATGTGTGATTACTGTCATATGATGAGGGGTACAGCATCCAGTTTTGTAAAACTTCCTCAATACTATCACATCTATACCCTACACTACAGACAGTTCTTTTCTGTATTTGTTAATAAATAAGACCAATATACCCATGGGGCTATTTAGTACTGGTTTTCTGTGGTCTGATAAATCACTCTGCCATGAACTCTGTCTATTACAAAAAAAAAACAAAACAAAACAAATTTTCATCTATCAGGGAATACTTCTGTTAAGAATAGATATACAGGAGGTTAAATGACTAAATAAAATGTATAAAGAAGCTAATTATGTTTTAATAAAGGAATTAAATTCTGAGTAGGAGAATTGATTGTCATGAGTGAAACAGGAAAAGTAATCATTCCAACTGGGCTCTGATACGACATGCCTTCCTTTCCATGCTGATAGCTTGGAGTAGATCAAAGCATGCACTCAGGAGAAATTTCCAAGGGAAGAGCTCAACCTACAAAACATCACAGAACAAACCCGAAAGAATTTTAACTCCCTGTTTGGTTGTTTTTTGGTTGCTTTGGTGGTGGCTTTTTGTTTGTTTGGTTGTTTTTTTTAGTTGTTTGGGCTTTTTTTGTTGTTTTTTTGTTGAGTTTTTGCTTTGGATTGTTTTGTGTTTTGTTTTTGTGTGTGTGTTTTAGGTTGTTTGTTTGAGTTTTGGGTTTTGGGTTTTCGGTTTGTTTTTTTTTTTTTTCCCTTGGGAAGAAATAATTCACTATTTTCTTCTGAATTCAGCTATCTACACTCATTAGTCCTGCCCAAGGGAGAAGGATGGGCCATGGCTGTATTTAGGGACACACCATCCGTAGTTATCTGGGAAGGCATACATTGCACACTAGAGCAAAAACATATGAGTGAAGTCAAAACTAAGAGAGGAATTTTTTATTTTTTCTTGTGCTTCTTTTAAATCCTATCTTTTTGGAGACAGTCACCATATTTCTTTTCTGTATAGATTAAATCAGCCCAAATCTGAGAAAGCTGCCTATCTAGACATTCACCCTTCACAAGAAAGGACTCGTCTTTGTTTCTTGACATGAAATTCGTAATAAACAGTGGTGGTTGCCTCAGACATAAATAGTGCTGATTTTTTGGCTTGTTGTTATATATGTGTATATTTATCCACCATCTCACATGTCATAACCATGGAAGGTATAAACTTTGTGCTGGTTTGTGAGACTCTTATATCTTCCTATTACATAGGAAAAAAAGTTAATTAGATTACTTGAGGTTTTGTTTTTATTCAAATCTTAATTTTGTGTCTTTAAAAGTCAATGAAAAATTGCCCTTCGATAACACGGAGCAATCCTTGAAATATTCTTTCCTCCTCACTCTTAATAAGAGATTTATCTGTTATGTACAATATATAATTTTTATTATCTAGAGCTTATCTTGTTCCCATTATATAAATAGTACTAGATCCCTATCCTTTGATATACTAAATATATTACATTTCCTCCCACTGAAGAACACTTGTAAGCTGGGATAACTCTTCAAAGAGACAGGGAAATTTTCAACTTTCTTCAAATGCTACTATTGTAATTTTTCTGTTAACACTTTAAGCAAAACACTGCCCTGAGCAACTAGACAGTCTGCTCATTATGACAAAGTTTTACCACTCTAGGGCTGATTTACTGTGGGATATGTTATTTGCCCATCTGCCAACTGAATTTTAACAAGTGTACACTAAAGGCACCATTGAAACAGACAACTATATATTGAGAGATGATAGTAGAAATAGCTTTCCAACACGTTAATTTTCTTTTCAAAAGACAATTTTCCTCTTTAGGACAGATTATAATTTCAGTCACTGGAAAGAATTTCAGCACCAATAGTTTAGAAAATCACTCCCCTTACGGAAGGTTGTTTCCCACATTTACTTTTCAGAGAGTAAACTCATATTCACTTCCTCCTTTGTTTAAACAGAAACTTGGCAACACATCTGTAGGACAGATTAACTAATGTGCTAAGGGGAATGCCTTGCAAAAATGATACAGACCTAAAAATATCAAAGGCAAGCATGCCTCCTGCAAGAGAATCATATCTAACTGCAGGAAAGACCCCTTATTTGTTCATGGTGTTGTCACGATATAACATCTCGTACCTCTAGAAATTATAGTTCAACAGCAAGAAATGTATCTCTCCCAGCAAGCAGAAATAATGCTTCGCAACCCAGAGGTTAAATTCAGGGGTTTCTGCATCCTTTAGTGTAAATGCTGGTACACTTCCGACACTAGCAAATATCTTATGTGAATATAAAATACTCACAAACAGGAAAAGACTCATTTCCAATGTGTAGAAGGAATCTTTCTAGGTGAAGTCATTGGAGAGCCATCATTCAGTCTATGGAAAATCCAAATATGTGAGAAATCATGTTATTAACATTAAAAGAATAAAACAACTGGCTCTATTCTTTTCAACCATTGCAAAATAAAGTTAGCTTTGAAAAGATCTGTAAAAGAAACACAAAATTTCAGACAAGCCTACAGTTCCAACAGGAAGAAGTAAATTATAGTTTCATAATGAATACTCCAAATTAAAAACAAAAACAAAAACAAAGCATTGTTCTAATTAATCAGCTATCTGGGAAAAAATATGTTCATGGTGTCCATAGTGCAAAGAAAAGATGCTTTACATCCATAGCATATCACCTTTGAATTGGTTAGTTGGAGGAGAGAAATCAGTATGTACAATGAAACAAATAGTCCATGCAGTACATGATTTTAATGTCCAGACTTAACTTTCATCAGAAGTTCAGGACTGAGATTTTAGTGATGGAGTTTTGTGAAAAATATTCTTCTCCCAGGGTCTCAGTGGCCCCATCTTTTACTTGAGCAAATTCATTCTGGGACATGATGGTTTGTCCCATGTTTATAGTTTCTGTAGAAGTATTAAGGGTGGTGAGGCACTGGAATGGGTTGCCCAGGGAGGTTGTGAATGCTCCATCCCTGGCAGTGTTCAAGACCAGGTTGGATGAGGCCTTGGGTGATATGATTTAGCATAAGGTGTCCCTGCCCACAGGAAGGGGGTTGGAATTAGATGATCTTAAGGTCCTTTCCAACCCTAACTATTCTATGATTCTATTCTATGATTCTATTATTGTCATGGGAGAAACATGCTACATTATGAGAAGTGTTTGTAGGAGGTGCAAGAATTTTGATGGTTCTCATTTTGGAAACCTTTAATGTGTGGATTATAGAGATGTTACTAAGTCTCTCACATGGTGCATAACTGGTGCACATTAAGCTTGTTGCTGATGTTGGGGCTTGCAAAGTTGGGGGTCTGTTTGAAGACAAAGAAGAGAGATTTTGGGAAAACAGTTTTCAGCAGGATCCTATGCCCACGTAGACTAATTTGGGCTGTGGAAATGTGGGTATCTAAGGATATATATAATTATCCTTTTAAGAAAGTATGGCAAAGCAGCGCCTCAAGAAATGAGAGACACAGAAGTCTAAGATGAAAGCTGATAGATGCAGAAGTCAGTGAGGATCTGTCTGTGGACTTTTTCACCTAGCAGTATAACCTGCTTACATCGGGATTTGAGTTAAATTCACTGGACTTTGAATAAATCTTGGAAAACTGAAAGAGAGAATCAGTGCTTATTTACTTTACAACTTCTGGTTTACAACAGATTTCTGCAATTACAAAACTCCTCCCCACCCCTAGACTTCCACTTGGGATTATTTGATGCGTAGTTATAGTCAGTCATTTTCATTTAAGACAGATTTTGCTGGATGTGTTCTGATTTAACAAAGAAATATTTCCATTCCTTTCGTGAATCAGCAGCTGTTGCTGTCCCTGACAGCTGGCTTGGTCAGGCTGAATTACAAGTGTGCATTCATTGGATGATACTTCACTCGTTAAATCACTTGACTAGTCATATTGATGAGTAATCTCTCACATGCAATCCAGAAAAAACAAAATCAGCAAACAAACTGGCAGTGGCAGGGCAGGCCATGAGCTGGATTCACCAAAGCTGATTACAGGAAGTGTGAGATGCCAGCTCTGAGCACACCCAGGGAGCTGAGAAAGGGAGCGGGAAGGGCTCTGAAACCAAGGATCTGCATATGAAATTGATTGCAAAAAATTCAGTGGACTAACAATGCTTAGCTTAAGTTGAAGCTTCAATTTATTTTCCTTCTTCTTCTTCTCCCACCTCCTTACAGAAAATTCTCTAATTCTAAAATGTTCTATAGTTTTGCTTCAGTGAAAGGAAACATTCAGGGTTCACAAAAAAAGGTGTCAGGGGCATCTATGGAAAACACGATCAACAGAGTTCTACAGAGACCTAAAGAATGGGGCCTGGAGGAAAAATGACTCATTGGCTGGACAGAGGACATCACATTATTTGTACATCATATCTTTGATACCCCTCCTACTATTCTTCTGTGCAGGTGTTCAATGCTGCATGAAGCCCAACTGAGGAACTCACAAGCACGTATTAGGTCCACATGCAAGTAAAAAGCCCTGCTTTAGGTCAGAAATCTTGCATTCTCTTAGTCTGGATTCCTAGAGAATTTTAGGCATGCTGGCTTTCCCTCTCTTCTGCCTGTCATTTTGGAAGAAAATGACTGGAATAAGGTATCGTATTAAGTTTTGTGAAAGCGTTAGATCCTACAGCACAATCTTTATTATATACGGGAGAGTCTATCCATGAATAAGCTATAGGATTACAGCTGTATGGGACTTGCACCTTACTATAGAAAAATCAAAGGAAAAGACAGAAATTCATGAGAAAGAAGGCTTCTTCAGTTTTTATGCTCTTGAAAACTGCACTTTTAATCTGGAGACTAGCTGAAGTACAACTCTGAAGACAGCAAGCAGATTTAAGTGCTGAGTATCAGAAAACAGATGCAATGGGATTTTCAAGAGTTCAAAGCACCAAAAAAGTTTTATCAGCTGCAGCAGGAGAAATTAAGCCAGCGCTATGTGCTTCTGAACCCCTATCTCAGACGCTTTACCCAGCTAAAGTTTTATATCATGGCTCTTGGAAATTAATGAAGAAAAGTTCTTTTCTGCAGGTATCTCCACCCACCTTAGTCATGCAGTATAAGTAAAGACACCTGTAGCTGAATGTAAATAAGGCCATCTGATAAGGCCATGTGTGACAGGAATTTTTAAACACTGGAATGGTGGCCTCACAACCTCACTCTGCAGAGCTGGACTCTGGTGTTTAACAGCCACAATTTCACTGTGTTATAACACCTTCTGGGTTGTGATAAGTGACTCACTTGCCAAAATATTTCTGGCCAACATATCCAGTTTGGCAGTGTGCAGCGGGTGAAATTAGTCTTTTCTCAGGCAGAACTCCCTCCATCTGGAGGAGCAGAAATGAAATGTAAAATATTAGCCCACATTTTGATGCCTTTTGTGCAGTGCTTGAACTTTCTGAGTTTTTAGGTTTCAGATGAAACCGGTTGCATGTTGCTGGGAAAGGGGCTGACAGTTTGTACCCCTTAGATCAACCAGTAGCCTAGGAAAATCACTTTGCCTCCCTTAGACTTCCAAAGTGCAGGCAGACACAAAGCAAACTCTTCCCCATTCTTTCCAGGCAAGCATGTCCAGTCTCAGATTTAATCAAAGTGTTAATCCTAGGAGATTTACACAGTAAGATATTGTATTCAGCTTTGAACATGAAACTACTAAGTGCCACAAATACCCGTTGCCAGTAATATGTTCCCCAGGGATCCTCAAAGAAGCAGACTGTGGAATGAATAGGCTAATTATTGCCCTCGGTCACACTTGTGCAAGCTCTGCTAATTCAGATAACTGAGCACCTTAAACCGGGGGCACCAGGAGTGAGAGTGGCTGGAAAATGTTAATGTGACTGATAACACTACAAATATTTAAAGGAAAAGTCTTCTGTTTGGAGTTTTCAAGTATTTTGAGTTCTTTCTGCCTCCTTTTGACAGATCCTGGCAGATGTTTGCTGTAATAAACATTGCTAAGAAATCAGTGGTCATTAACAGTAAAAGATAAAAGTTATTACTTGGAGGCTCTATTTATATGCAAGACCTAGTTATCTATTTGGTATGAACAAATAACTGTGTACCTCATCTTGAGATGAAGGGATCACATCTCTTAACAAAATAGAGACCAAGTCCTGCACCCACCTTGGACCTTGCCCCATAGTGTCATATAGTGCTGGCTATATGTAATGGCCTCAGATCATCCCTACTGAATGTTTGCTAGTATGACTTTATCATTTTATATGTGGGATGGTTTTCCTGGCTTGCCTTGGAGCAGGACCTAAGATTCTCTCAGCTCTGGATTTGTGTATGAAATGGTTTCTCCTGAATAATAGCATGGTGGAAGAAATGCTCCCCATGCACTCATGCAGGGGTGTTGGGGCCCATTAATTCAACTTGAGCCTGCATAAGTCATCCAGAAGGGTTTCTTTTTAGTGAGAACAATGAACCATATATTTTTTTCACTGTTGTATTCCTTTTAATCTATTTATTTTTTCCTAGAGAGGCAAAGAAATTATAAAATTAAGGATCAGACAATATAGGGACTCATGCCATGGCCATCATGGGCAAAACCTGCCATGAGTGGGCAAAACTTCTTCATGCCTCAAAACGTGCTGAAACTGGAAGCAGGAGGTCAGAAGAGAGGCTTTGGGTTACTTTGCTGATCTCCTCAGTTATGTCACTCACTTCTAGGAAGAATAAGAATGCTCTGCTGCTGCAAAAACACATAGCTACCTGTTGCAGCTAAATAGGCAGTTTTCAGTGCATAGCCCTCTAATTCAATTTTGAAAAACATTACCTATTACTTACTCATTGCACAACAGTGTAGTAGAGTTTATTCATATCCCCAAACTGTTTCTTAGTGAAGTGTAGATTACAAACTTTTATTCTTAAATGTATTTTTTGAAACTTAATAGCCACAACTATATTGCTTTGTATATTGAAATGACTGCCACTTTAAATTGAAAATCAAAAACTGCTTTAAAGAAAAAATTATTACTTAAGTTTATCTATTAAACTGCTCTTGCTTTTAGTTTCTTGATACTAATATAGCTCAAGCCCTTGTGTCGTTGCTGGTTTTTAGTGTAAACTATCAAATATTCTATCTGACTCTCTGTAACTAAGTGTACAGATGTCCTTAATAGTGGAGGCAATTTTTCAAGAGTGACTGAGGCTATGTCTCTGCTAATCAATAATACAGATTTGGGGCACAGACTGGAACACTGGTTTGCTGTCGTCCATGCTGTTTACAGTGCTCGTTGAGCAGTTTTGGCTGCATCCAGCTAGCAATTCAGCTGTACAGAGGCAAGCTGTGCCAGGCTACTTGGCCTGAGGGCCAGATAATAGTTCCCTGGCATGTTGTGTTTAGTAGTATAAATGAAGCCTAGGATTACATACTTCATTTGTGTCTTTTGACTTACATGAAATGTTTATTATTTGTATATGAAAAAAACAGAGGCTGAACAGGGGCTTTCTGATCACCTCAACCACTATGACTATTTTGTCAAGTTAATGGGATTTCCCATTTGCATGCCTATGTATTTTGAATATTTTGAATTCTTCAGAACATAATGAAGAAAGAAGAAGACAAATAAAATTCCCCAAATGGAGCATTTAACTCCAGGTTTCATTGTGTGTATAACACTTATCATCTGCTAGTTACTTTAGCACTGAAAACATAGCTCATATTCATTTTCTTAATGAAATTCTGCCAGCAGTCTAAGTTTCTGTGAAACCCTGTTTCCACTGAAAGAAAATAAAAATGTTTTGTAGAAGCACAATTGCCTGCTTAAAATTTCAGTTAAATGCCAGATGATATTTCGAATGTTAGGAATAACAATCTTGATTTTACATTTCAAAATGCCAGTTTTTCCATTATGCATACACATATTTAACTATATAAAAGTGACACTAATAAGGAAAAATTAAACAAAAGATAATTAAGTTGGAAATGTTTGTTTCAAAGCTGCTAAGTCATTTGCTTTCGTTCTAATGCAAAGTTAATGTAATTTTGAATTGTGTGATTTTCTCATGGAATAGAAATACTCAGATTTGACTAGCTCTTCTAAGAATTTCAGAATCAGAGGGGGAAATGTTCTAATAATCATTTTAGAGGGAAGCTCTACATTAAGCTTTCAAATGTTGATTGTATCCTTAAAAAAAGATAATCTCCTTAATGGCAGCAACATGCAGAGGAAGAACTATATTCAAAACATCATCTAATTCTGGGGGCTCTAGCCAAGTGACATTTTTCACAGCTTCAGCCAAGTAAGGTTACTGATGGACAGTTTCTGCTTTTTCACTCATAAATGAAAGGGTCAGAATTAATGACTACTTTGGAAAACGTTCTCTGAATCACTAAGAAAGTGACTGTATTTATCTCAGTGTGGTGCTGAGTGTCTCCCCCTCGTCTTCCAGAGGTGTCAAGTCAGTCTCCTAAACTGTGAAATCAAATCCTGCTGACTGGTTACTGTGCCAGATACTAGCGATTTAATTATAACAACTAAACTTGGTACGTGACTAGAGGAGTACACACTTTCAGATCTTGACACATGCTCCACAGAAAACAATAAATAATGCCAAACACATGCTTCCTATTTGTCAGTAATAAAAGAAATGCTTGTTGTGATCCAGATATCAAGTGACAGTCCAAAAAATCCTTCAGTAATATGTATACATTCTCCAAACACTTTAAAACTACACTAGCAAACATGTCCAATGTCACACCAGCATACAGTTTATTAACTAGGTGAGGCTTCAATATTCTTTCTGTACAAATATTTTGTTGATGTTCTTTTTGCTTTGTTTTGTTTTTGGTTTTGGTTGGTTTTGTTTGGTTTCTTGGGGGGGGTTGTTTGCCATGGGTTTTGTTGTTGTTGTTGTTTAAAAAAGAGCTGGAGTTTCAAAATAAAATCAGTTTCCTTTATCACTCTGTTAAAAATTAACAAGCCAATTTATTCTTTGGTATAACATCACTGACGTTGGTGATTTTAAACCCTGGATGATGTTGGCCCATGAAGGAAATTGAAAAAAATTTACAGTAAAACCTGAGAAACACATACACATCTGATTCATTTCCGTTGCTGCTCACTCTTTGCTCAATGACCATTGAAAGATTCAATGCAACTTGCAAAAAAAGCCCCTATGGTCAAGCCCAGTTCCAAGCAGACTTCAGCCAATTCATATTTTCAGCCTGTATCAGGCAAATTTGATTTGAGATATTTGAGATATGGGATTGAAAAAAGATGTGCTAATTCACAAAGAATTGAATGCTCCGTGTGTAGCTTTATTAAAAAACTAAAATAAAAATATTTGAACTCCTAGAAACTAAACAGGCTTGTTTCACTCTATTATATTTAGGTATTTTGAAACAAGACTGATAATATGTACAAGAAATCACATCCAGAAGTGTAAAAAGAAGACCAGTAAAGTGAATACCCTGTCATAAGAATATGCAAGGTCAGAACCCTTTCCTTTACGATACTAATATATTGAAGGATGTCTCAGAAAGAGTTATGCTACATTTACCTTGGTAACTCTGAAAACAGTAACCTTGAGATTTTTAGATCAGCAGCCCTTCCCAGTGCTTTCCAACTCACCTAACTCCCGATTCAAATTTCTCAGAGATTGTATCATTGTACCTAAATCAGTGGTTGGAAAAGGTATTTGTTATTAAGAAGGAATAAACACTAATCAAACACTGTTGCAACAGTGAACTGCAAGGCCATCTTCAAATTTCAACTACACATACATTAATTAGTAAAGGTGACATTTCCTTAATATTGCATAATGACATTTTTTTACCCTTTAGCTATGCACTATCCTATGTAAATCTTGTTGACTTTTTTGTGAAACATGATATTGGCTGTATATCTGAAATGTAAACAAAAAAAATATTTCCAGTTCAGCAACACAAAATAAAATAAGTGAGCTCAGTCCTTTGGTCATCTGTTCTTTTGCCCAGGTGGAGGAAGGGATAGAAACCCTTGTGCTCACACTTTATGATACAGTTTGGGAATGAACAGCTAACACATTAATCCCATCTCTTCTTAAATAAAATTGGATGTCCTTTTTGCTGTGGTGGAAACTGTAACAGAGACTGTTTTCTTCTTCAGGTCCATAGGAAGCTGCATAGGCTCTCTGCTTGTCAGAAAACTGAGCCTATGCACTCAAACAGCATGTGAAATAAATCCAGTCTTTCTTCTAAATTTCCATCCTTTGAGTTGAATGTATTATTATGGATTAAATGTTCAGATTGCTTGCTTACAGTGATATTTCAGTATAAGTCTTGTGCGAATGAGAAATCAAATGAGTCCTGTTCAGTTCTGCCCACTAATAATGAACATTTGTGAGAGAAGAATTTGTCTCAGGCCTCAAGTCTGAATGTGGAAAAGCACATATTGGTGAGGCTCTAAGCACAGGCTGAAACAAAGTTTTGAACCATGAAGACAAGTTTCTCACTAACAAGGCAATCCAACACTAAACATATGAGATCTACCTCCTGGGTTTATTAGCTTTTTTTTCATTGAGGAGTTGATGTTACCACAAGGAGAAAGATGAAAGAAATTTGGTGAGCAGGACCAGAGCAAAAGAAAGGGGCAGTAGCTTGAGGCTGGTTAGTAGAAAGCAGGATGAAGAGGAAGAGAAACGAGAAAAAAATCTGGAAACCCCTTCTTTAGAGTAAATCTGATGCTCTTCATTCCTTTGTATCTGGCAATAAAACAATGTGAGTACAGTGGACTTGTGCTTGTTGAAGATTGTTTGGAAAACAACCAACTTTAGTATGACCTTCAACTAGGAGAGCACTTCAACACATGAGGAAACATTCATAGCTGTATTGACTTCAGGAAAACCTAAAGTGAAAATATGTTTAATGGCTTGCCTAACACAGGACCAAAATAAGGGACAGAATATATGCAACTGAAACTGTATGGTTTTTGTAGAAATTGGAATTCAGCTAAATAACTCATTGAAAACGCAGTATTTATCATGTTAGGCAGTGTCTACAGCTGGAAATCAATTCTGGAAACACTGAATATGCTTGATTTCCACTGAGATCAGTGAAAATATAAATCAAATTCTGACTTATCTATGTCATTTAGATCCAGACTTCTATCACGTTACAGTTCCTTCAAAGTTACAAGGGTGACAAAAATTAATTTTTTAATACTGACTCTGTAAAATTACTGTGCATTTCACTGAATTTATTCCTTTACTTACATATGGCTGCTCATAATCTCTGTCTAGAAAACCCCATATGCATAGGGTATCTTGTGAACTTTTTCACAAAATGGGAGATATTTTACTCTTAATTTGACAAAGGCATTATCATACTTTTCTGCCACAGAACTGTAGTACAATTTATGGAAAACCCCCATTGTTCTGGGATACATATATGCTGTTGAACTACCTATTATGACACTGCCATAAATATAATTTTTTCAGAATATGCAACAAATATGCTCACTCTGGACAGTCAAAGAAATAATGTCTGATACCGGTTAACTGTGCCATTCTAGTATTGCGTAAATAAGGCTGGAGTTTACATAAACAAACCAATTTTACTATACAAAACCAGCTAACAGTGCTGAGACATGTCTGCATGGATAACCACCTATTATTAAGTACATGCTTTTAAGGCAACTTCCTAACATGGATCTGCAATTAGACCTGGCAATACTTTTGATAAAGTGATGTTACATTTCTGCTCTGAGAATTTGCCCGTTTGGCACTATAATGTCTCTCAACTCCAATACTCCTAATGCTTAACACTTCTGTGATCATATTGTTTGCACAAGGGTCCTGAATCTATGAACTTTATTAACATATAAAGGTACAGGAAGCAAATTAAGACCATTTAAAGAATATGGATTGCTTTTGTGAGAGGAAGGGTTGCAAAACTGGACCCATTAAGGGCTTGTCTGCACTGCAACACAGTGTGCATAATTCAAGTCAATTAATTTGAACTAATTTAGCAATAAAAGCAATCTGAATTTAGTCTGAGCTCTTCTGAGGGTTTTAACTCAAAATTAATATCCTAGGTTAATGCTTATCCTCATGTAGTTAGTCTTTGCTATTATTTAAAATATTCATTAACTGTAAATAACCAACATAAGAGCACATGATGTTATGGTTTAAATGGAAGTGATTTTTTTCTCTCTTTCTGCCTTTGTCCTTTTCATACTTAAAGATGCTGACCTTAGTGTTGTCATCTTATTATTGCCAAACTGACAACTTAGCTATAGATGATGAAGAAATCGTTCAGGTAGGATCACAGTGATGTATCATGAACCATAGCAGTGTTTTTCTGGAAAATTTCATCTGAATAGCCTTGGCTATCCAAGTAACTTAAGTTATTAATTTTGTGGTGTTCCTGTGCTCACAGCTCTTAGTGTGATCACATTTAAATAATTCTTTGCAAAAATATATTAATATAAATTGTAATGTTTTCACAGATATGATTGTATCACTATCAGTCACAATCATCTAAAATAGATTTTGAACATGATTCAGGTATATTCTAAATATTTATTATGGTTTCTGAATGAATTTCTATGAGAAATCATATTTCTTATAGAGAATATAGGATTTTCTTCTTCAAAGAGTTCAAAACAATGCTAATATTTCTGTGTTTTCCCTTTTGCTTTTAATGAATTTTATAATTCCAAAATATAGCATACTACTAATGACTACAGCAATTCTCTCTTTGTGAACAGAAACAGGTGGACAAGTTTTTTTTTGCAAACTCATGATGAATATCTTCCATACAGAGAAATAGCAATAAAAAAACACTCATTTCACATTTAGACAGCAAATCTGTTCGTCTTTGGTATCACAGACCTTGACCTGAACCCAGAGAGGAAAAACATTGTCAATTTTGCAGCCTGACTGGCCTCCTTATTTTTCTTGTTCTAAGGTAGAGAATAATTTGGAATTTGTATTCTGCTCATCACTGAAACTGAGATTTGGATTCAATTACCAAAGCATGCATGTATTGCATTTTTTTTTTTTTTTTCAAATGAAAAGCATCTAGACTAGTCTTCAAGTGCTCCTTATGAAGATCTCAGGTTTCTCATTGGTCCCATGTCACATTTGCCTGCCCATATGGATGTCTTATTTTCAGAAGAGAAGAAACCTATATGACTATTTCATCCTTTATGTGAAACTAAACTATGAATTTTCACAACAGTTTGATATGTGAGAAATTCCATAAACTACCGGATTCACTTCAGCTGTTGCTTTATACTTTTTATAGAAAGACACATAGTAACTTTCAGGAATTTGTATGCCTTCAAATAATTGGGTATTGAACAGGTTAAGATTTTTATAAGCTAAATAGTAGTTAGGAAATTATCTCCTGCATGAGTACAGAGAACTCTAATGTTTGAAAAAACAAAGACTTACAAAGTTCTAGAACAGCTGTACACTGATTTCCTTTGTCCATCCTGTTAAGTAATAATTCTTTCTCATTTCAAAACCTGTGAAGAGCAAATTGCATGATCTTTTTAGATCAGTATGTAGTCAATCTTGTTGGACAGAAAAGGCAAGGCTTTTCTGTAAAAAAATTTACTCTGAAAAAAGATTACTCTGTAGAGTAACAACTGAACAAAAAGTTTACTTTTTTTATCTACACCTCTACTTTCAAGGATTTTTTTTCTTTACTTTTCATTCACTTTGCTGAATGGAAAGGAAAATGTTACTTCAGTCTCCTGATCTTCTAAAGGTTTTCTTAGGGGACACTGCTCCCTGTATAATGAAGGTAAGTCTATCAATAATGGTGTCAGAGCAACCCAAAAGTAGAAAAGTTATGTTGGAAGAGTCTATAAGATTATTTTGAAGACTGTGAACAATCTTCAAAAGAAAACTTATATGGTTTGTAAATCCATGGCTTCTAGGAGTCATCATTATTTCTACAAATTAAAGAATAAGCTGGATTTTTATCTATTTTTTTCAAGGTGGAATTAGAACAAAGCTTACAATGAAAATCTATAAAATCTCTCACTTTTATGTTTTGCTAAGGAAGGAATACCAGCATTTTTCCAGCTATCACTTTCTGTTTCTACCATGAAATTACTTGATGACACTAGCGGAGCAATACTGAATTGCAGCATACTACATAATTCTTAGAATATACTCTGTACCTAAGATAAAGAATAAATATTTGTCTGCATCTAGGTTAGCAAAAATACTTTAAAAAAAAAAAATTTTTTTTGTTGTTGTCTTGGTTGTCCACTTATCACTATTACCAACTCTAATACATAGGTAAGCTATGAGAGTTGTATTTGTGGCTGTTTGCAACTTGGAATATACTATGACTGGCTGTGGTTCATCTAACCTGGAAACTGTATAATTTTGTCAAATCATAATTGAGCCTAAATCCACCCTGGTGAAAACCTGGTCTTATTATTCAGGGGTCAGGGCTGTGCTGACACAGTTATACTGCATCAAGGCACAAATCAGCAATTCTTCATTCTTTGTGGATATATTAGATCAGGTCAGAGTTATCTCTGGAGTCTCTGTCATTGCCTAATTTAGAGGAAACCTATGTAATTTAGGAAAACATCAGGCTTATGCAACTTCAGGCATTCCCCAAGTATTCAATGAAGTGTAAGTAACCTCTTGTAAGTCTTGTGGATTTGTCTGTTAGACTGAAGTGTCTCAGTCCTGCCTAAAGCCTTCTTCATATACCTAACTATCTTTCCTACATCTGGCCCAAAGAATCTATATTCACAGCTGTACGTTATTCCCATCAATCAATAAATATCAGGGGGTTTTCTTCAACAGTGAAATATTTACCTATTTTAATTAAAGAATATCTAAAACTTCAAGGTACAAACTTTAGTGTCCTACAGAAGCAACTTCTTAACTATCACCTTCTTACCTGTCTTCTGCCTTTTTTTTTTTTTGAAAGCTCCCTGATTAACTGTTAATAGTATACCACACAGAATCTCTTAATAACATTGTTTTCAGCAAGCTGTGTGTATCACTTCTGGATATATTAATACAGCTCCTGTTTGAGAAGCTATAAAAAAAGAAAAAATTGAAAAAACTTATTTATAGCCAGGAATGCAAGATTTCTCTCAAGTGACTTAAGGTGGGCTATTCCCTGATTCGCTTGTTAAGTTTTTTTCATTAAAAAAAAAATCATGCATAGATTAAACATCAAATATCAATGAATCGTGTAATGAAGTGGGATGATTTCTGAGTCACTACTAGAACACCCCCATGATTCATATACTAAAGCTTAAGCAAAGCTGTTAGTGGCATGAAGGATCCTTCACTGCTACTGCACCAGCTCAGTAAATTTCTATGCGCTGTATTTAAAGGATGAGGTGTTTTTGTTCGTAGATCAGTGATGACCAAGAAGCAGTACAGCTCACGGGAAAGTTTGAGCATTTTGATCATTCAGACTGTAGAGCAACTATAGAAACTTCATTACAAAGAGCAGTGATGCAGCTAGGAAATGGGAGAGCCAAGAAAGGGAGCGAAACTTTTATAAATCTGTGATGATCAGAAATAGATAGAAATAAAACTCAGGTGGATAAGGATGGTGAGATAAAAAAAAAAAAGATCCCCAACTTTCCTTAGACCAGTGATAGCAGAGAACAGTTTAGGAAAATGGGATAGAAATTTCATTTTCCAAAAATGCATTTGGCTTTCTTGTCACTTAGGTCATTACTCTCAGCTAATGAAATCTTACTGAATAAAACCCAAAAGGTTTTATTTTGTGTATGTGTGTAATAGCATCTGTGATTTAAAATAAGAGAAAATAGAATTCCCATGAAGACAGATGTAAATTAGACTCTGCTGACCTATACTCCTGCCATTCTCTAGCTTTGTGCTCAGAAAAGTTCTAAGACACTAAAATGTTATAACCCCTATGTACAAGGGCAGGCAGTGACAGGACAAGGGGGAATGGCTTTAAAATGGTAGAGGGCAGATTTAGATTAGACATTAGGAAGAAGTTCTTTACTGTGAGGGTGGTGAGACACTAGAAGAGGTTGCGCATAGAAGCTGTGGCTGCTTCATCCCTGAAAGTGTTCAAGGCCAGGCTGGACAAGGCTTTGAGCAACCTGGTCTAGTGGAAGGTGTCCCTGCCCATGGCAGGGAGGTTGGAATTTGATGATCTTTAAGGTTCCTTCCAAACCCAAAACATTCGATGATTCTATGGTAAGGTTGTGTAACCCAACAATCTTTTAATATTAAGGACAACTGAATCTATTGTTTAAAACCAGGAATGCCTTATCACAACTACCTTCACTGTTGATCTGACTAATCAATTCTCAAAAATCTATGTATGGTCTTGCTGTTTTCTAAGACTCCTTCACACATTAAAAATAAATTGAACTGTAGCTATCATGAGCAGCTATTTCCAGTCTCACAGTAGTTAGACGCTTTTTTGATTTAGATATAAAACTATAAAAACTGCCTGCAAAAGTCAATCACAAAGGCTGAGTTGTGAACAGGAACTGTCACAGTTTCAAAACTATCAATACTGTATTCAGGATGAAGTACATATTTTTTCAGTTTAATGTATGCCATTTCGAAAGTGACTTAAACTAACAGGAGAAAAATCTCCCTTCTCTCTTGTAGAAGGATGGTATTTGTGATCACCACTACTATATCGATCTGGCTACATCTTTCTGCTGTAGCTGAAAAAAAAATCCTATGTGGAGAATTCTTATGCTGCTTTGCTTATGAAGTAGGAAAGAAGATAAACTATTATATGTATTCTTAAATACTTAAGATGTCTTCAGACATAATAACAGTAGTGACCTTCATGAACATCTATATAAACAGAGAAGGTAAACAAGAAATATCTTACAGGATTTTTATTTTTTTCCCTTTATTCTTGACCAAATTCCTGATTTACTTGTTCTCATTTGCTGGGCTAAGTGTTATTAAAGATATTTTTTAAACTCAAGGGCCTTTTAATCAACTTTACTTTTCAGAACTTCAGAAGGCTTAGGCTTCTCTAGTTGTTGGTATCATTCTGGAGCCAGCTGATCCACCTTAATGTTTTCTATTTGGGAGCTATCAATGGTCTTGTCTTGGTGCTTTCTTTAATCCTGAGGAATATATCCATCCCAGAGTATAAATATGCATTCTTATCTCCAGTTCCCATTTGCATTGACCTTAGACCACTCTCTGCACTGTATGAAAAAGACATCTCATTACTATTATGTGACTGGAAAATGGATCCACCCTCTGGAATTGTTTTTTTTGGAGAATAAGACTGCAAAGTAATTGGAATAAGGTTTTCATGACAAGTCAAATAAACTATGGTATATAACATCCTCTATGAGCTCTTTAATTCTTGAGTAAGTTCTCAACTTCCCTGAAGTTAGTGCAAAATCTCCTAGAGACTTCAGTGGGATTAGGATTTTGAACTGGTTTTGGTAAAAGATTAAATATGTCAGTGTCTCAAAGGCATAATAAGACATGAAACTCATCTCATGAAACACAGCAGATTTTGATAACAAGTTAACATTAACTATAATATTTCACTATGACAATAATTCATACTTGCAGCTTGGTGACCTTTCTTAATATTAAATTAGACTATTTTAATACGTAGTCTGTAGCATTTTATCAGCACCTCTGATACATCAATGCAGCATATCATAATAAACTTCCAGTGTTAAGTTTTTTTTTAATACATGTTTTAGCTATGCCTATAGATATCAATAGGAATGGAGTCCAAGCAACCGAGTAAAAGATCTGGTCTTAAAAGATATGAGAGTATACTTTACCTTTCACTGCTTGAAGAGCTCTCTGTTATTTTTATTTTCCCTCATTTTATTAACTCATCAGATCTTCTACATTAAATGCAAAAAAAGAAGTTGCTTGCAGACTAATGAACAAGCCTTGCCAAATATAAACTTACAGAATTATTCATTTAGCTGGTTCATATTCATAAGGAAACTACTGTGGAGTTCTTATTAGCAGCCAGTTGCTCATACTTTAATAAACTACTCATCAGTGTTGATCTGAGACATATCTTTCCGTTTTTATCCTGTAACACTTTGAGCAATGCTTAGTAGATAATTCCAGTCTCTTAATCACAGAGTTGCTCCGATGTGCAACAGACGATCAAGATCACCAAAGCAAGAGACAATGATGTACAGTAGAACCAGCCTCTGAACTCACATAAGAAAACTCTGTCTATGCTTACATATGCCAGTTAGGAGTTGTTAGATCATGTGGATCACAGCTGTTATAATGAATCTTCAGTACATGGCAAGACATTTGGGGATTTTGACAATTTTAGTGGGTGGAGATTTTGCTGTGTTTGTTCATCAATATTTATGTGAATAGGTTAACACAGGTAGTTAAAAAAAAATAAAATTCTCTGTTGATATTAGCTTTTTTCTAAGTTTTTCTCTGTATGCTTTTACAGATGTCAAAGAACCCCTCTACTAGTAACGCCCTTTCTGGCTGGGACTCCATCTTTTTTCGTAGTCTCAAACCAAAAGGAGTCCCATAGCTGCCATAAACTCAAATGTGATTCTTGACTTTGAGCACCATTTTTAGGCACTGCTGTTGTACAGAATTAAATGCTAATCAGCTTTTTGTAGGCCAACATGTTTATCTGCACTTTTCAGCAGACCAGAACTCCATATGGTTTTCTTTCACAGTCTTTTATAGAGCTATTTCTGAACTCCTACTCCTGTGATTAAAACCAAAGAAGTTTAACCAGACTACACTAAATAGTTGTTTTTTGCCAGCTCTGCCCTGGCTAAATACTCTATAGGACTGGTATCTGCTCCTTTAACTTGCACTTAGTACTTCTATGCACTAAGCACGAAGAAAATGATCTCATCAGAAGAGGTCTGACATTCCAGCAAGGCTTGTGCAAGGCTTTCAAAATAGGAGCATATGTTTTCCTGATACATATTTTGTGCCAGAAAGGGTGTAATGAGTCATCACCTCTGTAATATTTAATACCTCAATTAATGTAAAGCCTCTTTCAACCTTTTTGCTGCTAGTAAACCTGTTACACTTTTAAATAAAATATTTATCTGACCAGCATTGCCAAAATATGCTACTTAGTCAGCAATGTGGGTGTGTTTTTCCTAGCTGGTCACCCTAAAAACATTTACAGTGCTTAATGACTGACTATTGAAAAGCTGTATGCATAAATTTCTTTCTTGGCATTTACATGGGGTAACAATAGCAATAATTAATATGCAACAATTAAATGCAACCATTCAAAATGCAAAACCCCTATGGTTACTGATAACGACTTGAAGTCAGTGGGAGGTTTTCTCCTAACTTCATCCAGTATTGGGTCAGGCGAAAAGGAACAGGTGTTACTTTGTGTTAATAACATCTGAGACCACTGATATAAAAACATGACACAGCAGCTTTGCGATGAGAAGTGTATTTTTTTGTTTGAAAGAATTGCAACAAATTGTTGGTTGCCCAACTCTAAATTTGTAGTCTACCTGCTTGTAACATCTGCCTGAAAGTTAATTTCTGTACCCTGACTGAGCTGGAGTCTTGAGGAGTCAGTTTTTTCACTGTGGGCTGATTGGTGTTAAAATGGCCCTATATCTAAGGACTTAGGTTACAGAGCTCATCATGCAATAAACCAGATTTCAACCGCCTAAATGCTTTTCTTCATACACTAGGTTATAAAAGAGAAATTTAAATGATTTGTTGCCTAATATTTTTCACTTTTTACTGTGTGTCATAGCAATGTACCTATATCATTATACTGATGGGACCCAACTTTTCACTGCCTGTTTAATCAGATGCTCAAAATAATCCATGGTTTGAACTTCAGGAATTCAGAAGAGACATGTCTGAGATAAGAGTACATATAAACATTTTGGGCAGCAACATGGCATGGCCTAGTGTACAAATCTATTTTACAATATGTCTAATCTTAATTTCTTCAGTGGAAATCATGATTGCACAGTATGAAAGTCTGTGTAGTAAATTACAACCTTTGGATTGAATCTGGAACTAAACAAAGTGCTACAGTGGTGGCTTCACTGCCCCTTTTAACTGGAAGAGGAATATAAAAAAAAAAGTAGTACATATAACATCAGTGTTACCACTGTTTCTATGGGACAAGCTCTTACCTGAAGGACTTGGCATTTCAGCTTTTCACACTTAATTTTAATAATTATTGAACATCTTTATACAGTGAATAATGTCTTTTTCCTAAACTGCATCTACACATTTCCACCAGTACTATCTTGTTTTCTGTATCATTATGTGGTCATTATGGTCATTATTTAAAGATACTATCTTGTTTATGCTGAAACAGAATCTTCTGCAGCATTTAGTAAACGTGTTTTACTAGTTTAAGTGACTAAAGTGACTTCCAACATTGACTAAACTACTTTTTTGTGTGTGTCCAGTTTTGAAATTTCTGTTTGAAATGACTTCAAAACTGCCTGCTTGTCATGAAATCATTTATGCATCCATTTGCAGATTGACTTGATAAAGTCTCTACTTTCTGCCATTCCATTATTGTGTCCATGTTAACAAGCCTCTAGTGAAACTTCAAGACCACAGCCTGGGAAATAGGTTTTGGACATTACCTAACACTGCGTTGAATAAAATGAAATTCAGGGTAAGCTTTTCTCTTAAATTCTTTAAGATTTCCTCTGTATTTTCATGAGATTTGTAAGAAGCTAGGCAAGCCTTATGAAAAGGTGTAATTATGTAGTTTTGTCCTTTTTCTTTGTCTGTGCTCTGTGGGCAACAGCAATAAGTGAAAGGTGAACAGAAACTTTTCTGGTAACAGAATAAGTATTGGTATTAGGTAAGGAAAACTATGCTTTACCTTCTATTGAAGCCCTAACCTACAATATCACGTTAGCCAGCTGGATGTGTGCTGTGTAGACCACAGACCACAGATTCATGCAATGTTTGCCCTCAGCTATAAGATGAAAAAAAACTGAGACACTCTCCACACTCAGCTGTTTCAGCTACAGTCACGCATGATGTGTTATGCAATATGGGCAAAGATTTGCCCTGGAGCTTATTGATAGAGCAATCAGATTTTGTAGTCCTAATAAATGAAGAGCAGCAGTGTTTTGTAGTGTACCAGTTTTCCTGTATTATACAGGTTGCAATCAAGATCAATGTAAATCTGACTTAGGCTGTCAACAATATGAATTCTGCTCTTTTTTTTCCCTCTGCATTCTGTCCACACCTTTAAAATATAGGGCATCAGTAAACTCTAAACCATTGTGTGGGCTGTGCAATGCCATATAGAGGCTTTGCAAGACCTACAAAGAAAAGTAAAGTTCTGAGCCCCATTTTTCCCTAGAAATGATCATGGTGAAATGTTCTGTCTTTAAGTTTTGCTTTTTGTACTACTTTTAGCCACTTTGGATAGAAGACAGATTGTATTCCTGTACTTTTTAAAGACAGGTCCAAAGTCCCGTAAGAATTAACATCTACCCATTTCATCCAATGTGCAAAAAAACCTACCTTTATTACCTGAACTCTGGACTGCTTCAGAGAAAAAATGTACCCTATGTGTAAGGATAAATAAATTAGAATTTCTACTCAATCAGTTACTCTGTATTAGAAATAGATAAACCCAGGCTGTCAAGAGATTCTAAGAAACTTTCGTATGATGGAGAAAGGTTAGCAGCTTTATTTCAATTCTTAAAATATGTTCAAGGTAGAACAGTTAATGCTCAGGAGAAATTAGAGAAATATAGACTAGCAGAGCTAAGCAGAGATTAAAAAATTAAGTATTTCCATCATCAGTTGTAGGTGGTCCTTTCATAACAGCACACTATAGTGGCAGAGGGTCTTGCACATGTCCCTGCAAACTTGTGTAATTAAAACAGTAAAGTTACCGTTTTGAAAGTGTAAACAATAATTCTGCTTCCAAATCACAATGACTAAATCCTGACAGCTTGTCAACGTATACTCAGGCAGGGTACATGTGCTGGCTGTGGTCAACACATCTGCCTCTGCTTCCAAGGAGGTTACGTAGAATTGTCAGGTTTAGTCCAGGAAGCAAGGGACAGTTTTGGTCATGCAGCTGTCAAGCCATCACATCAATAACTGACTTAAAATCAGCTTCTCTTTTAGGAGATATATCTTGTGTGGGATATATTATGGGTGGGAGGGATGACAGCAAGAGAGGACTGTGAACAGCACAAGTGCGAACATGCAGGAGGTAATAACTGACCAAAAGAGATTAAAGAAAGCAATTCAGATCAGCCAGTTTTGTTTGTAATAGCAATGACAAGATGTCGAAAACAGGAGGCAAGTCATATGAAAAAATCCAAATTCCTACAGGAAGCCTAAATAAAGGCTTGTCTGTATGCCCACAAGAGGAAATAAAGAAGAAAAGCTCCAGCGATTTGTAGGAATTTACACCTGTTGGGCATTTGGCTTGACATCAGACAGAAGTTATATTCTATGGCCCAGCTTCCTATTGCCCCATCAAGGCTCCACCAGACAGGGTTGTCTGAGTTCTGTTCTTTTGCAAATTAAAATCCTCAGCCCATGCAAGACAGACCTTTCTCAGCTGTCTTTTCCTTTCCAAGCTCCACCCTTCTTTGAATTTCAGCTTGTTTTAAGGGTGAGTGTAAACAGACATTTAAACCAGTAACAGGTGTTCCCAGAGAGACGTGTTTTTGTTTCATTCCAGGAGGATGAGGTTTGTGACCATCCACATTTCCTTCCCTTATAAGAACAGGACCCTCCAGGCAGGAAAGTTGTACCAAGCCAGTGTCAGCCAGCAAAAGCAAAATTCACTAAGGGGATTCAGAGTATCACCCCAGACAACTTTGTGCAGAATAATATTGAGAACGGTCATGAAAAATATTGGCCTGACATCTGCAGCTTCCCACATGGGCAGTTAGTGCTATGTGCTGCACAGGCAAATGAATGCATGAAGAGGAATGGGCTAATATTCCCCTAAATTTCCTCTCTCCTGCAGTTCTCTTCAGCAATTCCATCTCTTACCTGTGTGTACAGGACACCAAGACTATAACAGGCAATGGGTACAGTCTTCGTCTCTTTGTACCAGAGCAAACCCAAAGTCCTTATTAAAAACAGGAAGGCTGGGGGCACAGCTGAGAAAAATGTCATGACCAAAAATAAGTTGGGTAATATACGGGTGAAAAAGAAGGAGCTGTCACTAAACTATTGATTCTTCTGAAGTTTTAGCATTTCTTTGACTATATAATCAGAAATTTCACCTTTGATCTTAGAGTAACTGTAGATCTGCAAATCCACACTTTCCCCAGAAACAACCAATATATTCATGAAAAAAAAACCCCACCCTATGTATTTTGATAAATTTTCACTTTCACCAATCTCCTTTCCTCTCCCCATCATTTTATGCAAAAATTCTCTATGAGGCCTTTCCTTCTGTTCTCTTCCTTGGATAGGACTAATCCTCACCCTACTGGAGCCCTTGGCCATGTTCCATCACCACTACCCCCAGTGCATTTTATTTTAGTCACTGGACTTGTTGCTGAAATAACAGTCTCTGTGCAATCACCATTATTTTTGAACTTTCCACCTTCCCTCATCACTTTAAAGATATTTTAGTAGCACAATAGCTATGCTTCTTTGCAGGGAAACTAGCCTTTTTCCCTCAGTCAGTCTGGATACTTTTGGGAGTTCCTCTCAGAAATCTTCTGCAGATGTGAGCTCAGCTGCTAAGAATGGCTGGGCATGGCCCCAAGTTTTTAAGTCAGCACATGACCCTTCCCAGAGAGAAGACCTCCCGTCTGTGTCCCAGGCTACATCTCTCCCGCTAGAGTCAACCAATGCAAATATGCTCTGCCGAGAACAAACCCACTGGGACTGGTTCCCATCCACTGCTGGGGTACATGACTACATGACTACCTTGTGTGAACTTTGGCTACTAGCCTTTGAAAATTGACTTGGCACATAGCTTTTACCTAAAAGCCTGACCTAACTCCTTGGTAAACATTTAGCAATCTAAACAACTTGAAACAGAGCCCAGTCCAAATGGCTTACCAAGGAGGAGCCAAAAATAAAACAACAAAACAAGGAGGAAGGAGAAGAAAGAGAAAAAAAGAATTGTGTATGTCCTTGTCCCATGCACAACTTCCACTGGATCTAGCTTCTTACCCTTAGACATCAGGGAAAAGAGAAATTTATTATGTCAGCGAAGAGAGAAGCTGGTTCTCTGCTTTGATTCAGGCCAGATCCAAACGAATCTAGAAGTTTCCAGGAAAGCTCTTGCTGGCACTAATCTCCTTTCTTCAGGTTTTAGCGTCTGTGGCTCACAAAACCTTCCTCTTGTGGGGAAAGATCATGTTCTTTGGAGAACTACAATAATTATTGTAACGAAAACAAAGAATGTATTTTTGTTTATTTTTCCTAATGGCCCTGATCCAGCCAGGTTTTGCGTGCTGGTAACAGATGTTTCTCGTGAGTGACCCAACATCTGGCACAAAGATCTTCTGTTGTAATTGTTATAATGAAAACACAAAAGACTGTAGCGTTAGACACGAAGAACTGCATTTTTTTTTAATGGGTCTCCTACTTTGAAGCCATGAGTGTGTATACTGGGTTTGATCCAAAGCCTTTGAAAGTCAACAGAAATTTTCATAGATTTCAATGTGTTTGGGTCAGTATTTTTAAGAACCACTGGATCTAAATGTACAAAGACAAAAAGAAAACTGCTGATCTTTACAAAAGCAGTGATTTTATTTTAAGAAGAAATCACCTTTTTTTTGGTGTGCAGATTTTGTTCACAAGTCTTCCTGCTTCAAAATCTTGATGGAAAACAACACAAATCACAAATCACTTTAGGTAGGCTCATTATGCAATGCAGAATTTGTGTGAGCAAAAGCAATACAAAAGACAATTTTTTTTTGTTTGTTTTGGCACAATTAGTAATCAAAGAATGATCTCTTGCAGTGTCAACTGAAAGTCTCCTGCAGAAATAAGTTTTAGTGTCTCTGTTCTTAAAACAGGGGTCTTCTCATGAAAATGAATGGAGTCAGTTCTCCCTGAAATTTAGAGGCAGGGTGCCTCAGAATTTTGAAACAAACAAACCAACAAACCAACCAACCAGAAAACAAACCACCCACAACATTCCTTTGTCTTTTTTAAAGTCAAATGCTACTCTCACGTGCACTGAAGATAACCATACCATGACTTCCCTGTCTTTATATTTAATTTATAAGCATAAATATACTCTCTCTAAATGTAGTTACTCTATACTATTCCTCCTAAGGAAGCAGAAAAGAAGTGTGGAAGAGAGAAAGAAGATGGGGATGAAGGGAGGAAGGAAGGAAGAACAGAAAAAGAAAAAGGAAAAAAAAAGAAAAAAAGAAAAAAATAAAGAGAAAAAGGAGAGATAGAGAAAAACAAAGAGAAAAGGAGAAAGAAAAAGGAAAGAAAAGAAAGAGATCCATACAAGGTAGTTTGACTGACAGCCAGCCCATGATTCACTTTACAAGCACTACAGTACTAAAATCTTCACTAATATTAACATGCATTTTATTCCTAAGTAAATTAAGTTCCCATCAAAAGCTGTTACTAAAGCAAATGTAATTGAAATGTATTAGCTTTTTATCCAGAGCTCTTCTCCTATACAATTCCATCCCTTAAGCATATTTTTGTCTTCTTTGCCTTTCAGAAGTTTTAATGAAACGTCTCATAGGCACAAATAGTACATTTCCTTACCTAATATAAACACAAAAGACTTTTTGCTTTGGAAACAAATGTAGGGGAACAGCTGTGCTGATGAGCTACTCAGAGCTCCTATTGAATATGCAGCTGCTTCTCTCTGTCCTCAGAAAACTCCTGGCTTGATTGACAGACAGAGATAACCGCATGGAAAAGGAGACCAGATACCAGTCACAGGCTTAAATCAGAGCTGACTTAAATCTACAGAAATGATGATTCTTATTTTTAGCTGCTGATGTGGCAGCCATTTAGTTACAAATCTGAAACTTCTGCCAAGCAGGTACAAATCCTTCTCCCCAAAATTTAAACCGCTTTAAATTTATTCAGGTTCAACTAGTAGAGTTGCAGTCTTAGCTTCTCAATCTTAGCAGAGAAAGTTAAAGAAGGAAATAAGCTTATTTATAACTATCATTTTTTTCAGGAATGAGCTATAACATTTAGAAATGTTTTCCACGCTCTTGTTTTCTTTGCGGGACTGCTTGATAGTGTGGTTTCATTAGAAAATTAAGTCCACCAGGCAGGAATATATATAAAAACATACTAACTATTATCAAAACAGTGATTTTTGACCTGTTCCAGTCTGAAAGGTGCATTTCAGATGTTGGGTAGGATAATGACACTACGTGTCTCACCACTGCACTCTCTGGTGACAGGAAACACAGGACACATCAGTCTTTGGGATGTGGTCACTAAGTCTAAATGCCCTTCTCATATCAGTTTAGCAAATCGTGCAGGAAATAGATGTTGTTTGCCACAGAAAACTAGAGCTTTCAGACATTCAAGTCATACAGTCTAGATCCTAGATAGCATTTATATTTTTATAATAGCAGAGCATGCAGACAGCCTGTCCTTTTGGGTGCGTAGCTTATATCAAATGCAAAGTGGATTAGGTTGTTTCTCTGAAAATTTAAGAGTCCTAAATACTATATTTGGTGCCTAAATAGTTTACTGAATTGCTGTCTTAAGATATGACTTCTTTTGTAGAAAGACAAAATCATTTATTTGTTTTCTGTAGCAGCTGCAGACCTATTACTCCACCCTGAAAATTGGTATGATGATGATGATTATTATTATACAAATTGGCAGATAGATAGGAAGTACAGTGGGTACTTGAAATCATAGAGGCTGCAATCTAAACTAGGAAGAGAATTGGGAACACTTCAGAGCTGATGGGTATGGATAAGTGCCCTGCCTCCAAACCAGAGTAAGCTTTCTCCCTCTCATCTATTTTCTATAGGGTGGTTACCTGGGAGAGCTCTCTGGATGGAAGCCATCACATGCTTCTACCAGATTTCTGATTCAGGGCATACTGTGGTGCACGCCTGCAACTTGGTTTAGATGCAGTTGAAATTAGTGTTCTGGCTACATTTCAGATCTGCACTGATAGGTATCTGTCTGACCACCCATGTAGGGGTACTGTCACCAGCGGCTTATCTCAGCATCGCCACATACAGCCTTTCAGCACTACCTATGGGATGTGGACCTTGTTTGCCTCTGACACCTGTTTCAATTTCTCTGTCCTACATTGAAAATAATTTCATATTTCTTCTGACATAGACCTTTGTATTTTTAAATTTTTTTTTTTTTTAATTTTTCACAATTCACATTACTTTTGCATGATTCCCTTGATTAATTTTATTTGTTTGAATGTTAAAGAAGGTATTTTATTATTGCCTTAAGGGAAGGAAAGCTGCCAACGAACATTAAACATGCTGTGGTCCAGTCCTTGCACAAGAAACCATCATTTGATGCTAACTAATTTACCAGTCGGTCCTGGCCTTAGAAGTTCAGTGCTTTAGGCAAGATAGGTTTATTGGGGTTGTTTCAAGTTTTCTTGCCACACACCCAGCTAAAATATTTCAAAAGCTCATAGATGTATATAAATATATGTGTGTGTGCATGTACTGGTATGTGATCATAAGTGCTATGCACATATATGATCACACATACACACACACATTATGCCACGTATCTAAGTATCTGAGACAGCCACATCATAACTAACTTAAACATTTTTACCCACCCCACATTGCATTACTCTTTGCTCCATATCCCTGGATCCTTTAGGACAGGTCTTGGAAATCAAATACACATCTGAGCAGCCTCAGACAATTGTCACATTTTCTTTTTTATGTGGCCATAAAACATTTCTGTCTTCCTTTCCTAGGACAGAACACTGTCAGAAAAACTGGGTCTGGTATGCAAATACACATCTTAATCTACACTTCATTAGTTAAAATAAAAAAAAACAACAAACAATTACTTTCCAGCCCTGCAGAACCAGAAGTATGAGGTTTGTCCTGCTATAAAGATTATATTCCAAATTTCAAAAGGGGTGTAATAACCAGATTTTCCAAGCACATCAATGAGTTAAATAAGCACACCTTTCTCTGTATATGTACACCTAGAGTTAGGTTACTTTGTGGTCCACTACTTCAACGCTGACAACCTATAAGATAGGGTATGCTTGGAATAAGATTTTTGGATGTCTTTCTTCAATTACAGAAGACTATATTTCTATTAAATACAAAACAAGTCAGTCTTCATGTGGTCTGAATGTTTTGCAACTGATTTTATTTTGGAAATATCAAAACCATTAGACTCTAGACTAAACTCCAAGTGATCCATTTTTACAGGTTATATCACTTTTTGAAAGCCATCTACAGTCAGTTTTTTAATAACTTGAAAAGACAGAGGCATTAAGCAAAACTTGGAATCTCTAAACAGTATCTAAGGAATAGTTTTCTACAAAATCTACACCATATGGAGAACACAAAGCTGTATAATATGGCAGAAAGACAAGACATAGTTACCTATCCAGGTAACTGAATTTGGTACCTGAATACTGTAACTGAGAAAATGCAAAAGTGAAGTCTATTAGAGCCAGTGAGGCTACTCACATGCTTAAAGCAAAACAAGTGCTTAATCACGTTATTGAGTTGCAACATTCATCCGTCTCAGATGCATAATTTATACTTGACTTTATCAGAATTTATAGATGTCTGCATTCAAAATCTACATCA
Source organism: Pezoporus flaviventris (assembly GCF_033815535.1). Lineage (NCBI taxonomy): Eukaryota > Metazoa > Chordata > Aves > Psittaciformes > Psittacidae > Pezoporus > Pezoporus flaviventris. Next base: position 7,387,134 of record NW_026892551.1, read on the forward strand.
TACCTGGTCATGTTCTTTTGTATAGGTCTTAAAAATAAATACAAAGTACTCCAAAACACAACCCAAAAATATCTTCACGTCCTTTCTGGTGAAACTAGTTTATATTCTACCCTCTATACTTCCAGTTGAGTATTTTCATTTCTCCTTATATCAGTGCTCTATGACCACAAGAAGAAACAGAATTAATTACTCAGCTTGTACAAACAAAATGCAGATAGCTATTACTGTTTTGCATTTTAATTGTTAGGAGCCCTGAAACTGGGTGCATTTTATGTGAGTTATTTTGCTTAATAGATAATTTTACTGTTGTTTTATTTTTAAAAATGTAACAAAACCCCACAATTATTTCTATCTTAATCTATTTGTGCACTCAGTTGCATCTTTATTATAATATATATAAATATTGATCTGCTAAGGAAGGAAAATGTGCATTCATTTTAACATTTTAATTTGCCATTGCCCTGGACTTTTCTGAACTAGGGTTACAACACATCTCCTTGTTGGTAGTCTAACCGACTCAATCTCTACTTAAGAGTTTTTTGTTTTATTGATTCAGTCTCCCAGCGCTTGTAATATGATAAATATGTGGAAACTTGAAAATGGTATCTTGTTTACATGGCTATGCAGCTGCCAAAACAGCTGCCATTTCAATTTTTTAACAGGGAAACAAGGGCCTCTTATCTGACGTGGAAGACAAATAGACTGATCCTTCTGTTCATTTTTAGTGTGTCTCAAACACATTTAATAACACAGACGAGCCAACATTTAAAAAAGATATCAGCCACTATGCATAACATTGAAAAGCTTTTCTAAGAGTTAAAATAATTTATTTTCTTGTGTAAAATCATTTTTATGTATCAAGGTTACAAGGAACTGAAAACTGTGGAAGATGGGAGTGCTTCCAAAGTGTCCAGCACTCCCCTAAAACTGTATAATTTCTGTTCAGCAGCTATCAGAAAAAGGAAAAATAAAGCTGGTGTTGATAGGTCCTGGTGGATGCTGGTTGTTTCCATTAGAAATAAAGTTTAATCTTTTTGAAAAAGAATTATGTTACACTGAATGAAAAATCATAAATTTAAATTTTATTTGAAAACATTTATTTTCAATAACGTTATCACTATTAACAGCAAAGTGGTCTAAAAGCCAAAGCACTCTAATTAGTGCTGCTCTAGATAAGAATGTGGTTGACTCATAATTAAAGCAAATAAAAAAAAATAAATGTGGTTTTGAAACAAGGTATTTGATAATTTTCACAGAAAATTTTGACAATACAAATATATATTCAAGAAATATCTTGCTTTTCTTGAATGAGCAGTTATCAGTGGAAAGATATTCACTGAGATGTTCAAACTCCAGAACTGAGCATTCTTGGCTAGGAACAAAATCAGTTATAGCTTTGAGTGCTCAATATCCTACAAAAGGATGCAGGACCAAAAGGGAAGTTCCATACTCTGTTGGAGGAAATCAGCGTCTCTTTACTGCCATAGAACAGCAGAATAATTACCTAATCTTCCTTCAACTGCTAGATTTAGGATCAATATTTGCCAAAACATCTCCATGGGAGCACAACTTGAATTACTTTTGTTAATATCAGAATACACAGGCTATATACTCCTTGTTTCTGAGGAATTAATACAGATGGTTTCAGTATATTTTAGAGCAAGGCTCAGTGGCTTTCAAATCATGTCACACCTTTCCCATACTTTTCCAAATCTGCGATGAGTTAAGTTTTATTTTGCCAACCTATCATCTCTAAAAAGCCAAGGATTAGGAAAAAAAAAACAAACCAACAAAATCTTTACTAAGATTTCCCATCAAGATATATTTACATATGAAGTATACTTCTTTTATATCTATGAAGATGTAGTTTAACTACCTGTCTCTGGCTCATCTGAATTTAGCTCCCATAGAACATGCTGTTGAAGTCTTTCAGCTTCTTCATTTTATTTCAATGTAACTTTAAGTAGGAGAAACAGGTTATTAGCTGCACCAGTTTCAGATATTTACTTTTTTTTAAAGAAAAGATTATTTTTAAATTATTAAATTTGCTCCCTAATCAAAGTTACAATAAAAATTAATGAAGCAGACAAGAATTTATAATTTACTTTGTAAAACAAATGTAGTAATTTAAGAATTGGTGCTATCATGCACTACCTTGTTTAAATTTAAAATCTTTTTGAGTAGAATGATATGTTTTCCTATAATCACCTTTCTTAGTGTATTTTATATATATTACCAGTAATACAAAACATAAATAACATCCCTTCCAGTGACCTGATAACGTGTTGGTTTTTTTTTCTGTAAAGAAACAGAAGGATTTATTCCTTGAAACAAGATGTCCATGTTATATTTTTATGAAACTAGTCACAAAGAAATGATATAAGAAACTGTAGACATTCTTCCTACTCTACATTTTCAAAAATATAAGTTATCTTTTAAATAATAAAATTCAGCATTTGAATCTATTGTCTGTGCTTTTTTTCAAAGTATGACCTAATCTGGTGTCCTGTCATTGTTTTGGCAGAGCATGAAACAGCAAATATGTTAAGTTTGAGTGGTTTCCTTCAATGTTATTCTATCAAACTGGCAATTTCCGAAAGGATTTGGAAAGGGGTTTGCAATTCCTTAGACACCAGGGAGGTCCAGCAATGGTTGCCAAGATGATCTGCAGCCCAAGCTGGTCCTAATATCTGAGCACATAAAAACATTCTTTTTACTCCAATTTATTTTTAGGCCTAATCTTAAGCAGATTTGAGAAACCTTCTGAGTATCCACTGTTAGTATTTCAGGATGTAAAACCTTGATATTAGTATTTTTATACTTCATGGCACACAAGAAAAGTACACATTGCTTTCTCAGAAGGTTTTTAAACAGTAAAATTTTAATTACAAAAATAAAACCTCTCTGAGTAAAAAAGAAAAGCAAACAATAATCAAACAGTAAATGTTAAAAGTGAAGAGAGGATGCACTCTAGGATACTTTTATATGTAATCATGTACTTAATGTGTAGTCCAGGTACTTCACATACTTAATGTGTAGTCCATGTACATCACATACTTAATGTGTAGTCCATGTACTTTCCATGCTTTTCATTATCACCAACATATCATGATGTTTCCAAGATGGTAGCAACTTGGAAGAAATCTGTGATTCAGTTGTGGTTTGGAATCAACTCAGACTGCAACTTCTGAATAAGTTCAAATTGGAAACCTAATATTTCAGCTACCCTTAATGAGCTCCGGCCTTTGGAGCAGGGACAAGTGCTGTGTGGGATAACCTATGTCTACAGGCTTAGTCTTATTTCTAACATGGAAGATGAAGCAGAAAAGCTCTAAACCCCAATTTAGTGTACTCTGTCATTGCCATTTCAGGTCACCATAGCCTAGCATCAATTTACCAAATGCTCTAAGAATTTGGAAGTGTCAATTAATTATCATAAAACTCATATTTTTTTCCTAATGTCTGTGAATAATATCAACCTCAGAAAATGTATCTACATAAGAAAACTTCTCTTATATCTTAAATGTAACAGAAATGCTTCTACTTTAATGTTTCAACGGCTTGTTACTGAATGTAACTCGTTTTCCAGTGATAGAACCATAGAATTATAGAACGGTTTGGGTTGGAAAGGACCTTAAGATCATCTAGTTCCAACCCCCTGCCATGGGCAGGGCCACCTCGCACTAAACCATGTCACCCAAGGCTCTGTCCAACCTGGCCTTGAACACTGCCAGGGATGGAGCATTCACAACTTCCCTGGGGAACCCATTCCAGTGCCTCACCACCCTCGCAGGAAAGAATTTCTTCCTTATATCCAATCAAAACGTCCCCTGTGTAAGTTTTAACCCGTTGCCCCTTGTCCTATCACTACAGTCCCTAATGAAGAGTCCCTCCCCAGCATCCCTATAGGCCCCCTTTAGATAATAAAAAAAAAAAATATTTGATTTGTCAGCAAAAGCAGGCAAAAGAACCAACCATAGACAATCCCTGAAAAGCAGACACTCCTGAAGAATGCCTGACATCTTGCTGGACAGCACAGAAATTAAATAATATCTTCTAGGCCTCCCTGTGCAGAAGAAACTTTATGGAGAATATAGAAAACATGATACTGGAGCAGTATCAAAGAAAATCTAAAGGGTACATTTTGGGGTTTTGGTTTTCTGTTTTATCTGTTTTCCCCCTGCCCCAGAAATGATACTAATGTTTTGGTGAAGAAGTTCTAAGATAAATTCGTGCAACAGTTTTCTTTATAATGTCTATTTCTGAAGTGCAGAAATTTCTACCTAGAATTCTGAAATGCAAAGATTCCTACATGTAATTAGAAAGTTTCATATAGGCTTCCAATACTCAAACTCTCAATTTTTGGAACAAAAAAGACTAAATTAGAGAAAGCTGAAGTTTAGATCAAAGGGCATTGGTTTGAACTGAATAAAGTTGTGAATAAAGTAAAGCTTTAAATATAGTTTAAAGCTTTTTAAATTATATTTTGCACATGCTCAGTATATATTTAATTAATTTTAATATATTCATCATGCTTGAAAACTAGTCTTCTAAGGGCATACTAGAATATAACCTCAGCACTGTTGGATTATTTTCAGGTAGTAAAAATGTATCATTTATAAATGATACACAGAAATTAAGGGCTTGGAAAATTAGTTTTCTTCAATACAGTGTATCAAAATATTCTCTTGACCTACAAAGACAGAAGCAAAGCCAGAAAAGATATCAAAGAATGCTAAATTAATTTCTGGCCAAAATCCTCTTGGCAGAAAGCATATGTTTAGAAACAAGATGATGAATTGTGAACACATAATTTGTGTGTATATATCTTACTGACTTCCTCATGTTAAAAACATGAACTGTTTAATCATCTTTAAGAACATCATTTATCTATTTGATTGTGGGGTTTTTTTTAATTTTTTATTTTCAATAAAAATGGCTGTAAACAAACAGAAAAATGTATTTATTGGTATAGTTCTCATCCTAAATTGTTTTCAGAATTCTTTATCTTGATATATTCTCAGACCATAGCACTGAGTAGATAATACTTAATCAGTGTAACAGTTAGGACAGTCAAAGTACAGAAGGTTTGTCTTCTGAAACTTATCATGTATGGTCCTCACTGATTTTCTCTCTGTCAGAGATAAATCACATAATCCTGACTATCCCATTGCATTTAGAAAGGTATTTCCCTCCTTTCTTCAAGAAAAAGATGGTGTGAGGGAGGACACCTTATTCTTGAGTAGACTAGGGAAAATCATGTCCACCTTCTCTCTTGAACAGATACTAATACAAAGGCGGGCACCCAGCAATCATGGTGCTAGAAGGAAAGTAGACAGGAGAAACAGTGCTTTTAAAGTTTGCATGTAGCATTATAGGAAGAAAGATGCTCAAAATTTTCCAAAAGGCATATACTCTCACTGGAGAACCTCATGAAACGCACATGGATTTGGAGTATCCACATCTTAAAACAGTCAGAGGCCTAATGTAGAGGCCTCTGTAATGTGTGATGTGTAATGATACATCATAGACTTTTTGCTTTAGTTTTCTGCACTACCGATTTAAACATGTCTCAGTTCAGATTAGTTCATTTAAGAGAGAGATTTTCCTCCAGGTCTGGTCCTGAGCAGTCTGTTAACATTCTCAGACCCCTGGATGAGCAGTCATATAAGGTGACAGGACATAACATAATTTGGGAATTCTTCACAAACAGGGGTGGGCAAAATGAGATCTGAAGGGGAATTCTGGTTTAGCAGGCTCCTAAACAGGATTTACCACTTCAGTTTGAAAGAGCAGACAGAACTCCATGAAAATATTACTACTCTTGTTGCCCTTCACAAGGCCTAGGGCAGAAGTGAAAGGGATTGTTACGCAGAAAGCGTTAACTGTCCTAACAAATCAAATAAACCCAGTAGGCCATCTAAGCACACTTAGGCTGCAAAAATAGCAAATACTCCTAAAAAAGAGAGAAGATGAGGTAGAAAATTTAGTACCATTACCATTTTTCTGTAAGGAAAGAATAAGTGAGAATTTAGAAACAAAGGTCAAATACTATTCATGAAGATTAGTGGGGATTTTAGATATTGCTAGTAGACAGAAATTAGTGGTCTAAGCACGTACCTGAACTATTTATTTGCTTGCTTGTTTGTTTGCTTATTTCCAAATTTTGGTAGCAAATTCTATTGCTTATTCATTCACAGTGAACAATACTAAGTGACTCGAACAGCTATGTTTGAGTCAAACCTCTCTAGCAGAACTGGTTAGTTTCTCATGTATTCTAGTTATATGAAGTTTGATATAGCCACAGGTGAAGTGAACTATGAAAAATGTAACAATATTATTCCACTTGTTTGAGACCTCTCATCCAGGAACATACCACAAGATGATGTTCAAAAGAGGAAAATCATAACTGCTGCTCAAATTAAAGAGTAGAGACAAATTCACATCATTACATTAAGGTCAACCACATAGTTAGTATATCTTGCACTTAGCCTATTATTTTTGATAAAGTGCCAAATAACTGAAGTGAAGGAAAGCTATATTGTGGTGATTTCTGTGAAAGATGGACTGATTCCAAAGGTGTTGAATCAGGCAGTTTCAGTTATATATGGCGATTTTTTTGTGCATTTGAATGGTAAGCTTTCTCTAATTCTTACTGTTTTTTATAGAAAATCCAAGAAAGAAGCTACATATGACAAAAAAAAAGAAAAAAGAAAAAAGAAAAACAAAGAAAAAAACCAACAGAAAGATTTTGCACGCTTGAGATGTCGTACTGTAAGATGCTGGGCATTCTCAGTTTCTTCTTAATTGCTGGTAGAGTTTTTAAAATCACAGGGTCACAGGAAAATTCAGGTTGCAAGGGACTCCAGGAGTCCACTAGTCTGATTTTCTGCTCAAAGCAGGGACAGCTCTGAGGTCAGACCGGGTTCTGCATTTCTTAAGAGTTCAGTGGCCACACTGAAGGGCATTTACACAATTTCCTGGACTTCTTTCAGATTCCATGAAAGAGAAGAACTGAAGAAGGAATAAATGATCAAGGGGAAGTAACAGGAAAAAAATTTTCATCTTAGTTATCTGTAACCAGGAGCATGGAAAATATTTCATGTTTGTGTCATTTGGATCAGTGTACACGAAGCCATAATGCAGTAACAAATGATGCAGGTTCGGTGACCCTGCCTTTAATAGAGGTCTTTAAAGTGTCAACAATGTTGTCAATTGGTCTACATCTGTTGGGACAGAATCTCATAATCCATCAAGCTTTATTAATTTCCTAGGATTAAAGGAATAATTACTGTGTAGCCCTGTGATGAAAACATGTCTTTGTTACTAGTTAAGATTCAGGTACATCTTAAGACTCCTCTTCAGAGAAGACTTCTAAGACTTGTTAGTTCTTCAGACTAGTGGCTACCTTTCAAAAATATTCACTGTGGACATTAATTCTTCTTTCATTTACATTTCAGAAGAGAAATGAGTGCCTTGTTTTTAAAAACAGGTCCCTTCCTTTCACTTTAATCTGACTGCTTACTAAACACGTGGGATCTACTAATGACTGTTGATTGGGTTTGATCTCAGCTGGGAAATTTCACCTACTAGTTTCTTCACTCAGAAAGAAAAATAATTAGAGTGACATTGATGTGAACATAATGACAAGCCTATATACAGTAGGAAGGGAAATTTTGGGAAATGAGAAATAAAACAGGGTCAAATGACATACTAAAGTATGAAGAAGAACATACAATGTTTGATTCCTAGGCATTCTAGGATAAGACTGCTGTTATATAGTATCAATTGACTATAAGAAAAATTGCAAAATAATACACAGATATACATCTCTACAATCACTCCAATCACGTGTGCATATATCTGTCCTTTCCTGTTTCTTACAACTTTAAAGATCTACAAAGCATTCTAGTTTACAATATTGTGCGAAAACAATCAAGATAGAAGGTATATACTGAAGATTAATAGCTGGTTAACAAGAGTATGCTGTTGAAGGCTGTTGGTATTTCAGGGAAGTCTTACAGATCAAGTTAGAGGAATTGTTTATTGCATTAAATTCATTGTGTGATGGCTTTATTTTGGGAATGGTCATGCTCACTATACATTGTTTAAGTTACCTGTTTGACTGACACAAAAGTTGTACCAAAGAGGATAATTTCTTTTTTCTTCTGATTAAACATTCAGTCTTCATTTTGGTATAAGAAATCCCCCACACCTTCTGACATACAGAGAAAGCAGAATTAAAAGTAAGAAAGGGGAGAGGGGAGACAAAAAAAAACAACAACAAAACAAAATAATCCCCTACCCCAAAAGCAAAAAAAAACCCAACCCCCCCCAAAAAGCCAAAACCAAAAGCAAACACCACCCCCCACCCCCCAAAGAAACTAAACAAAAAAAAAAGCAAAACCAAAACCCAACCAAAAAAAAAAACAACCCCAAACCCTAAGGGCTCAGAAGGAAAAGAAAAGTCATATGTTCCTGTTACTAAGGACAATTATGATTTTCTTTCCATTACATGAGCATGTTAAACAGCAGTCTCTAAAGTTAGATACTTTAAGTCATAGGACTGTAAAATTCACACCTTAGATGTTTAAAACATCTGGAAGATGATCTCTTTAGAACTTTAGTGATGTTTTCAAAGAGGTCTTGGAAAATAGGACGTGCCACAGGGCTGAAAAAAGCTATAATTTTTTCAATATACAAAAAAAAAGAGAAAAATTAAATGTCAATAGCTAATTGGTCAACATAAGAGAGAGTAGATGCAGGATCTTAAAAAAAAAACAAAATTAAAAGACATTACCACAAATAATGGCAATTGTAATAGAGCTTCAGGGAATAAAATATTAGATTTATACAATGTGCATAACTTAGGTCAAGAGGTAATGGCCTCAAGCGGCATGAGGGAAGTTTAGACTGAATATTAGGAAAAATTTCTTCACCAAAAGGGTGATCAGGCATTGGAATAGGCAGTCCAGGGAAGTGGTGGAATCACCATCTCTGGAAGCGGTCAAAAAATGTGTAGATAAAGTCCTTAGTGATACGGTTTGGTGGTAGAATTGACAGTCTTGGGGTAAAGATTGGACTTGATGATCTTAAAGTTCTGTTCCAACCTAGCTGATTCTATGATTCTATAATGTCATTAAATTTGAGAAAACATGTTTGAGGAAGCATGGAACCAGCCTCATATAATCCTATACTTCTGCAGGACTAAACACACTCTATCTGTAAAGCATTCTCCTCCAGCTTTAGAGATACTATAAACCCTAAGAGTTTCCATTTCTGTACTACCGCATGACAGTTCTTGTATATGAGTCTCACATCTTGCTAGCAGTGAGCAGGATTTTGTCCTGTCATTACACGGTAGATTTGCTCAACCAGTCGCTGCAATCTTGTAGCATACTGAGACAAGGTTCCTTTTTATACTTGTTTTTCCTATGTTAAAGATTTCTAGGGTCTTTCACTATGTGTATGGAATTTTCTCTCAATTTCTTTCATCTTTCGTGTTGCTGTCCTCTGGACTGTTACCTTCTCACCTCTACTTATGCCAGCTACACCTTTCCTTTAGGAGTGAGGCTGAAAGGCACAGGAATCCCAGCTGAATACATTATGTTGGAGTATAAGTGGAATCAATTATAGTGTTTTATTCAAAGTATATACAATTTTTGGACCATAATGAACTTGTTTTTCATCTTAACTTAAGGACCTTTTTGATGTTGTTTTAACCTCCCTGGCAGTATTTTAAGATTTTTGTGTTTGAGATTTTTGCTTCCCAAAACCAAAAATTTGTTTTCTGCTTCATAGATATGGCACTGGTCTTTTCAAAATTCCACCTTGCTAAATTAGAATGATCTATTAATTTTTACTTAATTATTTCAAATTATGCTCATAGACTCTTAAATGTATGTAGCCTCTGTCTCCTTGCTGTCATCTGTGAATATCATCAACATAAACTATTCCATAATTTGTTATTGCATATAATAAATAAAGCCAGGCTCAGGACAGGCTTTTGGGTAATCCGATTTAAAATATTCTGCAAGCTTGAGATGGAAGTATTGATAATTGTTCTTTGGAGCAAGATACACAGATTCTCCCACTCATGATTGACTAGATCCAATTTGGAAACAAACTAGATGCACTCACATTGCTAGGCTTCTTTTAGTACCAGGTAGGTACATCAGCAGAGGGTGGTACTAGAAGATAAACCTTTCCATGCTGTTGCCAGCCCAGGGATTACACAGTGAAGACCTGCCCAACAGGTCTGAAAAGAAAAATAGGAAAAGTTAGAGTACATGGTTACTTATTGTAATCTACTGAATCCTCAAAATCACACAGCCTTTGTAAAGGCTTTCTACTTCATTTCATGTATCTACCTGCCTACAAAAGTTTTAATAATTTTTAGGTCTATCAGACCAGTCTAGTTGGATCTTCTATTTTTGTAGGTTTCTATGAACACCAAAGTATCTGAAGGCCTCAGACCTGTATTTGAGCTGACCTTACCACCCTATGAATCTTGAAAACTACAATACATTCCTACAAGGCCATACTAATAAGAACATGAAGAGAAAATAGATCTCTTAAGTCCACCATGCAAATATGAAGCTCTGGAAAGTATAATATAGTGTTACATGGTACAGGTACATTGCTGAGATGACTTGCTGATGGTAACTTAGGTGAGGAAGGTCCATTCTTTTTCACAGATGAAGAAAGAAATTTGTCAGTGACAAGAAGGGTGGCTTACATGCCTCATATTCTTCAGTGCTGAAAATAATGAAGGGAGGGAGGAGAAGTAAAAAATCAAATTTCAACGAAGGAATCAGCAGTGAACTTAATGCAGGTGCAATATATCTCTAGACAAAGAGATTTTTGTTTCACTTCCATCTTATTCCATGAAAATGAACCTCTCCCCTCTCCCTCTCTTTATCAGCGCAAAGTAGATTAAAATGCTGATACCCTTTCCTGGCAAAAATAATTTTACAGTCTTTAGTAAAGTTGTTGGAGTAGGATTAACTTCCTACAGAACTTAAAATGGCTTCACTAAGTGTAGCAGAATTCCACACGCGCTCACTAGCTTGTCAAGTTATATTAACTACCTTGCTGAATTACTTTCTGCATCTACCACTGCAAAATTGGAACCTTTTGTATTCACCCAAATCTATTAAAATGCCATATACTTCATTGAGGCAACACATCACTCCAGTCACTGAAATGACAACTACAAATATACTTTCACTCCAAATGGAATCAAGACTATGTTTAACCCCTATGTTTCTGGAATTCATAGTATTTGGTTTTTAGTAACAGAAAATGTAGGTTTTCAGTAGGGAAATATTTGATATTGTTGGAAAAACTCTTGTTGCTCTTAACCAGAAATTACTTGAACTGTGTATTGATTCTAAGATATAGCTTCACTTTGTTATAAAACCATGGCTTAAGAAATCTATTCAGTACTGGAAAAAAAAGTGTCAAACCATGAAGAAAGCCAGCAGATATTATCACAGCTACTAGGAACAGGACAGAAAAAGTGAACTTATTTTCTTGGGGACATGGACACAGAATTAATGACCTCTGGTTCACCCAGCCAAACTTTTCACCTGCCAGAACCATAAGGGTTGTATTCATGTAGTCTGCTCAGTGGAGGGGTTTTCACTCTGTACTACACCCAGACAATGGGTAGGGATTGTCCGGGAGACTTTTCTTAGCATAACCCAGATTTCAACCGTTTAACAGGATAAATGAGTTTCAGAGCCTGAAAACATTTCCCGGTATTAAGATAGTAAAGGACAACAGTTTGACTACGATCCTCATATAACATGTGGAGAGAAGCAATTCCTTTGTCAATGGACAGAAGCTCCTTCTAGAGGTCTTGCAAAGCTTCTACAGATATTGTAGCAGGTCCTTACTGTTTGAAAACAGCTTCATGGAGTTCTTTAAATATAAGCATGTTAGAAGTCTAAATTGACTACTTGGATCCTTTCTCATCAACAAGGGCATTAACATTAACAAACAAAAAGAATTCAGAGGTGCCTGACAGCCTGAATAAAACTGAGACTTGCAACTCCAAAAAACATAATGAATTACTTGTGTTCACAGACATTCAAAATTAGATTCTTCCACAAAAGGGAAATGTCCTTCAGCATGTATATTGATAAAAAGGTATTCTCAAAATTACACACAGATGAAAAACCAGAAATCTGTGAAATTCAGAGCTGATGAAAATTACTTGTAATTTTTTCTATTTTTCAGTTAGAATAAACAAAATGACAAAGACCCTCAAGGTCAGAGGCTTACATGGGACAAGATTTACAGTTTATGATGAATCATTATGCAGAAATTATTTAACAGAATTGTAAAGGTTCAATAGAGAAGCTTTACATTCATTTTGTGTGTTTGTTCACTCAGTGTTGTGCATGGCAGAATACATAACATAGCACATTTTGTGTCTTTCTCCTTAAGTGCATACATTCTAATTTTGGAAGTGGCCTCAAACCATGAACAATCCAAGACTTAGAATACAATGTATGATTGTATTTTAACAGAACTATGTGATTTATATTGGACTAAATAAGATATTAATAGAGATAAAACCAGGTCTGGATCCTTACTTAAAGAGAAAACAGAAATTGAAAGCATTCTTTGAAATACGAGCATACATTAATATACCCATTAACTTCCCTTCCATTACACAGCTCCTGTGCTTAACCAAAGGTAGATCTCAGTCATTGTATCATTATTTATAGATATAAAATGTATAGTTTCTAAACTGGCATAGTGACTGATTTACACAGAGCAGAGAACATGCATAACAAACATGTAAGACAATGCATACGCAGTTACAAAATCGCTAAATGTCCAGGTCAAAATGTATGCTTCATTATCTAAATACATTTTCATTTTAACACTTCTATCAGAAAATGGCTTCTAGTTTATGTAATCAAATACTTCTGTGTGGAAACCTATCAATAGAAAAAACCGGCATGGGACAAGCAAAAACTAATTTTTGCCTTGGCAGTTTACATTTACTACATGGCTCCTTCTTCAGCATCGAGGGTGATTCAGAGCTTGTTTATCATAAAGAGTAACTCTTGAGGAAATGCTATCTCCAGGTATCCATACATCATTACAAGAGAGCAGAATTGGGTTAGAATCTTTTATCTTTCTATTAACTCTTTTCCAGGAAATAAAAGACTATAATTCAGGCACAATTCAAAAACCTAAAGATATATTATTCTTTCCTTGTTTGTCACGCTATAACAGTGTGTTGGCAAAACAATCTCAATGCTCTTAAAAAAGGCCCATGTAATGCAAACAGGTATGAACTGAAGGAAGTTTGCAAGTAGGGCTGAGTTTATGTGTACTCTGGCCTTCTTCCAGGAAAGCTGACACTCTCCTCCTGGACAAAAGAGGATCCTTTTTTCCAGAGTGAAAGATGTAATAGTGTGTGTGTCACAGATCTTTGGTCTCACTCAGTGGCATCACTGTTACATTCTCTGTAGATTAATCTGGGTACCCCACTATGAGGCAAAGTATCTTTGATAATATATATAGTATTTTGAAGTGTGAATAGAGAATGATTTTAGTCTATATTTTGTTTTGTTATACCAACTCATATGCAGCCTTCTCCCTGTGAAATCAGTAGAACTATCCCAGATTTGTACCATTATAATGGTAGGCAGAACCCAGTCACCTTACCTTTTACTTGTTTTGAAAAGGACTCTGAATAATCATGACACTCTATAAAGAAGGAAAATTACTATGTGAAATCTGGGGCATACAACTTCCATTAAACAGGCGGAAAGAACGTCTACTATTTCACTTTGAAAATGCACCAGTAAGAGCTAGGTGAGGTGGGAATGATAGCCCATAAACCAGATCACAACAGCTGCACTCCATGTTCACTGCAGTTCCACAGAAAGAAGGAAAATTAATTTTAATTGTATTTCAGTCATTGGTTTAGATGATCTGGCAACAACACAGGGACTTTGGTATAATTTTGTTTCTTGGCTGTGGTCCACTTAGCCTTGACATTAAAATAAAGGACTGCAGCCATAATACCAGAAACACCCTGGAAGAGGCTTATGGTCTGTCAAGGGGACAAGAAGATTCTATATGTCTGATTTTAGCTGGAAACACTGTTGGCAGCATGTGGAAGTCTTGAAGTGTAAGTGAGAAAAGAAAGGTGTGATTAGGGAAAGCCTTGCTTCTTTACAGCTATGCAAAGCTGCAGGAAAGAGCCAAGTATTCCTTATGTGAGTGCTTCTTGGATTTTGGTGTTTGGTTGGTTTTCTTTCTTTTTTTTTTAAAGAATATTTATATGTACATATGCAGGAGGGAGGGTGTATTAAATGAGTAAGACACAATGACCGTATTTCAGGGATCCATACTAATCAGAATTGTGAATTTTAATAAAACTTATCAGCAGATTGATGTAAACATTTGAAGAATAAAATTTGTAACTTCACCATGGACAAAACACCAATCCAGGACCCATTTCTATAGTACAATAAATTTTTCCAGTATCATTTAAAAACGTCACTTCCAACTGAATTTTTTGTGTTCTAAAATAAGACTAATACTTTCCTTTTTATGGTTTCATATTTTCTATATTTTTTTCTAGGCTAGATGTTAGCAAACAAACAATGCATGTTATGCTAGTGGAGTCTCCAGAGTTTCTCTTCCTCTTCTCATTGCAGAATTTTTTTGATTTTCTCTCCCTCTATCACTTTCAGCTTTAGCTATGACTCTAACTCAGTGTTTCTCACAGCAAACTACACTGTGGAAATATGGCAAATGCCAGTGACTCAGACAGTAATGCTGTGTTTCTCATCAGCTGTTTTCTTGATTACAAACTTTGCTTTCAGAAGCAAAGCTGCTTTTGGAGAACAACTTGTCTCCATAGTTATGTGTGGGAAACAGAATAGCCACTCCATAGTTTCAATTCTTTTCCAGCTTCTTTTTTATAAGCCAGATTATGACCTGTGGCACCATCATCAGATTTAAGCAAATCTTTCTGAAATGCCACAGGTGTGATCACATGCCAGAATAAAAATTATCTGGTCAGAGTGAGGGAACTGAAGCAAAGCATTTCTGTCAATGTGAGGGCTCAAACTGAAGTGATCTCACATAAAAGTTTTTTCTTTTTTCTCTCTTTTCATTTGACAAAGCTTCAAAATGGTTTGGCCTGCAACCTGCAAATCAGTTTAATTTTGTTGGAAACCAGTAGGAGAGAAAAAAGAGCTGTGCTGCGGGGCAGCACAAAAGGGGACAGTGAGAGCTACGTGAGAGAGAGGTAAACTGTCTAGCAAGGTGTGTCCTGGGAATAACAGAACACAGCTCTTGTTCCACCAGTTTTGGAAGCTTTATGATAGGACTAGAACAAGAAAAGACCTCTTAATGCATAATTTTGTTGTGCAAGGAGGATCTCCTTTTTGGAAATATTCTCATGGAACTATTCACAAGTATCTTTCAAAGCTTCTTTATGCAACTGAAACTGAGCAAAGACATATTAGCAGAGCCAAACAGGAAAAAAAAACCAATAAATTAAGGTGTTTTTTAGACACCTTAACATCTTTTGCAAATTCTCTTACCACTGCATCTTTCTTGTTTTTGTGTCCATTTGAAGTGTCACAACTGATCTTTTCACAAAGTATAGTAGTGGAAGACTATTGAGCTACTTTGGAAGCTTAATCACTGAAGAATTATCCACTGTTTATCACAGTTGCTTTCAAGATGAAATTATATTTTTCAGAGTAATTTTTATGAACTATGTTATAGTATGTTTTATGATATTGTCTCACGTGTTTGTCATACAGGCCCGTGCCCCCTGTGAATGTGAAATCAGGAAGATAATTTTGGGGCTGATTCTGCTCTTCACACTTCTTAGATCTGGGAAGTCTGTGTTTTCACATCACGCAATATATTAGGATTTTCTTAGCCTTAGCTATAAATTTGTTTCCTGGCCTTATCAGGAATTAGTTGTGTCTCATAGAATGAGCTTTGGTTCAAACTTGTTAAGCAACTGAATACTCTCTGAGCAAATAACCTTTCATGCATCATAATCATCATTCTATGCTTTGGAAACCAATCACCAAGGAAAGAAAGAATATGTTTTCATTTCCAATATGTGAGTAGGTATATTAAAAGAACTAAACCAACATTGGTCCTCCATGTTAATATCTTTCCTCTGTGCTGGAGGGCAGATATTTGTTGTCATGTTTTATTGGCCTATTCTAACATAAAAAACCCCACCAAATAAATAGTATTTTTCACCAGATTTGTAATTAAACATTTTTAGTGCCAGATTTTCTAAAAAGCAGCTAATGATAAAAAGTTGCTACCTCAGAAATCTTACAAATCAACTAAATTACCTACTACTAATGTGCATAACTATTGAACAAGATAGCCACTGTATTCCAGGTAGACTACATGTCCTGTTAGGGATCAAACATTTATTTCAATCAAGCAAATCTCTGTTTTCTCCCACTAAGCAGTGTTATATGTCTGCCGTGTTTGAGATTAAAGGATCATGGACTAAGCAAAACAATTAAACATTTGTTCTACCGTACCCGCATTTGAAAAAGAAGAGCTTCTCTGTGAAAGAAAACCACCATTTTTGAGATAGGATGCAGTGATCTGATACAGATAAGATGCACTCCTTTTGCCCTATTCAAATGTTAAGCTATCTAATGCAAATATTATTTTTCAGTAACTGAAATCATTCATTTACCCACACCTCTAGAAAATCACAAATGCAAATCTCTTTCAGTTACTGAAGTAGCTTTCACTAGCTTATTTTCATGAGACACTAATGGCTTTGTACTTTGGCTGTTGTTTTCTCCCTGTGATAATGAAACTTTTCAAGGGCTGCATGAAAGCAAAGAGTACTTTGTAGTTTATTATTTTGATGTCCCCATATTTTAATATCATACTTATAGTAAGTATTTACTGTAAGTTTTGCAGTTACATTTATATTTCTGTTTCAGTAGAATTTATAAATATTTGTAATATATGTGTTCTGGATATTATATGTTATGTTATTATTTAGGTGCTGTTTGCCTATAAAGTAATCTTCTATCTTATACTTATGGTTTCATTTTTTCATAAGTCTTTCTCTGTTCTGTTTCATGTTAGTTATTTTACTGTTAACTTTTGAAAAGACACAGTATAAAATGTTTTATATGTCTTTAATCTCTGTTTCTCTTTGTAAAATTTAGCTATGATTTAAAGCCTTAGAGCAAACTGGAGTAGCTCTGCTGTAAGAAAGAGAAGCCAGGGAACAAGAACCACTTCACAAACATAAAGCAAACAAGCTGTCCTTAAACTCCCTCCTATTGATTGTACAGAGCAGCTCCAAACTGATTGAAGGGACTCAGCCAAAATAGGAAGTTCTTGTGGTGAGACGGCTGATATGGTCAGGCTGGAAAACCTCTCAACTGCTTCCTGTGGTCACCCAAATTCCAGGGCCTTGCTGAACTGGAGGACACTCTGAATAAAGGATTTCTTAGAATTTGCTCTGCTGTAGTCAGTTACTCTGCAAATGGCATGTGACTCAATCCTGGATGATTTCAGTTCCTTGAGCAAA
This sequence comes from Pezoporus flaviventris, assembly GCF_033815535.1. Taxonomy (NCBI): domain Eukaryota; kingdom Metazoa; phylum Chordata; class Aves; order Psittaciformes; family Psittacidae; genus Pezoporus; species Pezoporus flaviventris. Next base: position 7,404,712 of record NW_026892551.1, read on the forward strand.
CTAAGATAAAGTAGAAAAATGTTTTGTTGCTTACCCTGGAAAGATTCCCATGAATAAGAGGTACTGCAGTCAGGAGAAGTTTTCTGTGTAGCCTTGCTGACATTTTGGTGGTATATAGCAGCCTCCAGCTTCAATAGGCTTCAACATAAAGAATGGAGAAGCCCTACTGACACCTGCTACTGTATATTCTTAAGATGGACATGTCAGCACTTTGAGTTTGGTAACTAAAATCATATTCACTCTGAAAAGTCTCCTGCAACAGGATACAAGATGTAACTTGAAAGGCATCAGGTACTACCCCAAAGCACTGCACACACTCGTTTCCAGTTCTTGGTAGCAGGCACAGGTGAGCATGATCTTCACCTGCCTTGCAGAATTAGACTCTGAAGGAAGAAATTCCTGCTACTCCATTGCCAAGGTTTTGCTAGAAATACGTGATTTTCTTTACAGAACTTGGGCCATAGCATGTTCAGCTCTGTACCTTGGTTCACAAGCATTGGACTCTGCTCTAAACAGGCAGAGCAGATAAAGGTAACATTATAATCGCCTCTGCAAGATTGATTTCAGTAGAGAAATTAAGCTGTTAAAACACTTCTCTGTAGTAACTCTGCAGAGCTGGTAAATACCCAGGCTCTTGGCCTCCCAGGACAGGACTGTCAAAACCTGCTCTGACATTACTCAATCTCCAGTCTATCTTACTGGATTTCAGGCACAGGAACCTGTCTAGAAACCTCCATGGATCTAGAAAAATATCAATGTACCTTTCCCTTTACTTAGTTTCTTTCTTTTTTTATTTGTTTCTGACCCACCTTTACCTACATGAACTGCATACAGATCCCTTTGTCTACTGCTGTTTTTTTTTCACTATGTGTCCTCAATGTGTGAATTAGAAATTAAAAAGTATTTAAGTCCAGCATCTAATGTGACAGAATAAGATGCAGGCTTACCTAAATTTTAGGCATCTAGCCCTAATGAGGAAGAGATGAACTAATCTTTTTTTGAAGCCAGGTGTTTGCCTGAGTTCTGATACAGTCAGTGGAGTATATACACGCATCCTTCATATGTGATCTGTTTCACTTATACTAATCACAGCAGCTTTACTGGTAAATAAAAGAGAATGCCAAGATACTGCATTGCTGCAAAGAGATGGACTCCTTCAGGTAGATAGATGTTGGAGAAATCTAGATGGAGAGGTCTAGGACAGAACTGGTCAGAGAGATTGTAATTGAACATTGGGAAATCAGGGTTTCAGTGATCAACCTTCTCCCTGACCCTCTTTCATTTAACAATATAGGCACACTTAGTGGGTACATTGACTATATTCCTAAACTTCATTTCATGACTCTAACACATCATAGGTTTTCACCTCCTTCACCTATGTGTTCGGAATAAAATGTGAGATAATTACCTATAAATCCGAATTTATATGCTTAAATTGTCTCTCGCAGAATGTTTATTTTTGGCCACTGTGAAATCCATCACTCCTCAAACTAAAGTTTCCTGCTACAGTTTCAGACATGCCCCTTTACCAGTTCCCACTCACAGGAAAAGGTGTCTCATCATTTCATGTGATGATTAGTCTATGTGCCACTCCTAGGAGCTAACTCTTTGCTAATCACAGTTCTCAGTTCTTGGGTTCTTAGTTCAGGGCTCTCAGTTCTTTCCCTGAAACTTGTAGGCATTGCTATGTTCAGCATTACCTTTTGTAAATACTTTTTAATTTTTGTCCTTAAATGCATATGTTTGGATTTAAATATGAGCTGGGTTTTGGTTTTGGTTGTTTGGGGTTTTTTTCCTCTATGACAGCTTCCAGACATTTAAACCTATTAAAAAATATAAATGCTTGAACTGGTTTCCAATCGCTCTGAGTCTTCTTGTAAACAGAGTGGCCATAATTTTTCTTTTTTTTTTTCTTTTTTTTTTTTTTAACCTATTATATGTGTGAAACATACACTATCAGATTGCTCATAGGGAATAAGGTGTTTGGTCTTTGACAATGGTGATTCATTTCTTTCCAGACCTCATTCATTATAATTCTTTTTTACTGTATACAGTACTTATAGAGAATTTTATGAGTGTAGCTTTTGGCCCAAATCCTGGCTCCATGACCTTTGCAATTCAGAAAGGGTGGAATAAGAGAACCTGTACTGCAGCCTTCAAAGGTATGTTCTAAAGAAGTCACTTCAGCATCTACAGTGCAAATTGTGTTCAGAAAGAATGGCAGCCAGCTCTGAGCTGGTTCAGTTAGGCTCATTTCATTTTGAAATGGAATCTCTCGGGCTACTGGTTTTTCATGTTATTGCTCTCAAGAGCTACTGGTCTTTCATCTGGAAGCAGAAGGAATCCAGGAGAGGAGAGCAGAAGAGCTCCAGAGAAGGTCCATGAAACGTTGCTTGGAGGAGCCTAGAAACTACAGTTTAGTGTGATTGCCATCACGTAGCAGGTGCAGTGACTTTCTCAGTAAAGAAGAAAAAATGATGAGATTTCTAGTTTTCTTTATGAGAGCATCCTCTGAAGGTTGATATGAGGCAATTTTCCCTGGGGGAAATGAGTGGCCGTACTTGCTCAGCCTCTTCTTCCTGCAGTAATTTTGACAAGGGTGTAGCTTGCTGGAAAGCTGAATTGATGCTGATAAAGCAATTTAAGTAAGTGGAAAATATACACTCCAGATACAAAATGAGAATCAATTGCAGCACAATTTGCCCTTTCCTCAATGTACCTGCTGAACAAGTGATTCATCCTGAACTACAAACTCAACCTAGTCATTCAGAGGGAGCACCAAAGTCTCACTTCCAAATTATTACTCAGATTTGAGTAGGAGGAAGCCCCTGTTTAGTAATGTAATGGATAATAGAACTCCATCTCAGGATGCCTTGGCAGGATGGAAACACTTTCTCTTGGACCGTATTTGAGTCTGAAATATTTAATGAGTTGCATCATATTATGAAGTGAATAAGGATGAGAAGCAGATAATTTGGTTTAGGTTCAAAATGTAGCATGCCTAAATCTGGGCTTCCCCCTCATCACACGGAATGTGGTAGTTTCCATTCAGCAAAGCCATTTTTTAAAAAGTAAATTTAAAAAGCCATGCTTTCAACAAGAGCTATTAGTGGGCATCAGCTGCAATCTATTTTTGCTTTTCTTCAGGAAACATTTTTTGTTTCCTTGTTTGGGGTTTCTGTTTGTTTTCCTTCTTTATCAGCATCAGACAAACCCCAGTTGTGCAGAATGATGTCAGAGGCTGAAGGGCAGCCTTGGCCCGACACTTATACTGCATCTGCCCTTCAACTGGAACATACAGAATCCAATATTTGTACTTCCAGAAAAGTTATATAATAAAATACATTGCTAGGTGTTTATCTGGAATTAGGTTACATTCAATAGTAGGCAAACCAGGCACCTTTGTTTTCTGAGCTTCACTTTCCCCATGTATGAAAGGGGGGATCTGAAGTATTATGATGGATGATGTATTTTCATACTACTATGACAGGAGCATAAAAGCACAGCTGAGGTACTGAATAACAGTACACAGCCAAATAGGTTGAAAGTGAATTACACCAATCAGGATGCCTTGCTTGGCTGCATACATTGCTAGTATCAGAGGGCTGATAAATTAATTGTAGAGTAAGTATTAAAAATACCCTAAGAATCTGCATAGAGGCAAGTCATTGAGGAGATTCCAGTATTACCTGTATGAAGAACATGCTGGTTTTCGTTAACCTGTGGAACTTTCTATAGCTAAAGTAGAATGATTGCAGTTCAGATCTGTAATTCACAAGAGAGAGCACATTTACCTCATGGATTAATGTGCAGTTTCCTGAAGGAACACTAAGCCAAATTCTGGAGCCCATGCTCATCAGGGTGTTTCTCATGCCTTAAGATTCTACCTTTACAATATTTGTGTCTTGTCTAGCAAATGTATATCTGCTTTGTTGCATGGCTATAATAGCTATTACCTTGGCAGGTGTGGGCAGCACAACTTATGCCCATGAGGAATCCTCAGACTAGCCCTCAAACTAATAATTTCTTTACCTAAAGCCCTGGAGGACTCTGTCTGATAGACTTCACCTCAAAAAAACAGGTCTAATGGTAGCACAGGTTGGAAAGACACATCCGAAGTTGAAAGGCCAAGTTAGAATCACAGAATCATAGAATCGTTAGGGTTGGAAAGGACCTTAAGATCATCTAGTTCCAACCCCCCTGCTGTGGGCAGGGACACCTTACACTAAATCATATCACCCAAGGCCTTGTCCAACCTGGCCTTGAACACTGCCAGGGATGGAGCATTCACAACCTCCCTGGGCAACCTATTCCAGTGCCTCACCACCCTAACAGGAAAGAATTTCCTGCTTATATCCAACCTAAACTTCTCCTGTTTAAGTTTCAACCCATTACCCCTTGTCCTGTCACTACAGTCCCTAATGAAGAGTCCCTCTCCAGCATCCTTATCAGCCCCCTTCAGATACTGGAAGGCTGCTATGAGGTCTCCACGCAGCCTTCTCTTCTTCAGGCTGAACAGCCCCAACTTCCTCAGCCTGTCTTCATACAGGAGGTGCTCCAGTCCCCTGATCATCCTCGTGGCCCTCCTCTGGACTTGTTCCAACAGTTCCATGTCCTTTTTATGTTGAGAACACCAGAACTGCACACAATGCTCCAGGTGAGGTCTCACAAGAGCAAAGGGGCAAGATCACCTCCTTTGACCTGCTGGTCACACTCCATTTGATGCATCCCAGGATACAGTTGGCTTTCTGGGGTGCGGGCACACACTGAAGCCGGCTCATGTTCATTTTCTCATCAACCAGCCGGACATTGAGCAATCAACCACAACTCTTTGTGTGCGGCCATCCAGCCAGTTCTTTATCCACCGAGTGGTCCATCCATCAAATTGATGTCTCTCCGATTTAAAGACAAGGATGTCGTGTGGGACAGTGTCGAACACTTTGCACAAGTCCAGGTAGATGACATCAACTGCTCTACCCCTGTCCATCAGTTCTGTAGCCCCATCATAGAAGGCCACCAAATTGGTCAGGCAGGATTTCCCCTTAGTGAAGCCATGCTGGCTGTCACCAAGCACCTTGTTGATTTTCATGTGCCTTAGCATGCTTTCCAGGAGAATCTGCTCCAAGATTTTGCCAGGCACAGAGGTGAGACTGACTGGTCTGTAATTCCCTGGGTCATCCATTTTCCCCTTCTTGAAAATGGGGGTTATATTTCCCTTTTTTCAGTCATCGGGAACTTCACCTGACTGCCATGATTTCTCAAATATGATGGCCAGCGGCTTCGCAACTTCATTTGCCAGCTCCTTCAGGACCCGCGGATGGATCTCATCAGGACCCATGGACTTGTGCACGTTCAGATTTTTGAGATGGTCTAGAACCAGTTCCTCTCTTACAGTGGGCGTAAGGTCTTCATTCTCACAGTCCCTGCAAGTTCATACAATCACATTCTTGAGTACAGTTGGCCATTCACTGCTCTCTATAGTCCAGGTTCCTCCATTCCCCCCTATTCTCATAAACTATCTCATAAACCACATCTCCTTATCAGTTAAGTGGTGGATTAAAACAGAGAGAGGCAGAAAATCTTAGTTTTTTCATCCTGCTTTGTCACTGTACAAGCCCCAATCCTTTTTGTTATACCATGGTAAGTGCCTTTCTAAAATGGACCCTCTTTCTCCTTTCCTTCTCAGTAAATGTGTGGTACCACTTGAGTACACCACATGGTGGTCTATAAGAATTTATAGGGAGTCATCACCAGTACAAATAAGGCTTTCATAGTATATCTTCAAAACCTTGTGTTTAAGAGGCAAAACTAAAAAGGCTTTTAAAACTCTTCTATGTATTTCTTCTCTTGCAATCTGCAAAAGATCTAACTGTAAATGTTCCATCATGTACTTTCAAGTAGTAAGGAATGGATTCTGTTACATATTTTCTTCTTTAAAAGAGTATAATTCAATGTTTAAATTAATATTTGTTTTTATGAAACATAAAAGTATCTGTGGCACCTAGATATGATAGTTTGTATTAGAAACATCTGAATAGACAATTCAATTGTTATGGAATAGAATTTTTTGGTGTTTTTTATACCCAGGCAAGTTTTTTAAGGTAAATATAAAATACCAGCTTTTTGTAACATAGACACATATTTACATGCACAGATCTTTGTTAGGATCTCACAGTTACTTAAACCGTTTTAATAATAATTCAACCAAAATTCACCAAGCGAATGTAATTTTTAGCTCTATAAGATATTTGATTGAAAAGATTTATGAAACAGCTTATATAAATCTAAACCATGAAGACTGGGCTTCTCTAAGTCTTCCCTGGACTCTAAGAAAAAGTAAAGAAATGAGTAACTAGTCTCCTTTGCAGGTGGGGGGAAGGGAAAATGAAGAAGAGGTGAGGACAGAGAAAGATTATGTCACAAGCTCTCTCTGAGTATTCGCCTGTCTCACTGTAAGTATCTTTTTTACAAACATTAATTAATGAACTAAAGTAGAGTAAGACTGGGACAATGTGCCTGTGCTATGTGATTTTCTTATTTATACCTTTTTTGACTGAAATTTGCAATAAATGTGTCTCATTTTTTTTGTTTGCTTTTGTTTTTGCTATAGTAAATGTTCAGCATTTTGTGTCATGATGGGAATCTTAATGAATGCAAAACAAAAGCATTAGTGAGGGGTAATGCCCAGTATATGAATCAGGTAGGTACATGTATTCATTAGCACTGATTACTAACACTCTTTCATGCTATTGTACATCGTAATGTGGGTCAATCAGATGCACCACAAAAAGACTTATAAAAGAGTTACTGACACTTTTCATGTTCAATTCCAACTCTGGATTGATCCAAAGTTTGTTCACAAAAATGCTGGTGTAAACTTAGACCAGAACACTAGAGCTTCCACTCTCTTTTTCACAAGTATGGCCCTCTTGAGAGGTTTAGAAATGTAAGTGCCCAGAAGAAATGGGTCCTGAAAGGAGTCTGCTCTGAACAGCAACCTTTACACATGTCACAAGTGAAGAAATGTTTGTGCCTACCCATGGGGAATTAACTACTTCCCCTTGCTGCCTGGCCACTTCAAAGCTGAAGTAGCAGCTTTTTTCTGGTTCTTTTTTTTTTTTTTTTTAATCTCTCTCAGGATGCAAAGATCAACAACAGGTACGCAGTGCTGATTAATGAAGCTTATTTTATAATAGACTCTGGAAATCAGAGAAATTCTAACAGAACAGTGGAAAAAATGACATACAATACATACAATATTGCTGGAGTCTCAGCAGCAATCACAGTCAGCAGAAGCAGCTCAATCTTAAAGACACAATCTCTTTTGCTTCCGAATTGCCAGTTCCTTCAATGACAAATTGGTAACGTTTTCATTTTAAAAACAGATTTTTTCCTTATGAAAATAAGCAAACACTCAATCAAAAAAATTTATATGTAATAGTGTCGTGAATTACACCCTTCCCATAGCTAACTGGTTTCACAATGGTGTTCACTGATTATGCTCAATCTAAAGCCACCCATGGCTTTTGATGTTAAATTCTAAGATGTAATTTTAAAAGGAAGCAGTCTCAGTCTTCCCCACCCTTCCCTTCTAGCTTTACCATTGAATTTATCATGTTCATTAGACCTGTTTATTACAGAATAATTACATTATTAATGCTAAATCACATAACACTTTGGCTAAGAAGATAGGGAATAAAAACATGCTTCAGGCACATTAGAGTCACTTTTTCACCAGTAGCTCTTCTTATGTTTTACATACAGGCTTTTCTGCTTCTCTCAGTGAGCAACCATTCCCAACATCCATTAGGTAAGAAACCATGTCCTAGAGAACCAAACTCTCCTTAGCATCCTGCCTCTGGCAGTAGCCAATGTCAGACAAAACAGGATGGTCATGATCATCCATAATTGTTGGCTTCCACAATTATACAGTGCGGTATATGCACAGATGCAATTTCTGTCTGGTCTTCAGCTGTGTGTTCTTTTATATCTTCATGCACAAATAAAGTCTTCCTGCATTAAACGGAATTCTTCCAGCTTCAGTCACAGTGACCTCCAGTTTTAATTTATAGTCCTTTTCCTACATTTGGTAGATGCTGGACTGCAGGTTTTACTCATTTCTCACTCAGCTTTTGCTCTGGAAAGTTCCAAATGACTTCCTGTTGGATTTTGCCCGACTAACCCAAGTGAAAAACTAAAAAGGATCTCCATGATCTAATTTATGTATGTTAATATTATTAAATATACTACTAATTTCTCCTAATGTACTATTAAAACAAATGGTGGTTTATCCAGTCTTTTTCAGACTGTATCTCATTTGTCTTAGTTTTCTGCAGCAAAGACTGCATCTATGAGCTCTGTAAATTCTCAGTGCTTCATTTCCTTATGGTTGAATAATTTCATATCTAAGAAACTTTAGAAGAGAGAAATCTTGGGAGTTTTTTCCAAATGTTTATCTCAAGTAACACATGCACACAGATGAGCTCCTTAAAAGCCTGTAGACATTTCAATAGCTAAATCTCAAGGGTCCTGTTGCCAGGTTCTTGGACCTAATTCATTTCCAGGATACCCTCCAACACTAGAAGGGTAGTTGGACATGTGATAAGTAGCCCAATCCCAGTTAAGTAGGATGAAATGGAGAAGAAAGGAAGAAATATGTGTTAATGTGTCATTTGAAATCTATACAGTATAGGATATTTAACCCAAACTTGGACAACTGTCCAGAGTCTAGAGTGGTACATGGGGCTTGAGGTGGAAGTCACATCAGAGCCTTGTGGTGTAGCGCAAACTTGATCCTCAGCATTACACAGCTGAGGGTGCTCTCATCATATATCCCATGAGAAGAACATTTATAGGAAGCATGCAGTGAGCCCAAATTGCCTTACTCTCTGCCTTACTCCCTGAGTATTTTAGAGGAATTGAGGATAGATGCAGTTAACTAAACTTACTTTTTTTTTTTTTTTTGTGAGAAGGCTGCTTCTGAATCAGGTAGATTTTTGCTTGAGGTAGAGCTCTGGGCAGATAATTAACCTATTCTACCTGCATATCAGAGTCAAAAATAGACATCTTAGGCAAATATATAAGTAAAAACTACAAAGCAGGTGACTTAGATGCTTAAGTATCTCTGAGAACCTAAGTCAGTTTCTGTTTCATCCTGATTATTTTCAATCTTATTTCCATTTAAGATGATCTGATAATTCCATTAGTTCTTAGATCAAAGCATGACATTTTCCATTCCTATATATTAATAATTACGTATTCATTTTTGCTTCTTTTTTAGCTGCTTACTTACCCTAGTTGCTTTGTTTCCTGATCAATAAGTGGCAGAAACCTTCCCATCTGTAATAGCAGACCAATTAACCTGAGGACGAAAATGGCCTTGCCTTTTTTCAGAAGCCAAATTCAGTAAATTATTCAAAAGACTTCACAGATATTCCCACAGGGTCAGGCTTATCAAATACCTGAGAATTTTGCCAATGAGCCCAGGATAATTCAAACTGCATGCTTGGTACTTGTAAACAGAAATGTTGTAAAAGGAAAGATAACAGCAGAATCTTTGATACTGGTCAGTCCAGCCAGAATGAAAATGAACTGAATCCTAGATCATACCATTTCTTCCAGGACCTCAGAACAATTTCTAGAAATCACAAAGGAACAAGTTTTGGTGAAACTCAGAGAAATATTGTTGCTTTAAATGACTATCCAAAATGAGACGCAGCTAATGAATTTTAAAACTCACCTCACTATTATTCTTTGGTGGTCTGGTTTATAGATCAATGAAAAAAATGAAGACTGCTTTTGATTTTAGTGGACTTTAGACCAATCCCCATGTGAATTACAGAAGACATCATACCAGTGCATATGGAGATAAGCATCCAAATGTATTCACTACATTTGCAAGAACATAATACATCTATGTTTGAGAGTTTTGAAATTGAATACTGTGGCATTTCAGACTCTATGATTCAAAGCACTTTCTTTTATCAGAGTTTACCTACTGTGAGTTAGATCCAGATTCTTATGTGTCTGGTAGCCCACTCTGACTATGCTTCTTCATTCCCTACACCATTTGTAATAAAGCCCGTGCATACTTCTATATACTTGATAAATGCTTTCACCCTGATGGCGTTACTCTGTGGGGGGGAAGGGAAGAAACCTTCTGGCTTCTGTGAACCCGGCCTTGCTCTGAAGATTTGCAACACCATGTAAAGAGAGAAGTTGTTTGAAAGGTTTCTTTCTTTCTTCATGTGTCCAGACTCCTCTGACCCAAAACAAGAGCCCAGTGTTTCTCACAGAGGGATGGGAAGCAGTGTGTCTACATCATGCTTTTCTAGTCAGGTTGACTGAAGTTTGCCAGTTAGAAAAGTTCACATTGAATCAGACCGGGTTTGAGTATCTGGTATTATTTCCCACTCCAGCCTCTAAATCACACTTAAACTGAAGCTTGCAGAGATTTTTCTGTGTGTTACTGCTGCAACAAAAAGCATCCCATAACAACCTGTCTACAAAACAGAGACCTGAGAGGTCAATAAGGAAGACCCTAAGAGGCCTGTGAGGGCTTTTTGCAACTAAGGACACCTCCTGCACACAGTTTAAGTGGTGGCAGATCTGGCTACTGTAAAATCAGTTCATAATAAAGTAAGATGTGAAAATGCAGAAGACGTGGGAAAATGCCACTCATCCTTTAATTCACGCTGCATTGTTTTCTTAGAAGGAAAATGTTTGGGAATTGTTGCTTCATTTTTAACATTAGTTGTAAAATGTCATTTCTTACTGAAGCTGCTTGCTCTAGTGGATTTTATTATATATTATGCTGAGCAAGACAGAATAAATCCCCAGACTTTGCTCTTTACTTTTAGCATTTTTCTTTTTATCTGTGGCTAACTTCGGTTTGCAGAGTCCTTGAAGCACAGCTCATGTCTTTGCGAGTATCTGGAGAGATCTTAATATTTTATAGAAGTTACCACAAGTAGTTTTTCTTTCTCCTTGGTTTTAGATGAGACTCATTGGTGAAGTGTGTTTTAAGAGAAGGCAATGTACCTGGGTCACTTCTTTTCTATGGCAGCATTCCAAGCCAGGACTGCCTATTGTTTTTCAGTTTCTCAGCTTCTTGTTAATCATTAACTGCTTCTATGAAAAGAACATATGCTACAATTACTGAAATGAGAAAAAAATAGTGTAAAACAAAACATGCATCTGGTTGTCTTTTAAAATCATTAGTATGCCTACTAGACCCAAATTCCTTGACTAAATAGCAAGGCTATTTTCATTATAGGAAGCAATTTCTTTGTAAAACATTCAAGTCTTTCCTACATGGTTGGGGGTGGGGGATGGAGATTGGGATGGAGTGTTTGGTTTGGCTCATTTGTTTGGTTTTGTGTTTTTCTTCCCAGAAGAGGAAATGTCAAGAATAGACCACTATTTTCTTATTTAAATGTTGCAGCCTGCATAGATTATAATTAGAGTTTATTTCTCTCAGGAAAAAAAAAAAAGGCTTTCAATGTGCACCAGTTAGAAATTCAATTACATAAACTAGAAAATTAGAGGTTCCCCTTTGGCTGGATACAGATGACCACAATTGCAGACCATATAAACACTTCCTAACCTTCCTGTACTAACCCAATTTCTGTTTATTCCAACTTTCACAAGTGAACCCTGTCAGGGACTGTAAAAGGGATTATTAAGATTGCTATGGGAAGATTTATATATGTGTGAAATACAGGTCAAACTGATAAAAAGCAGCAATACTTTTTAGGACTATTGGTAATCAGAGGGATAAAGTAATAAAGGAATTTGTGTGTGCATAAGATAGCTGTGTTCAGCTTAATCTAATTGTGATTATCACTGCTCCACTTCTGGAAAGTATTTCTCTGCAGGACAGTGCTTAAGCAGATGTTAGTTTGAAATGTGTGTTTCTCCATGTGAAACCAATGAATATAATAAGCATGTGCTTAAAGTCAGCCATGAGATTAGGGGTTAGTCTGAAAGCAACAGTTTTCAGTGCAAACCTAAGCATTTTCCTGAAGCAAGCCCACATCAGGGTTTAACAGAAGAAATATTTTCATCACTGTAAGCAACATTTGTAGGAAGAACTAAGAGGGTTTATTAGATTAATTGTTCAAGTTTCACAGAATTTTAGCTACATGGAGCTAAAAAGGTTTTCCTAGCCCAAATGCCAACGTGCTCTATATCTAATAGAGTAAACAAGCAAGCTTTGTTGCAAGGATAAAAAATAGCAATGGAACCGAATCCTGGTTTTCTTATACAACAAACCTGCTTCCCAGTGTGCTATCTACTGGGACAACACCCCGCAGACTCAAGCCTGTTATTTTTCTGCACACATTCCTTAGTGAGTGCTATCCAGGTGTTCCTAAGTTGACCCAGAAATAAAGCATTATATTATTATTTTGTTATACTCCATTAAACTTGATTTCTAAGCCAATCAGAGGTAATGTGTGTGGGCTTCATATCTGGTGCTCCTAAATCTCATCAATTAATATGTACACTGAACCTTTCTATTAGAATAGTTTACACAATGAACAAAAGAATGCCTTTTACAAAAAGCATAAGAACCTATTTCTGCTGTGTGCTATTCCATTCTTTCTTATCTAGGCACTTTATCCACATGGATTTCTTCCAGAAGATAAATCTTTCAATCAGGATTTCCTTATGAGCTGCAGCTCTTGTACTGTGAGGTGTATATCAAAATTTCAAGACAAATTTTGTTCTCTTGATTTTGTTATACAGTACAAAAGCTTAAAAGCAAGAAACCTTAGATGTCTATTCATTCAAGTTACAAAAATATTTCTTAATTTTTTTCACTCAACACAAGTGAACAAGGTCTCTCTGTGTATTATCCTATATACAGAAAAAGTCCCAGATATTAGATCAATTTAACTATGGCAGTAGAAAGAGGCTAAACTGGGCAGAAATGTTGTCTTAAATCAATTGGTGATGTATCTTGTTAATTTATTTATTCATTACTGTGATATGTGATGCTGCATAAAGGATGCTCTCTTAAAAGATCCATGAAAAATTGTCATAGTGAATCTTAAATCTCCCTTAATGGAGCTTAACTTTAAGGCTTATTACTCTTTACGTACAAGGATATATACTCTCTTCATCTCTCACTTTCCCTGAACTTTCCTCCCTCCTTTCTCTCTCAGACATTTTTTTTCTGCTACTTCCAAAATTCCCTTTTATTGTTGCCAATCCAGAGGTAGTTACCACAGCTGGATAAAAGTAGGTTTTTTCATTCCATTAGAAATTCACATATTTTTACCTTGTAAACTCTTAATTTTCATGTGTTTAAAATAAACAAGACGCCTCTACAACATCCTAAGTATCAAGCCAACCTGTAAACACTTACACATTCCATACATATCTAAATTTAAAGGTTTAATTTCAACCAAAACTGCCATAAAATTCATCCCTCTGCATTTCTACAGCACCACATATATATTGGTACTATTTCCAGTTGTGTCACCTGGGTTGTGCTGGTTGGTTGGGCAATGATTCTACAAGTACATAGCAAATAAAAAACAGACTAGGGGCAACCTAGGCCCCCTCACGAAGCTCTCAGGAGAACTGGCTGCACAGGATTTGGAGAAGGTTGAGGTTCTGAATGACTTCTTTGCCTTGGTCTTCACTGGCAAAGGCTCTGACAGCACCACCGCACCACCCAAGTCTTGGAAGGCAGACGCAGGGACTGTGAGAATGAAGACTTTGGGCCCACTGTAAGAGAGGATCTGGTTTGAGAACATCTTAAAAGTCTGAATGTGCACAAGTCCATGGGTCCTGATGAGATCCATCCACGGGTCCTGAAGGAGCTGGCAAATGAAGTTGCTAAGACACTGGCTATCATATTTGAGAAATCATGGCAGTCAGGTGAAGTTCCCGATGACTGGAAAAAGGGAAATATAACCCCCATTTTCAAGAAGGGGAAAATGGATGACCCAGGGAATTACAGACCAGTCAGTCTCACCTCTGTGCCTGGCAAAATCTTGGAGCAGATTCTCCTGGAAGGCATGCTAACGCACATGAAAATCAACAAGGTGTTTGGTGACAGCCAGCATGGCTTCACTAAGGGGAAATCCTGCCTGACCAATTTGGTGGCCTTCTATGATGGGGCTACAGAACTGATGGACAGGGGTAGAGCAGTTGATGTCATCTAGCTGGACTTGTGCAAAGTGTTCGACACTGTCCCACACGACATCCTTGTCTTTAAATCGGAGAGACATCAATTTGATGGGTGGACCACTCAGTGGATAAAGAACTGGCTGGATGGCCGCACACAAAGAGTTGTGGTCAATGACTCAATGTCCAGCTGGAGACCAGTAACGAGTGGTGACCCTCAGGGATTGGTGTTGGGACTGGTCTTGTTCAACATCTTTGTCGCTGACATGGACAGTGGGATTGAGTGTGCCCTCAACAAGTTTGCTGATGACAGCAAGCTGTGTGGTTCGGGTGATAGGCTGGAGGGAAGGAATGCCATCCAGAGGGACCTTGACACACTTGTGAGGTGGGCTGATGCCAGCCTTATGAAGTTTAACCATGCCAAGTGCAAGGTCGTACACCTGTGTTCGAGCAATCCCAGGCAGAGCTGCAGGTTGGGCAGAGAAGAGATTCAGAGCAGCCCTGCAGAGAAGGATTTGGGGGTGCCGGTTGATGAGAAACTGAACATGAGCCGGCTTCAGTGTGTTCTTGCAGCCCAGAAAGCCAACCGTATTCTGGGCTGCCTCAAAAGGAGCGTGACCAGCAGGTCGAAGGAGGTGATCCTGCCCCTTTGCTCTTGTGAGACCTCACCTGGAGCATTGTGTGCAGTTCTGGTGTTCTCAACATAAAAAGGACATGGAATTGTTGGAACAAGTCCAGAGGAGGGCCACGAGGAGAGAAGGATTTGGGGGTGTTGGTCAATGAGAAAATGGACATGAGCAGGCAGTGTGTGCCTGCAGCCCAGAAAGGGGCTCAGGGGACTGGAGCACCTCCTGTATGAAGACAGGCTGAGGAGGTTGGGGCTGTTCAGCCTGGGAAGAGAAGGCTGCATGGAGACCTCATAGCAGCCTTCCAGTATCTGAAAGGGGCTGATAAGGATGCTGGGGAGGGACTCTTCATTAGGGACTGTAGCAATAGGACAAGGGTTAATGGGTTCAAACTTAAACAGGGGAAGTTTAGATTGGATATAAGCAGGAAATTCTTTCCTGTTAGGGTGGTGATGCACTGGAATAGGTTGCCCTGGGAGACTGTGAATGCTCCATCCCTGGCAGTGTTCAAGGCCAGGTTGGACGAGGCCTTGGGTGATACGGTTTAGTGTGAGGTGTCCCTGCCCACGGCAGGGCAGTTGGAACTAGATGATCTTTAAGGTCCTTTCCAACCCTAACTATTCTATGATTCTATGATTCTATGATAACCACAACTCACCGACAAGCCCAGTCCTCATCATGCATGTTGCTCTTCAGGATCTCTGACAAAGTCATGAAGGACAACATGGTCTTCATAAATCTGCATTTCCTTTTGTATAGTTCCTGAAGGTCTGACTTAGTTCCACGCTATCTTCAAAAGTAACATGAAAGGTGTAACTGGCCAAACCCTCTGAAATTATGTGCTCAGTACAAAAATCAAGAGGTACACCAAAGTCCATGTATCTCACCTGTCAGCCTGCTGTGGGACAGTGGGAGTAAATTCAACAGTGTTTCTGGAAAGAAAACAACAGCAACTAATCAAATAATGGAAGAAATTATAAGGAAATCTATGTAATCTATATTTGATTGTGTTGTTACAAAGATAAACATAATTTCTTTTAACATTCTGGAGAAATATTAAATACCTAAAAGCTGTAAACAGGAGAATAGTTGAACCTTGAAATTAAGTACTATTCACATTGTATCCTAATATGAAATTACTCAGGCATAAGTTTTGTTTGCAATTAAGCAAAGTCTTTAACTACTGTAAAATGTGATGCTTTATAAACCTCACAGAATTTGGTCTCAGACTAAATTTGATACATGCTGACAACTAACCCTTGGGGTTGTGTTTTAGTGCAAAAGCTTTTGTTTAAAATAAAAAAACCTCTGGAATTTAATTCTGTATCTGTTGAAAGTGAAAGCATATTTCCCATAATATAATTACTTAATTATGACATTTATATTTTGTTAAAAATGACAAGTTTAATATGGTGCTTACAGTAAGCCACACCAGAAGGATGTTGAATCTTTGAAAGATCTTTCAAAATTATGTAAACATTACTTTACTTGCAGTGCACAGTCCAATCTTCCCTATTAATGAAAGATTCCTTTACTGAATTCCCGTAGCAAAGTAGTTTATAGTATTTTCTACCTGAACTGAGCAACATCAGCTTTCAATGCAACAGTGTTACTTTGAACCCATAGGAGCTTTTTTTTTCATATTCCACTTGGGAGCTGATTTAAGAACCGTTCTTTTAACAGCTATGTCTTTCTTAATATTTTAACAAGTTTACAGACCTCTTGGGTGTTCTGTAATATTGAAGTTCCTTCAAGAAAATGTTCTTGTTTCAGTATTATTCAGGAAGCTTTGTAAAATGCTGCTGGACTTGAACAAGGTGAGCTAGATGTTACCATTCTGTCTCTTGCTGTTACAGACTTGACTTATCTCTATGAACTACCTTTTTTTTTAATTCCAGCTTCTTTTCCAAACTTGTATGTTTTCTCACTCATCCTAGTTTTGAAATCTTTAGGGTTTTTTTTTCCAAACTAATGCTGAAATTCTCATTGCTGTCAGTAGAAATAGACTGGAGGACATTACTCATAACTCAGTAAGTGGCCAGGATGTATCAGTGATCTGATGTCATACATACAGAAAAACCTAGTCCCTACAAATGCCTTCATGTGTAGCTCTATGAGTATTTTTTAATGGTACATGTAGACTTCCTCTTCTGATACCTATCACAACACATTTTTGGTCTTCACCCTCCAGCCATCTTGTCACTTTTTTGTACTGTGCGTTTATTTTCATTGAAGGCATGCTTTTGGGTTTGCTATGTACAGAAGCTCACATACATAGGTAAGAATGGTGGGGTATATATGTGGTGTATGTATACTGCATATGTATATCTGTCTGTGCATGTGCATGCAGATGTGTCTATGTATGATATGTACATATTTCTTGATGGTGTACACCTGGATCTCAGCACCTCAATAATCAGCTTAGATTATTGAGGGCATATACTCAGCCAGGAAGAGACATAATCTGAGGTGATATAATGTAATTCTATGAAAACCAGTTAATAATCAAATTTAGAGACAAATTACATCAGCCTGTTCCCTTTTTTTTTATATATATATTGGCAGGAGTTGTGTCTTGGCAAATGCGCAAGAGAACAAAACCTGGTCACTGCTTCCTAACCATTTCCCATCCATTTCTCCATTCTAGCAAATCTGGACCAGAATATTTCTTGGGTTCCAGACTCTTGAAACAATTAGATGTTACACCATTTCAATTACAGACAAATACATGCTTTTCTCTTCAGCTCAGTCCTCCTAACCAACAAACATCAGTTTGTCTCCTTTTAAGTCCAAGTCCCTTGCAAGAAACGTTCAGCCAGTTGTCCAACACACTGGCTGAATTCTTTACACTAAAGAAAGACCACTTTCAACAGCTCATTGCAAACATTTATACAAGAATGACCCATAATTGTAAGTACTCATCTATCTAATGATATTTCTATGTAAAATTTAATAGTTGATGGTATTTGAATCCCAAAAATGCCTGGAATATTCATTTCTAGACAAAGGTTAAATCATTTCTAAACATAAATGCCTATACATTTTTTCTTCTGGAAGACAAAAAATTCTTCCATTGGAGAAGAAGTCATGCATACCACCTCTCCATCATCAACAGTGTTCGGTGCCAGCTTCTTCCATGGTAGAAGCAAAAAAGCTCAGAATAGTCAGTTGCAGTATATTCTTTGCTCTGAGAAAGTCTTATTTTAATATCCCATAGTTAGAGGTTAACTATTGCCCTCAAGTATGAGGTCATACTTGCCTTCCAAAACTTTTTTATTGATTTTATTTTTGGACACCTACTCTTAGAAAGTAGTAGCTGGCACTGTAACCTCAGTGACAGAATCGTTGACAGTGGCTTCAAGTAATAGACCTGGTTCTTCCCCACTGATCATTAGATGCTAGGAATGTATGAATGAGACATTTAATTAAAGAAAACTCAGCGTTGAAGCTCCATTACCCACAGCTTAGCCAATGCAACCAGAAAATTAGAACCTGGCCTGCAAAGTGCAGGATTTTGTTCATTGCTCCTATCCTTCATTCACACAGCATACAGATCTAGTTTGCAAACAATTTTGCCTTAAAAGCATTTCTGCTGTAATTTCAGCTTGTAAGGCTAACAAGAGTTTAACAACCAATGAAAAACACATCATTCTAATCCCTGTGCACAGACTTACCTGCTTGGCAGTGTAATATCTGCTTGCTATCAGAAAGTAGCCATAGCAAATGTTCCAGGAGAAACTCAGCTCACAATTTCCTGGCTGTGTCAAAAATCTGCCAGCTGCTGCTGCAGTAAAGGGAGCATTTTGCCTTTAATGTATTATTTTGTGTGAAGAGATGGAAAAATGTTGGTCATTCTTTACATTCTTTTTCTGAATTCCCAGGGTAAATTTATCTAGCTACACCAGCAAAAAAAAAGTAAGCAGGAAGCAATTAATCTTCTTCATGATTACAGATGGTTGGTTTTCTATTAAAAGAGAAGAGATAGAAATGTAAGTTGACCTAAGTCAAGTACTTCTGTTATTTTCTTGCTATATAGTATTGCTCTGGTTTATATCTAGTTTGGTAGTGTTCCTAAGATTATCCCAGAGAAAATTTTAGAGTAAAACATGCTTTTACAGCCTGTGTATGTTGATTGCAGGGAGATGGAGAAGGATACACTTTGTTTTGAGAAATTATAAACATCCCTGTTGCACCTTTGATATAATAAAAACTTACTCACTTGCTATGGTAGCATTTCCCGTTGTTAGTTCAGTGTGTGAAGAGTTGATTATTTGTGCTAATTTTATCACCACTTTGCTCAATTATAACTCAGCATATGTTCCACTATTCCCTGGGGAATATGTCTATGATTACACCATTGTCTAGTGAATAATAAAAAAAAGAAAGACAACTAATTATTTGTGTCTTTTTTTTTTAAAAGAAATCATCAGTAAAAGAGGAAAACACAAGAAATTTGGCATTGAAAACAGATTTCAAATTTCCTATTTGTTAGAAGGAACACAAACTGTCATCAAAATATTAGATTAAGGAGTCATTTTTTGCAGGAAAAACAACTCTAAAATTTCAACCAGCTTTACCCATGATCCCTCTACTTTTCAGAAAGAAAATATGGAAGTTGTTAGTTCATGTGTAATACAAATGAAACACAAGCTTCTATTTATGATAAGTAAAAGATTAATTTTTCTCTTCTGTTTTTAATTCTTCTGCTATTCTGCTCCTCTTGAGCCCATCCAAGGTCAATTGTTAACATTCCACAAAATATCATTTTTATATTTTACAAACAGGAGATTTTTTTTAATTTTTTAAATTTTTTTCCAAAACTAAAGCAAAACACATGAAGGAAATCACTTAAATCTATCTGGCAATCTTAATTATAAGGTAGGTTCTGAACAATAAATTTCTTTCTCTTTTTAATTTTTCTTTCACAGAAATGGAAGATTAAAAGAAGCCTTCTTTAGACTGTGTCCTTTGTTGAACTCATGTATATTTTAATAAAGGTTAATATTAGCTAATAAAATCTTAAACATATATAATGTGAGAATGTCGTGCATAATTTCTGTTAAAGAGATAATTTTGATCAAATATTGACAACCTGCTTGGCAAAAACATATCTGTCTCATATCACCATTTTCCTTCATAACTCTTCTAAAGCAACAAACTAAAGAAGAGCAGAATCTTCCAAAAAGCAGTCAAAGTACTTGCTATGCAGGACAATGCCTGGGATTTTTTGAGTCTGTGTCAGCAGATCCCAGTCTTGTCCCGAGACTATTTTCCCGAGGTTACAAGAATGCAAGTCAGAACTCATCCTTGCACCTCTGCTATAAAAAAAAGTTTACTGGTTCTGTCAGTATAATACCATGCCACTACATCACCTCTATGAGATGACTTATATTTTAGATCTTTCTGAATAGATAATGGGTAATTATCACATTATCTCCCAGGATTTTAATGTCTTTTTATCAAAGAAAAGTACGGAACATTAATATATTCATTTGCTTTTTACTTGTCAATATCCTTTTCTCAGTGAAATGTCATTCCCAATTCATGATTTGAGGCTTCTGGAAAAAAAAAAAAAAAAAAAAGCAAAACCAATAAATGCCCAGGCAAAGCTCAAACATAATGGAGTAATCAGAAAGCAAAAAGCTAATAGTTGAATCCAAAGCCACTTATTTCGTTCCCCTAAGCAGTACTGCAGGCTCAGATGCATTAACCAAGGTTAAATCAAATAGTCATGATGTCTGTACATTCAATTATATATAGCCTGAGCCAGAGATTCATTCTGAGCCAATCTTCCATAAAGGTATGATGGTTTACACCTGCCAGAATCTGGCCATGTCTCAACCTAAATCTACCCAAATTTTTTCCTTCTGTACACAGCTGCAGACTATGTCATAAAAACATAATACCTGAATGATATGGTGATCCAAAGATATTTTTATTTTTAATTAGGAGGCATGTGATTTTTATAGTACCTTATGTTACAGTTTAAACCTCTCTTTAACCTCTCTTCAAGCCTTTAGTCCCCAAATATCCACATTTGTCTAAAAAAGTCATTCACTTAATTTAAATTATACATACATATAAAACCATCCATGGGCTTTGCAATGTAGTGCGCAAATGATCAATCGGGCAGTTTCTCTAGCATGGGAATATCCCCAATTAGTCTCAAGGCTCAATATGTCATATAGTATTTTCTTTTCTCTGGTTGTTTCTTCTAAGAAAGGAAGTCCTTCATATATACACAACTGGATAAGAAATGTAGCATATTAAAAAATTCTGCTTTGAGAAGCTAGCTATAATTCCAAATTAAAATTATGTATTAAGACAGGAATGGGACACCCTTTGCTATTAAAGAACTTACATCTGACCCCGAGGAACTTTAGGCTTTCTCTGGGAACTGTCTTTGCCTGGCAAAGACATTTTACTGCCTCAGGAGAATCCTGTTATTAAACTCAAAATATGTATTAAACATTTGGAAATGCCTGCCTTATTTACATTTTGTAATGTTAAGCTTGATCTCTGCTTTTACAATAAACTTTTATCAACTGAATTCATCTCATGTAATTATTAAGCTTATCATTTGTTGCTGTTATTTACTAACTCTATTAATTTTCATTAATGTTAACATTACAGTCTCCCCCAAAAAATAATTAATGTATGAGCTTACTGATGGATAGTCTGTTACATTAGATTTACCCTCATATAATTTGTTTGCATGAAGTTACCTATTCTTTGCAATTGTCAGAATGAAAGATGAGTCTGAGCTATGTTTTGCTTTCACTTCACTAATATGATTAAACTGCAATGCATTAGTTATATCTATCCATATCTTTTTTTTAAATTATTGTAAAACTGCAGTATCCCAGAACTGGAAGAGATCATGGGAGGTCATGTAGTCTATTATACAGAATATTATTACACCATTTATTTAGGTAGTTTATTGAATTACGTCTAAACAGATACCTGAAAATCTTCAGAGACTTTCAGTATCTTTTTGAGGGGAGGCTCTAGAAGAGAGCACTTTTTTCTTGTTTTGAAACTACACAGAATGTGAAGAAAATGGAAGTTACTGTACCTGTATTTTAGGGGAATACATTTATACAGTGTTTTTGAAGAACAAAGATCTGTTTATTAATACGATGACAAACAGGGCATCAGACAACATGGAGGCACACACAAGACCTACATGTGGAATGAAACAAAGCAAGAGATATTAGGTAGGCCTCAGGGTCCATCACAGCTCTTTTCCCTGAAAACGATGCAAAGAGGAGTTTTGTTGTTGTTGTTGTTTTGTTGTTTCTTTTTGGTATTTTTGTTTTGTTTTGGTTTTTTAACCCCAGTAATCTATAGGATATGGACTATCACCTGGAAGCTGTAATCTCTATATGCAGTACCATAGCTCCTTCTATTCAGAATTTTTATTTACATGTTTTTTACTAGAAACTCTTGAATCATTTTCTGTTGACAGCTTTGTTCCAGGATGCATGGCTGTGCATACTCTCCCAGTCATACTTTGTAAGGGTTATGTATCTAAACTGTAAACATGAGTGTTATAGTAGTAGGCCCCATTAAATCTATTAGGGTGCCTTATCCTCCCTTGTATGGGAAAAAGGGTGAAGAGGCTGAGGACCCAACACCATCCCCCCATGCCACTGGGATATATCCATTAGTCTACAAAGTGACAGTTTAGCTACACAGGACCACAAGAAGTGGAGGGAGAGATGGAAAGAGGAAAAGATTAATATGTTTATTAGTACAAGTGTTTATGGACACATGAAGGACAATATGATATTTTGAGAAGGGGTAATGGAAATGAAGATGCTGACTGAGAGTGCAGAGTCAGCAGAATGGAAAAGGAAGCAAGGTGTCCAGCATCTTGTGATGCAGAACAAGGGAGGACTGCAGACTGGAAGAGGACCAGTATGTCAAAGTGCCTGTTGTCTTCAAATATAATAGTAAATTCCGACATCCGGTCCCATTTCTCATATTCTCAGTGCTATTTTTAGAATTTGCACTGGTTTAGTATGAGTTCTTGAGCTAATTAATGTCTCCGTATTATCCTATCTGCATCTGACTAATGTGTATACTACGTCTTTTCCTCATGGTGATGGCTGTTTTAACAATGTAGACCAGATAAAATTATTTGGGTTGGAATGAGGCATGTAGTTAATATTTTAATGCAAAATTTCCTCTTCTACCTTCAGCAGAAACTAAATATGTTTAATCTTTCAACCCTTATAAATGTGTTTTCCTGATGATTTCACATTTCTGTTC
This sequence comes from Pezoporus flaviventris, assembly GCF_033815535.1. Lineage (NCBI taxonomy): Eukaryota > Metazoa > Chordata > Aves > Psittaciformes > Psittacidae > Pezoporus > Pezoporus flaviventris. The sequence goes on from NW_026892551.1 coordinate 7,427,748, forward strand.
TATTTGAATAACAGCACGTCGTTATTCTAGGTATGTCCACAGTCATGATTTAAGGAAAAAAATACTTAAGATCTTCTACAGTTGCCAGTAGCCTATGGCTTCTCCCCTGTAAGTTCTCTGTCACTGTGCAGGTTACAGGGAGTCACCTGTAAAAGCAAAACAGAGAACCAGAAAGAACCTTTTTTCATGCTTCAGGAAAAATTTTTCAAGATCATTCTTGTTAGCAAAACTCTAGGATCTGTAGGCCAGTAGAATATCTTAAATTTTGGGGTACATACAAGTATGATTTCTATTCCAGGACAAATATATTGCAGTTCATTTTTGAGAAAATGCAGATTAAAAAAAAACACAAAAAAACCCACAAAAAACTTTAGGTTTGCATAATCTTTGATAATTCCTTTTGTCTTTGTATTAAGATACCTTGTGGCATCTCATCAATGTCATTCAGTTTTCCTAAGCTTCACAGAAAATTTAGGCAGCCAGACGCCTTGGAGTATAGTCAAGTCACAGAAGGTCATATTCCCTGGTGGAGTCACATCCAATCAGTCCATAACACTCAATATTTTAACAACCTGATTAGTGCTACCAAATCAAAGGTGACTCCAACTATAACATAACTTCAAGATAGAAAAAAAGAATATTTGGTAAGAGAAAATAAGACATTTATTTAGGGTAAGTTAATATGCTATTATTTTAATGTCATTGTTAGACAACAAGTTACTTCCTACTATTATTAAAATAATCATATACATCCATTCATATGAGATAAAATAATTAGCATTCTTTCTAGAAAGGTGCCCTTTTCAATGAATTGGATAACAGAAGAGGTAGTGTCATAAAAAAGAACACTGAGATGGAAAATCTGACAACAAAATAAAAAAAGCAAACTCCATAGAATCAGACAATCATAGAATCATAGAATGCTTTGGGCTAGAAGGGACCTTAAAAGTCATCTAGTTCCAACCCTGCTGCCATGGGTAGGAACACCTTCCACTAGAACAGATTGCTTGTTTCCTTCAGGAATGGTAAGAGTTTTTTAGTTTTTCTTATATAAAAGGATGTCACCACTTCTATTAATTCTTTTCAAAATGCAATGTAGACAGTACGTGGCAGAAGGCTGATAGAAGTGATGATGGACCACAGCAAGGATGGGATGAGTGGTGTGCTTAGAGTGCTGTGCCCGCCTCTAGAAGTCATCAAATAGAGCAAAGTGTGGGATTTTCAAGAACACTAAGGTGGCTCTGCTTGGCCTTTCTCAGGAGAAATAAGCCCCTGGCCTGACTGTTTTCAAGCTCAGACTGACAGCAACTATCACCAACTGTATTCAAGTGCCATATCACAAACGAACTGAAACATGTTGACAGATTATGTCACAGACCCAGACATGATTCAGAATTCGCTCAGTTCAGCATTGCTTCCAGGACAGTAAGTATCCATAGCTGTACTGAGACCATTCTTCTCTGCACTCCCCATTCACTGTTACCCTTTCTGTACTGACAGCAGAGCCACATTTATTCACATCAGGACCGTCAGGCAGAGGAAGGCCAAATGGTTGCAGTAAACACCCATTTTCTTTGGAAAAGCTCTCTGCTTATTGGGAACACAATATGCAGTAGCATTATCAAAGTCAGTGAAATTCAAAGGATTCTGATTTGTATTGATTTTTCTAGAGTGGCACATTCTGACCAACAAAAGTTAGTTTCTTGCCTGCCCTACTGAAATGAGTACTCAAGCAAGTTAACATTTCTAAATGTAAATAATAACAAACATTAAACAATAATCATAAATGTAAAGGAAAATCAATTGTTTGTGTAATGCCTTTGTATGCTCAAGTCATGCCTTATATGCCTTACATGCGTAGGCCGAAAAAGGTATCATTGCATGAGTTCACAGAAGGACCCCTTGCTGAGAACATCTTGGGGCCAGAAAAGCAGTAAAGCTAAGGGAGACCACAGAAACACTGAGGAGAACTTAGGGAGGAATGAATGTTTAAAAAAGCTAAAAAGATCAAGCAATAAACGTGAAAAATGGAGAATAACACAGAACATCACAAACATCCAAAATAACTGATTTCTTACTTGTTTTCAACAGTAATTAGACTGATCATTTTCTGAATTTTACCATTTGAAAAATGCACAGAGACATTTTCACATTCCAGGCTCAGATATCAGGAAAGCAATATAAATCCTCTACGTATAACAATGAAAATGGTAGTGAATTTCCTTGTATATAATAATAGAATATGCTCTATGTGCACAAACAACCTATCATGAGACTAGTAGTCTTTCAGGGCTATCTCCAAGAACACCATCTGTATACAAAGAAAAAAAGGCAATTTCAGTGAAACTAAAAGAAATGGGAGAATCATTTTACCATAAGAATTATTTGCTCTTTACTAAGAGAAGGAACAAGTTCTATTTATTGTCACTCACGCCTCATCCAAAACAGTCTGACACAAAATACATATTCCTTGATTTAGGAATCTGTCAGTTCATAAGTTGCTGTAATGTTAAGTTTTTGTGGTTTTCTACTGATGTTTTTAAACAAGTAGCTCTGTCATAAGTGTCATAAGTGATAACCCAGCAGACCCAGACTGTTCCTGTTTATTTGTTTATTTTTTACATTATAAGTTAGGCTCAATATAATCCTGCCTTTGTGTCATCAACTTACATCAGACAGTCACAGATCATAATGCATCATTCAGGGCCACTGTTTGCACTAAGGATTACAGCTTTCAGCATACTGAGACAAAACAATGATTCAATGGGACTTCTTTTTACATTTTACTTTTTGTCTGGGGGAGGGTGACTGCAGCCACTTGTGTTTAAAATTCTAAAACAGGCATCTAAAGTCAAGACAGAAGGGGAAAAGTGTTACAATATCTAACAAAATACCATATATTTTCCAAAAAAAAAGAAAGTGTTTGACTTCATCTGCTGAACTCTTAACTCCAATAGCAGCTGTTGTTTTGGCATTGTGTCTGTAATAAAGAAAAAGAAGAAAAAGAAGAAGGAAGAAGAAAAATAAAAGTAAGAACAAAAAGAAGAAGAAAAAGAAAACAATAAAGAATAAAGATTTGTAAACGTTTTTAGGCATGTAGTTTATGCATTGGTGAATGGTTCTTTATACATGATATTTATGGGGTATTTGGTTTGTTTTGTGATTTTATTTCAACTCATAAGGAGTGCCGTTAATGTGATTAATTAGTAAGAATTTATTGACTAAAAAATCTGCACAGCCAAACATATATTATTTTTAAAATGTATTTTTTCAGGTGGAACCATAAACCAGGGTCCTAATTAAGCCCTGCTGCTTCCTGAGATTTTGTGTGCACTACGCTGGGAAGGAAAGTTACGTGGAACCTTACTTGATCATGGAAGAAAAATCTGGAGAGTAAATTCAAGCATTCTATTCAGTTCTCAAATATACTCTTCACTTGAGGGCTGCAGTAAATTTATGTCCATGTTAAACATTAAAGCCCTGTTATGGGGCCAAACAAGGGGAAAGCTCAAATCACCTCAAATATCATGAGGGTGGAACTTCAGCACCACTGCAGCAGACACCACTAGCATTACTGGGTTTGCTCTGAAATACTGTGATTGATCACAGAGTTTGTTATTATGACATTCTATTACACACATTCTCTTCCCATTACGTTGTTAAATGGGGAAGCTTATTTTCTATAATACAAAGCAATTTGTAATAACCATAGTATATTATAAAAGGGATTTGAAGCTTTGAAATTTGCTTTGCAGGGCGTTTGTATAGCTATAGCTGGAACTATACTCCACTGAGATCCTAATCCACTTCTAAGAGAAGTTTTTTATAAAAACTAGGGAGGGGAGGACGGGGAATTAGCATAATCACTGATATACTCTAATTTCTAACAGAATCTGTGTCTTCTGTAAGGTATCTACATAGTTAAGACTAAGATGTGCAATTACAAACACACTTAAATGCTATCAAAAAGTACTACCACTTTAACACAGTATCATGAATTACCATGTAATCCACAGAAAAGGACAAGCAGAAATGTTAGGTAATTCAGGAAGAAACTACTAGGTTCCCTTTCAGGAAAGAGTCCAAATTCAATTCGTATGTATGCATTTAGAGCAAAACCAATCTTACTAACAAAATTTTTAAATAGATCTTCTAGTGCAAATCGCAAAACATTCCTGACATTTTCTTTTCATTGTAAATCCTGTCTCAGTTATTTTTCAATGAAATAGAGAAAAAGGAGTCTGGATGAAATTAATTTGTGTACATGCAAATTTATTCTTATATAAACTATTCTACGTTTGATTCCCTGTCTTCTAAACAGTTCAGGTTAAAAAAATGATCATGGTATCCATCATTTGCAAGGCTTTGCCTTTCTTATTCCCCTTGCTCCATGCATAGCATATTTTGGGAAACTGTTATTTCAATTTTCTCTCCTGTGTTTATTTCCATTTTATCTCTTTACATCAAACTTCCAGGTGCAGGTCAAGTACAAGATGCAGCTTTTGGCTTTCAAATCAATAGTCTAGACGTTCCATATAGATATCCAGCCCCTTCCTTTCAATTTTTTTTAGACCTTTTTTGTCTGACCCAATTTGACATGATCCAGGCAGGTGCAATTTCTCTAAAATGGGCCTTGAAAAAACATGCTTGGGCTTCTGTAAGGTACCTTACAGACTTATCTATATTCCTCTCTAAGCACCAAGGTAAGCCTCCAAATATCCCATCCCTTGACTTTTCAAATGTCTCATGCAAAATGCTGCCATCTTCTCTCAGCTTGGAGAATGGGGGAATCGTGCAAGACCACATCGCTGAATAATAGCGCTGTGACTGCCAGACACCATCCTCTACAATGGAGTGCCTTGACAAAAATCTTTGCTGACCCCCTTCAGCACAGTAAAACTTGCCTTGTCATGGTAGCCATGTCAATGAAAAACCCATTCAAATGAATAAAACATTAGGATGTACCAAGTCCGTGCAGCTGCACTAGAGAAGTACATATAAGCTGCTTTTGCTGGATGCAGTAGATGTAGCTCAGACAGAAACATTAAATAAATTAATTTTCTGGATGTCAGAAATCTCTTCAGCTGTTCATATTGGCAAGCTTTTCAATAGTGAACCTCTGTGATGAGTATGAAATATAATTAGCATAGCAAAGAGCCTATAGGAAGAAAATCTGATATTTAAAATATTTTCCTCGTTGTGTTGTCTTTGAAAAGGCTTAAAAGACTGTGAAGGATGGTTTTTGCTCACGTTTCCCCCCCTTTTCAGCAGGTTTTAGGCCTTAGGCTATTGGTATCCAAGTAGTTAAAACTACATCAGCACTAATGGCTATGAGCTCATCTTGTATAAGCACATTTTTAGTTAAACACAGCAATCTTGGAAAAAAATGTTAGTGTGCTTAAACAGCCTGGCTCAGAATAGCTCACAATATGATGCATACCACAGGAAATAAAGTGGTATGAGGCACCTACAAAATATTTTTCAAACAAGTCATTGAAGCTGTAAGCCCCATGCCTCAGCTTTAGGAAGTCACTTATTAAGAATCAACACCAGCCGTGCCAAGCTAAGCTCTTGCTCTTGGTGATTTTCCAATTGAATATTCAGGGCCCTGTCTCGGTCTTGTTTTCAGGGAAGTACATGCCTGGAATGTTAGCAAGCTATTTGCTGGAAAAAATGCCCACAACAGGCCCAATGTTGATCACATTAATGCGTTTGAGTGGGTATAGAGTGCAAATGATTGAAAGTGCTTCCAGATCTTAGCTGCTGGGGACAAAGCAGGCTCTGTTCTCTGATCTGATGGTCATTTTTTTCAGTGGAGGATGTGGTGCAGGAAGAGGGAACAGTGCCAATCTCTGTCTAATGGCTCCAAACAGGGCCTGGGCCTAGCTCTTTGGATGCTGATGAGTGGGAAATGAAACACAGATGGGTCAGATGGGTAAGGAGAGGGGGGATTACAGGTCAGGCCAAAGAGTTGGAATAAATTAAGTGCTTATGAGGTACAGAATGGCACATTGTTAAAATAAATGGACAGGGAAAAAACATTTCGGCATTGTTAGGCACAGTGAGCAGAAAAAAACATCCCGTCTCCCCCGACCACTTTCACACATCACATCCTCATTGGGATTACCGCATGTTTGACATATGAATTAAATGAACACAGGCACTGCAAGGCTGTAGCATTCTGTAGTACCTAAGAGAAACTATTTTCCAGTAAGGACTTCAGATGTCATTTACTGGGATAAATACTTTGGCTGATGATCCTGATCATAAGACAGCCAGCTTCCTAACTCTGTAGAGATTTCTGACAGAAGGGTAAGTAACCATGTATGAATACTCTGGGGAAATTAAGTGGACAAAAAGATTCTCAAAATGATGAGTCTATGTTTGGTTTTATTCCCCTCAAATCTTTGCATCTATATGAAAAAAAAAAAAAAAAAGGATTTGGTTTAAAGAAATAGTCCCAAAGAATTCTGGCTAAGATACAAAATGAGAGGATTTTCCTGGAAACATACATCAGCAATTTTATCCTTTATACCAAAAAACCCCAACACTGATAAAAAAAAAATGGTTTTATTAAATAATATACACAGAGGTTCACTGCACTTATGTTTGGTATTTCTATTCCATTCATAATAACTAAAATGCATTGCCAGACTTTCTGTTGACTTGTACAGCTGTAGTGTTATAGATTTGAAAACCATTGCATTAATAAACTTGAAAGAAAAACTGTAACCACAAATTCAAGCTAGGTTTGGAGGGTATTTCTACAGATTTTTTTATTTCAGTCCTTGAATCCAGGTTCTTTCCTGACCTATGAGTATTTATCCCTCCTGCAAATGTGGTATGACAGATAAAATAAACTCTGGTCCTTCCACACAGCGTAGGTAGAAATCAAGTAAGAGTCATCGCAAATGGTACAGGCACACATCAAAATTGAGCTTAAAGCTGAGAAATGACAATGTGAGTGACAGTATGGTTAAACCAAGCCCTGAATAACAGACAAGGAGACTCTTAAATACTTTATAGCAAATAAAGCCAGTTGTCTCTTGGGCAGCAGAACTGCCTCTCTTCCACCAGTTACTGCTTCCACACTGCAACTCACCTGAGGTCATGCCTATTGGTAATATATCCAAATTTCCCAGTATCCCTTTTCTTTTGCTGCCTTCCTTCTTCCCAGATGATAGACCACAGACCCATGTGCTGTGCGTGCTGATGAGCCAGACAGAAGACACATGATGTGGAGGGGCCAGGTGGCATGCTAGAGCAAGTGCTAAAGAGCTCACATAACAGCTTTTCCATGGGTGAAGATAGTGAGGGGTGAGGAAGAGATTAGACCACCTGGAGTGTTTGACCTTTAATCATCTATTGATCATTCCAAATCTTGAATGAACTTTATATTTTTAAGACAATGCTTTATTGATTACAAGAAATATTGTGAGTGGGGGATGAAGAGGTCAGACAGACATACTGATAGTCAGAAATTTGCAAGAATTAAGGCCAGAAAGAGGCAATAGAAATAACGGAAAAGAAACAGGGTGCAGGCAGAAGAATAAAAAAGAAAGAAAGAAAAAAATAAAGAAACAAGGTAAGTCAAGACAGAAACACAGTTATAAGAAATGATCTTGGTCTTTGTAGAGAAAAAAAGAGCAACAAGCTGCTGGGGGAAGAGAAAGGGGGGGGGCAGGTTATGTCAGTGTTCGTATCAGAAGCATTCCTGAAAAGCTGCCTGCTAGAGACACAATGTAGATATTTTTTAAGGATTGTTTTCTGAAATTCTCTACTCCTGCCTGATGAAGACAGGAGCTCAGATTAGGTAGGAAGAACAGAATAGGCACCAGACCCGTCTTAAAGACTTGTATTTACACAGTCAGAAGGGAATCAGGAGAGCTCAGGCTAGAACGCAGCATGCTTTGTGCTCCTATACAGTACCACACTGTCTGAGCTCTGCAGTGTTTCTCATGGCCAATGGGAATGACTTTTATTTTAATTTTTCACTTTTAGGCACTGTTCTGAGCAAGAGGTAAGACATACAGGAAGACAAGACACAGACACACACTTCTCTCTACCTTCTAAATTTCTGTTCAACCTAGATACCTATTTTCAGAATGACTGCAAACTGCTTTTCTTCACTCAGACTCTCAAATTTAAAGCAGCATTTTCAGTGGTTTCAGACCTAGACTGGAAGGAGGTTCAATATTGGAAAAAATAGAAGATAAAGCGACTACATCGTATTTGCAAAAAGTATGAGTCTAAGTGAGGGTTACAGCGAAGCATGAGCCCTTGCAAATTTATTTTCCCTGTATTTCCCATCATTCCTTGCAATATTTAACATAAGGTCCTTCTAGTAAGGACCCTGATCATCTGACATTCCCATAAGGCATCACCAGATAGTGTGAATGACTCCACTGAACAACCCTGGTTGTGGTTATGCCCTGACTATACATACTGCAGACACATCCTTGAGTTTGGGTCACCCCACAAGATATAACAGGTGGAAGTGTCCACTATGATGTCTTATAGAAGACACGTTCAGCAATGTGTGTAAGCATAGGCTGTAAACAAATAAAAACTGCAGAAGTTAAAATTACTGGCACACACTTCTAATTAGAAGAGTCCCAAGGCAGTGTAAACATAGGTATTCTAGTCTTAGGGAAGGTAAATGGTGTCCTTGTGATCCTACAAAAGAAATTCCAGTGACAAGTGCTCCCTCATTATGGCCTGACATTAGGTGGTAGCCATCAAAATTACAGGGTGGGAAAGTGAGACCACTAGTTTTCCCCATTTTGCATGGCCAGCAAAACTGGCTAGACATTGAAAAAGAAACACATTCCACCTTGCTTTGATATGTCCAACCTACCTGTTGTTCCAGCACGAGTGGAGGAACACTCCTTCTTTAGGAGGAAATATGACTGCATACTTCCTCACATTCGAGAGCAAAGTTTCCCTTATAGAGCTGGAAAGTTCAATGAGGAAGGAAATCCATCTCAGAACTAAATTAGTCTACCTGCTTAGCAGCACCTGTTGGTTTAAAAATAAATGGTAGGTAGTGTTTATTGACGGGCAAAATATTACATCTCATTGGGAAGCTGCTGCTTATTTCACTGTCAGGTTTTTTTTTATAAAATCTTTTCAGTGGTTTTATATGCAGTTAAATAACCTCGACCTCAGAAATTAAAAAAGCTTTCCATCTTCCAGAGCAAATGTAGATTTTAGCCCTAATATTTATTCATAATGAATTAATGATATTAAATAGCCAACCCCTAAATGACTCACTAAGATAATGAGAGGTATTAAGTACTTAGGATGATGGAGGCACTTAGGTAATGAAGTGAAAGAACCTAGACAGATGGAAAAATAGATCTGATTTTCAAAACTAGCGGTTTGTGAACAATGTTTTTCTAAATAAGAAACGTAAGTCAGTATGTAAAAAAAGCAGTGGAAAGGGAATCTGGTCCAACTTATGCAAAAAGCCTCACTCTTCAGTATTTGCTAGTTCTCAACCCTGCCTCTCTGGCCTTTACTTTTAGAACAAGGCTTCTTTAACTTCTGCTGATGCAATAACTAATAGCAGGGCTCAACCTTCAATGCCTGGTATTAAACTGGTGCTGTGCTGCTAATGTACTCCACTGTATGGTGCTGCAAACAGTAGAGCCCTCATACAGTAAGCACCCTTATATGAAATGATTCTATTATCAGATACATGTCACAGAGGATTTCCTCCAGTGTAAAACATTGACACAAATTGCTGAGCTATAAGATTTATCCATTTACTGTGCCACATTTTTCAGAGGATTTTACCTTGCACACAGACATTAGTTTATGAGCCTATTTCTGTACAAAGAAAATTCATAAAAAAAAAAAAAAAAAATCAGCGTAGCACTTATTCTGTCAAGAAGTATTTTTCCTTGAGTGGGAATTTCTTGAAGCAGATTTGGCTGAATACAGTATGTTATGACCTTTGGAATAAAATGAAAATCCTGTGGGACAGTACCAGATTTTGGCAGGATACCGTTGTCACTTTTCCGGTTTTTCTTCAACCTCTGGCCAAATGCCACACCACAGCCTTGTTCTAACAGTGTAAGTCACACCACAGACATCACCATCCCATATACTGAATGCACTATACCAACCACTACCTACTCTGAAATAAAACATTACCTGTCAACTCTTGCTGCACATTCCTCATAGACTAATAGTTGAGGTGTTATGTACATACAAGTTGTAGATGCCTCTGAAACATTCATATAGTTCTACTTTTGCACCCTGTCCCAGAACTTTTCCATTCCCAGTTTGCCTTTTAAGCTTCTCAATACCATTTCAATGGACAGATACTGTCTGTTGTAGAGAACTATGAAAAAGAAAAAAAAGCCATTTCATATTTTCAAGGATCAGTTTGGCTTGTCTTGCGTGTTCCTCTGGGTAACTGGCAACTTACAAAAAGATCACACTGAAGTTCTGAATCTGCACTACACAAGCACAGAAAATCAACTTTCAAAAATTCCAAACAATCTTTGATCTTTAAATTATATGACTATCCCACAGAACACACCCTGTCTCTGCTTGTTATTTTTCCTGAAGTCACTGAGCTAATAATAGAAAGGAAATTCTGAGTTACTGTAGATCAAGTCCTGAGGACCTTACTCAGGTTTTACTCAGACTCGACTCAGACAATTTCCCTTCAATAGACAAGAGCTGGCCAGCTTCTGTTACACCAGAGTGAAGATCACAGGTTTTTTCTGGAGTTATTCACTTAATTTTCACATCCTCCTTGTGCTGAATCACACATGAAATAGATCACATCCTAGAGAGAAAAAGATCAACATTTCTGTTTACTAGTCTATCCAACAAAATGGTACTTTTTTTGCTTGGTTATACCTAGAAGAGATTATAATTTTTTCAGATAAAGAAAGTTTTGATGAAAAACAATGCGTAAGAATGCTCAAAAAAAATCGTTCTCAGTACAGCAGGGTTTCTGGAAGTTGAGTTTTCTTGACCTTGTGGCAAGTGTGTTTGTACCAGGATCCCAGAGGGCTGTTCAGGATCTGCAGCTAGAGGGAACAGCAGCTGCCAATTACCAACTTCAGGATTTGGTAGGCACTCCCAAAACATTCTTTTCCTCATCATTCCAAGATCTCTTATCCTACTTGAACAATGGTCTGAGAAATGTGTTTCAGGTTCTGAAACTCCTAGGGACTCTGCCAGTGCCACATTCAGTATATTTGATCTTCTCTCAGACTTTGATGATGATACTGTGTGCAATTGCTGGCTTGCAGACATTTGCTAACAAATCAATTTCAGAATAATAATGCATTGATGAATGAATAAATGAAGTAGTGGATAGGACTCCAGCATCTGTCAAGTGAGAAATATGTACAAACAGATGGGTATGAAGGTAATAAAGATTTAAAAAAGAGAAGGATTTTGGTCTTAATACTGCAGAAGAAAATTATAAACTCAAAAGCTTTTACTTTTCAGCAGAAAAAAAAGACAGAAGTCATTGGAAAGACATCAACGGGGGAAAGGTGGAAGTTCGAGGTGCAAAATATCAAATGCTAATGAAAGATATGATCAGATAAAAAAAGAATATGATACTTTTTTAGAGATGATTGATTATTAATATTGGAGAATAATAATGGGATGGTACACCCTGTGTCCTTGGAGGTTATAGTACCAGGTGGATCAAGGGTCCATGAATGATTTTGTCATGACTAATTCTTCTATGATCCTATGACTAATCATATACTAAAATTAGCAGGGATAATAATTGCTCCTCATATTGCATAAAAAGAGTGGTGGTAGCAATGAGCCATATTGCCTGTTCTGTAATATCAGTTTTATGCCAGCAAAGTTTCAATAAAGTCCAGTTGTACTCATAAAAACTTGTGTAAGGTGTTGAAAGTCATGCTTGATATATCTACCCCTCTTGTATGAAAATCAATATTAGCAAGGTTTTCCAGACATTATAGTGCCTGTACAAGCTGCTTTTCTTGGACCACTCTTGGAGTGCACAGGATTGCTGCAGAGGGGAGCAACTGTTCAGAATCCGCCCCAAGGCCTGGATTCTGTTCCCCAGTCAGCACCATGCACTGATTTATAACCTGATCCAGGAATCTTCCCTACAATGCAGCTATATCAACACGTGCACCTTGGGGGAAAAAAAATATAGTTTTTAAGGTGAGATTGTTGCATACAAATAAACTGCAAAGCATAAAGCTGGATTGAAGCCAGGTCCAGCAACGGCATTAGGCATTGCAACGCTCAGCATTGCTTGTTCCAGAATGAACTATTAAAGGGATCATTAAAACGACATGTAAAATCAGCCTATTACTGTGAGGTGCTAAGTGTTTCCATTGAAAAGCTTTAAGGAAGCTGAGACTTCTCTGCATCTTATAAGATTGGACCCATATTTTCTAGAAATGTGATGAAATGATGTATTTTTATTTTACATCTTGACAAATCAATTTCCTGAATGAGTGCTGAGTTCACACAAGGGGCAGCACATGCTGCATTCCATTAAAAAGAATTTACTAACCATTTTTCTTTTTCTTTTTTTTTTCATCTGTTGTGTATGGTAAACTGTGAATACTGAAAATTAATGTTAATTTATTTACCATTAAAAATAAGGAAATAAGGCTGAGCAGCATGGAGAGAAAGTCTGGAAAGTGTGAAAGTATGTTCTGTATTCATTACTTTCTATAGGTACTATTTTTGTTTCACTCAATAATCTCAAAGGGACACCAAATAAATTGGGGGTGACTGAGCTATTAAAATTGCTTATTTAATGGCTTCTCTCTTACTAGGGAGAAAACTTTTCAGTCTGTTTAGGCTGAAACAATCTAGGTGGAAAAAATCTGGTCCGGTATATTTGTTTTGGCGCCAGTTATAAAACCCTCTGCCTCAGCTGTTTCATTTTGATCTTATTTAGTTACATTTCATCAAGATGAACATGACAACTTCAGTGCACCATCTCTAAATAAAATACAGATTAAAATGTAATTGTCCTTATATAAAATTATTTTTGGGCTCAAATATTGTTTATCAAATAGGTATCTAGCTTTGGTTTGTACCATAACGCAAATAGTGCTCTTATCACCAAAGTAGACACTCACTTAAATATTTTCCTCCTTAGGGAAATAATTTGGCCTCTTTTTTGCAAACAAGGGTCTTGAGAAGCTCTTTATGGAGATTCAGGGTGGAAGGAGGTTTACTGTGGAGTGAGTGTAGGAAAGAAATTGTATTTTTAACACAGGGGAAGTCAGTGAAAGGGACCCTAAGAAACAAGGAGCGTGCTTGGAAAAGAAAGTTCAGCTGCAGCCCTGCAGAAGGGAGAGCCTCCTCAAGTTTCTAGCCTGAAGGAACAGGGAAATAAACCAGTTTTGTCTTCCTGCAAGCTCCCTGTTATGAGTGCAATGGAGGTTGAAATTCAGAATCTTTGAAGTCAAGAGCACTAAGACTGCCTAGTGACCTCATCTGCTTTACCTACAACCCAAAGTGGAGTTTTTCTTTTGGCTTAGTCGATGCATAATCAATCTCTGTATTTGGGGAATAGACAGATCCTACCTCAGGTTAAGTTTTATAAATGTACTGTAATCTCTGAAGTTATTGTATCTTGTACATATTTCATGCTTTGAAAAATCAGGTCAGCTGTTTCAGAGAATTCCAAATATGACCACTAGAGTTTCATTAGCCGAAGAACATGGATTTTACTAGGTGCTAAGTAATAAGATGACTGAGCAGTTCCGCTGAAAGATCAAAGAAGACCAAATACTTAATATTCTTCCATTGATATGCTGGGTTTCCCAATGTCGAAAAACAGAAAGTGGAACAGTTTTTCATATTGCTGCAATTCTTACAGTCATTCTCATATAATTTATCTTTTCAAACACAGCCAGATTATCTCTTTAAATATAACCTGTAGCCTGAATGCAATTTACAATATCAGCTTTCCAAACTAAAGTGAATGGAATTGTAAACTTCAGTAATTTTCCAAACCAGAAAGACAGGGTGGAAATACAACATCGAAATCTGAGAAAGTTAATAAGGTTTAGCTTAGTAGGAAATATTTTATTACCATGGGGAGGTTTAAAATCACTTCAGAAAAATAGAAGTTCAGGAATCATTTCTCCTGAAAATATGTCACAGTCAGTAGTCATGAAGAAGATGATTTATTGCAGGATTCTGTGCCTAAATTTTAGCTGTTTAACTGCAAGCATGTGCTTATGCGCTTTTCTAAATAGAATTGTATTTAAGTAAGTGATTAAATTCAGTATCAAACTAGAGTTTTAAAGGTCTAAGAAGACACCCCAAAGGCCTGGATTTACCCACCTACCTTCAACTACTTACCTGAGGCATACTTTAACTACTAGCCTTGTCATTCTATTTTCTCTCTCTAGGGGGTGAGTTATTGAATATAGATGGAATTTAGGGCAAACTAGCCTCCACAGTTAAATTCTTAAATTCAGTGGGATGAATCCAGCCTAATCCTGAGCTGAATCTAATCTAAAAGAATGGCCTTCTTGCTTTCAAGCCACCTTGTTAGGAAATGTGGGAGGAGAAAGACAAAGTCTGCAGTATGCCATGAAATCACATAACAAATGTGAAAACAGAAGAAAGAGGAAGCAGTCACCAACAGTTTAAACATTTATCTATGAAACGAGAAAACAGGAATAAAATTCTACCTGAGGGGATTCAAAACTTCCTGCTTTTTATTTCCCAAATGACAGCCTTAGCCACTGCAGTAAAGGCTACAATAAGCCAGGATAAGGCCACAATGCATTCTTCCTGGCAAAGCTAATTCATTGTTTAAAGAAGAATTCAATGTTTATAGGTCAAATAGAGACATTTTGTTATTGTGTTGTTCCGTGATTAGATTAGTCCTCTATAAAGGAAGCTGTGAGTTTTCATCCTTGCTAACCATGTTCATTATACCTTTTAAACTTTATTGAGTTTTTAATCGAAAATTAGTTTCTCTCTGCTAGGGAACCCCGATTTGTACATTCAATCCATTTGGTGCTCATGTTGTACATTTTTCAATGGTAACATGTAACAAAAGGGTTTGTATCTAAATGTGACATAACTGCCTACATGTAAAATTGAAAGCCATGTAAGCCACAAACGGAAATCTTTATGTTTGACTGGGGCTTTATGTAAATGCTACATCTTCTGTAAATCTGGTCACTCATTACCATATGGTTATCATATGTTAAAACAATAAGAAATTAAGAAAATGGACTTTTTGAATGCTGGAATGGTGCAGCAGTCAGAAACTGTGTCAAGCCTGTAGCTTTCTGGAAATTTGGGATTTAGCCGGATCAAGTTGAAACAGACCATCCTTCCTGTGTCTCTAAGGTACGAGTGACAGTCAAGACAATGAGATTCAGAAAACACCCTCTTTCATCAGCTGGTTCTGAAGCACTTGGTGATTTTAACAGCTTTCAGTCAGCTAAAGCTAGTCATGAAAAGGTAACAGGAAATCTAAGATTCACAGGAACATTAATCCTATCTAAGAGATGATGCAGGAGGAAGGCAAAACCAACTTGTGACTGATCTGAGGCTAAAAATATTACAATATTAACAGAGAAATCCCTGTCACAGGAATCTGGAAGGGGAGGGGGAGGCAGGGTGTGTATGCAGAAAAATCCATATGAAGAATCTAGAAACCGCTATTAACAAAGCAATTGAAGTTTGTTGGGTGCAAAATCTCTAAGTTGAGAATGAAATTTACTGAAGGCGGACATTGTCTGGCACTTCAGTAAGAGGTTTAAGACCATTGCAAGAGAGGGGAGTAAGAACAGGAAAAGTCCCAGCAGAATTAGGAATGGAGCTGAAAAAGAGCCAACAATTCAGTAACTCATACACAGGGGAAAGATCCACTTAACCTAAGACAGACTACACTGTTTGTTTACTGCTCTGGGACTCATGCAACAAAAAACAACCACTAGAGTGTATATGTTTGCTAGACCTTTAGAATAAAAAAAAAAGATAAATTTCTGCCTATCTTTGGATATGAAGAATTAAATATATAAAATGGGACAATTTTCCTCTACCTATGAAAGGAGACATATCGGGGAACATGGGTAATACCAGAAAGCTTTCAACAGGATGCCCTAAGTAAAACAGAAGATATTTGTTCACACTCAACAGTCCCTTCGAGAAATATTGTTTCTGCAGACTACCATTTGGGTTGTTTCCAGCCCCTGAGGGGGTTTGACTCAAAATGTTAAATTTTTTGTTGATATAGAGGATACAAAAGACTATAAAGATGATGTTTAACTAGGGGAAGAAAAACTTATACAGCATAACCAGAATCTTTGGGAAAGGATGGAGCAGCTGGGATAAATCTAAACAAGTAGAAATGTAATTTCTATGTGAATACAATGATACATGTGGGTGGATGAGACAGCAACATGGGAAAATGTTCAGGTAGGTAACATCAAAGTTGAGGCCATCAGTGCCAGGTATGTCTTAATACATGTGAAACCGGTGCAAAATTCTTTGAAATAAATCTTTATGTAAACACACTTCGTCTTAACAGCTGAAACTGGCTGCTATTCAATAGACATAGGAAACTGAGGCAAAGAGTCCCTGATCCTGAAATATAATGACATGAGGAGAAACACTAAGTTCTTAGACAATCCTGCAAGGGGGTTATTGGCTTGGTCTTCATATAACAGCACAGCTGAAACTGGCAACCAGTGTTTTATTCATTGCAGATTCTAGCAAAAAAACAATTATTTGTCTGCTCAAATAGAGGGGGTTTTGGCCTTGGTCAATGTTATAAAAAATGTCATGCTTTTGTTTATGTAAAGATACTAGTAATTAAAACTGCCCATAAAGTTGTTCTCAAGACTAACAAGCACCCCAGAAATACCCATCCCACAGGAAATGCTCTTAGAATTACAAATGGATGATTTGCAGAACAATGTCACACCCACAGGCTCACTTTCTAGAGGACACAATAGAAGTGACGAGATCAACATTCATCAAGAAATTGTTTATCCAATCTGTTTATTTGAAAGTGTGCAGTCTGTTCGAAATTGAAAAAAGGTCACTGGTGATATGACATAAAGACAATCATGGCAAAAGGCAAATATCCTGTATCATAAAATATGATTTGGTATCTGAACACACTTTGTGACAGTAGTGCTGTGATTAGGATGAAAAAGAAAAATGAACAAAAGTAGTGACCAGTGAGATGTCTTGCAATCTTAAGAAGCTGGCACCCCAGACAGATATGAACCACAGGCAAACATTAATATGTTTTCCACCTGTCTGAAGAGGGAAAACTGTGGTATCTGGCAGGTAATGATTTCAAAACTTGAAGGATTAGAAGCACAGAACATGAAAGCAAAAAACAGAACTAGTGCCACTTTCTGAAAGCAATGGTCTTTTTAACTTGGGGAGCCTCACTGAGCCTAGACTGCATCACAGACCAATTGAACATCCTCAGAAAGTTTAATTATTTGATTGATTATTGGTATGTGCAATGATGTACCAAGCAATGCTGGTTTTCAAGGGATATTGTTCTGCACCTTGAATTAACAAACACTAAACTTTTCAAGCAGAGAGAATGAGGCACTGTGAAGCTCTCAGCATTGTTTGGCAAAGGCAGCTAGACCCAGGTACAGAATAAATGGGTCTTAGGAGACCTTCAGGCCAGAAGTTCAGAATGCTCTTCAACAATTCACTGTCTGTCAGTGGATGTGAAGACATTACACAGGCAGGAGGAGGTCTGAAGCCTGCCATGATCATGAAATGTCTTCCCAGTGAAATCAGAAGGACTTTCTGCAGGGACCCATATCCATCTCCATCCTCCTCTATGATGCCATTGATGCCAGTGGGTTCTTAGCCTCATTTCACAATGCACAGCTGAAGTGCCAGCAGCTCTGGCAGCTGTGCTGCTAATAAAACTTCCTCAGGCTCCTGTGCAGCTTTGGTAAATTAATCTGCCAATATGCAGTTCAAGAAAAAACGATCTTTGTATTTGGATCTGATGGGGTGGTAAAATGAATTAACTTGCCTTTCAGTCCCTCTAACACCAGCAACATACACATATAAAACATACCACTTCCCAGTTTCCAGCCTTGGGGCTATTGTGGTAGGCAGTACCTGCTCAAACCCCTTCCAGAGGAACTGGAGGGTCACTAGAAGCACTTCATACAATGTCACCTTTTTCCCTTAAAGCTGATCCATAGCCACACACTACCTAGTGTGTAAATTACTCAAGGCTAGTCTGAGGAGTTTGCCTCTCATCTTCTTTGGTTTAAAGATTAAGCACTTTTCTCTGTTTTTGTCTGGCCCTCTGTACATAAGGTGTATGTGGGTAATGTGAAAACATCACATTAAAGGAAGTGAATACACCGATAAAGAATCAATGAACATGGCCTGCAAGGGGAAACTTCACTGAAAGCCCAGGAGTACCAAATCCTTAGTCAGCTTCTTTTTTCTCCT
Organism: Pezoporus flaviventris; assembly: GCF_033815535.1. NCBI lineage: Eukaryota > Metazoa > Chordata > Aves > Psittaciformes > Psittacidae > Pezoporus > Pezoporus flaviventris. The sequence goes on from NW_026892551.1 coordinate 7,446,198, forward strand.
TGATATCTATCTCTGCATCAGACCTAAGTAGAAGCTGGCAAACACAAACAATTGTTTGGGCATAAACATAACTTCAGCTATAACCATTTTCATTTACCATATTTGTCATGTTACACCTATATGTTCTTTGTGAACCAGGTATTCATATAGGGAAAAGAAGGCAGAGAGGGCTGCAATTCTTAAGGCTACAAGCACTTCAAGAAAAAAAGGCTTAACTCTTTAGACTTACCTATTAAAAACACTCCACAAACAAACATAGCTAAAACCATAGCACAAATACTTTTACTTCCTCTCAGCTTTATATTACAGCTTTCAGCTAATGGAAAATTTTGCCCAAGTAGACATCAGAGAAACATGGTGGGATGGCTCCTGTGACTGGAGTGTTGGAATGGAAGGTTACAGGCTCGTTAGGAAAGACAGGCCTGGCAGGCGGTGAGCTGCTATTTATGTTAGGGATAGGCTGGAGAGTATGGAACCCCTTCTGGGGACAGGTGAGCAGTCCACAGAGAGTTTGTGGGTCAGGGTTAAAGGGAGAAAAGCTATGGGAGACATTACTGTGGGGATCTGTTACAGACCGCCTGATCAAGAGGACTCTGTGGATGAAGCATTCTGTAGACAGGAACAGCCTGATGCTCGCAGGCCCTTGTTCTCATGGGTGACTTCAACGGTTGACCTTGTGCTCACCAACAGGGAAGGGCTAGTTGGAAATGTGACGCTCCAGGGCAGCCTTGGATGCAGCGATCATGAGATGCTCGAATTTGAGATCCTCAGGACAGTGAGAAGAGTGTGCAGCAAGCTCACTGCCCTGGACTTCAAAAGAGGGAACTTTGGCCTCTTCAGAAACCTGCTTAGTAAGGTTCCATGGGATACAGCCCTAGAGGGCAGAGGGGCCCAAGACTCTTGGTTGATATTCAAAGATCACCTACTGCAAGCTCAGGAGTGTTGCATTCCAACTAGAAGGAAGTGCAGCAGGAGGGCCAGGAGACCTCCTTGGATGGATAAGGAGCTCCTGAGGAAAATTCAAATGAAAAAAGAGGCTTATAATAAGTGGAAGCAAGGACAGGCAGCCTGGGAAGAATACAGAGATGTTGTCTGGGAAGCTAGGGACCAGGTTAAGAAAGCTAAGGCCCAGTTAGAATTAAACTTAGCTAGAGGTATTAAAGATAACAGGAAGGGATTCTAGTACATAGCAAATAGAAAGCAGACTAGGGGCAACCTAGGCCCCCTCAGGAAGCTCTCAGGAGAACTGGCTACCCAGGATTTGGAGAAGGCTGAGGCTCTGAATGACTTCTTTGCCTCGGTCTTCACTGGCAAAGGCTCTGACCACACCACCCAAGTCTTCGAAGGCACATGCAGGTACTGTGAGAATGAAGACCTTGGGCCCACTATAGGAGAGGAACTGGTTCGAGATCATCTTAAAAATCTGAATGCGCACAAGTCCATGGGTCCTGATGAAATCCATCCTCGGGTCCTGAAGGAGCTGGCAAATGAAGTTGCAAAGCCGCTGGCCATCATATTTGAGAAATCATGGCAGTCAGGTGAAGTTCCCGATGACTGGAAAAAGGGAAATATAACCCCCATTTTCAAGAAGGGGAAAATGGATGACCCAGGGAATTACAGACCAGTCAGTGTCACCTCTGTGCCTGGCAAAATCTTGGAGCAGATTCTCCTGGAAAGCATGCTAAGGCACATGAAAAACAACAAGGTGCTTGGTGACAGCCAGCATGGCTTCACTAAGGGGAAATCCTGCCTGACCAATTTGGTGGCCTTCTATGATGGGGCTACAGAACTGATGGACAGGGGTAGAGCAGTTGATGTCATCTAGCTGGACTTGTGCAAAGTGTTCGACACTGTCCCACACGACATCCTTGTCTTTAAATCGGAGGGACATCAATTTGATGGGTGGACCACTCAGTGGATAAAGAACTGGCTGGATGGCCGCACACAAACAGTTGTGGTCAATGACTCAATGTCCAGCTGGAGACCAGTAACGAGTGGTGTCCCTCAGGGATTGGTGTTGGGACTGGTCTTGTTCAACATCTTTGTCGCTGACACGGACAGTGGGATTGAGTGTGCCCTCAGCAAGTTTGCCGATGACACCAAATTGTGTGGTTCGGTTGATAGCCTGGAGGGAAGGAATGCCATCCAGAGGGACCTTGACACACTTGTGAGGTGGGCTGATGCCAACCACAAGAAGTATAACCATGCCAAGTGCAAGGTCGTACACCTGTGTTGGAGCAATCCCAGGCACAGCTACAGGTTGGGCAGAGAAGAGATTCAGGGCCACCCTGCAGAGAAGGATTTGGGGGTGTTGGTCAATGAGAAAATGAACATGAGCAGGCAGTGTGTGCCTGCAGCCCAGAAAGGGGCTCAGGGGACTGGAGCACCTCCTGTATGAAGATAGGCTGAGAAAGTTGGGGCTGTTCAGCCTGGGAAGAGAAGGCTGCGTGGAGACCTCATGGCAGCCTTCCAGTATCGGAAGGGGGCCTATAGGGATGCTGGAGAGGGACTCTTCATTAGGGACTGTAGTGACAGGACAAGGGGTAACGGGTTAAAACTTAAACAGGGGAAGTTTAGATTGGATATAAGGAGGAAATTCTTTCCTGTTAGGGTGGTGAGGCACTGGAATGGGTTGCCCAGGGAGATTGTGAATGCTCCATCTCTGGCAATGTTCAAGACCAGGTTGGACAAAGCCTTTTGTGGAGTGTTTTAGTGGGAGTTGTCCCTGCCCATGGCAGGGGGGGTTGGAACTAGATGATCTTCAGGTCCTTTCCAACCTTAACAATTCTATGATTGTATGCAATATTCCTTCCGAAACTTTTTAATAGTGTAACAAAATCTCAAGATCAGAGGGTGGGCAGGCTAATATAATCATAGGATCATAGAATAGAATAGAATCATAGAATTGTTAAATGGAATCATAGAATCGTATTACTCCAATCCTTGTTTTTAAAAAACACCCTTTGTGTGGAATTTGGATGGGTCCCTCCACAGAGGTACAGAATGCAATAAAGATAACCAGGACTACACCTTGTGGCACAGATCCATGGGGCTGTATGAGAGGGACTGCACAGTTACCAGCTGTCTGCTCCAGTCCCTTTTTGGAGAACAGCTGGTAATGCATTCTCCAGAGATTGCATCTGGCTGGATTCCCCTGCACTCAAATCCCATTGATCTGGTTCCGTTCTAGCCCTCTGTACTCACAGTTCAAAGAACAGTGAGGCCTGTAAAGAAATTACTGCCATATTGTTCAATCGGCCACAGTGAGCAATATATAGGATTATAATTAGGAACACATTAAGGGAAACAGCTCAGTGGAGATAAGCTGTTTGACTGCATACGCTTTTTGATGAGGGCTTAGTGCCAATCCCAGAATAAAAAAGATTAAATGTTTGTTACCAATCCTTTTGAACTGCTGGCAGAACATGTGGTAAAGCATTTTTGATTCAAATTAAAAGCATCCTAGGATAAAAATAACTCTGTTCTGTTAGACCTTTCCAAGTGAAACGATTTGTAAGCTGATTTATTGTCTTTTCTTTCACCTCCTTCCACCAGCATGATTAACACATGCATTTCTGAATCACATGTAAGCCTGGACAGGTATTTGTCTTGTTACACATCTGTGCAACAAATGGCAATACAAATTGCATACAGAACAGATGTAGATTTTCAAAGTCCCAGCAAATTGTATTTGACCAAGCACATAGATAAAATTTTATTACAATTTATTGTTTCTTTCTGGTGGAGCCAGTCCTATGAGGAGTAACCATTCTGCAGGTGACAGTACTGATGTAGAGCCAATTGCAGATAAAGCAGACATGTCTAATACAGGGAAAACCCTGTAGGAAGTGAAACACAGCAAAGAAGAAAGCAAATCTCCTCTAATAGCCCCATGAAATGCTTATCACTGCAGTCTGTGGTGTGTAATTTATATATCTGAGAGGTGTTGTTTTTAGGATTCTTTTTTCAGTCTCTAGAAGATTTTGAACTGGCACCAACTATGCCAGACAGACTGGAATTTGACAGATTCATACTATGTTCATGGAGCCTCCTGCACTGAGACAGGTTTATGATATTTCTGCATGTAAATTACCAGGGCTTGGGGAAAGAGCTATGTTCTCACTCACATAGCCCTACACACAGAAATATCCTTTTTTTACATCCTTTTAAAGCAAGATCCGTTTTTAGTAAGCTAGTTAAAGAAATGAAGTTGGATAGGTACTGACTGTCTTGACCAGGAAATATTTGAACTAACATTAACAGAAATGTCCACAACAGACTGTTCAGCTCCACTGTAGAAACAGAGGTTAAAAAAAAAATAATCAGGAAATGTATAATAAGAAGATGGATTTAAAAGGCTAAAAAAATAAAGTGATCTTACATTCAAAACACTGTTTCTTCTGGGAAATCCAGTCTAATAATACTAAACACTTTAGAGTGGTACTATTTTTACAAAATGTGGAACTTCACAAAATTGCCTCAGTTCGTGTCTACTTGAGATTTGGAGAATTTGTACTGAGCCTAACATACTATAGGAAAACATTGGTACCAAGTGAAGAACAGTCATTTCACATACAATGTGGTCAGAAAATGGTAGCCTGTTGTGAGGAGAGAATTCCAGCCAGTTGTCAATAACTGCTGACTGCTTTTGGGCAGAGGCGATCCCAGGTATCACCTCTGTAGATAGACAGAAGTCCCCCTCCCCTTAAGACAGGCATTCTCTTCTCCACACTGACCCCTCAGCTGTTGTGCCATACCTGAGAGATGTTTGTAAAGTTTCTCCTTCCCCCTCTCATCCCTGCAGCTATGAACGCAGCCCTTGCCCTTTCCTCAAAGGTCATTCACTTTTAGCTTCAGCTGTAGCAACCCCAACTCCAAAAAACCCGACTCCAACAAAACCAACTCCAACAAACCCAACTCCCACTCATCCCTTTTCCAAGGAAAACCCAACTGAATTCATTACAAAACTTCACTGAAGGGGTGCAAGTCAAAGGACTACAGGAACTGGCATGCAATTTCTGAAGTCTGCCATTTGCAGACTTTGAGGTCAGTGATTGAAAATTGCAGTAGACAATATCAACTTATCATTTTAAGATGTGAAATAAAACATTTGGGACCTAGACAGAAAATGAGAAAGTCACATTAATGAAATACTTACTATAGTAGATGCTTATGGCAATTATATTCAAGATTTAGTTCAAAACTCTTTTTAATTGCTGGCAGAGACAGTGCCAAACTTGGTCAGAAACTCCAGAGCAACAAAACAAGGTGTATCAGGCTGGGGTCTGGCCTAGGTCCCAAATACAGAGGAGGACCATTTTGGTAGACCAGATCAGGAATTGAGACCAGTCCTACCAACAGCATTTTAAAGTCCCTGGCCAAGAGGCATTCTTTTGCCTGAAGGTGGGATCCCGATTCTTCACTTCCTGCTGCTCTCTTTTTGAAATAAAGCCTTTGTTACATGCCAACCAGGTTTACCCACATAGTTCCTTTGAAGGTACAAACAACCCAGTCTGGTGTGTTCTCAAAACCTTGCGTCTGTTGGGAACTGTTAAGAGAAACAACCACCCAGACTTGCTGATGCTGATTTGATTTACTTGATGTGCTGGTGTTAGTCATGTTTCGGGGACTAAAAAATCTAGTAAACAAGTAGTATTAAAAAGTTCATGTGATATATATCCAGAATCACAGTAAAGGGAATTATGAATATCAGATTCAACAACCACTGGTAACATGGCAACGTACCCAAATGTTATTTAAAAATTAAAATTAATTTACTGTCTCCAATGCTAAACTACTAGAAATAAACCCTAATTTTCTTCTCAGGTAAACAACAGAAAGCTCATATTGCAACATTACACCTGGAAATTTAAATAATGATTCCTTCTTATAACAAAAAACCTTTACTGAAAATTTAACCAGAAATTAATATGTTTTTCATCTTCTCATTCTTTTCTGTATATCTCTGAAATCCTTTCTTTCTATCCCTTCCACCAAGGAAAAGCATCCCAAAACAAGAACTTTATGTCTTCATCCCCCATTTGCGAAGGTTTGGCACTACTCTCATTTTTTAGAGAACCAGCTAAAGAGCAAAATAAAACACCTTCAAAGCAACCACATCACACAATTTGTTCTTTTGACTTCTAAAGTGGAAAATACATACCTACCTACATGAGGAGCCTGATTATCCATTGCCTTGTTTGCGTGCATGTTCACTTAAAGTTATTCAAAGGAATTGTAAGATGGGCACTGAATACTACCAGTTCAAGTTTCCATTTGGCACTCAGTTTGTACCCACCTTTCCAAAGGAGTAAAGAACTGTAGATCCTTAAAAATAAAGGCATAACTTCACAAGTATTACTTTCATAAATATTATTCTCTCCCAGACTCTCTCTACCACTCATTTCCAGCCTGGCATCTTCCCTTCAGCGCAACACCCTTATGTCCGTGAGTGAACACACCCTACTCCTCAAGCTGCTCGTCCCACAGACTCACAAACCAGAAGGCCAGTATGGGTGTAAAGTGCGGCAGCTGGGTCTGGGTCTGGGGAATGAAGCTATATTAGGCCTTGTGTTGGCTATCCTGCTTTTGGATCCAAGCTGACTCTTATTTAGCCTAAAATAACCATTGTATTTGGATCTACTTTTTTCCAGTGAATAATCTAGCCAAAAGACACCCTTCATGAGTGGCAATCTCCCCAGAGGTCATTAGCTATAAAAGAAAGCTGATTAAAGCGTCTCCCATCCCTATTTCTATCGTCCCACAACACCAATGGAGCTTGCCAACTGAGAATGAATTGCATTTAGATGGTTGTTTTGGAAGTCATGAGCAACACTGGTGGCTTAAAAAGTTCGTGGTAGGTTTCTTGGACACGGACAACATGTATGAGTCTCTAGTAAGTCAGCAAACAGGCCTAACCAAATGAAGAACAAATGCTATTAAAATCAAAAATGCTTGGAAAATGTACCTAGGAGGTTCTGCAAACAATTACAGAAAGTCAGTGTTTGTCTGAAGAGGTCCCACACTGTTTTTTCATGCGTTTTTTGCAAATTTTCTCACCAGCATTTCCTATTCTGTCTCTTTCTTAAGAAAGAGTCTACAATTTTCATCCAAACGTCCTCAAAGGTGTCACTCTGCATGCCACAGTAACTGAAACTCTTATTCAAGAGGATTTCTGCTCTTTTTTATTGCTGCACAAACTTAGTGCTCTCCACAAGTTTTCATTACCCTTAGGAATCATGAGAGCCAACTATAAAGTTGATCAGACCCTAAAATAAATGTAGCTGGAGAAAGGAGTTTAATCTAAGATAATAGGGAGTATTTCTGACCCAAGTTTGTATTAGTTAGTGTTGCTTTTGTTGCAAGGCAGATGTGTGTTTAGAATAGCATGACTGTCAAAGGAAATACTTAGTGCCAAGGAGGACCTCGAGAGTCCAAGCAGGGAGGTTATTTGTACAAATTTACTAGGTGTATGTTACACACAGAGCCACAGTTTCAGAACTCTCCTTGCAAAAAAGCCTTCATGAAAACCATGGGCACACATGCACATCTTTGTTAGGTCTTCCTGCACTTTCTGCCTACCTGAGGGTTGCAGGCACTCAGCAAAAGCCAGGTTTTAACTTTGCTCCTCTCCAGAGCAAAGAATGGCATCTGCAGTAGCACTTACTCAAGAAAAGTCTTGGGAGGCAGAGTGTTTCTAAGATGCTGTAACGCAATTTCCTTACTGTTTCACACTTGCTCTCAAATGCTACTGATTTACTGCAGGCTTACATCAGCACTGAACTACTTCTTTGTCATCACTAGCTCAGATGCTTTAGCCAGTCAGTAAAGAAGGAAAGGCTATGTTCACCCCTTCTTTTTCATTCCACCATATCACATCTGCTCTCTCTCCACCTGCTCTCAGCTGACCACTGACCCAAGGGCATCAATATTTCTGTACCTGACTTTCACTTGGGTAATCCAAACTACTGTTCAGTAGTAAGTCCATGAAGGCTGTAATGGAAAACATTTCCTTCATCTCAGGTGTTTGCGGAAAATCAGTGGAATCTGGTTTATACTGTACAGTTATAGTATAACTAACTGTAGCAATTTACTGAAATGTGAGGTCCTGAAGCAAAACTCTTTTTACATGGAACCTATATCCAATTATCTGAGTTTTTTCAGAAACAACCACAAGACAGTATTGTTGCAAGAAGATATCCAGAATATGATAAATAACTTTAAAAATTGTGTTGCAGGCAAAAGTCCAACCCATCTGCAGGAAACGGTTCGTATAACTTGGAGAAGCCTCGCCTTGCTGAGGAGCAATCTTGGCAAGGTTCAGTTGTTGTTGGCAGAACCCTGACTACGACCATGATACCTACAATTGCTGAGGTACCACAATTCAGAAAGTTTTGTTATGGCTAATTAAGCAACAGGCAGAGCAAAGCTTGTTTATTATTTATTTTACAGTAGCATTAATTGAGAAATATGCAAGTGTGTTGAAATTACCAACTGGCTCAGCAGTTTCTCATGATCGCAGAAAACTGCAAACAGCCTGTCCTCATGTCTCATTGACTTGTATTTTTTTCTATGAGTCAGAGAGCATAGTATCTCTTCCATATAAAAAATTAATATATTTAAAAGGAATAATTTACTTATTTTACACGTGTTTCACATTAACTATACAGTTTGCAGATGTCATTTTCATGGAATAATTCACCCCAGAATTTGAATCAACTCTAAGACCTTCTGTTTTTCAAAAGATATTCAGTGCTGTATTCACATAGCTGGTAATAGCTCACAAGTAAAAACTGAGAATAGAGAGGAAACCTGTGAAGTTACTCTGTACTGGTGTCTATGAAAGGTTTATGTATGGGCTTAGATTACAAGCAGATAATTCCATATCACATATGAAATTCTTAGTCACATTGGAAAAGCCTACCTCTAACCTAAAATACTGTTTTGCTGCAATAGGAATAATAAACTGTCATTAAACTGTACAAAGGCAAATGTATTTTCATAAGAGAGGAATTACTTTGCAGTAGCTGTTTAATTTAAATATATCCCATGAAGCTCATGAACTTTTCTGTTTTAATATTTAGACAGGAAAAAAAGGCAAATAGAACATAGCAAGTTGACTGCATCAAAAAAATGCATTGGTTGTTATAATTTTCAAGACCCTCAGGCATAAGCTATACTGAACAAATTAGAGCAGTAGCAGATACTTCAACCACATTATGCTTTACCAATGTATCACATTGGCCTGGATTCAGCAGTAGCAGTCATTTTTTCTCCTTCTTAGTAGTTGGTGCAGTGCTGTGTTTTTGACTTTCGGCCTGGGAACAGTGCTGTTAACACCAATGTTTTTAGTTACTGCTCAAATGTTTAGTCTGACCAAGGACTCATGCTCTGCCAGGGAGGAGGGGAAGGCAGGAGGAAGCAGAGACAGACACCTGACCCAAACTAGCCAAAGAGGTATTCCAAACCACAGCACGTCATGACCAGGATGTAACTGAGAGTTACCCGGAAGGGCTGGTTCCCTGCTTGGTCAGGCTGGGCATCAATGGGTGGCATTGTATTCTCTTCCCTTGTTATTTCCCTTATCATTGTTATCATTGGTGGTAGGAGTAACGGTTTGTGTTATACCTTAGTTATTAAACTGTTCTTTTCTCAACCCGTGGGAGCTACGTTCTTTCGATTCTCCTCCCCGTCCCTCTGGGAGCGGGGGTGGGGGAAGAAAGGGGGTGAGTGAGCGAGAAGGCTGCATGGCTGACTTAGGGCCTGGGCTTAAACCATGACACACATTCTGCAGGAACATGTTGTGTTGTGATTCATATTGTATGTGGTGGAAAGACTTCTTATCCTGGTTTCATTTGTGTACAGATTTGCCATTAATAAGTAAGATAAGATGCTGTAGCCAACACATTGATGAAAATGTATGACATATTTTATGAATGTTTACTATCCATTACCATTACTCTTAAACTTAGATAATCAAGATACATCTCTGGTAGAAAATTAAGCATCATTTGAGCAGGTTTATGGCACTGAGATCAGCTGTCAATAAGCTAGCTACATTGTATTTTTAAATTCTTTTACCTTCAAAGACTGGTGGCTACATTCACATTGCCTGGTAGGAACGGCTGCTGGCTTGTGGGTGCTCTGAAACCATGCCAAGGAATTGTTTGGTGGAGTCCTAAGTGGAATAGACCAAAACCACATCATGGGCTGTTTAAATAATTGAATATTAGAGATGATTGAATTCCAGGGCCCAGGAACATTCCCTGGCTTTGCTTAGTTTACCAGTAGAGACAAAATCTCAAGGAATGATACACCTAACCTAGCTGTACATGTCATCTGTGAGCTAATCTCATGAAGTTGCTTTCATAGCCAAAGAGTAAATGCTCTTAAAGAGCAATTTATTTCACATAATTTAACTTCCTCCATTAGGATGAGATGAATCATTGTTTCCCCCATACACACACTGTTACAGAGGACTCAGGTGACTAGCTCAAATGTAGAGATGCACGCAGATCAGATGTTTTTCTCCATGAGCTCTTCCAGTGAAAGGAGTTTTACTGTATGCAAGTAGAATACATTCCTTCTCAGCTTCACCCTTTCTCTCAAAAGAATATGCTTCTGTTTTCAGACAGAAACACGACAAAAAGCAAGGCACAGAAGTCTTTTTGTTTGTTCTGCTATGTAATTACTAATTATTCAATCTGTCTGGAAATTGCAAAAAAATCACCCCAAAACAGTATCCCTGGATTCTCAGTCTATGCCACTAGCTGAGAAAACAGAACAACAGAACAACTCAAATCTTAACAGAACTCAAATCTTTCTTTCTAAAGCTGCCCTCTTTCCTGAAAAATACATCACAAGCAATTAGGAAAGAAATTAAGGCTCAGGGGATGTCATTAAATCAATTTACAACCGATAATGAAAAATCACAGTGCATTCACTGACTGGTGATTGCTGGGAATAAGCCTGATTTGGTTGTTGGGAATCTATCCTTTAACTGATCAAACTATTAAGTCTGCATGTCAGCTCTCTTGCAAATATCCTTAAAATTATTTAAACAGCAAGAATAGATTTTATGCATTATTTCTCTTGCACTGCAGAGTGCAGTTCTTGTAAACTTACAAGAGACAATAGTGACATTTCTTTCCACAAAAGCTTGACAATTAAAGACGGACAAAAACAAAGCAATGGCTTTGGCAAAACACAGGAGAATATAACTGGCATAATATATATATTATATATAGTATATATATAATATATATAATATAATGTATATAATATATCTATATTATATATTTTATATTTTATATATTATATATAATATATAACTGTAGATATATTTGGATCAATAGATCACTAGAGGTACTTTTTAATGTAGGATTTAGCACTGCATTATTCCAACTTCACATCTGTAAATCTTAAAATACATAGAATTCAAATAGAAAAAAAAAGGAAGCAAAACCTACAGTAAACAACCCTTATCTGTACATGTACAAATCTGTACTTTCAAGTGTGATCTATGAATGGATTACCCTCTCCTTCCAGAGATACCAAATTAGATGAGTTGCTTTCTCTTGATTTTAAAAAGTGTCAAACTTACACCTGCTAGTAAATACGTTCCTTTATGATGCTCTACAAAACTTAGGCTGGTTTTTTCCATTCATATGACATTTGGAATGAAGGAACACTAATGGATGATGTAAAAATATTATGACTGGTAGTATAACAGCAAAGCAAGAAATAAACAAAGAAACAAATTAAAAAAAAAGTTTTCTTGCTGTATAAACTCTGTATCAGCTTTGCATCAACCATATAAAACCATATATTTTTCTCAGAGGAGTGCCATAATAAACTTTTTCAGTTAAACTTATAACCATAAAACAAAATCTGTATGTTCAAAACTAGCTGGTGGCTTAAACTTTCCCTCACAGAACCACTTAAGCATGCTTAAAATTACGGGATCAAATCCTTAATGTCCTCTAAAAGCCAGGATTATTGCTGACAGTCTCAAAAGAACTGAGAAAGAGATCACTCAGACTGGGCTGCTCCTCATAGTCCTACCTTGGGAAAAGGCTCAATTACTCTCTGGAAAGAGCAATCTGAGAGGACTAAGGTGCAGTAGCATCTAATGGGTTATTTCCATTCTCAGCTGTCTGAAAGAAAAGTGAAAAGATAAGAAAGGCAGCTTGTCACAGAGTAACAGGCATAAAAAGAAGGAGTGTTTGGGGGGTTTGGGGCTTTTTAAAGCACTTTCCAAAGGGATATAGACAATGCACAGCTAAGCATAACAGCACCTGAAGTTCAGTGTGCAGATCAAGAATGGCATTCACAGTTCTGAGTTAGGCACTTGTCTGCATTGAACTTTGGGGCTGAGAGATGCCTGTGCTTAAAGTAGGAGTAAGAACACCTCAATACAAGTAATAGCAATATTTAGGGATGAAGCATGTTTGAAATCTTGTCTCTCCCACATACATAGAAACGTCTTTTTACAACAGGGATAAAAACTTACTTGCAACTAGGTCTCACAGTTTGAAATCTTCCATACTAGGAGATAAGAATGAAGTGCCCCTTCTTATGCATTAAACACATAGGCAGAGAAACAAGTTGTGCTCAGACTTTTGTACAGCTGCTTAGTAGTCAAAGCACCAGCTGTGTAAGACCTTTTCCCCCACTTTCAGAAAACACAGACAGCTCTGTGAAGAGCAAACTGGGGCCATCAGGAAAATGCACAAGAAGAAAGCTGATTCTCTTGTTTAATGATGAGCACAGTCTTTTAGGATCTTTTAGGAAAGAGATTTTAGGTTCTCTTCATCTGCACCATGAACTGTGTATTCAGTATTCATTAAACTATTATTCAAAAAAACATGGTAAGGTTGCAGATGACACCAAGTTGGGTGGGAATGTTGATCTGCTGGAGGAGAGGAAAGGCTCTACAGAGGGATCTGAACAGGCTGGACCAGTGGGCAAGGCCAGTTTTATGAGGTTTAACAAGGCAAAGGGCCAGGTCCCACACTTGGGTCACAACAACCCCATCCTACAGTTGGAAAGCTGTTGGTGGAAAAGGACCTAGGGGTGCTTATTGACAGTCAGCTGAATATGATCAGGCAGTGTGCCCAGGTAACCAAGAATGCCAATGGCATATGTATCAGAAATAGTGTAGCCAGCTGGACTAGGAAAGTGATTGTCCCTCTGTGCTCAGCACTGGTGAGGCCGCACCTTGAATCCTGTGCTCAGTTCTGGGCCCCTCACTACAAGAGAGACATAGAAATGCTGGACCGTGTCCAAAGAAGGGCAATGAAGATGGTGAAGGGTCTTATGAGGGATTGCTGGGGAAACTGGAGTTGTTTAGTCTGGAGAAAAGGAGGATTTGGGGACCTTACTGCTTTCTACAATTGCCTGAAAGAAGGATGGAGCAAGGAGGTGACTGGCCTCTTCTGCTGAGTAACAAGTGATAAGAGGACATGGCCTCAAGGTGCACCATGGGAGGTTTAGATGGGATATTAGGAAAAATTTCTTCACCAGAAGGATTGTCAAGCACTGAAAGAAGCTACCCAGAGAAGTGATTGAGTATCCATTCCTGGAGGTATTTAGAAGGTGTGTAGATGTGGCACTTAGGGACACAGTTTAGTGGTGGACTTGTCAATGTTAGCATAATTATTGGACTGGATGAACTTAAAAGTCTTTTCCAACCTAAACAATTCTATGATTCTGTGACATTAAGTTCTTTCAATTTACTAAACTGCTGTACCACCTAATCAATTAAGGCACCCAAGTTGATAAATTATCGTAAGTCGTACAAGAACTTGCAAGTGCATAGTTTAGTTATATTTGCAACATGAGATGGAGATGATTCTATGATTCTATGATTCTACGATCTGAACACCTGTGTTGGATGTGTTAAGTTCTGCCTGCATTTTGTCTGCAGTAATCTTAATAGCTACATATATTACTCCTTAATTTACCTAGTTTATCTTAATTTATTTGCAGCAATGTCAATGTCATCCCTTCTGGATGACATGAAATACTTTGCTCTTTGTGACACTTGGTGTCACATTTATTTTGTATTCAGTTTAATTCCTGTTCTCACTGCTGAGACCTCACATCTAACTCTTCTTTCTCTTAAATATCAAGGAATAGTTTTCATAAAGTTTTCCAGGCCTGTCTTTTTGAAATACAGACTCATCATTGCTGTCTAGCCTGTGTTTGCTTTTATATTTAATTTAAACTAAATCAGATCAGGATTCAAAGCTATCTGCTGTAATTAGAACTTCCATTATTTCTTTACCGTGTGCCAAAACAAAACTGATAAAAGCATTACTTACTGTTGTTTCAATGACTAGTGAATGAAAGCTCCAGACCTTGAACCCAGATATATCAGGACATTATCAATTTAAAGTACAAATATTTTTCAGACTATTTACATGAAACAGAGATTCCCATAATAACATCATTCTGGCAATATTTCTACGCCTTAAGCCATTAAGGAATATTGTATCCATGTCTAAATCCAGTCTGGAGTCACATCAGATTTCTGACATAAAATGGAACCACGAATTACATTTTGGTGGAAAGTTAGATTTAAATTGGGTTGATCTTGAATTTATAGAATGTGGTGATAAAAGCTGCAAAAAGAAAAGAGAAATTTGTTTTGAGAGATTGGAGATTTATCCAACTTCTTTTTTTTTTTTTTTGTCAAAAACTCCACAAGGAAAGGTAGTTCTGTAGCATTTTCTTTTTCTACTTACTGACCTGTCTCAAACCAAGATTTTTTAAAGTGACTACAGAACAAAAACTAATCAAGAAAGGTTATGTCAGCTTCTTTTAAAAACCAAAGTACTGATTCATTGGAAACACACTTTGAGTTTTGCACAGTTGTTTAAGTTCTTCTTTCATTTAAACTTTTTTGCCCATTCCAGATTTGACAAAGACTTTGTCAATTCCATCAGGGAAAATGGTCTCTGACAGGTTCAACTTTGGTGGTAAAGCTAATGGATAGAGTTTGTTAACAAAGTCCGGCACTCACCAACCCGCATTGACCACACATGACGAGCATCCAGCAAAACCCGTTAGTATGATGAGGTTGATGAGATTTTTTTTCTATCCTCTTGAAGGAAAGAGGAAAACTCTTAATGACAAGGAAATCTTGGGGACAGACTTGCCAACAATTGCTATTCAGAAACTGAAATACTTCAGAATTTAAACCACTGGACCAAAACTAGTTGCTCTCTTGCATAATTGTTCCATAGCATTTTTGAGTAAATTAGGCCTCTAAAGCCATCCATAAGCTTTTTAAATTGTTCTTTCATTTTGCATGTGAAATACCTTGTAAAACTGATGTTGTTGTTACATCTGTGGTGACTATTGGTACTTTTTATTATTGCAGTATTTTATCCATACAAATCAGACATGGAAGCCCATGTTTGAATACTTTAAACAGTCAACTATAAAAATGCAGATGTATATTCAAACAGTGTAGAGATTTTCATGGCAACATGGCAACAGCTTTTTAACTTGGTCCTAATGCTGGAAGAATGGGTGCAACTAGAGAAATGAGACTTTCAGGCTCCCATGCGACTATATTGTGACCTGCTTTTTTGAGCTCTACATATGAAACAAGAACCAAGTAGAATTTCTCTTGGATACCATTCAGATTCAGATAACTATTTTGTCTTCAGACTGTTCATTTTGAATGCAGTTATACATTTCTATACACTTAGTCAAACATAAAATTATTATTAGAGCTTCAATGGGAAATACTATAGAAAATATTAATTTCATGCTACGTTCTAATCATTATGATAGTCTTGAGAGAGCTGCAAGCAGAAAAACACCTGAAGTTCATAAATATATTATCTACAATATTTTTTTCTGCTTCATTTCTGTAATAATAGATTCTCCATCACATGGTCTGATTAATTTATTTTTTCTCTCTGCATTTATATCCTGTCCTCCAGGTAAATGTTTGCTACACCTAAATTCATTCAGAATAGCTGGGCCACCTGCACCCAGGTAGCTGAACTCCTACAGGTGCTGAATGAGGGGTGTGGAAGGACAGCTCTCTGGCTCCAACTCCATCCTTAGTTTGGTGTGCCTGCTTAAATTCTGTTGCAGACAACTAGGATTATTCAGATATTAAAATCAAGCATGTGCTTAAGTACTTTGGCAAATCACAGTGTTGTCCATGGAACTCAGTCCAGATATTAACAGCAGAACTGAAGATATGCAGTTGGACAGTTTTTAAGGTTTTACTGAATGAGAAAATATTGATTCTGTCTGACCTTTTTTCAATTTGGATTTGCAGGCAGAAGTTTTATAGTTCATCACTTGATGGGAATGTTAATGATGAGATAAAATCAATCCTTTTTCCAGCTACTAGAAAGAGTCGGATGTTTGTATTAATCAGTCAAGTGTCAGTGCAAGCCATACAGTAAAAATAATACATCTGCTTCTCTAGCCATCTTTCCTTAGTCACCTTTAGCACCTGTGCTGTTCTCTTAAGGGTTCATTGACTGAGGTCAAATCACTGACATAGATTTTTGTGGAGAAATACACATATAGTTTTTCTAGTTTTTCATTTTTAAGCCCAAAAGCCTAATAACATGGACAGAGGAGAATATTATTCAGCCTTTTGAAACAGTGAAAGAGCTGTTGAAATAGGTACTTTGTAACTGTGGGGAAAAAAAAAAAAAATTTCATAATGGAAATTTATGCACAAATTGGAAAGGGGTTTGATCAGCAGTTGAGAAGATAAGCGTCTGAAACAATGCTATTTTTCAGGATGCTGACTTTTATGTTTGCAAAGACTGGAACTTAACCTTTAGATTACAATACAAAACACATGGAAACCTGAAGAGGAAAGAAAACCAAATCTATGGCCACCTAGCAGATATCTCTTCTTCCATCTACCGAACCATAGGTTTGCAAAGACCACAGACATCCGACTTGTAAATCATTCATTTGTGACTCTGCTTCTTACATGAGCCTATTCCCTCAATACCCCCAAAATACTTCATGTCTTCAGGCCCAATCTTTCATAAAAACATTATACTGGCCATGGTAGCTTTCTGAAAAGAAGCTGCAGTGAGAAGAGTTAGGTTTGAATGCCAGTCTATGACATAAAGTACAGAAGTGGTGGTGAGTGTTTGCAACTTCACTAGTGTACTAGTATACTAGTGACTTAACGTTACTTTTCTCTGTGTTTCAGTCAGGCATCTGTGAAGCATTCTCACCTGACTAACAGCTAAGGTTGTATAGGGACTAGGTATAATATTTTCTGGTGTCATCATACATGCCGGAAATTCTTGAAACTGTATAGGAATAGATTCCTCTGTCCCTCCACAGTTATTATTCCTAGAAATCAGGTTAATTCAGTTAGCTTGGTCTCTAGGAATCTTCAGTTAAATCTGGTTAATCTTCATTTAAATTTGGTAGACTCAGTCTCTGAGCTTCAGGTCTACTTTGTATTGAGTACTGTGTGAAAATACATCTTGCAGCCAAATCTGCAAATAAGCTGAAGTCATAAAGAAAATATCAGACATAGCAGTTGTGGGACACAGGAGCACTACACATAAAATGAATGCATGGTGCCCCAGTGCAGGGGGGACCAGCAGTAGGGTGTTCTCAGCCGAGGGCCTGCACCGCTGAAACCTGCTTCCTTTGGCCCTTGGCCAGAGCGCCAGTTTGGAGAAATCCAGAGTGCAATGTAAAGCCTGTCTGTTCAGCGGGGAGGTTAAAATGCCATTGGATTATTCTTAGCAATAGGATATGGTTATGGTTCAGGGAGTTTTGGCTTTTTTTATTTTGTTGTTTATAAGATCCTTGGTTATAGAGAGCTTTTTATATTTTTCCGATGTTTAGGATTGTCACTCAAGAAAGAGAGTGCAGATGCACAATAGCAGGAGGCCAATATTAATTAATTAGATTTTCTTCATTTTCAATCAGGCATTGCACACTTGAGGGAGACTACAATAAATTGTGCTCTAAATCATAGACTCAGGATGACTATTTCCTTCTTAGTAGAGAGCACAATTTTTAATCAACTTCCCCTGATTTGAAATACAGACTGTCCTCTCAGGCATGTCACCTTGCATTTAGCAAATTAATTACACATTTCCCAATTCGAAGTTATCTGAGTTCTTGCCAATTTGGGCAGAGATTGCTTCCTGAGCTATAGACAGTTTAGGAGGTTTTTGTTGTTGTTGTTTTAAAACCTGCTGTGATGGAGGGAAATGAAATCTTGACTTTGATCTTAGTGCCTTTACAGCTGTGGAGTTGGACCATCTGTGCCTCCTCAGGTTTCCCTCAGAGAAGAGCAGTGAGATACAGCTAGCAGACTTTGGGGATGGGTTGTTTCTAAGTGAAGAGCATGGCTGAGGATTCTCACAGCCATCAGATCCTAGCTGCTAGGATATTGCCCGTAAACGCTACTGGAATTACACAAAATGTCTTGTGCTAATTTACAGCTTGCTTTGTTGTTTTGATCACAAGAGCATCTAGTTTGTTAAAAGCAGGATTTTCCTATTTTTCTCTCAGGGTAATCCACCCTGCATCTTTTGAAGTTACTTCATGGCCATATGACAAGTTCCCTCCTTTGTTATGTGAATTGTCTTCATTATTGAGAAAAGCAACGAATGAAACCTAGTTTCCTGCAGATTTGTGCCTTCTCTTCCACACACTGGAATACTGCTATTTCCCTCCCCAATTCCTCCACTTTCTGACCAGCTGGAAAGAAAGTGCACTGTTTGTCATGGCTGAATCATGTGTCTTTTCCAGCCTGTGTTTCTATGCTTCTATGTGTTAATTTCCTGGCTATTTACACAAATACTACTTGGTCAGATGGTAGTTGCATCTTGACCTCTGAACATCCATACAGGAAAGACAAGAGAAGATCCCTCAATACATTCTCCTTGAATGGGAACCTAAAAGGGTCTTTCTTTTCCAGGCAGTTGGTTAATGTTGATTAAATCCATGAGACTACTATGAAAAAGTGGTCAACATATTTTTACAGTTTAAGGAGGGCTTACAATAGGCAGAAATATGGAAGGTTATGCAGACAGTGTAATGACACCCTTCTTTGAGAAATGAGGGTGAAAATAGTCCTAAATAGTCCTAAAGCTAGATGTTTAAATATTCTGTCCAAGCAGTTTTGAAAAAAAGTGATAATGGATAAAAGGTATTAAAAAAAAAAAAAAAATTAGGCTACTTAGAATCCTATCTTGCCAAAGACAAATTCAGTGGAAAATTTTAATCACGTCTTCTTTTCTGTGTACATTGTGTTCAAGGCCAGGTTGGATGGGGCTTTGAGAAACCTGGTCTAGTAGAAAGTACCCTTGTCCATGACAAGGGGTTGGAACTAGATGATCTTTAAGGTCCCTTCAAGTCCAAACTTTTCTATAATACTATGATCTATTGTGTATACATGGAAATGTAAATCCTGTATCTTAATCTGTGCATGTCTATCATATACTTATTGCTTGTATTCATAACAGAGGCTGGGTGTTTTCCTTAATGCAAGGATTCAACTACTTGCAAGAACAAGTTTATGCTACCCAAAATTACAGTGCTCGCTTTTTAAATTGAGAAAACATCTTCTTTGAAATTACAAACAGTATTGATTTATAAATTGATTTATTTAAAATGGAGATTTTAAGAAATATGCTATTATATGCCATGCTTTCCCCACCCCCCTTTATAAATTGCCTTAGTAACATACTTGACTTTGTGCTTACCGAAAATGGTAGTACACTGTGGCCCTTTTAAATCAAAATAGCAAATCTTCATAAGGCTATGAGGGATCATTAGGCTTATTTAATTTGCACAACTGCATAACGCAGAGTATAGGATTTCAACAAGTATTTTTGATATCAAGTCCATGACTATAAGGTGAAAGTGTACCTTTTAGACCTAAACTTGATATCAGCACATTAGCTGTCATGGGATTCAGAACTTCCTAGGAAAGGTGTTCCAGAGGTTATTGGCATCAGCTTCTATCTGCAACCATCACAAATCATTTTCTAGTGAGATAAGTAAAGACTCTATTTTTTGAATTAGCCATTTCATCAAACATTTTCAAAACAGATGGCCAAGAGATGAGGATAATGTAGGCTTTGCAAGAATGAGTGGGAAACATGACAGGGAATGCAGAGCATGAAAAAGAGAGAATCACAAAGATAGTGTAGGTTAAGAGATGTGAAGATAAGAGAATCTGCAGGAAGCAAGAAGAAATATATGACCATTTCAGTTACTTTCCACTGTTCTGGGGAAGAAAAACAGTTGTAAATCCAATTCAGCAAGCAAGTCCATTCCACATGCTTTGCACTACTGATAAGTAAATACTCAAAGAAGAAAGAAGCCTACAACATCTGAACAACTACATCACCCAGGCAACACCAGGAGTGGGTGAGGCAAATAAGAAAAGAACCATTGTTAAAGTATCAGCCTAGTTTAATCTGGAACAACAAACACTGAAATGCCC
The DNA here is from genome assembly GCF_033815535.1 of Pezoporus flaviventris. Classification (NCBI taxonomy): domain Eukaryota; kingdom Metazoa; phylum Chordata; class Aves; order Psittaciformes; family Psittacidae; genus Pezoporus; species Pezoporus flaviventris. The sequence goes on from NW_026892551.1 coordinate 7,466,674, forward strand.
AAATCATACTTTTTCCCAGGATATAACTTATGAGGCAGACGTAACACAATTTAAGTAGCATGTACATCCAAAGATTGAAATGCGTGGATTTCTTGAAAATTTCATGTTAGTTGTCATGATTCCTAGTTTTAATACCCTTGTTTTCAAGTTCACCTGAATACAATTTAATCAGTTCCTCAGTTCAAAAATGCCATTATTTTTTAAACCAAAATTTTCCAAGCAAATGTGTTAATTCAAAAAATAACAGCTTGTCCACTCTCTGCTTCCCAGGCTGTTGGCGTAGCTGATCATTTGGGTACATATTGATATGATGCCCATGGCTGTGATGCTCTGTATTTTATCTATCTACAGTTACCAAACCAAGTTATCAAAGGTGTGCAACAAAAATGTTTTGAAAAACACCGTATCCAGGTTTCTGTATTTTATTTATCATATAATTTCAAACATCATTATTTTATGACTGAAAGTTTGGTTCTGGTCCACTTTTAAGACTAGTTATAGCATAACAATATTTTTTTGCCTTAAACTTCTGTGATGAACTGTCAGCTTCCACTCTGTTTTAACCTTACTTTTGACAAAGAAATAGAAACATGAAGAATTGGGAAGATAAAGACAGAAAAAAGTGAGCTATATACTAGCTGAGAGGGAAAACTCTCTTTTCTTTGATACCAAAGACTGACATTCTAGGACAAGTCCAAGATGAATTAATATAGTTCAAGAACTGAAAATTGCTACTGATTTATAAATTCTTTATAATTTTACAAACCATTCAAATTTTGCTTCTCAGTCCAGATCTATTTCTACTACAGCTGTGAAGCCCTGAGCTCCCTCTTGTGACTAGCACCTGAACATTATCCTGATTCTGGGACTACACATCCTGTATACTCTTCAGAGAAGCAGAACTTTTTCAGATACTGAATTCCATCAGCACAACTATACTTATTTATTAATGTTGTTTTAAAATCTCAACAGTGGCTGTCTGGAAAGAGTACAGACTTAGTCTTTCTTATTTTTGATAAATCACCCTTTGTACAACTGGTATTTCAAAGACAAAGCAAGTGGGTTTCCTCAAAAATCTCCATTGCTAATGGTGGATCTGTGTCGTCATGGAAATTATTTGATCACCCCTTAGTGAATGATGATGCAATGAGCATAATATGTACAGCTGATTATCAAATGGCAACTAAATACTCATTTACCAACCAGAGAACCAGGAAATACAATCCATCATATCTGACAGCAATTTTCAACACAGTTGTAAGATTGTATTTCTTTACTTACATTTGGCAAGTCAGGTAAAATGGTTCATTAGCATAGGTACAGTCATTTCTCTATGATCTGTGTTGTACGTGTATAGCTTATACCAAGATGGTATTAGGAACAACATCTATGCCTATATAACTATGAACACAGTTAACAATAGCAATCAACTTTCATTTAATACAGATATATTGATAGAAATATTTTGCATAAAAAAGTCCTTCAATAGAAGACTGAAAATGAGAAAAAGTCTGAAATGTACAGAACAAGAGGAATCCAAGTCAATATGCTCTTGTTTAGCATTCTGACCTGGAGCATGAGATCTTTGAGACTGTTTCTTGATGGATGAGAAAGAATAAGTAACACGCTTCTGTACAAAACATGAGTTATGATCATATCTGGGAAACAAATATCTATGAATAATATAATCTATTGGTTTCCAATAGTTTTCCATCTCTTTACATCTAAATGACAGCTATAAAGGGGTAGTAAATTTGTAATCATTTTCAGTAAAAAGGTTGAATAAAGAATAATTAAAAGATACCTTGCTTAACAGAATTACTTGTAAGAACATTTATTTTCACCTCTTCTAAGTTCTAATATGTACTAGTACTAAAAACTCCAGACTGCCATTCTTAACTTGCTCAGGTAATGTGATTCCCATCATCTGACAGTCTAAAAATAAGATTATGCCTACAACTGCTATCATTGCAAAGGCCCCCAAATGCAGTACTGAATATAAATTCACATTTTCTCAGACTATTGCTAGACCCAATTTTATTGCATCTAATGTGCAGGTAGGTACATGTTGCTGTGACAAAGCAAATATCTTTGTTAATCTTGTTACTCGCAGAGGTAGTAATATATTTTTCCAGGCAGGAAAAAAACATGTACCCTGAACTCTATAGTCCTGACTCATACTAATCTACTGCTGAAGTGGACTGGAGCTTTGAACAGTGTAAGGTTACAGTTTAATAAATGTTGGTTCTTCTGTATAGGAGAAATTCATATGCTTTCATACTCTCTCAGCTTCATTTCCTTCCAAGGCTCATTAATTTTTAAAAAAGCTAGCTTTCTTACCCTTGCCTCCTAGTAGGTGGTGTTGCACTAGCATAAATACAGGGGTATTTATATTTTGAGCTGGGAAAAGAGGAAAGGAGTATGATAGAGCTCAATTGCTCACCCAAAGAGGTTTGGCTAAGTATCCACATTAAGCCTAAGGAAAACGTCAATATATTTCATGGTAATCACTGGGTTGCCTAAATTGGTCACGTAACATTTCTGTTAGTGTGCAGCAGTCATGGACACTTGTAACTTCACAGAGCCCTAGCAATTTGTCTGGATTCAGATGCTGTGGCTGTCACAATCAGACCACACAGTGAAGAAAGAAACAATCATCTCCTTTTTCAGAATCCCAGGTTTATCCACTGCAACTTAGGGACTCTTCCAGCAGAGTGGAGCATGTACTAAATAATGTATTTATTCTGATGTGTTCAAGTTATTGAGTGTACAAGTGTTTTGCTTTGCTTCATTTTTTTAAATAAATTATTTTAAAATATACCTGAAAAGCTGGCAACTCAAATGTTGGAAGATTCACCCAAAAATAATAGGCAAAAATTGATTTCCACCTGTCAAATGTTATTAAAGCAGTCAGTATTTACGTCAGCCCCTTTCATGTCCTGCTTGTTTGTGCTGCTCCATTTTATATAAATTATTTAACTGCAAGTTGACTCAGAGAGAGAGAATGCCTCTAGCTTAGGCACAAGTAGGGTTCTTGTATCCAGCCTTTTCAACAACAAATAACCATGGATTCAATGAAAAGCAAAATGTTTTTTACCCTGTTTGAAAGACTTGCTTAGGCTGAGGAGCTCTCTCTGATGTCTGTCTATGCCATCTTCCAGCTTAGTGGAAGATATTTCCATGCATAACTACTGGGAAGTCCATAATTAGGATCTTAACTATGCATCTCACATTCCTCCCAGGTGAATAACAGCAGGTTTATTAAAAATCAGGCATTGTGACACTTTATGGAACTAGGGCAAGATAAAAAAAAAAAACAAACAAAAAACCAACAAAAAAAAACAGGATTTAGAGAGACTTGTTTGATTAGGCTGAAATTGTACCTCAGAAAGCTGAGTGTGGGATTTGTTTTTCTTTTATGATTTCTTATTTTACCTTGAAGCTCCTGAAGTATTTGCAGTTTTACTGCAATTCAAGCAAAGAACTACTCTGACCCAGCATCAAGGCTCATCACTCCCTGCTAAGTTAAAGTAACATCTTCTCAGAGGGACATTATCTTTCTGCCAGGGTTATGAAGTTTGGAGCTCACATGCATTTTTTTAGTCTCTGGGCCCCCAGTCACCATGTTTGTTTCTCAGGAGCAGCCCACCTCCAGCAATATCCTCTTCCCAGGCTCAACCTGTTTGACTGGACAGCTGGGGACGAGCTTTGAGCATCCTGGCATTGAGGAAGCCATGGTACTCAGCTCTCCTGCTCTCTGGGCAAGCAGTAAGAGTGGGCAAAAGTGACCAGCATCAACTACAGTGCCTCCTGTGACTGTATTTTAAAAGGAAACGCTACACTCTGCTTTTCTTTTTCAAGGAATTTAGGCAGGTAGCCTCACTCTCAGGAAAGGACATAGGTTTTGGCTGGATAAAGGCAGCTGTTGGCTGCCGTAGCAAAGACATCTTAGCTCTGGAAAAGGCTAAGATAACTTGAAGCCAGAGAGCTTAGGCAATTCCTTCTGCAAATGTTTTTTTGAAGCATCCTTCTCTTTCTTCAGGCTAAGTGAATGGGTATGCATTTTATTTTCATTCAGAAGCCAGGTCAAAATTCAGAGAAGTTTTAAAGCTCATACTATAATGACACTGACATAAATGCTTAAATACCTGTCTTTATTGAGTGTACCCCTTAGCCTCAAGGGAGTAGGAACACAAGTTCCTCTGGGCCTTTTTTTGTTATTCTGTCCCCTCTCTTTTCTGAATGGTGTCTGCTCTCCTAAATGGGGGCTGGCTTTTGGAAATCTCATCCATAAAATGCTCATTATTGTGGAAAATTTTGCTCAGCAATTGGAGAAAATTTTCAGTCATGCAAGCCAACCCAAACTGAATGTGGCAGGGTTCATTTGGAGCACTACCCCTGAGTATAGTTTTCAGTAAGTAGGTAAATTAGCCGTGCACACATGCACGGCACTTCCTTCCGAACATTCAGCTGTCATTAAATCCACTGCTATTATTTAAAAATCTCTAAGCGTGTATGATGTGCAGTTTTCAAGGGCTCATAACTCAACCAAATCAAAACCAGTTTTCACCAAACTGCTCCAAGGCTTCTTGATGAAAAAGGTTTCCTTACTGAGCACCATTGTTTCCAGCTATTTCATCCTGCTAGGTGTCCAAAAAAGAAAGTCACAAGAATTTGTATTTGTATAAGAACTTTCACTCTCTCATTCAAAAATATAGCACTGAGGATAAGCTTAGCAGGAGTAAGAAGGATTAGGCATTTATGTGGATAATGAGAACATCCATGATTACATCAGGGGGGTGAATAGGATGAAAACACTGCAGCGACCAGCCCTCTCCTGGAATTTTTTAACATTTGTTTAAAAATTTTACAGGAGAAAAACTCCTATAATGGTGTAAACAAAGGGAGAGGGTTAATCAGACATGGATTAAATTAAAGTCACCCACCTAAGCGCATTGATTGGGGAGATTAAAAGCACCATCACCTTTCATCTATCTTGTTTACCTCCCAAGCACCCTTTGGCTTTTGTGTGGCATTTTGGTTTCCATGGCCACTGAAGGTTCCTTCCTATAATCAAAAACGACCTCCTGTTATAAAAGACTCAGAGTCTTTGCTCAGCAGGCCATTTCCCCCTTTTATTATTCTTTTCTCTTGCCTTCAGGGAAAGCTTTGTGTGAGCAGGACAGAGCACTTGGTTGGTTGGCGGTTGACCTCAGTTGCACACAATGAGCTCTGAGTGCTACCTGAAATGTGTGACAAAGAGAGAAGGGTCACTGGCTTAGAGCATTACAAGGGCATGGGCAGGCAACTGTGATGACACTTGCCAAATGTCAGCATTCACCTAATTCAGGAGGGTCCCCTTTGATTGACAGCTCCTCACTCTTCAGCAGTTAAAGATGGAGAATACACAAGTTCATTAATTAATAACCCTGCTACACACCAAAGATATAAAGGCTAAAATTAAACAAAAAAAAAGAAAGGGGGGGGGGGGGAGCAAAGAGAAAGCAGCTAAGGAGGAGGGAGCCAGCTGGGGATGAAATATGTACAAAGTATATGTATATATATATATATTTTAAGAGCATGCCTCATTAATTTAAAGCCATTTTAACAGCCTACAGGCAAAATTTGTCATGGTATGTAGCTGAGCGCTGTGCTTGTTTAAAATGATTTTGACAATGTGAGGAAAGCCTTTAAGCATTTGATGAAGGTAAGTTGGTTAGCAGGGCTTGGAAGCCAGTTTGCAGGTTCCAAGATAATTCCTCAGGATCCAATTAAACTGTTGAATTTTACATTCATTCCATTTTTCTAACGCGTTTAGTTAAGGGGATTTCTCCTACACATAACCCACACACAAATACCCCCTGTACTTCCAAAGCAATGATTTTAAATACAGTTCTGTGTGACTTCTTGGCTGGTTTCACCCTTTGATTGTTGAAGTGTGTTACCCTTAAAAAAAAAAAAAAAAAAAGAAAAGAAGAGACAGCTTTGAGCACATTTTTCTCTCCTGGCTACAGCAACTGAGAGATTCGATGCTGTATATCATAGCTGAAATAAGAGATGTAGTTTTGATTGCAGAGATGTATATGGGACTAGTGCCTGTGGATAGCTGCTAAAGGCTATGTTGATAGTTTCTTATACTGGGTACTTCATGTGTTTCTCAGATGCCAGTTGTAAGATACCAAAACACTGGACAAAACAGGATGTGGGAACAACAGAATTCCTCTTGCATATGCGTACTCAGTCTAAGGGAAATACATCGTTATCAGCACTATTGAATTTTCAACAAATACTATTCAAAGATGAGCTTAGCTGTTATTAGAATGGTTGCCATAAAAAAGCAGCAAATGTGGGAATTCCAAGTATTTGAACAAGAACTATTTTTTACATGTGAGCGCAGCAGATTCTGGTAGTGTAGCTTTTGTACATCCTTGTGTGGGGATGGAAATCTTTTCTAACATTTCCCATCACATAAGTATCTTTCTTAGACATGAGCATTGGTACTTTGTCATAACAAAGAATATGTTCATCTGTCAGGCTTAAAAGAAATGAAAAGCTGTCTTACAAAAAGATCTTGAAATCACGAAACACGTCAAAACCAATGATGTAACATTGTATTATAAGTTTAATACCAAATACTGCTTTTTTTCTTAGTCTGAATTAATAGCTTTTAGCAGAGTAAATTTTAACAGAAAACATGAGAAAATAAGGACATTTATGTGCAGTAGTCCATCAAGAAACATTTGAAGATCAAACCTGCAACTTACCTTTATGCTTGAAACTTCTATAGAACAAATAGAAGATGCTAACATGACCAATGAAAGTCTCCTGCCACATATAACAACGTAATCACGTCTGCACAGTACTGCAGTTTATCTGGAAGTAGGCACTTTCACTACTCAGTTGTGAAGAGCATAAATTGGTCTTGTAGCTGAAAACATTTCTGCTGAGAGAGGATAGTGAGAGCAGAGATTTCTGCCAGGAACTCCATGCTGCTGCTCATGCAGCTTTCATCTTTGGAATGTTATGTTCAGATCTGCTTTAGATCATAAAAGAGCCATGAGTTTCTCAACATCAGTAAGCATCAGGGCACAGTACAGCATAAACAGAATTTGAAGGAGAAAGAATTTCTGTTGTTGAAAAAGATTTCATTACCAAAAAAAGGTTTGTAGTTTTGGTTTGGGTTTTTCTGCTTGGTTTTCTTTTTTTTTTTTCAGGACTGAATGGTAGTACACAGAAATATGTGACAGCAATACGCAAATAGGTTAAACCTGAGCTTGCAACATGTATTTTTCTCTCCTCTGAGCAAGATATAACCAGAAGGAAGTAGGGCCAGAAAGACACCCATCTCTAATATGGTTAAAATATCCCAGTCTTAATTTTTACATACCAAAACTCTCACTGAATTTCATAAAAGAATACAGAGTCTGTCATACTTAAACAGGCATAAATGTGGTATGTCATAGACAATGCAATTGCTTAGGAGTCTACTGCCTTAAATAGTATCTAATCACATTGTTTAAATGATCTCTACAGACTGGGCATGGTGCTCACCAAAGACCCAGCCAAACGTGAAAAGCTACCACTCACATCAGTGGGCTAGGAATGCCCTTTAAATAGTAATCAGTTACCTATCACCAACATTAGTTAACGCTTCTTGCACCTTATTTCTGGATTCCCCTGTAGTTCCATTTTCAAATACCAGGCAGGTATTTTTTCATGCTAAATGAATGCTCGCATGAACACTTTGTTCTAAATTATCTTCCCACAGACAGTCTCTAAGCTTCCAGCACCTTCAAAAACAGCTAAGCTAAAGCACCTGAATGCAAATTCATCTTTAAAAGAATAACGTTATACGCATCTGGAGGAAAGCTCATTTAGCAGATTGGTTTGGTCACTGAACATTTTTCCTGATGCCATCTTAAGACTTATACCTCTAATCAACGGTACTCACTGCTCCATGACCCCCTGGCAATACTGTTCATTTCAGTGGCAACAGTTCCCTGTTGGATTCGGATGCCATGTACTGTATGACTTGTCAACAAAGCTCCTGGCAATGGGTATTATACTTCTTCCATTTCATCTCCATTATCTTAAAGTAGTTTATTTAAAGGAAATAACCTGCAGGTGTGTATCCTGCCCCCTCCCCTCTTTCCCTTCACTCCTCAGAAAGGTCAATAAATGGGATTAAAATTCTCTTATTGCACATCAGACTCTCCAAGTGAGGGCAAAGTGCACACGTCCATGAGAATGTGTGTCCGCGCACACTCACAACCACCTGCGTAGGCATACACATGCTTGTGGAATGTACATCTTCGCATTTGTGCATGTAGTAGATGTTGTTATGGGCCATGAAATCTGTTTGCTGCTCCACTGAAAGCAGGATTTGGCATGCATAGCACAGTGGGTTTGCCATCTTCATCCAGGCTTTTAGATGCTACAAATCAAATATGTCAAACAACAAATAACACAAAGCAGATAAGAATCTACCTAATTCAAAAGATTATGCCAAAATATTTTGACTTAAATTTCTACAATCATTTCTTTTTTTTTCTTAAATTCAACAGATTAAAACAATCAGTTATTTCAAATGAAGAGCAGAGAGGAGAAATGCAGAAATATGCTGACATTTCATTTCTCTAATAAGACACTCCTTTCTTCTCTGTTGGGTAAAATATACTTAATCAAGCACACCAAGTCTTACAGTGAAAAATGAGTCCAGAATCATAGCTGCATATTTCAAATTCAGTCAACAGTTCCATATATCAAATTTTCCATCAACTTTTAATTTAAAGGCTTACCTCAGGGAAAACTTGCTCATTTCACTAATTCATGTAATTCTATTGAAATCAATGGGACTATTTGTGTTAGTAAATTAGACTCTAATTAACGATTTCATTCTAACATTTTTGAACTATACCAGGTTAAGAACACTATCAGAAATATCTTTTAAATAAATATTTCCTTTATGAATCATGATAATGTAGTTTTAGTGAAGAAATTGTATGAGCAAATTTTGAGATAGGAAACATAAGGTGAAAACATTTTTACATCACCAAGATCGGGAAAAATGTAATTCACTTATATGCTTGACAAACTTCCTGCTTTGGTGACAGAGCGGCCATGTGTCAATGTCTAAGCCATGCAGCTGAGGTGCAGATTCTTGGCATGGTTTGAGGAATAAGCCAAGAGGTGTGTGGGTTAACATAGAGAAGGAGGAGGCTTAAAATCAGGCTACAAGGAATGAAAGATGTAACAGTGTAACACCGGCACTTCTTCCGGGGGTTCAGAAAACAGCATACTGAATAGCTCCTCAAGTAGAAGAGAAGCTCTTAGCTGCACTATGAATACATGAGATTGTGACACAGAAGCTAGCAACGTGGGCTTGGATGGGCCTGCGGGCCTGCGACCCATTTAGCTACTGGGTCAAAGTTGAAACCTGGAGGAAATCTTGGTTTGGCAATAAGGATCTGATTTATATGACTGAGTGCTGTTGACCTGTTTGATTAGAACAAATCACACTTCACTCTCAGAAAAAAAAAGATAAAATATTAAAGTCCTGTTGATTCTGAGATTAGTTACAGTGGTGGGTTGGTGGGTCAGACAATGTATACACACAGGTATTAGTTGCAGGGAGCTGCAGGGTTTCAAGGGCTACAGCTCAACTCATGTGGAAACCTTGCTTACCACTCCCAGTGCATAAGAAGCACAAGGGGCAGCTAAGAAGTTATCACACATCACATCTTCCTTTCCTGAGGAAGGGGATCAATATACAACTGTCTTTCAAGAAGTTATCACCTTCATCTCATTTCTCATCAACAAATGGGAAATGAAAGCCTGATCTGTCAGCATGTGGGTACTTTTTTTCTCTTTGGAGCTTTCCTTCCAAGTCTGACATTTCTCTCAGGTATTGATGGGCAGATTTAGCTTTCAAGTATTCATTCACTCTGTAGGAATGGGATTTGTATATTGCATCACTCAGCATCTCTTTGAGATGGCATTCAAAGAACTAGAAGTGAAAACACCTTAATTTCCTTCCATCCATAAAGTGCAACAGAAAGATTATTGAGGAGGCTGATTATTACTCAGGTTAGAAGTTTGTCTTTTCCACAGTATCTGACCAGTTTCGAAAGACATTATCTGTGACCAGTTGAATTTCCACGAGTGTCAGAGCATGCTCCTCCTTCCTGTGCTGAAATTTCCTGTCTACCAAAGATGGCTTCTAGCTATGGAGAGCACCAGATGTTCCTCCCTGTTGTCTTCTTCTGGCAGTCTTGTTCACATGCCTAGTCCTGAAGAATTAGTCTGTAGAAGAAGTGCCAGGGAGCTAAGTGGACTTTTCATGCATCTGAAAGGTTTACTGAGGTTTCAGACCATCAGATCTATGGTTCTGATAGTTAATCTCAAAAGGCACGAGGCATTGGAGAGTTATCCAGTTCTGTGGGGAAAACCAGACAGATTTTGGCCAGCTAACCCTGAACTCTTTGGTCTGTAAACAGATTTTGAGCTTGAATAAAGTGTCAACAAGGGACATAATTTAGTTTTTCCCAGTATGTTCTAGACATCCATAGTGTTGCATATCATGTGTCACTTTGATTCTGTGGAGAGGGATACTAACAACTTATTAGAGACTGGTTTCTTGCCATGGGAAAAAAAAAAAAAAAAGGCATATGATTTGTGTGGTGACAGAACTTAACCATTAATTGCTTATACCACACAATTCAAGCAAAGGCCATCAAAACTTTTATAATCCACATAGAGAAGAAAAAAATCACTATCATTGTCACACAATTACTAGTATGATCTACCAGTTCCTCGTGAGATATTCAGTACGGTAATACACATATCATCTTCACAACTGAGCAGGCATCTACTGCACTGAAAACTTTGAAAGTTCTTAATGATTGGGATGATGGGACAAACTTCTCCTTCAGCAAGTTTGTAGGGAACTCAAAATCAGAAGTGTATGATAGACCAGACAGATGTATCCGAAGGGACCTCAAGAGGCTGAAGGAATGAGCTGACAAGAACCTCGTGAAGTTTCAGAGCAGGAAGTGCAATGTCCTGATCCTGGGTAGGAGCAGCACCATGCATCAGTACACATGGGGAACCAAGGAGGAGCATAGTAGCTCTCCAGAAAAGGACCTGGAAGCCTTGGTGGACACCGCATTCAACCATAAGCCAGCAATGTGCCCTTGTAGAAAAGAGGGCAAACAGCTTCCTGAACTGCATTAGAGCAGGGACATGATTCTTCCCCTCTACTCAGAGCTGGTGAGACACATCTGGAGTGTCTCAAAACACCTCAAACCTGCTGTGATTATGGGTCATTCTGTGAAATCACAGAATCACAGAATCCTAAGGGTTGGAACGGACCTCAAAAGATCATCTAGTCCAACCCTCCTGCAAGAGCAGGGTAACCTAGAGTACATCACACAGGAACTTGTCCAGGCGGGCCTTGAATATCTCCAACGTAGGAGACTCCACAACCCCCCTGGGCAACCTGTTCCAGTGATCTGTCATTCTCACAGTAAAGAAATTTTTCCTGATGTTCACATGGAACCTCCTATGCTCCAGTTTACACCCATTGCCCCTTGTCCTGTCACTGGACATCACTGGAAAAAACTTAGCTCCATCATCCTGACACTCACCCTTTACATATTTGTAAACATTGATGAGGTCACCCCTCAGTCTCCTCTTCTCCAAGCTAAAGAGACCCAGCTCCCTCAGCCTCTCCTCATAAGGGAGATGTTCCACTCCCTTAATCATCTTTGTGGCCCTGCTCTGGACTCTTTCAAGCAATTCCCTGTCCTTCTTGAACTGAGGGGCCCAGAACTGGACACAATATTCCAGATGCGGCCTCACCAAGGCAGAATAGAGGGGGAGGAGAACCTCTCTCGACCTACTAACCACACCCTTTCTAATGCACCCTAGGATGCCATTGGCCTTCTTGGCAGCAAGGGCACATTGCTGGCTCATGGTCATCCTCCTATCCACCAGGACCCCCAGGTCCCTTTCCCCTTCACTACTGTCCAGCAGGTCAGCCCCCAACCTGTACTCGTACATGGGGTTGTTCTTCCCCAGATGCAAGACTCTACACTTGCCCTTGTTGAATTTCATCAAGTTTCTCCCTGCCCAACTCTCCAGCCTGTCCAGGTCTCACTGAATGGCAACACAGCCCTCTGGTGTGTCAGCCACTCCTCCCAGTTTAGTATCATCAGCAAACTTGCTGAGGGTACACTCAGCTCCCTCATCCAGGTCGTTGATGAAAACATTAAACAGCACTGGTCCCAGCACCGACGCCTGAGGGGCTCCACTAGTCACAGACCTCCAGCTAGATTCTGCCCCATTAACCACAACTCTCTGCCTTCTTCCTTCTAATAAATGGTTCCTTCTAATTTAGAAATTTGTGAAAACAGCCTGTGGTAGTCTGTGCCTGACTCCTCAGCAACTCACATACTGCAGTGGTCTGGTATCACTGCTACACTCTGAGCTGAGCTATGGTGCTCTCACATGTGTTAGCCTGGCCCAGACTGATATGGTGGTGGATTACACAGGTGCAGCCAGGCACTCTTTTCTATTTGTCTGGGCACAATGGACTTTTTCTCAACTTCTTCTCCAGCAGATATGGACAAAAGGGATCTCCCTTAATCTCCTAAGATTTGATTGCTTTTTCTGGTAGGTTTTCCTCATCCTTTATGAAATTTGAAGATCACAGAATCATAAAATCATAGAATCATAGAACGGTTTGTGTTGGAAGGGACCTTAAAGATCATCTAGCTCCAGCCCCCATGCCATGGGCAGAGACACCTTCCATTAGACCAGGTCATTCAAAGCCCCATTCAACCTGGCCTTGAACACTGCCAGGGATGGGGTATCCACAGCTTCTATGGGCAACCTGTGCCAGTGGCTCACCACCCTCACAGGAAAGAACTTCTTCCCAACAAGAGGAAGGACATCCTACCAGGTAAACATTCACATTTCCATTTTAAATTTACAATATGAGAAGTTTAGTTTCAGAGGTTGTGTAATGAACCATACTGGCTCATGAAGGTGATGGATTCTAGTTTTACTTCATTTACTCCCCAGACTGGCTAGTCAGCACTGTGGGCAGCTCTGCCACAAGTGAACCTCACAGTCAACTATACCTGTGTTTTACCACAGGACTCTCTGCCCTTGAGCATGCAGTGACAGCTAAAGTGATAGCAGCAAGTTATCTGGGCTGGGAGGAAGTGGTCCCAAACCAAACTAAAGCTTCACTCTGAAGCAGACAATTGTTCTAATTTCTATCCAGTTTTCTAGGTGCTACAAGGAGTCAATTATTTGAAGGATTTGCACCAGTGGCTGAAATGCCAGCACACAGAACTCTCCTCTGCATGAGGTTATTTGTGGAATGTGTAAACCAGGCAGCAAGATGAAAATCAGCTTCACATGGCATAGAGGAAAGATATGGGTCCTTCCAAACATCAGATGATTAACTACTACAAAATCTTCCTGCCCCCATACTCTTATTTTCATGGCTTTGATTCCCTGATTTTTTTAAATTTTTGGGGAGGGGGGAATTGAGGGAAGTGGGGTGCTACTAATTAAATGTTAATTCTTGTATTAATACAAAATAATTTAAACAAATTACATTCAAATAAAGTAAGGAATTTAAACGTTTGTGTTACTTTTTAAATTCAATTTTGAATTAAATTCTTGTACTAAAGTTAACATAACTCAAGGATTGAAAAGGATCTTTGATGACTGTATAAATATCAATTAACTAATTAAGTCCTTTGTAAATGTTTAAATATTATTATACCAATTTTTCAAGAAGATAACCTGAATTTGAATATACCAAAGCCAAAGAAAGCTCAAAAACCTCAAATATGGTGATTTTGAAGTCTTACTTGTAGTAAGTACTTTACAGGTGAATCTGAAATGTTGGTCTTGCAGGGCTTTCTAAAACAGCGTTTCATATTTTGAGGAGTTCTGAAAAAATAAAAACAGAAATCTGCCAGTATCAGGAGTTTGTCTTTCATATCTCATTGTGAGCAACTTGATAACTAATTCAATTAACACGTTCTTGCTTATATTATCTAGAATAAGAGCTTTCTAGTGTGTGAACAGCATTTTTTATTATCTTTTCTGCTATAAATTTGAGATTAAAAAGTACAATCCACTCTTAGGAGACCTCTCTTTCTCCAGTTCCACTGTACTGAACAGAAATGGAAGTTCATATTCCCTCAAGTATTGGTCACTTTGCACTTACAAAGTTGACTTTTAAAGGAAAACAGCAGTCCAGTCATGTGCATCCAAAGGCACTTGTAGCTCTAGATCTTCATTTCAGAGGCATTTATCTCATGGATGTAGTTAATTCTCAAATATATCTTTTCCACAGCTTTTACTTTCAGGTTGTACCTCTGCTCAGTGTGCTAAGTGCTGCATAACCTAGTCTTTGGCACTGCTGTTTCCTATAGACCAGGCAACTTACTTAGGAAATTAACTTAAGGTTGTGTGCACCACTCTCATTTAATCAGCTAAAAGACATTGTACTGAGTGACATGACTCTCGAAATCTTTCTGACTCTATGCTCCTAAAGCCGACCATTGTCATTACTCAAGCTACTTTTGAAAATGCATATTAGTCTCCAGAAGCATTTAGACACTTTTGAATACTCCATCTTTGGATCACGGGTCTCATGGAAGGGAAGTCAAATGTTCTTAAAACCAGAAGGAAGTCATGAAACACCAAACACTTTTTTTTTTTTTGGGGGGGGGGGAGGGGGAAGCTCCTGCTGATAATTCTAAAACGTTGTTTATAAGCAGAACAACAACATACTCATGGATTTGTATTGCAATAAAATAAAATAAAACATCATGCCCTGCGTTTGCATTTAAGCATCTATTTAAAAAAAGAAACACAACCCTCATGAATCTCCAGGAAAATCAACTACCTGATAATGATGAAGACTTTCCTGTGTGTCAGCACAAAAGTATGATATGTTTCCAGATGCATTTTCCTTGGGTAAAAGAGAGAAATCAAACTATTTCACAGCGCTTTGCCTCACTGGACCAAATTTATCTCTGTTGTAGCCTGATGATGTCAACAGAGTTACAGTGTGGATGAATACAGGTCATTGTTTGTGCAGTTGGCAGAGAGTGCATGTGTGGGAGGAGAAAAATGAGATCTTATAACCCAGAAAAAACATGAGTATGAGTTTAGACACATACTCCTATTAAAACTGCACCATAATTTTGTCACTGGAAGTTTCAGAACAAATGAACTCCAAATGAAACAGAATTAGGGTGTTTCTCAAAGCTATTTCCTGTGCTGCTGTCAGCATTACTTCATGACAGAGTGTGACCACATGATGTTAGGCTTGAGATGTAAAACATGGGAACTGGCTTTTCTTAGTGGTTTCCAGACCATGAATTCCAGCTAAGCTAGGTGTCCTGTTTCTACCCAGAACTTACCTGGCACTAATTAGCATTAAGGAGCAAAAAAAAAAAAATAGAAAACCCACATGGACCTTTTGGCTATGCTTGATGCTTAGTGCCCTGGGGAGCAGATTAAGTGCCACGCTAGTTATCCAGTTTTCTTCAGTATAAACTTTCTCTTAAGCCCTAAAAAACAATTATCCGAAAAAAAAATCCAAGTGCAATGAAGAAAACTACAACACAAGTAGTACCTTCGTATTCCAATATCCCGTGGCTTTGGCATTTGCTGTGCATCTCAGTGGATCATATTGCCAGGGACTAACCCCAGGCTAAAGGTCTCTCCTCTTATGGGAGTTCCCACTGCCGGGCCATAGAGATACATCTTACCACCTGCTTGACTTGCAGACCCACTGGGACTATCTACTGTCTTTTGCTGGGGGTCTTCATTGCCCACTCAGAAATCAATGCATTTAACTTCACAGCAGCAGCTGCAAGGTGAACTATAGAAGAACAGGTACATGACTACCACACAGTCAGACAAGAACTGTTTCTGACAAGACAGCTGAAGAGGTTACTGCATTATCACCTCCACCCAACCTTCATTCTCCAATTTACTAGCCTCTGCTGTGCTTTGCAGAACTCCTTAGCATGAGTAGGAAACCAGTGAGTCCTGGAAAATGCGTGGACATCTACAGCCTGGAAGTGAAACTGTTGTGTGTACCGGTCTCTTTGCACACCGGACAGGGAAGGAACCACTGGGCCTGGCATTTTGAAGGAAATGTAGCTTTCTCTGTCAATAATTCCCCAAAACCTGAGTCACTTCTATAAAACTGCTTTGATATTTGGACTATATCTAATGCTTCATAACAGTTGTTGGCATCAAAAATTAGCATGCTGTCTATATTGCTAGAAAGGGTGAATGAAAATGACCAATATGCAAGTTGGATGTGGACCCTGAAGTACACTGGAACATGCTGATAATGTGCCAGGACAATTTCAAATTCTTCCCTTTCTGAATTCATATAAATTAAAAACAAAATCACTCCAGAAATCCCCTGTGCTGTTTTACATGTGTTACAAATGTAAATTTGCAAGTTTCTGCTAAGGCAATCTGAAATTTCAGGTAGAACAAAATTCATGTCTGCAGCCCAGTATTAAGTGTAAAGAAAAACATTTCTGGCAACCAGGTTTATTTTTCATAGACCATATATACCTTCTACATTCACCCTGTGCAGAGCACACACCTCCTTCTCCTAAAGGGAGGCATCCCCCTCTTTCCTGCTCCCTCACTTAAGAAACAGCACACAGTAAATTTGTTTATGGCCTCCATTTTATTAATAGTGGTAATCAGAGGAGCTTTTATGGATATGCTTTGTTTGCTTCAGCTCTTGCTTTGTCTCCTGAGTTGGTGGGAACCCCCACAGAACACTCATAAATGGACAAATTTACAATCTAGCCTGTGTAAAGTGCCCACAGCAGCAACTACATCCAAGTCTTTGTGCTCGTGCACCAGCTGTGATGCCAGAGGGCTTGGGGTCAGAGCAGAGGGCTTCCTCTGGCTTTCTACAAACTGGGATCAGCCAACCTTCATTTATCTATGGTTAAAGACTTGTTTTGGTTTCTCAAATCATGACTCCACAGAGCTGTTTGGATATTTTTAATCAAAAGACAAAGCACTTCCTCTTTCCAAACTCAGTGCCTGAAAGGAACATAACAAACTAATCATTCAGAATAATTAATTCTGTCAGAAAAATCTCTACAATACTTACTAGCGCTGGGTGTTTTGTAATCCTAATGAAAGGAAAAACCTGTCACTGTGATAATTTTCGATTGACCCATTTTTGTGCAGTAGCTGGGGAGAGGGGAGTGTTGTTTGTTTTTATCTCTAAGGACCATAATCATGAAAATGATATCCATAAATCTTGCATTTCAGCCTTGTATTCCCAACTCAGATTTCAAAGGAAACATTAGCTAGTTAAAAGAGCCCAATAAGATTGTCAAATTGACCATTTGTGTATGTGTGGAAGAGTGTCTTTCAGCTACCTGTGACTTCAGTTTCAAAATATTCCCAGGATAGGGAAACATTACTTTTCCCCATTTGTAAAGGGGAATCTGAGATGGAGAAAATATAAGCGGATTGCCAAGGCCATGGAGGTAGTCCTTGTAAAACCAAGGACTGGAATCCAAATCCTGAGAGCTCTAGCCTAGCATTTGAAAGCATACCCTCCCTGAGGGTTTTAATGTAATATAAGAAGTTTAGGATTGAGAGGCCATTTATAAAGCAAGTTTTTATGAGGAAATGCGGAAAACAGAATATTAGTTTCCTACATTTGCCTAATATTGTAAACACCTAGCTACCAACCTCAGTGAGGAAGCTACCAAACAAACACAAAATAAAACATAAAAGCACTTAACAGGAAAAATGCCCTAAGTTTTAGGGCATTTTTCTTCATATTGTCATGCTTTGAGGTCATCTATTTCTTCTATATTTGATAGCTGAAATTTAAATGTGGCAAAGAGTTGCATTTATCATTACTGAACAGAGAATGGTATAGGAAATCTGTTCTTCAATATGCAGCCTTTTATTTCTAGGTCACTAATTTGAATCGATCCCTGATCAACAGTGACTGAAAAGCATTAATATCCGGCAGCTGCTCTGTGGTCTGTGCTAAATGAGGGCACATCTTAGTTATTTTCCAGCAGCAGCCTTTCTCTCACACTACCACAACAAGCTGGCAGTTTTCACAGAGAAGCTATGGACTGATTGTACATGGCACTTGCAGATATCTGAAAAGTAATTAACCTATTTTTCCAGAGTTTTACTGAGAGTATTTGTTTTTTTCCAAATTATCCATATTTTTTCACAGTGGGCTTTTTTAATATTAAATGGAACCATCTTGCTGCTTTTATATAAATGCGTTCTGCTGCAGTCAATGTCATGACTGCAACTGTGATGCTACCAGCAGTGATCAGAGGTTGGTTATTTACACCCACAACAAGGAGGGCCAAAACAACAAGTGTAGGTAGTTTCTGTGAGTGAGATTCATCTCTTGAACTTCAACCATGTACAGGTCTTATATCTAATGTCATCTGTTTGGTCTAAAAGAATCACCTAGTCTGCTATTGTACTCCAAATTTCTTGATTAAGACAAAGCTCAGATGCTTTGTCCCTACCAAGGATAGATGTTAGTTGGCTACAGAAGAATTCCTCTCTAAGTCTTCAACAATTTTGCATTCCCTTCTGTAATAGCAACAGAAACGCATGATCACTGTAAAGAATATACTGCCTTTGTTTAGAAGGATGCATCCATAGTGTCTAGCAGATATTACTGCTGAGAAAAGTAAATTTAATTGCTAGATTCATATTTTATGGGCACTGGATTCCTGGTGAGCAGGTGAAGATGATGAAATACTGTAGGGTTTGTTGTGGGGGTTATTTTTTCTAAATTTCTCCTGCCACTCTGGCATGACCTCTCAAAAGGCTGTCATACAGAACACAGTGCACAATACTTCTACTCCCAAAATATCTCTGCTTTGAAAAATGCCTTGCACAAATTACTTTCTGTGTCTGGCAGTGTGCTGAAGCTTAATCATTCATCCACCCACAAAAAAATTCTAGTCTTTATTACCATCCTTTCTTCCCTTTTTCCAAACATGTCAATACCTGCTGAACAGAAACAACACTAGAAATCATAACAACTGTCTAGTGCCACTAGCTCTGCAGCATAATGAGTTGCTGAGTTTTTCTTTTAGCATTTTGATAACAATACCATGTGGCCAAATTGTCTGGTAGCATTAAAAAAATAACAGAGGAAGTGTATAACTTGGCTGTAAAAATTCACTGAAACTTGGCATAAAGGATCTTAGACCAGAAGTAAATTTGCTTTACAAAATCTAAAATCCTTCTTTCAGATTCTTCCCATGTCCTTAAAAGCAGCTTTTATTGTTTTCAAAGAGACAAATTGCAAGCCAGTAAACTATGCTGTGTCTAGCTATGCTTATGAAAAGAGAAAGAATGAGAAAAGAAACTTAGAGTGCCTTCAAGAATTCATGTAGAAACAAGTTTATTTTTAAATAGCATTTTAAGGAATATCATAGTCATTTAATTCACTGCCTCAAAGTTAATTCATAATATTGCACATGAAATATGTTTCATTATACATTTTTCTTTATCTATTTTCTTAAAATCACATTTTCTACAGACTTCTGGGGTGTAAGGGAAGATACATGGTAATTACATTGTCTCTGCAGGTGAACAGAAAAACTAAAATAAGGAAAAGACTTTGTTCTTCATTATACCTATATAAATGTGGGTTATCTATATTTAGACTTAATGGAGCTACTCTTGGTTTAGCTTTGTGTGACTGAGAACATTATTAATAATAATTGCTATTTGTATTACCCAAGGAAACTGGAAACCTTAATCAGGAAGAGGACCCCATTGCTTTAGGCATTGTACTAATGAAAACAAGAAGGGAAGATTTCAGGGGTCTAAGTGCTTGCACTAGATGGAATCAGAGAACCTGATGGGAGAGCTGAAGGAAACTACGTAATAACACCCACCAGTGAATCAAATAGGCTTTTTGAGGTCAGAAAACAAAGCAGGTTTACATGCATTTATAGGGATTTCATCTTGCTCTCCACCTAAGTGGAGAGAAGGATGAAAAATTGGAAACGCATGTCTGAAAACTGAAAAGGAGAGGATGGAAACTGGTATCACGGTCCAAATGGAGGTAACAGTTGGCCTTTTAGTACTGCATACAGTGTCATTTAAGTGGGAATAGGGAAAAGTAGTGCATTTGTTACAATGGAGAAGGAGAAAACAGTGCAAGGAGACAGAGTTCTGACAAACTCAAGGAAACAGATGGGGATAACGGTCTTGACAGCAGCACTCCAAATACATATGAAGGGAGTATGATTTGTCAGCAACAAAAACACAGGATATTGCCGTAACTGAGATACATGACTAGATACATGCAAAATAAGTCTGGATATGAGTTTTAGCTGTAACGATGAGAAAAAGAAGGCCTGTGTTTGTAATACAACACAAAAAGAATTAGCAATACATAGGCATATTCTGGAAATTAAGACCCTTGGAGACATGATCTGCAGAGCACATCATCCTCTGGAGCTAAGTGGTAGGCCAGATGGTTTAGTTGTCCACAGTGATCAAAAAGAAGAGGCTGTGAGGCACACTGAGGACATAGATGTAAAAGTTGCAGCCAATGCAGGCCATGGGCTCGCTGATGAAAAGGGGAGGGAAAGAGACACTGCAGAGGAAGGGGAAGAAGAAATAGAGATGTAGAAGCCCTAGCTGGAAGCCAGCTTCTAATGCCCTGTCCATACTAAGTAGCATTTCAGCTTCCTGCCCTAAAGTGCTACCTATATATCCTGAAAATTACTACCTGCATAGCTTTGGACTTTGTTAGATTTGTGCTCTAGTTCCACTGATTTCTATCTATCTCACTAGTGGCACAGCTTAGAATTAGCACATTAGCCTTTATAACTCTCTTTTGGGCTGACTCAGAATATTCTGGTCTACTAAAAATCCAGTATTTTAAAATATCTCATTTTAACCATTCATACTGGTGGATTTAACCATTTACTGATGGATGACATTCTATCAAGAAATTAAGAAAAAAACAACACACATATTAAGCACACCAAATGTGTTGAGATTTCAGGTGGCATTTAACTGAACTCATTTGGAATCTCCAACTTCAGTTAGAGCCTTAACAGTTGTATCTTTTTTCTCTCTGCGTATCCAGAGATGTTTCCTCTCCTCAGACTGATTTTAAATATCTGGGGTTTGTATTTGCATATAAATGTAGATGGATTATACATATTTTTAAGCCAGATGCTCATATACATGCATATTTTTCCTGACTCAGACAGGAAGAATATTCTTTTAATATGCCTCACTAGTGTCCTTACTATACACTGACATATACATTGGTGTTCTTAATATAGATTTGTTCCTAAAGAATGAAAATTCTTTCTTTGCCTCATTTATATAAAAGGGCTTTTATTGATTAAAGTCACATTTATTCTAATGTTTTACGGATTTGGGGTTTTACTCTTTCACTGTTTTTTTTAGCTAGTCTCTTAGTGAACACATCACCCCCACCCCCCACCCCCTTTTTCATTTTTTTTCTTTGCATGTGATAAATCAAGTTACTTTTTCACTCTGGACTCCATTATGGGATCACAGTGGCTATACAAACCACACGGAGTTAAGCAAACAAAGGAATTTTTTCATTTTCTCTTTCATTCAATAAAGTTCCATTTTCTGTCACCCTGCAACCTTTTGACCCGAGTCCTAATGGCACTGGTGACTCAAGGGCAAAAGTTCAGCTGCAGGTTAAGTCTGTATGTGTTTGCACCAGGCAGGGAGACAGTCGGTTCTTGCTTCCTCTTGTCTTCCCCCAAGCCCTGCCATCCCTCTCCAAACCACCGACCTTGCCCCTGCTGCAAGCTCCCCCCCCCGCTCAAGCCCTCCCTCTGTGAAGACGGTGAGGAGGGCTTGGAGTAAGCTTTTTCCCAGCGTTTTGTTTGGCTTGCAGATGTCAACAAAAAACACTGTCTTATTTTCTTGCTCCGGGGATAGAAAAAACACAGGAGAAATACCTAGCATGGATATGTTGGACTGGCAGTCAGTGCTAACTTCTTACAGCCAGTCACCTTGGTCACTGCTATGTTTTCTTTTACTCTCAGCATCTATAAGATACCTGTATTTCTGAGAGAGGCCATGGGCCCCTTCTTTACTCTGGGGAGTGCTTGCACAAATTGTATTAGCTCTCGGCATGAGTGCTGAACTCCCTGTTTACACAGTCTTCAAAACAATTTTCTAGGTGTTCTGAATGCAAATGATACCTCAGGTGCATTCACCTCTCCCAACACCCTCCAGCAGACTTTTCCAGTCTGGCCTGAAGTGACAGTACCTTTTAGGTAGGTACTTATACATTTCTGTAGGCTACTAGCATTGCACATGTCCCCAGAGACTCATACTGCTAGGCATATTATCTCCCTCCAGTATAGTGGCTCTGATATGATGTGCTGCCCTCTCTTTCACAAAAATATGACACTGCTCAGTTCAATAGTTCTTCACAATGAGTTCCTCCCAACCTCCTGTTCGTTGCTAAACCCCTAGTTCTCCAGGTAGCCCATCCTTCATCACCAGACAGCACGCCACTAGCCATTCAGTGAAGTCACCCATACCCAATACACAGGTTTGAATAGGTGAATTGCCCAAGAGATGCAGCATAGGAGGAGCTTGTACCACTGTTGAAGGAGTTTCCTCTCTCCCTGACCAGGGGCACTGGTGAACAGGGTGTTTCTGAGTCCATTTCTGGCCCTTTAGACCTTCAGAGGAAGAGCAAACTCTGCAGAGAGGAGAGAATGGCTGTTCCTTTGCAGGAGAAACACATCAGGTCTTGAACATGTTTGGCATTAAATAAAACCTCAGTCTTTCATAAAGAAAATCTTTGGCTTACAGGTCTGGCAAGCTGCTGTAGCATGAGCTCTTGGCTTAAAAGATCAAAATATGTTTTCCCAGAAAAGGTCTATTTGTGAACGTGCAATGACACCAAAGGGTGGTCTTGCCCCAGTATGAGGGCTGGTAGCAGTGCAGGTGGTACTGTCCTCACCACCTGTCCTGTGGATGACTACATTTCTTCATTTCCAGAACATCCAGCAGCTCCTGACAGCATCAGAGAGGGCCCAAGTTGTAGAGGAGCTTTGCTGAAAGATGAGCAATTGGGCAACTCACAGCCTTGCCAAGAGCCAACCATTGTAACCATGGACTGTTAGGAGTACCCATGTTTCCTGATGGAGTAAAACTAGAGGTGTGAGAAGTGTGGAGTAACAGTTTAATATCACAGGCTCGACTGTAAACTGCAGAGGGAATGCCACAGCCTCACCCCATTCAGCCACAGTCATACCTTACTTCCTCTATACGTGCAGGAGGCAGCTACACTAGCTAAACACCTGCCGATTTTGTAGGCTGCCACAGCCTCAATGTTGGAAACCTGAGTTAGGAAACCATGCCTGCAAGGATCAAGCCATAAAGGGCATACTGGGTATACAGTATTAAAGGTGGTGAGCACCTGTGTGTTGAGGCACATAGCCCCATGGTGGCAAATAAGAAGGGTGTCCCAGGCATGCAACCCTGAAGGACAGCATGGCAGAATACTTGAGAGTGATCTCTTTGGAGATTTAGGCTTACTTTCCTTAATTTTATCTCATACATAATAGAATTACCCAAAATTAATGAAAAATATACTGGGAGCCCCCAAGTTGTTAACTGAGCATCGGCAGAAACGTATTGGTGCTACAAGAGACCTTGTTACTAATGACCAAGCTAGAACATTGCCCATATATAAGTCCCCTGCCTTTGTTTTAGTAACCTGCTGAAGGCCATTAAACCAGCAAGGGCCTCCAGGTGTGTTTAATCTAAGAGGACCAAAAAGGACTCCAGATGGCCCCATAAATGGGGGAGTTGGACTGCTTTTGCTTCTGTTGTGAGACTGTGCCTACTCTGAGCTGGTCACAGAAAACAAGGTGGTCTGTGTTAAAATACTTTTGAGTTGCAGTTTCTGCATTCTGAAAACTGGACTTCGAGGGAAAATGGGCCTATGGTAATTTTTTGCTTCCTGATCTTAGGTATCCCAGCAAGAATGGCTGCTGGGACTGCCCTAACTGAGGAAACCGAGGTGTTGACACTCAGCCAGTCCGGTTATAAACACAATGCAATACACCAATTCCACTAGAATCCCTCACGCACTGCAGCTAAGCCCAGGAAAAAATGTCTGTTGCTCTATCTTTTAGTGTGCAGAGAAATGTTCCATAAGCTTTAAAACTTTTGTGTCCTGTAGAGTTCAGGCTGCTCTATTTTGAAATGCTCTGTAAAGATCTATACACAAATTGCTAGAATACACTAAAAAGTTCAGGCAGTTGTCTGGGTATAAAATTAATTGGAACAAGCTTGAGCTGTTAGGATTAACTGAACAAACATACCAAGCATTACTTAGTTGGTGGGATTTTCAGTGGTTTCCCAAAAGCATTAAAACATCCAGGTATTCTAATCCCTAGGGATTTAAAACAAACAGTTAAAATCAATTTAGATCTGATTATCAGGCAAATTATTAATGAGCTGGTAAATGGCAGTCTGGCTTGGCTGCTGGGGAAAGCTGGCATAATGAAAAATAATGTACTAATTAGATTTGCATACACGCACAGAAGCCTCATTTTCCAAAGTCTACCATACTGTTTAGATACTGGCACTGATCCCAAGGCCAGGCAGGCTTGGAATCCCATGGCTAGTGACACCTGCAAAAGGCTGACCATGCCCACACTATATAGCAGTTTGTACAGGGTCTTCCTCAGTCCCTGAGATGTTCTTATTTCTCACTGTATGTTTTGTTCCAGTTAAAAGTGTCCAAAATAGCACAGGGACTGTGCCACAGCTGCCAGGGAGGACCTAAGTTATTTACTGCATTCCTTAGCTGGTGCCATGAAGGCCTGTATGGGTGTTTGAGAGTTGGATGCTGCCAGACGATTGTTTAGGACAGATTAAGGCCAGATTAGTACAGTCATGTTCTCTGAAACGAACCCTCTTTAGCCACCTCTGAATTTTGTCACCATAGCAGCTAGCTGGGGCAGTCTGAAATTTAGTTGGGGAATTAAATAATAGCTAAGAAATATGGAAAATCAAGTATCCTGTGATTGAGGGGATCGTGGCCTCTTTTTTTGTTAATGCTGGTAAGTCATACAGTCAGAGGATGCCTCAGAAATAAGGGAGGACATGCAGTTACCCAAACACCAAGAAGATGTTTCAGTTTCTGCAGTGTGCCTGTTGAGGTTCAGGTGACTACAAAAGTCAGAAAGATTTAGCGGATACATTTTTACAAGCTGTCAGACAGAGACAATGTTGAGATTTTTAATGAAAACCAAGGTTCCTCTTTAATCATCTTACTCTGACAATGAAAGCTTTTGGAAAAAAGTAAAAAGATATGTATCACAAGACTTAAGAATATTAACGTTGTAAGGTAATGACCTTCTATGCAAATTGATTTCTGGCAGGCAGTGGTATAGCTTCTTCTCAGAAAAGGAGGAATGTTTGTTTCTTTTATAGCTCTATTTTCTGTTTTATATATGTATATATAACCAGATATACAAATACATGTATTAAAAAATCTTAAATAAAAGATTAACATAGAATTAAAGTACATAATTTATAATTTATATTGCATACGATTGAAACAACAACAAAAAATTAACCAAGACCACAAAGTCATAGCTGTTTGGAAAACAAAAAAAAAACCAAACAAACATTTTTTTGCGCGTGAGCTCTTGAACGGAAAGGTATTTTTGTAATAACACCTTTTTTTGCATCTTATAAAGAATTAACAATATAATGGTAAAATGGGATTAAAAATGGAAAGTAATTATTTATAAATATTCTTTAAAATATATACATTTGACCCTGAATACTCATCTAATTGCAACTTCTTCTTCATATACCTTTGCATTCCAGAATTAAAAATAAAAAAAGGTGCATTTATGTATCAGCAGATCAAGAAGGAAAACAGCTCACAGAGCCACTTGACAGAACTTAAAGTAGCCTGGATGCAATAATTACCAGTAACTAATTGCACAAATAAGACTCTCAGGACTGGAGAAAATCATAGTTTGCTTGTTGCAAATTCCACATTGTCACTTTTTTAGTCCTACAGAGGAAACCCAAGATAAAACGTCAGTGTACTCTTCAGCACTGAAGAAGATGACACTACTTGCTTTTCAATTCAAAAGTAATGTTGAATATCTTCTACAATCTCACTCAAGGCCTTATGGGGTTCACTAACTTGAGTGGACCCTAACAGCAGCACACAATTCAGTTTGACTGTGCTTTTTGTTTTTTTTTCAGCTACACTGCTGAATTGTTTCCAAGCTCTGATATTAAAAGCTAATTTGCACATATGCCTACCCAAACTGCAAACCCCACACTAACTGCAATGTAAACCTACCCTGGAACTGACCTAGAAGACCAGACATTGACTTCAGGTCTAGGAGACCTGGCTTTCATCATTAAGGAAAATGCATCTTTAAATGATGGGAAGATTTTACTAATCAGCTATTAGCTCTCAACTAATGTGCTTTTTGGAGGACTGTCTGACTGTACCATTGTCTCTTCCCTTTTCATTGTTAATCTGCCAGACCCAGGCGAAGCAAGATGTCTCCAGAACAGGCTGATTTATGCCAGGGAGACTTTCAGGACCTCTGAAATCAGGGAAGCAATTTGGCACTCAGCTGCTACTCTTTGCAAGGAAATATAAGAGGGTGAGGGGGAAGGAGAGGAGGATTTGCTTGAAGAAAGCTAAGAATTGCTAATAATGGTTTGGCAGGACTGTTAAGAGCTTTTCTTCTTATTCTGATATTCCATGTTGATAGCCCAGTGGCTAGTTGATTAATTGTTTTTCAAAAAGTCTGCATTTTTTTAAGTGGCCTTCCATGGTTTCAGCTATTTTCATTACCCCATCACCATTAGCTTCTAAGTACTTACTGGCAAAGTGACGCACATGTGGTTAACACATGAGTATCTATGAATTGGTTTCTTTAACAGGGCCCAGGGGATAATTCTTAAAACTCTCTGTCTACATGCTGTCTACATTTTTACTAGGAAAGGAGGGGTAGTTTGAAGAGGGACACTTGTAAATTGAATTTACTAAAGCATGTGATCCAGATTGATTGTAGTCAAGCATGCTTGCTTCAGACCAGGGTTTAGAGAGACCCTATGGTGGGAAGCTATAATGTATACTAAATGATGTTACAATGGCTCTGAAAAGAGAGGGATTCTCCAACTGTCAACATCAGAAACAATTCTTTTTAAAGTATGGGGTTTATATCCCTTTCCTGTCTCTTCTGTTATCACAAGGAATGTGTTTAAGTGAAGGCAGATGCAGGCCACCACCCTGTTTTCCCAGCACCCTGGTTTAGTGACGTACTGGAAGATGTCAGGGCTCATTCCTCCCTTCTGCCATGGTTTAGACCTAGGCAGTAACTCAGCACCATGCAGTCATTTGCTCAGCTTTCCTTCCCCCTGCCAGGTGGGATGGGGAGGATAATCGAAACAATGTAAACCCCATGGGCTGAAATAAGAGCAGTTTAATAACTAAAATAAAGTAAAATATAGTGATAATAGAAAGAATACCAATAACCTATGACCTCCAACTGGAATTAACACCCCTAAACCCCCTAAAAGCCCCTAAACATCCATTCTACAAGAGAAGAAATGAAAGCTCAGAAAACGCAAATGCTGCACAATACAATTGCTCACCACTTGCTGACCAATATCCAGCCTGACCTGAGCAGCGATGAATCCCTTTGCGGTGACTCCCCCCAGTTTACACGCTGGGCATGACGTGCTGTGGTATGGAATACCCCTTTGGCTAGTCTGGGTCAGGTGTCCTGCCTCTGCTTCCTCCCAGCTTCTTGTGCCCATCCTCACTGGCAGAGCATGAGACTGAAAAGTCCTTGATCAGGGTAAGCGCTACTGAGCAACAACTAAAACGTTGGTCTATTATCAGCATTGTTCTCAGACTGAAGCCAAAACACAGCACTGTACCGGCTACTAGGAAGAAAAATAACCATTACAGCTGAACCAGGACAACCTCTGCACATATTTTTTTCCCTAAACTGAGGGTAGAACACAGCCACTTCTGATCCTAATGTGCAGCCAAGAGTTACTTGGGTACATGACTACAGGGCACATCACCCAGTTGACTTAGCTTCAGTGGGGGCATGGCCCAGGTGAGCCAGAGAAACAAGACACAACCCAAAAAGAATGACCCAGCCACAGAGCCAGCCACAGAAAGGCCCTGGAAATGAGAAATGGGAATGGAGGCTGTGTCACATTCTGCTGTTTCAATCAGACAACTGCCATCATTGGAAACACCAGTCCAGAGGGTCCGCAACCTACAGCCACCCTTTGTTAACTAATTTTCAGATTCCTGCAAGCCAGAGCAAGGGCAGTTTGGGCCCATGTGACTGCTCATTTAGGCATTATGAGGAGTGAGGGCTGAGAGTCAAAGACAATCTGTTTCAGACCTCAAGACAGATTTTTCTCTTTTCTTTCTTTACCATGGCAAATGATTAACCATTGGTGCAAACTACCCAGGGGAGTGCTGGGTCCTTCATCTCTCAAGGCTTTTAAATCAAAACTGAGTATCCTTTTGGAATACACACTATCTAGAAGCACGCTGTCAGTGTAGGAGTTAACTGGAAGAAATTATGACATCTTTAGGTGAGGTAAGACTGGGTTACCTAGGGCCAGAAAGGAGCATTATACCAACAAGTTTTTGGGGAAGACTTCCCTCAGTAACCCCTTTATATCTTCTCTGTTCTGTTTGTTATAATCCATCCACCTCTTAATATTAACACTTCAACATAAAATCCAGTATATCTTGGAGATCACCATAGAGGTAAACACAGAGTAGCAAATACCAATATCAGAATTTCTCATTCAATTCAAAAAATACTGAATTTCTGGAAAGGTCAGGTCTTGACCTGCCTAATGTTGCAGTAAACACTAGGAACTTTTAAGAGTATCTCACAAAACCACTAATTTTAAATAAAGGTATGATTTTAGACCTGCATTCTTGCTCTCTTTCTCTTTGGGATGAGGCTTTTATTCTAAGCAACTCCCAGTTGTGAAAGTAGCCCCTGTTATTTGTACCAGCTAAACCCTGTCCAAGGGAAAGCTAGAAAGAGGGTAAGTATTAAAACCTCCTTGCACCATATTCCTGTGCCTGTAGCAAGCTATTCTTTTTGCTGTAGCAAAGCCCTTCAAAAGGCCAGGTAATGTTTCCCAGGCAATTGTACAATTAACAGGCTAG
Source organism: Pezoporus flaviventris (assembly GCF_033815535.1). NCBI lineage: Eukaryota > Metazoa > Chordata > Aves > Psittaciformes > Psittacidae > Pezoporus > Pezoporus flaviventris. The sequence continues at coordinate 7,495,982 of NW_026892551.1, forward strand.
TGATGCCTCACTAATTGGCTAAGGATGGAAATGAGACTGCCTTTGCCTAATGCATCCTGGATCTTGACAGAGATAATTACGCATACAGACTGTCAGAAGAGATGGAGCAACAGGCAAACTTCTTCCCATGCAGGCAGCTGTAATAAAGACATTTTCCTTTGCATTATTTGTTGAATGAGACCTAGATGATAGTAATCCTGTTGTAACAACACAAAACCAAAATGAATTCATTCATTTTATTGAGCACCATAGATTGACTACAACAATAAAGTGGTAATACCTGTCCTCCACAGATTTTATCTTTATTGTTCACAGTTTAATTGTGCCTCTAAAACCAGGATATACAAATGTATTATTAAAATGAGACATCTGGCAGTAGCCCTAAATGCCTCCATGTCAGGAATTTACTGTGTATTACTTGTAACAGTAAATCTGTTTTGCACATCTGCAGCAGCAGAGAAAATCACATCTGACAGCAATGATACAAAACGTTCACAGGATGTCTTTGCAAAGGCACAAGACTGAATGAATTCAGGCTTTTACAGTCCTTTACAATCTTCACTGAACCTGATCCAGCTGAAGAAACCTGGTTTATGGCACTTCTCTCAATTTCAAATCAGCCATCGTTTCTTGAGGCAGAACACCAAGAAATCTTTCAAATAAATATGCCTATAATGAATAACTTTTCATGGCACTTTTTATGGACTGGAAATTGTGTAAATGTTTGTGTGTTTTGTGGAATCAGGACCTAGCTGTTCTGTCTTCCAGAAATAATCTTAGATGCTCACATGAAGAAACAAAACCCAAAGACTTCTAAATGATGTATGTGGCCAAGTTACTACCTCAAAACCTGCTTCCTTTAAAAGACATTTGTAAGACAAGGATTTCCTAAAAAGAAACCCCAACCTAGTATTATTCTTGTAATTAAGAAAATGTTAATATTACTGAATAGTTTCATCTTACCGTAGGTTAAAGAAAGAAATTAAAAAATGGCCTTGGAGAAAAACTTCACATTTGAAATCTCATCTCAGAAATTATTGTAAGTTTTATTGGAAGGGTACACAGTTTTGTTCTGGATACTCAATGTTCCTGACAGTTTTGTACTATGGAAGTGATGGAATTTACAATTCAAAATTCTAAACCCTTCCTGCTCTCTCCAAATAAAAATAAAAAATAAAAAAAAAGGAATTCCATAATATTCTCTTTTTAGTACAGGGATCAAAGTTATAATATAGAAAAATAATGTACACTTTCATTAGAAACATCAAGCTCAGATGTAGTTTTTTTCAGGTTTGACAAGTAAAAAAGGTAGATATGCTGGTATGTATATTTGCAGGACATCACGTTAAAGTAATAGATTTTTTCTTAACAGTATGCATAATGCTTTTTATTATCTGAGATATATAAGCTTTCATAGAATGAGTGACATTGAACTCATCAAGTTACAGAGAAAAACAACTTGCATTGTATTTTACAGTGGGTTTTTTTCCCAACATGGCTATAGTTTATCACAGGTACACACTAAAATATCTCTTTGATGATCTGGCAATTACTTCTCATACATCTGTCTTCATGTGTATAAGATTTTAAAAGTGCTGTCTGATGATGATAGAGCTAGAGCACTGTTTGTCTACCAGGACTGATACGCAGGCTTTTTCTACATTTCTAGAACAAGGCTACATTTTGTCATATATTCTGCTGCTTCTCAAAATCAACAATAAGTGCCTTTTAGTATAGACTCAAAAAATCTGTTTTTATTTCTGTAAGCCTGTTTTGCTAGGAAATGGTTTTTCTTTTTCATGACATGAAAGTGAAGAACCAACTCTGATATCAGTAAATGTTTTATTGTCTTAATGTAGCACCCAGGGGAAATAACACGACATCTCCAAATTCTCTCTTTGCTGTTTCATCAGACCAGTAATTCCCTAACTTGGTGACACAGATGACAAGTAAATCATGAAACACCCCTATATGTTCTAAATAAGGTTTTACAAGTCACCGGGGGAATCCTCCAATCTTTCCTCAAGCAAGAGAACAGAGCAGAGGCTGTGCCTGTGCAAAGACAGATAACTTATACCAAAACATGAAAGTATCTGATCAGGAAGGGTGCAGCTGCACAAATGAGCAAAAGAGAGTGAGTTGCACACTGAGGCGAGCACACCCATGTACTTCTGTTATGGAAGCATGGTAGCTAACTGCTCTGTTAAAGGATGTGTCAGCCGCAGAGCAAGCATTCCTCATTTTAATTGCCAGGAGCACCACTTCTCAACTAGTAAGCGTATGAAGTACAGCCAGGTTTTAGGAATACCAGGATCAACCCTTAATATTGTATCAGAAATATAAAATAATAATATGGCTTGGTTACAAAAATGGAACCAGTGCAAACTGGTAGATAAAGGCAGGAGAACAGGCTTCATATGATTCTTGCAGCATACACCTGCAAAAAAAAAGTTTTAAAATCAACTGGTATTTCCAAGTGGCATGTACTGCAGTAATAACCAGCATGGTAAACTTGCGTTTGCTCTACCCTATTGCATGCATGCTCTTTTGCCAACAGATATAATGTGAAAATCCAGGACCAATCTCAAACATCTCCAGGTTGTTTTGCTTTTGGACAAAGGGTTAGTAAACTCTTTTAGTAAGGGGGAGTAACATCAGTCCTGCTATGCTTTCTCTCTGCTTAACTCAGGATGTCAGCACCATCCCCTGATCCTTGGATCTGGAGAAATCATCTCCCACACTTGAGTGTGCGGCGCTCGCCATCGCGAAAAGCAAGATTACAAACCAGTGTAAGGATGGGAAAGGAAAACTTAATCAGAACGTATTCCTCCAAACTGAAACCTGGCCTGCACCCGGGAGGTAATATTTCCACTCTTGTCAAACTTGGCTGCCGTGGGATCTTGAACAACCAGAATTGGTCACCCCATTACTCTTCTATCCCATCAGAAGGATAGACCTTTAAACAGTGCTGTGTACCTGGGTAGTGGGGCATAAGTTCAGTATTGACAGAGGGAAGCTTGCCACCTACTGGATCATCACCTGAGTCACCCTGTAGCTGAACCACATGTTAGAGAGCTGGAAGCGTGTGCTGCCATGCTAGAAACCATCAGTGACGATGCTACACCGAGGTCTGAGGCAGGAGAACTTCACAGGTTGCAGGGTTTCTGTCTTGTGGTTCCTTGGCGCAGGAAACATCAAGTGTACACAACAGGCTATAAAATCCACTTTTAGTATAAACCACAGATCTTGTCGTGCATGAGGCTTGAGAAAATAGTTTCCATTTTCTGTAACAGTGATAGTGTATACAACTTCTACCTGTAAATGTAAAATACAAACTTGGATTATTTAAACATCCGCCTTCAAGCCTCTCACAGCTGTAAAACCGCTGAAGGAGCAGAAGGAAGAAACATGGCAATGGTTAGTGCTGCATTTGAACCGCTGGAAAAATAATGACTGATGCTTATTAAAAACTTAAAACTATTTGAGAGTTTTTTCCAGACCATTGAAAATGTTAAAGTGGTGGTGAGTCTTGAGCTCATGTCAGTTTGCTTTCTGTTGCTGCAGCTTTCATTACTGTTGTATGAATCTGACTGTTGTTACTTGAAGATTTGCTGCAGATGTTTGCAGAACGAGTTTGAGTTAATCTGTGCCAGCTAACCTAGAGCCTGCTCGCAGGCTATTCTCAGGCAGATCAGGGTAAGCACAGAGTAATGGGTAGGATAAACTGCATCCAGGATTTACTTTTCCTCTACATACGTGAAATGCGGTATGATGTTTTTAAGTGAGAATCCTAGTTTCAGTGCTCCTCATTTCACCATTCACTTTACTGCTTCTTCCCTGTGTCATCGATTGCCAGCAAGCAATCCCAATGTACAGTAATAAAAGCATTCAAGCCACCGGCTTCTGCAGAATTCTGAGCTCAGTAGCTCTCTGTCTGATGTAAAGTCTATGATAAACATGCTCTGCCTGGGGCAAGGGAGAGCGGGTGTTCTTGGCATGCTGAAGCTCCCATTTTGGCTAACAGGCTTGGTTCTTGCCACTCCAGTGACACTTAGGAAACGGAGCTCTTTTAGGGCTGTAGTTGCAGCTACACAGGATATAATGCTTCTGAGTCATGGGAGTTCAATGTCCAGCTTGTCAGCAGAGGGGACATGCTGCAAGGAAGGGGACAGGGCAGCATGTGCCTTTGGGAAGGGTGGCAGGTTGCAGCCACCCTAGACCAGAGATGGCTCAGGGAGTCTGACTCATGGACGGGCCCCAGGCCTGGCTTTTGTGAACTTGTTAGACAGGCAGGCTTTTATTAGCATGAAAATAGACTTTAGGAAGCCATTAAAATGTAACAAAAAAGTATTTAATGCCCTAGCGTGTACTGAGCTTATATCAACCTCCTTATTAGACCTTTCTTTTCTCTATTTTCTTCTCCTCCCCTCCCTTGGCATGGCTCTGCTGCACAAACAGCCCATATGGAAAACAGCACAGCCTGGAAACACCAAGCTCTCTCCATCCTCTTTTGCTTTTGGCTTTTGCAGCTGCTGTTTTCTCAGTGTTGTCTTGGGGCAGTTTCCTGTTGCCATAGCTGATAGCCTGCCAGCGCCTGCCTGGGCCTTTCAAGTGTCAACACTGCGAAGTTTGCTGCGATGGCCAAACGCTTGTTAATGAGATATAGCAGCTGGGTAGGGGTGAACCACTGAGATGTATAAAGGCACGCCGCTGGTGCAGGAAGCGATGCCTTTTGAATCTTTTCAGCGCTCTGAAAGCATTCAAATCAAAGAGGGTATGTTGTATTCATTAATAAACCGAGGTTCCCATGCAACTGTGTTAAAGCCAGTAGTTTAACTTTGCAATGGACAGGTGATTTTTTCAACAGTGTTTTACACCGGAAGACAAAGGGCAAGAAAACAAGAGTTTATGTACTGCCAAAGGCATTACTTCCCTATCTAGCAGCCAGACAGAATTGTTAAACTGAGCTAGGTATTTGCCATTTCCTGACAATAAAATCTTCTTTTTTCCTTTTTTTTTTATGCTTCAAAGCTCACAGTAGCCTTCTGGATCTCTGTCTCTCACACTTCTTTTAGACTCATTTCTTAATTTTTTGTAAACCATGATAAAAAGCTAGAATGGGAAAAGAAAAAAAAGGAGAAAGAAAAAAAAAAAAAACTTGTTAAAAAAAAAAAAAGCCAAAGAGCCTACAGACAGGATTAATGACCAAAGCTGCTTTCATTCAACTGAAGCAGTCCATGTGATCTGTAGTCTGCATCTGCTTTGCTATACCAGAACATCGGAGTGCCCAACAGCTGGGCAAAACAGGCAGAAAGCAAACCCAAAAGATACTAGCATACAGTGCAAAGTTTTAAAGGCAATGTGAGCCAAAGAGCATCTTAAAGACTTTTCCAGCATTTATTCTTAATTGAGTTGGGACTTCTATTCTTTTATTCTTTCCTTCTCTCTCTTTATTCTTTTTTTTTTTTTTTTAAACTGTTTTCTTTTCCCGTTTTCTTTTTTTTTTTTTAGGAGAGGTGCAGCTGAGGAAAAGATTGAATGTTCGGAAAACATGTTTAAAACTGAAACAACCGCAGTAATAATAGTGACAAAATTGCTTTGGAAAAGTTAAACAAAAGAAGTGTTAGAAACAGGAAAGGGCCATATGGCTCAACATGCCTGCCATTTTCTGGTTTATCTTAATTGTTTCCCTTACTTCTCCGCAAATGAATACAAGTGTCTCAGACTCATTTATATGCTTTCATTTCCCTTTCACAGTAACTTGTTCCAAGGTAATTTAAGCCAAGCCACTTAAGTGATATTTAGCTATTTGACTGTTTAGAGAACAGCGGTTTAGCTATATTCATCAGCCCACTGCAGCTACTGTACTTGTTTTCAGACTTGAGTTACACCAATCAACTACCTATTAAATGGCCCTTTTTGGGGTAAACTAAGTCACACAGGCCTTGACCCAGAAGCCACTAAGATCAGGAGGAGTCATGCCATTCACTTTAACAGATTTTGTTTCAGGCATATTCTTCCACTTTAAAATTTAATTCCAGTGACATGTAAAGGTTAGGGGTAGGTTTTGTTCTCTTCCCAGAAATCTAGGCAGTTGATTTATATTTTCTCTAAAATGTTTATTTTAAGAAAGTCATATATTACATTAACTGAAATGACAGATAAAACCTGAATTCTCTGTAATACTTCCCAAAAAGATTTTCCACTGAAGACTGACTCTGGTGGGGGAACGAGAGAGAGGTTTAAAGGATATTTTAATATGTGAAAATTCTTCCAAATAGAAGATTTCAAATCTGGCCAGCCCTACTCTGAGTCAGACTGTGATAATTTTGGCTTTGATTTTAGCTGTATGATCCCTGTGCTGTCTACCTGGTCGGATAGACATGACTGCAAAACATGTGGAAAGAAACCAAAAGAAGGTGCATTTAGACATCTGGGGATGGCCATGATGCAAAAAGGACCCTATGTGAGGAAGGAGAGTCAAAACAAAACATTTCCTATTAATAATAACATCAAGTGTAACCATGGCAAGCTGTTAAGCCTTTAAATAAACATACCACGACAAGCTGAAGCATAAGCTTCAACCAGCTTGTTAGAACACAGTCCTCTACCATGACAGAAGTTAAGATGTTCTGCATGCATGAATCTTGTGCCAGGGCACAAACTGCATCTTGGCTACTCCAGCTACTCAGAGTAAGCAGCAGATTATGGGGAAAGCACTGTTAATGGAGAAAGACAGTGCTTTTCTCATCTTTGAGCTCTTTTCAGCCTCGGAAAATGCTGACTGGTAGAATCTGCTCAGAAAACTCTTGTTCAGACGCAAACCAGTAAATTTGTTCATTCTTACAAAAGATAATGAATGATTAATAAATGAGTCAATTCAGTGAATGTCTGGCCTGTGCTCCTCCCCATATGGCTTCAAGAAGATAATTGCAGCACTGGGGACACAGAAAAGAGAGACAGACATCTGTTCAGTGAGAGTGGAGATCATTTTTTAAAAACAATTTCTGTAGGTTTACTCATTTACTGGAGAAAAATGGTTTTTCATAACAGTGACTTTACTGAATGCTTAAAACAAGGCAGGAATCTAAATATATACTTCTTTCTTGCACTGTAGTAACACCACAGACCAGAACTCCAGCCTTCAGCAGAAGATTTAAGTGAAAGGAGTTAGAAGAGAAACCAAAATATTCTGAGACCTGTCCATTTGTTTTTTCTTGCTGCCTTTCTAGTAGTTTTTTAGACTCCTCATATGACTTCAAGAAGATGTTCACAATACTGTCAAACCTGTAACTCACAGTATCACTGAAAAGCAGGGAAAAGATTAACAGAGATAGTTGCTGATATTGTCATAGACAATTAGTTTGCCTACTGCAAAGGTAGGGAAAGTGTAAACTCTTCTCAGAGATGATCTCATTAAAAAGGAGAAAATATTTTTAAGGTCCTCAGAAAAGAACATCTCAAAAGATGGCTAATGTCCTTTGAAATCACCCACATTTGCTACGCAATATAACTAATCATATATATATGAAAACACAACAGCGAGGAGTAGAGGGTGAGGGCAAGTAGCTTTTCTAGATCCCTAAAACACTGTCCGAACTTACCATAATACACCACTGTGCTTTCTGATACAGCTCATGACATATCTGTTGCTAAGCCTAAACTTAGTTCTTAAGCTTAGCTTTTTCATAAAATCTCTAAATCATGGCTTTTTCCATAATAAATGCAATCTGCATTTGGACTTCTGAGTCTACGTGGCTTATAGTATCAGCATGTGGTTTGTCATCCCAATACATTGTTCTTTATTTTGGATGTGTGAGATTTTCTAAATCGCAGAAAGGCAGACTGGCAGACTGTGACTGCTTCCTTCCTCGCTTATGATAACCCTGTCCCTTTTCTCAGCTTACACTTACTAAACTTAACTTTGCAGATTGTTTCTGATGTCTCCTCCTCAGCTCTTTTTCTCTCACTTTCGATACATAACAAGAACACTGCAAAATGCCAGTTGCTGAGCATGAAGAAACACATCTCTTCCCCAGACTTGTCATTGGCACCTAAATGAAAAAGCCACACATTCCCTGTCTTTCTCTTTTCATCCCCTGAACAGGAACTGTACATGCATGTTTGTCATTTCCTTTTTTCAGAGGAAGACAGACAAAGCCCATAAGGATCTCAAACTCTCTTGTCACCCCCAAAGAGACATTTCTGTATCCCTAGAGTTCCCTTCAGCTTGCTTTCCTGCAGGTCTGCAGTCATTTTCTGTCAAGGAATCTCAGACTCTGAATGCCTGTTCCTAAAACAGCCATCTGGGGCATTTCCTCAGAGGAATGGTACAACTTGTTTTACACCCCTTTCTCAAATAGAGCCTGCAGTAAGATGCATGGATTACGGAGAGGAATGCTGGAGGGGATCCCAATATTTTGTTAGATCTGCCAACCTGACAGGTTCAACAGAAACCTCTGAAGTTTCCTATCCCCACGCAGTGACCCACAGCTAATCTGCATGACAATATATTGTGTAATTGCAGGAAGCCACTGCAATATCATTCAGGAACAGGAAGCTTGGGAACTGTTTACAGCCGCAACTACGGTGAGGAAACCTGTTATTACCTTGTGCACTGTTTCTTCTGAAACATGGATGCGATTGAAAAGTCTTATCACTCAGCTTTATACAGAAGATCTGCTGAAGTAGAATAACATAGGAAGAGCAAAAAAGAGACTGGGCTTGGTCGATTGCTGTCATGATTACATTATACAGGTTGAAAGACAGTTTCGGCAATTGCTTATTGTGCATGAAAAGACAGAATTGTTTGCCATCAGTTAGGCTTCAGTTAAGTTTACAATTCCTTATCTCATGTTTAAGGTAGTACTTCAAAGGAGTACTCTCTTCTTGCCCTTTGACTCAAGTGGGCACAGCAATGGGATGCCATGTGGGAGATGCAGATTTGAGAGCATTCATGTGCTCCCAGCCCTCAGGCTAACAAGAGGCAGGCAATTCTGCGAATTATATTCTCTGCTAATTTAGATTAACTCATTAATTCATGCACAGAACTTTCAAAGAGCAAAATTATACCTGCATGCTGATTATGAGTAGCAAGCAAAGAAACACATAACAGGCCCCCAGTTTTGCTGAGTTTTGGACAAATTTGTAGCCAAAAGGGGATTTTAGGATCCATGCTCACATTCCAGAAGAATGAAAACAAAGAAAAGACTGTTTGAAATAAAAAATTATGAGCTCCCAGGACAAGAGCTAAAAATCAAACACACCTCAATAGGTAAGGATGGTCAAGGAAAAGAAGTTGCCCATAGCTCAAATATGTGGGAGCTGTGATGGTCTCAGAACTTTCCAAAATTAGGATGGTTTTTGCTATGAATTAACCTTTCAAATCTATTTTTAAAAATTCTGAACTACTCTTTAAATAAATGTCTCAAGCAGGCAACCATCAGGTCGCCACATGCAAAAATGCAAATGAGATGATGGACAATGTCACTTTCAGATTTAGAAAGCAGACTCTCCACAGTAAACAACATTGTTAACTCAGAGATGACACGGTACTGATTATGTTAATATTGTCTTCTCTTAGGAGAGTAATTGGTTTAGCTGGACCCAGAGGAGGCTATGGAACTTGAATATAGAGTTTACAGAGATAGGAAAGGATACTAATAACTATTGCTAGCAATGGTTGAATCACAGATTCTTTGTTTCACTAACCAAGCTCTTCCCTATCAACCCAACCCCCCTGGAAATAGAGAGGACAAATTTTATAGGAACACACAAAGTGCTTCAATATCTCAAATGGGGGAGAGGTATTGCTCTCCTGAGATTAGGTTTTGACTTCTGTATAATTTTAGCCACAGAGAGCTAGTATATTTTTACTTTATATAATGCTGAAATTAATATTATTTGTACTGTAGTAGCATTCAAATACCCAGGTTGTAGGGTATTATGCTGTATTGTGGTCCACAGAGCCAGACAGTAAGAGACAACTTTTGCATCAGTGAAGAATGTATAATAACCTAAACATTTAGAGTAGAACATAGGAAACAAATAATCTGACCAACAGCTGGTCAGAGACAGGTACAGACACCATAGCTGGGACTCATCTGTCCAAATTTCAAAAGCTACAAAGTGCAGGTTTATGTTTGATGGATTTTTTCTAGACTCATTTTTCAATCAGTGACCACATAGAGGTCAGGTGGACCACAAGCATTTGTTTTTCTCTTTTTGTCTGAAAGGCAATACAAACTTCAGATACAAAGATCAGACATGATGTTAGTACTGCGGAAGCCCACAGCTGGGTGTGATGAACCCCACGCTGTGAGCCAGGGAGCAGTAAGAACAAGCCGCACGGGGAGGGAATGCAGCCTCGGATCTTCAAGTCACAGCAATGCCTGTTTGATAAAAGACACAGCCTCACAGAACCCGTGCAGGGCAGAGCAGATCCAGAGACAGTATCAGTATCAACTGAGAGCCAGTTAATCACTTTGCAAATCCATAGTGGTGAACCGGATGTAAGGCCAAGCAGTGGATCAGGATCAAGGTCCAAACAGGAGAGATACAAGACCAGGCACAGGCACAGCTCCAGTATAGCTCAGACAGAGAGCAAGAGTGAGAGCTAGAGCTTAAAAGCAGCTATCAAGCAAAGGAGAATTAGCCCCACTGAGGAGTGTTGTGGTTGGACACCTAAATCATCTCTATGCTGGCCCCGAGCCCAGCAAATCAGATTCCCCAGAAAGTGGATGTCCTCTGGATGCTGTCACTCTGTTGATTAAAGCTTGTTCCAGTAGCTTCTGTATCAGATCATAGCTTTGCTGCAAACCTGGAAATGCAAACCTAGCCTTTTATTGATAATCAAACACAGGTAATGCTTTGGGAGCCTGTAACCTTCACTCACAAGGTATTTGGAGCAAGCAAGTTGCCTGAGATGTAGCCAAAATACATGCTTTGAAGTCAATTCACACTGCAAATTCTAGTCCTGTGTCTGCATGAGGAAAATGGGTGTATGTGGCTAAACCAAACTAAAACTGAAGCTTGGACAAGTTTCCCTGCTTACGGAATGTACCAAAGTGAGCTCCTTTTAGTACCAGTACCATTCTGGCATGCATGCTTCTGTCTAGTCTGCCTGCATTCAGGGTCCTGGCAAAGCTTGTTCAGCTCATGCTATTGCTTTTTTATTGTAGTGACACTGCTTTTGATGTCCAAACTACCTCTGATAGTTGTACACTTGCAGTAAGTAGTGGCAACACCTTGTATAGATGACCTTATAACAGGTATGTGTTTTAATGGCCAGAATACTGTTACTTTGAAGGAAAGCTGTAAGCTGCTATTAGTACTATTGCAGTCTTAAGGACTCTTGTAGAGGAGGGTATTACTCATTCTAAGAAAAGATATGTGATCTGGCCCTAAATGGGTAACTGTTCAAAAAGCAAGAGAGCTCTTCTATTTAATCAAACACTTTTTTAGTGAAGAAGAGGAATTGAAGGAGCAGAAGAGATGAAGGAGAGTGAGAATATGCCTAAGAACATGTTCTAGTGGTTTCAGTCCTTGGTTTAATCAATGTCTCCCCTGTCCTTGAAAATACCATTGGCATCCAATCACTCAATTTTAAGTACACATCTCTGAGCTGCCTGTACAATTCACTCATGTTTTTTTTCCGGTTACAAAGGGGACAAAAAAAGAGAAGGAGAGAGAAACTGTATTTCAAAAGATTAGTGTACATGTTTTAGTCACTCACACTTTCCACTGTTCAAGATTACACTTTTATTAAATGACTGTTTCACTTTCAAGTACAAGAGAGTATTTGAAATATTTCAAGGGTGTTTCTTTTAGCTTCTAACAACTAGATGTTCCTACCACCACTGGACTATTATTTAGGAGGAACATGAACTGGAGATATTCTGAACTCAGAAGTCGTGCTGATTTGCTCACAGGCACATAGTCAGGTGTACATTAAGTAACGGAATGTTTATTTTTCATTATTATCACGATTAGCTAAGAAAATTAAGGAAAACTCAAGAAACATTAGACCAAATTTTCCAGTCATCCTCTTAGCTGCAGTAAGGCAAATAGAAGGACATTAGGCTTAAGCCAGTGAGAAATATTCTTTTCCTTTTTTTGGAGACTATTATTACTAAAGGATCGTCATCTGCATCTAAACAAAGTAGAAAAAAAATCCTAACCTGCATGTTTTGTCATATAACAGAACATCAAAATCAAATAAGAATCATAGAACTATCGAATCATTTAGGTTGGAAAATGATCATTGAGTCCAACTTAGTACTGTCAAATCCATCACTAAACCATGACCCTAAGTGCCACATCTATACAACTTTTCAATACCTACAGGGATGGGGACTCAACCACTTCCCTGGGCAGTCTGTTCCAATGCTTGACAACCTTTTCAGTGAAAAAAATTTCCTAATATCCAATCTAAATCTGAGCCCAGTACTGAGCCCTGTGTAATGCCACCTGTGACCAATCACCAGCCAGATTAATCTCCATCCCCCACCACTCTTTGGGCTTGTCCATCTAGACAGTTTTTACCCAGCATATAGTAAACCCATCCAAGCTATGAGGAGACAGTTTCTCCAGGAGAATGCTGTGGGAAACAGTGTAAAAGACTTCCCAAAGTCCAGGCAGACAATAGGAACAGCCTTTCCCTCATCCACTCAGAAGGTCGACTTGTCATAGGAGATCAGGTTAGTCAAGAACCTTCCTTTCATAAACCCATGCTGACTAGTCCTTTGTCATAGGAGATCAGGTTAGTCAAGAACCTTCGTTTCATAAACCCGTGTTGACTAGTCCTGATCCCCTGCTTATCCTGCATGTGCCATGTGATAGCACTCAAGACAGTTTTCTCCATAACATTCCCCAGCTCTGAGGTCAGACTGACAGGGCTGGATTTCCCCAGATCCTTCTTCTGGCCCTTCTTGTAGATGGACATCACATTTGGCAACCTCCAGCCAACTGGGACCTCCCCAGTCAGCCAGGACTGCTCATAAATTATTGAAAGTGGCTCAGCGAGCACTTTCTTCAGCTCCCTCAGTATCCTTGGCTGGACCCTATTCTACCCCATAGTCTTAAGTGGTGTAGCAGGTTGCTATTTCCCCTTGCAGTATAGAGGCTTCATTCTGCTCCCTATCCCTATCTTCCAGCTCAGGAATTTACCCACAGTATGTGGTGGGAACATAGGTTTGCTTAAACCAAAGCAGACCAGACAGTCTCCTCATTAAGATGAGACTCAACCCATTTGCAAACCACTGCTCAGGTGAATTTGTGAGTCATCTGGCACCAAAAGCTCTGCTACCTCAAACATAATGGTTCTGATATACCTCTGAAAAATGGCGCATTTTAAAAGATGGTCCAGCACAGCATGTCATCACTATTTTCCGAAAGTATTTCTAAATATTTTCTTCCGTAGAGAAATGTCCTAGCTTTATTATTACTATTGCAACTATTCCAAAAATACTGCCAAAAAAAAACAACCCACCAAACCCTACCTCACTTCTAAGTCAAGTAATTCAAATCAAATCTGTGGCCAGGCTTTCATTTTGGGGTCAAATTCTGTCTGCAGGTGGTTCTCATTGAGTTCAATATGATCCCAAAGAATGCAGCAGAGGACTGAATTTGGCCTCTACTAGCTAGCCTAAATATATGATGTGGTTTTGTCTTTACACTGCATTGGAAAGAGATACTGTACCTCTTTAGTTTATGAGTCTGCTTATTATCAGTCTTGGGGAAAGAAAAGATGGTTAAATTTAGCTTTCCACAGAATGTTTTGATTTAAGTAAAATAATTCAGTGACCACCAGTTTGGAACATCCTTCTGGTGTCGTACGTAAGCAGTAAGCAGATTCAGAAAAGCTGTGCACGTACACTTAATTGATTGAAGCAGAGAACAAAGAGAATATCAGCCTTCCAGGTTTAGATGAGGATCAGGTGGTTTCAAGCTGAAAAGAAACAGGGGCCTTTGTTTTGTTTTAAGCAAAATTCTGGGAACCTCCGTGGTTCTGGACATTCTGCATTGCTTTAAAATGCAGTAGGAAAAAGCCTCTACAAAAACACTTGTTACACCATTTTTATCACTTATTCATTCTGTTGGCACATGAAATTTTCCACATTTCCCATCCTTGAACAAATTCCCTCAAAACCAATGATGTTGCTATTTAGCATTAAGTAAATATCAATTAAATTAATGCAGTAACATCAGGCCATAGCACCTGTTATTGGGCTTGACATTGAAATGTTTAAACAGGAAAATCCATATTCCAGTTACTCAGAAGTAATTTCTAATGATTTAAATCCTACAGAAAAATAAATAAATAGATAAACAAATAGGTAGGTAAATAAATAAAGCCATATAGGAGAGCACTACATTAAAAAAATAGGAACGATTGGCAGTGCCATCAGCAAACTGCAGCTCTAGGACGATTAGCACTAGTAGCCAGAGATTCCTCTCTTACTCCCATCTGAACACTTGGCAGCTTATTGCTGCTGCCTGGCTGAATCTTTCCCTTCACACTTCTGCCCTGTAGGGTTGAAAAATTCCAGCTTGCTCTAACCTCTGACCTCAGCGGCTTATGTAGATGGAAAATTAATATTCCACTGTGTTTGGCCCTCTGATCACACTCGTTGGCTAAAATGGAATTAACCTGCCAAGCTTGCTCAGAAAATGCACTGAACAAAAAGCCCAGGCACTGAGGAGAATGTGTTGCTCTCCTATAGCATAGCCAAGAATGCTGTACCATAGGATGGCCAACTCAATTATTTTCAATAAATACATTATTTTCAGGGGGGAAGCAATTTGAACTGGAAGAGGTTCTTCAATGTGAATCAGATTTGGCAAATTTGGGTTGGCACAGGCAAAGAGGAAAATATTCAAAAATGACAAATTGGCTCATCTAAGTCTTTCTGTAAAAAAAACAAACCAACACACCAACACCTTCCCCCCCCCAAAAAAAAAAAAACAAAAACCACCAACCAAAAATAAAAAAAAAAAAATAAAGAAGGGCTGCATTTATGAAGGAGATCTGGAACAATTCACAAATCAGAAGAGGCATATGTCTTACCTGTTAGAATAATATTATCCAACACAGGGAGCCAACTCTCAAATCTTTGCTACAGAGCACATAACCAGCCTAGCAAATGCATGAGTTTTTATGTAGAAAGCTGTTGTGCTTTGCATGACAAACGGGAGACACCAGGACTGGAGTCAAAAAATTACCTTCCCCACCTATTCCTGCTATAAACCTCTTGTCTTTTTCTTCACCCAAACTATATTTATTTCAAGTGCATTGATTTCAGTAGGACAGAAAAATAAGGCCTCTCTCAAGGACTCTATTATTTAGCTACTAGAATTCAAATCCCTAGTGGAAAGTCCTAACCCAGAGCCCAGACCTGATGAGCTAGATGCAAAGTGATTTGAATGTGTGTTCCCCTCCTTCACCACCATCTAATACACTTATCAATATACTTTGGATCTAAAGGGGAGTAAACTGTTCTCTCTCTGATCCCTAGGATTTTTTTCACTTTGACTGATTGGCAGCCCAGCTTTCACAGGAGTGGCAGAGATTTCCTCCATTCAGGCACTGCTCATGCAATTTCACTCATGTCTCTTGGTTGCACTGAGCTCTGGTTCATTGCATAAAAGGTTAAGCACCTCCAAGGGCTTTTGCAAGGAAGAGGATGTGGCCACTCTACACTGCGGCTCTCAAAAACAAAGTGTCATAGGACCAGCTCCCAAAAAGGTTGTGCTTTAACTGCTTTGCTGGTTTTCTCTCTTCTTTCCCTCTAACAAATGGACTCAAAATTATTGTCTCATTACCTTACCAAGTTAGAAACTGAGAATAGTGAAATTCATCCTAATGAAAATTATCAACTTTGAAAGGTGCTTGTGGCTTGGACTACACAGTTAAACCTCATAAGGAACTAAATAATTTAATCTCTGAAGAATAAAGTTTATAATAAAGTAGGCTATATATAGCAGAGTTCTATATTTGAATGAGAAACACTGTCTCTATTCTGCGACAGGGATTATCTTTGGTTGATGCTATCTGGTTTATGTAAAATAAATCTGAGACCACAGTGTGCATATTTTAGGCTATCAAATTCCCACTTTCGTTAATATTAATGTTATTATCAGGTTCCCCATGCATTTGACATAGGTGCATTTAAATAAAGGAAGTTGTATCTAAGAGTTCCTGTGTGTGGAAAAAGTAGGGAAAGAATTATTTCTTCCCCTCATATATTTATTATATCACGATTCCTCTTTCTGTCTTCTGTCTGCTTTAACTGCCAAACTGTCTGATATTTCATGTATTTTCCATTCTTCACTTAAAAAAAATAAATCTCAGCTATTCAGAGTTACATTGTCCACTCCTCAGTCTTGATACAACTAGCTGAAATGCCACATAGAGTATTTTTAGACCACGGTCAATTGAGTAGTTCCAGTTTTTGAGATGTTGCAGGCTCTCTAAATCCACATTTAGTTACCGAGACCAGCATTTCACATAGACAAATTGAAATCTTTAGGAAAATTGGTATATTTCAGTGTAAGTTCAGATGAAATCAGGTATAAAATCTGCAAACGTAACCTTTTATAAGGGAGATCTTCTGGTCTAAGATTGCAGCATGCAAGCAGAAAACACAGGCCGTAATGCACATTCAGCCCACTTGTTCCCTACAGCCATGGGGGCTTCATTGCAATAATACCTTAACTCCCACAACACAAGGCGGAACAGTAAGACTTTTCTTTACACAAGGGAAAATGAGGCATAAACTCTCTTAATTACTAAGTGCTTGATAGTTGAGGAGGTTTGAGGATTTTGAGCAAAGAGTAAGGGTTTTAGACATTTTAGAAGCAGCTTCATGAGCAGCTGCCATTGAAATCAGAAGTATCCGAATGCACGTCAGCTCTATTCCAAAATCTCCCAAGATCTAACTATTCACATTTTTTCCTCCTCAGTGGTAATTCACTAGGGAGGCCGATCTCATCAGTGTCACCTGTGGGTGGGATGTACTGTGACGTGCTGAGCCTCCTTCTGAAGCTGCCTGGGGAAGCATTATCACACAGGCCTCCTGAAGCTGGTTGCAACTGCTTTGCTCTCAAGGACTGGCAGAAATGTTACTGAAGAATTGGTCCTGTGTTAACCTCCCAGAATATGTCACCTGCTGAAACCTTTGAATCTCATTTTCAGTGACAATATTACAGAGTACTATGCATATTTTTAATTTGTATAATACTGAGCTTTATAGAAAGACCATGTGCACTGCCATCAGGTGCTCAAAATTAATCCATACCTTAGTTCACGAGGATTTTTTTTTCAATCCATGACTGCTTGTTAGGGTGGGAAACACTGAAGAAAAACAGGATGAGATTAATTTCCACTTATTACTAGGGATAATCAGGATTCTTACAAGCCTTACACTAAATTTAGTGTGCTAAGTTTGGTTCTGGTAGTCTTCCAGTGACCTGCTCTTGAATGGAAATGAAATTTCAACAAGAAATCAAAAAAGTTATTAAAAGTACTAAAAATACACTGTATTTCTCTACAATACAACATAACCTGATGTACTTTTTTAGCATTTCAGTATCAGGGATTCTAAAATCTTGTTTATAAAAAGCAATTCTGGTGCTTCTATTTTAAGTGGAAAAGTGATAAATATTTATGTATTATCAGACATTTCCGCTTATAGATTGAAGAGGAAATTTAGAGTCTATTTGGTGGTCTTACTGAGAATAAGTGCACTGAGAAAATATTGCCTCCATATCAGCAACAGAAAAATATTGCTGATCTGTCCATTAAAAGGAAGACTTGGAGTCTGGTCTAGGAAGTCAAGTAGACTAACAAAGTATGTAAGTCCCAGAAATAACTTGTCAATGATCTGAGTCCTCTCTTTTCCTTTTTTCTCCTTCTTTGGCTAAATACTATCTAAGAAAACCCCAAGACCCTCAGCTGGCCAATACCAACTTGATACCAGGAGAGATCAGTTCTCACTGCCCTCAGTAGTACACATAAAACATATTCAGATTTTTAATCACTCTATATATGTACAGATACACGCATAAATTGCTCAGTGGGAGGAACTAGGTTTGTGGCCGCATGTGCTCTCACTCCATGTATTGCTCCCCAGTCTCCTGTGATATCTCTCATGTCCCTCACCTCTTTGGTCAGGAAAGCAGCAAGAAGTGCTGTTCTGCGGGCAGCACTGTGTGCACACTGGTCCCACACCTGCAATCCCTTCAGATGTAACAGAGCTGGATTATACTGGCTTTTTCCTCAGCAGCATCCCTTATTTGGGTTTCTCTTGCCTCTACAGCCATCAGTTTCCACAAAATGTGTAGGAGTCTGGGTTTCTGGGAGCTCCTGATTGTTAGCTTTGGTTGTCACATAGCAACTAGTTCAAAAGTTATTATGGAGGAGGAATGAGCAAGACATATGGATATACTCTTCACAATGTGATGGCCTAAGCCTCATTCCTTTCAGAAACCAAGCTGAACTCACACACGTATGTGCATATATTTAAGTTAGGGAAAATACTAAGGGAGTTATCTCAATTTAAATATAGAGATTATAAAAGCAGCTGAGGAAGAGTTGAAACAGAAAAGCAGGGGATTTAATGTGACACTTTTTTAGCCATCTCACTGTTTAAACAAGACAGTCATGTCATTTCTTATTTCAGTTACATCGATGTCTAGCAAAGTGTAGCACACACAAAACATGGATTCAAGCAGCTCAGGATACTAATTCAAGCTAACAGCAGCCTTGAGCAGGGAGATTATTGTTTCCCACTAATGTGTACTTTCCAGCTTTACTCTCTGTCTTTCTTTAAAGTGTGTCTGCATCATACTCAAACCAACCTGTGAAGGCTGAAGTGTGTTTTGGATCACTGTCAAATGATGTGAAATTCTAAAGTCACAAAACCAGTGATGCCATTAAAAAATCACTTTCAGGTGTCTTGCCATCCAAGGAGTTAAAGATAGTAATGAACCCTATGAAGGTTTTTGGTCTTTCACAACTGTGGAAAAACAACTTTAGATTTTTATAGAAACTATAAAATGGCATGATGGACTTACTTTTACTTTTTTTTTTTTAATATGTTCTTGGATCAACTCATGCATTGCTGAAACAAAAAATCCTTTAAAAGCTAACAGAAGTGTTTGCATGGGCACAGCAGGAAAGTTTTGGTCCGCGGCCTTTCTTTCAGGGAAAGGCCGATGCACTAGTAATAGCTGCATTCAAAAATCTGCAGAACAGTATTTGGATTTCCATAAAAGATACCCTAAAGTGAGGCAGAAAGCCCCAAAGCTGCAGAATACCTGCTAGTCAGCAAGCCTTGGTTCTCGTCTCTCCCGCGCAAGTGTCTCAGTGTTATGTAACAGGAGAAGGGAATGTTCCTCTCTTTTGGCAAAGGACACCGAACCCAGCAATTTGTCTTGATGGGACTGAGCGGAGCACATGAAACCAAGTGAGTTATTATGGTCTGCGGTTTCAGGAACTGGTTTAAAGATAGCCTCCAAATTATCAAAATTTACATAAAGAAAGACATCTGACTATGGCCATGAAATACTTCTACCAAGTTTGGAAAGCAAAACTCAAGCAATGAATGGTCTATGTCATAAATGAATTTTTGGCTGCATGAACAGGCCAGCAAAGAAAGAACATTGAATAAGCAAAGGTTTTAATATTCTGACAATTATAAACAGTCCTTTGTTTTTCTTTTTCTCTTACATGCACATGGGTGTGGGCTGGGGAAGCCATATATTCGTAAAACATCTGGTGTTTAGCTTGTTGTTATAATCAATCAGTCTTTTTATTTTATTTTTCCAACACTGCGGAAAAAAAGGGACTCGGACCGCTTAATTAAAGAATGAAAGCCTCCTCCTGGATACAAAGACAGCAGGATCTGGCTCATGGTCTGTTATTTGCCTTAAAGGACAGAAGTCCTCATGGTTGGAAATAGCAGTTTCTTAGTTTTTAATACTTTATGGTAAAAGCTGTTGAACTGACAGTAGATGGTCTTCAGAGCAGTTGTTTACCCCCAGGACAGAGAGTGGCATTGCTGACTCACTCTTTTTACACATTTACAGTCATTGCTCCTGATTTAAGGGGACAGTATGTAGTGGAATAATGATGCCTTAGCTTTTAGTTCTTACACTTACAAATGTAGTAATAACACAAGCATACATAGTAGTATAAATACAAATATAAACATAGGTAGCAGCGTATTAAGCATACATAGTAATAACACTTCCACAGAACTGCTACCCTTCCTAGGTCACGTCGTTCACAGTAAGACATTACAGTTTCCCCGGATGATTTATAGCCTGCTAGCACTAAATTTGAAACCTCATTCAGCAGCTAAAGTCATCCTATTTGGTGGTGGTGGGATTTTTTCATACCTCTGAGAAAGAAAGGACACATTTGCAAAAAGCACTTTTCATCCTACCAACCCTGCAGAGGTAATGGAGCTGTTGGCTGAAGGATCTTTGAAAATCTGGCTCAGTTTCTGAAAATTTATTTAGTGGCAGTGATTATCACCTGCCCTCTTACCTATAGTTCTTTTGTCACGTATGCCTAGAGTGGACATACTGCTGCTTAGCATCTATATCATGGCTGCCCCTTCATCTTCAGGTTTTTGGAGTCTGAGAAATAAGTAACTACTAAGAATAAAATGAGTTATCATCCTTCAATACAGTAGATGTATGTGCATATTTGTGCTTCTGCATTAATCTAACTACATGTTAACCATTAATATGCTCCCTCGATACGTTTACTCCAGACACTGTTATTAAAGCCATAGTTTCTGATTTCCCAGAGCTACATGCAGCCATTACATAGGTGGTGGGGAAGACAGCAAAGCCAGGGGTCTGACCTCTCAGAAATCATTGAAGAGCAGCACTCAAAAAATAATACACTGCACACTGCAGCAGAAGCAAAGATCACATACTGTCTGCACACTGCAGTGCACTGATGCGAGTGTGCAGGTTTGGATTCAAACAGTTAAAAGTGCATTTCTACTGCATAACATATTTGTGTCACTTGAGATAGATAATCTGGGATACCCAAGTCACCCACATGGGGCTGATAGATAGGCATGATAGACATGGGACATACCTACAGGTGACCTGAACCTCTCTGAGGACCCAGAAGAAACATGGTGGGAGACACTTGGGCATCTCTAATGACACTAGATGCCCACACTTAGACAACTAAATCCTGCCCTAGCTCTTCACTTCTCCACTGACAGGAAAAGAAACCTAGCTCTCTAGTTTACTGCAGACACTTTTATTTAGATACCATAAATCAGATGTCTGAATATGAGGGGGAACGCCAGTCAGCCCGCATGATTTCAGTGCTCTCTGGATTTCACTGACCAGTTTTGGTAACTTGGAGCTTGTCTCTGGCAGTGACTAAGTGAACTGCAAAGCAGATTCTGTCAAGATAATAAATTACAGATGCACAGGTGATTTGCAAACATTTTTGAGTTTTGTAAAGAGGATGCAGCATGCATTTTCATGTTAAATAAAATTTTAAGATGGCAAAATGTCTCTGAAAGCTTTCATCTTTCTTTGAAAGTACTTTTTTTCCCCCAAGGTTTGTCTCTCATAAATATTAAAACACCACAATCAAAAGAATAAGATAACCCACTGATGAAATGACAAGCCACATAAGTACCCTCACCCCGCAGGAAACCTCACCACAACTTTGCCCTGCCTACACATTAATGAAAAAATCTTCTGTTTTGTAAATAAGTTCTGCAAAGTCTGGTGGAAAAGCGCTTTCTTCCTTGTTTCATCAATAAAGTTACTATGTGACTTTTAAAAAATTCCACTGCACTAGGGAAACTTCTGTTTCCTTTTATGTCCAGATTTAGCAAGAGTTTCAAAGCCCTTCTTATTAAGAAAAGTTGTGGCTGGAAACATGGATAAGTAGGTACAACGATTCTAGAAGCTATAAATATTCAGGTTATGATATTCAAGAAATTATCCTCTCTGAGGTGGGCTTTATTGTCTCCTAGGGCCCACCTGCAGCTAGGTAAGGGCCTCCCAAAGTGAAGTGGATGGCCCTAAATGATCAGAGGTGGTATTTAAAAAATAAACACAAAATTAGTTTCACACCTACTTAGACAGTTTAGAATTTTAATGTGCAAAGTCTGCCAGGGCTTTGCAGTGAAATAAGGCCACGCATTCAAGCTCCCTAAAGCCAATCAGAAACCCGGGCTGAGTACTACCCATTTCTCAACTAGGAATCACTGCTCAGTTCTAGAGCATATTATTAATGAACAAACTGTTACTTTGATCACATTTTAACATTTCTAAGCTCACAAAAACTAATGATGTTTAAAAAAGAACTGTTCTTGCCTCAAAAAACACCGAGAAGAGTTGAGGTCTGTTTCATGTCACTGTCTGCAAGTACTCTAGCATACAGCGAGCTTTTCCAAATTTTTCCCAATGTCTCCCCCCTCCCCTTTCAACTGAGAAGCTCCCTCTAAGCATATTTTGACACATTCCTGGTTTTGTTTTGTGACTTCTGGATCTCTGGTAGCCCTGGCACAAGTCAAAAACTTTGTATCTTGGGTCATCAGCCATATGACAGCTAGGTTCTGTCTGGCCACCCAACCTCACCTATCACCTCCTGGGAGCTGCAGCAGACAGGCAGGCCTAGCACTGCCCCTTGTGCAGCATGTGCAGCCCATCCAGCATGTCCTGCATTTGTCTTGGATTATTCCACATCTGCCAGACAGCTCTTACGTACATCACTGGTTTGGAAAAGCTCTAGGTATGACCAAGCGTTACTCAAACCAGTCACTGGCTTTAGAGGGGGGACGGATAAAGGTATATTTCACTGTTTTATACCAGCATTTCTTTATGTTGTTCGATACTGAGCAGTGCTTGCTTTTACTGGAGCTCTGGTATTCTGAACGATTTAACTTTGCCACCACTATTTCACCTTTGAAGGAGCATGACAAGGCAGCTGCAGACTGTGCAGTTTTCCTATATTGCCTGTAGTTCCAAAATAAGGATCAGCCTCCACTGTGCCTGGCACTGTTTGGATTTGTGTGAAAGAACATTTATTCACTCTGAAAAAAACTTGCCAATTAACACTGCATTGTTTCAGATTGTTCTTTGTATTTCCTTACAATGATTCTTAAACTCCCAAAGATATGAGTTTATGATAGCAGGATAATCCTGTTGCTGGTTTTTATGAGTGCATTTTGTATTAATGGGTTTCACCCCATGAAGTTCCTGCCATGCATCACATTATGAATGACCTCATAATTAGATTCATTAAAGACTATAGTGTCTAAAATGCACCTACAGTTAAATCCAGACTCTCTGTTAGGCTTAACCTAGTTAGTCAGTGCAAGACAGGTGTCTCAGGACTCCACCACAGCCAACACATTATTCATACAGGGAAATAATTTAGGAAATAATAGTTATTCTTACACTGACAGCTATCTTGGCACCCCCCAGTACATGTTTGATTATCTGATGTCCCTGATCTGATTCATAAACACTAATTAGCTCCCTGGCTTTCTTTTGAAGTGAAGCAACTGGTCTCTGTGACACCAGACTTGTGAGCCATCCCAGTGAGACACAACTCAGGGATCACTCTCACCAGCCCACATGGCTGTCCACAGATTCTTCCCCAACACCACTGCTACCCCTGCCCTGGCTACAGCGACACGGCTATTTTGCATCAGCTGGAACAAATGCATTTTGCTGCTCAGAGACAGTGACCATGGACAAGGGTGTCACTGAGACATTTCTTCTCTTTGCCACTTATCTGATCCCAGCTACTTGGAGTCCTTGAGCCAGAATTTTTTCCAAGATTTTCTTTGTTAAATTGAGGAAGATGACAATGATAACACCACTTTTATATAATAGCCTATGTCCAGGTGGCTAGTTTAAGAACCCAGATTTAGGGGATATGTGTCTACACGTGGCGTGTCTTACCATAAGGGAGAAATACAGTCCCAATGAATGATACAACATTTCCCTCTACTCTCAGTGAAAAGGCACACTTGCTTGTGAAGAGTTCCAGAAGACAAACCAAGCACACTAAGCATATATTTCTCTATATAGATTAAACAAAAAAGCCATGTGACTCCATGCTATGTGACTCCATCAAGCTGAAACCTAGACCACCTCCCTTTTTTTCTGAGGAGAGGACCCACATTCAGAACGATGGGTATTTTTACACATCACTGTAATTGTTAGAACATATGTAACATCAAGACCCCACTCATGTCAAGACATTTGTGAAGCCATCACCTATTTCATCATAATGACCCAGCTACAAAGAGCAGGTTTAAATTGCACAGACTAAAGTGCTAGCTGTCCTTTATATCTTGCCTGTACTATCAATAACACCATTGGAATTTCTGTAGGGGGTAAAACAGCATTATCCCTGGAAAGGAAATGTAAAATTATTTCAGAGGCTACAATTTTAATTACAGAGGGTAGAATGGAGATGAGGAAAGAATAGGAAACACAAATACAAAGGGAGTATAAATAGTGTTGTCTCTTAGGACAGTATTCTTTATCTTACTCTGGCTATAAAGTTGCTTTATTTTCTTAACTCCCTGCTTTGGAAAGCAGCCACTAAATTAAAAGAATGTAATGTACTGGTGATTTTTTTTTTTTTTTAATTTATAAAACTGGAGAATACAAAGCAATTATTAATTTAAAAAGCAGGTTGAAGAAAGGTTTAGCTAATTCCAAATCCTTAAAGACAAAACAAAAAAAAAAAAAACAAAACAAAACAAACCGAAAAAAAAAGAAGAAAGAAAAAAGGAAATCCTTCCCAAATTAAAAAAAAAAAAAAGAAAAAGAAAATTATCTAATTAATGATGAATATTAGGAACAGCTCCCCTTTCTCATTTTTTTGCCTGGTTTTGCCATTCTCACATTCATCAGAGGAGAGTTGTCACTGGGGTAAATAATATTGAATCTAACGTCTACTCACAACGCAAAGCCCCACTCACTTTCAGTAAGGATATCATCATTCCCTGAAGAGCTGTATAGAAAAAGAAGAAAAGAAAAAAAAAAACAGATTTTGAAATTAATTCTTTAAAGAAAATATGTAAACCTGGGATTAATGAGTAAGTGTATGATACAGTTGCCTGAACCTATGGCCCTGTTGTGACTGTAGGCACCACAGGATAGCCCAGTGGGTGCCTGGCTTCCATGCCAGAAGCAAATCCCCCATAGGCTTTGTGCTGTCTTTTGCAGCACTGAGTGGACATGTTTGGTACCCCAGGGCATCTCAAATGGCTCCATATGACTTTGTTTAAGAAACTGGACCTCTTCCATAAAGTCATCTTTCCACATCCTTATTTTTAAAACACTTCCTGACTTCTTCCTTGAAACCCAATATTTTATTTGTACCTCGGGCCAATTCAGCACACAGTAATCTAATGTTGTTATAGCACAGGTAATAGCTGTGTCTCTGCAGGTAAACCAAAAGTCATTTGGCACCAACTGGCTTGGGCTTTCCTGAGAAGATTTGTCTTGGAGTGGAGTGGTTCCAAACAGAGTCAGAAAGCTCTGTTTGATGACCAGGCTGGATGATCACAAGTCTTGCACTCAAACCCATTCCCTAGCCTTTTCCCTTTAGGAGTGTATAGGCATAAACACACAAACACACACACATGAACCCTTATGTGTGCATGCACACACACACACATGCATGCGCATACCCAAGACTCAAAGACTCAAAAACCTTCATGAAACTTCAAGAAGTCCTGCTTTGGTACTAGGCTGTGACATCTTCATAACAAGATGTTGGACCTCCGTGATAGTGAAATTCTAGAAGCTGTTTGATCCACAGACCACTAAAATCAGCTTCTCAAGTAGGAAGGGCTGCTTCTTCTCTGGCAGAGAATCATCTTGTTTTAGAGTAGACATCCAGCAGCCCGGGAAAGAGAAAGAAGGAAATAATATCTTGTCTTGTTTACCTCTGTAGCCAGTGGAGGGGGTTCTGAAGGGATGTGTAGCCCACCCATCCATCTATAGTTTAGGACATACTGAATGTGCATCTGATTGTGCCTGTCTTTTTCTACTGGCCATAAAGGGACCCTGATCAGTAACTGCAGACTAGAGACCTGACTTTTGATTGAATAAAATAGCAAGAGGGTTCCCACATATGACTAAATTTACATTTTGTCTGTAACAGTGATCACTCTATCTTACTTTCTCCCTCCTGTCCTATTGAGGAGGAGGAGTGAGAGAGTGGCAGCAAACCAAGGCCAGGCCACCACAGGAGGTTAAGCTGTTCTTACCTGTTGTAAGACAGAACTAATACAGATTCCTTCAAATTTCTGCTGATCTAGCAGCAGGAAACAAATGCAAAAACTGCTACAAGAGTGTAAATGGAATCAGTGTGCATTGACTATAACTGTGCTGGTTATATAGGAATGGGATACGGTGCCAGGAGGTGGAGCTATCAAGAGTTGCACTACACTGGGCCAAAATACTGACCCAAACCATTAAGTACTTCTTGTTTAACACTGAAAATTTTCTGCAGCTTAAGGAAGAGAACATCATAACCTATTTTCCTCAATATGCTGGAGCTTGTCCTCATTTTCATTAGGCTCATTCACGACTGCAAGATAAATAGAAGTGCCATAAATAGAACTGTATTGGCATAAACATAATTTCTGTACTTGGCACTTGACTTAGGTAAACAACCATGCACTTCCAGCAAGCCTCAAGGTTTGAGCGTCATCATTTCACACTTTCAATGCAGTCTTCTACAGCTAGATGATTTAAATCTGAGGCAGGCTGAAATGACCTTTGGGGTTGTCTGCTTTCCTCCATTGCTTACAGAAAGAGCTTCATACAGCATTGTCTCTCACTTGAGCATCCCTGGTGCTCAGGGTAGAGAGGCAGGTCAGGATGAAATCCTTGGGCATGTGTAGGTCTGGAACCACCCAGGTCAGATAGCCCCAGGGCACCACTACCCTGCACTGCAGCAGAGCAGGCTGGCTCTCAAGCTGTTGACATGAGCAGCGCTGACCCACAACACCCCAGCTGGCAACAGGATTTCATACCTGGGAGAGGCAGGTGCTCCTGCCCACTATTTTCATCTCCCACTGAATTCCCAGGGCAGCAGGAGCCAAGAGTTGTATCTTACACAAAAGTAAAAGAGCAGTTGCAAGGCAGCAATTCCTTGCTGCCAGGAATGGAGGGAAATGGATGTTAACTTCACAGCTTGTCAGTAGCCACGGCATTGGGTTCTCTAAAGTTTCCAGCCAATTCTCTCAATGATGTGGATGTTAAAGTTGAAGTAATTTACAAGGCAGCACCTCCAAAGTCAGCTTTCAAATGTTATGGGTTGCTGAAATTACAGAATGCACAAAGATTAATGAGTGTAATCCCACACAATTTTCTCCTAGAAAAAGAAGAACCACAAACAGTCTTTAAAGAATAATGAAGATGTAATACAGCGTCTAAGAGTTCTGTTGTTCGTCATAACTGGGACTCCTACACCTTAGCCGAATCCATGTGGACATGCCTGGGACTGATATTAAATTCAGTGTGTGTGTGTAGTATTTTGAAGGTACAGGGGTGTCTCATCCATGTGCAATCACCTGCAAGACTGGGAACATGACTTTTATTTGCAAAGGAAATTGCTTTCTTACAGTGAAAGATATGCACCCAAAGTTTAAGCAGTGCATTTGTGATTTTTATTTTGTTGTGCAATTCCAGTTTGTGAGTTAACTTCTTCCACAGAGTTTGCAGACTCCTTCAATGGCAGTGCTGTTCCCAGTGAAGCATGCAGTGAGTAGTTAATCATTAATTCTTCATGGTTCATATTTGCTGTCTGCTTTACTGCATATAGTTTGATATAGTTCCTTCCAATAGACTTAATGCTGTCATTAGGAGTCACATGCTGGATCTTTATCTGAACTATTATCACAGTCCAGACATAGCATTACAGCCTCCCTTTGTAAGCCAGAGTTACGGAGTTCAGAAAGGCTTAAAACTTAATAAATACCATGGTTTTTATGTAATGGAACAGCTGCAACAGCAGACTGACACACACTCACACGCTGACTGAGCCTGCCTAGTTGCAGTAAACAGGTGCACCTAGAGGCTAAAGCTCTTATTTTTTTTATCCGTGACACTAATTTCATTGTCAAAGTCTAGTTTAACAATTGCATGTGTGTTAGGATAATGTAAAGGAATCCAGACACATGTGGTGACTGAAATTTCTGGCTGTTGCAAAGGGGGTGAATTGTTAAATTAAAACTGCAGTTTTCATTGTGCAGATAAAACAGCCATCCACTTGCAAAAATCAAATGAAAAATCTTTTGTTATTAATGGAAATCATAAGTTGCATGATACAGAATAATAAAAATCACCACAAAATTGTGCAAATTATGGTACATAGCATTGATTCTACGTACATTCTAGGAAGCTCTAAACTTTTATTTTAAAATCTCAGACATAGTCTGGGCTCAGATTCATACGTGCTTTGGAAGAACTCATTTCTTACTGTGTTAAAGTGCACAAGTGGGAAGGCAGAGGCATTTGAAAACTTCAGCTCCAGTGCCTTAGGTCAGATCACTAGGCCTGTGGCTAACCTGTTCAACCACACTAGAAACACTTTCCTCCTCCTCACTGCACATTAGTCTGCTTATTCCTTGGAAGATAATTTCTAAGATCAGGATCAACAGTAAATAATTGCACTTGGCATTCCCATTGGTTGACAGCTTCCATAGGAAATGCAGTGAATTCAACTTACATTGAGTGAGTCATCTCTCACACAAGTGTTTTCTTCCTTCCAGCCACTTTTGGAGAGTCTGCTTAACAGGATGTGATGCCCCAAAAAGGCCAATTGGAATCTAAATAGGTTACTGTGAACCATCAAAATACTCTTTGCATTAGTACAACACCATCTATAGGCTATAAACTCAGCTGAGAAGCAAACAATATGAGCCTGGGTGGAATTCTATGTTAATACAGTTATAATGCTTCCCATAAGCCAGCAAAAATATCTGGGGTGGCTTCCAGTATCTCTGCATGAGACTGAACTGAGCCATTGGCACATACCTTCACACCATGGCTTTTACATGGACAGGTTTCCCTTGTTTCAGTTAATAAAGGGCTTTTCCTCGTCCATGTGGAAAATCCTATAGAATATAGAATCATAGAATAGGTTGGGAAGGACCTTAAGATCATCTAGTTCCAACCCCACCCTACCACACACTAAACCATGCCACCTAAGACCATCCAACCTCGCCTTGAACACTGCCAGAGATGGAGCATTCACAACATCCTCGGGCAACCTGTTCCAGTGCCTCACCAGCCTCATAGTAAAGAACTTCTTCCTTATATCGAAAGTAATATAATACAGATGAAGACAATAAAGATGTGGAGAAATGTTCTGTATAAATTAGATCCTTTCTGAAAGTCTGTAAGTCATACAATAAAATTCAACACAGAATTACATCTCTGCTTTAGAAATTGATGAGTTGATTGAAAGGTGAATATTCTCTTGAAATTCCACAGGGTTTTCCTTTGATGACTGGAAACTGTGTAGAAATAGGCTTGTCTTGTTAGGATTCATACTCTGTCAGACACTGAACCCAGAGTTTCCAAAGATAGGTTTTGTCACCCCCCTTTCATAGAGTATTTCTTGGCTTTAAAATTGGCAGCTGTGACCTGAGCATTTATGGAGATGTCACAATCAGGCTTTCTCTGTTTGATATCTGGAAAAGTCATCTTTACTTAACTTCAAGAAATTAAACTTTCCAGACAATTTTCCTAAAGTGAGACAAGCTATGGACTTGTAATGTCTCAAAATTGATTTAGAGATTATTTCTAAGAGAATGTTCTTAATAATCATCAACCAGAGCAGTTTTACACAAAGCCCACTGGAGGATGGCCAGCTGGGTTTGAACTTCCTTACATTTAAGTCCAAAAAGTTACACAATTTTTTGCAGAAACTAGTCTATCTAACAGTGGTCTGCTGTCAAGTTTGATAAAAGTTAGTTACCACATGTGCTCAGGATACGATCCAAAACAGGAAGCACAGCATCCGATGAAGTACATGACAAAATGCCAGCAGCAGATATCTGGAATATGCATTCCTCAGAAAGAAAAAATGTTTTGCCATTGGGCAACATAGTTCACAGAAATCAGCTGCTATTGTCTCCTTTCACTTGGTGCTCTGCAATTCAGATATTTGAATTGTTCTGAAAGCCTTCTCCATACCCCTTGAAATTACTGAAGAAAATGATAGTGATTAATCTCTTCTTCTGCCAGTTTGCCAATGAATGAGGAACATAATTTCCTTTTAACACTTCTTCAGCATGCACTGCAGATTTACAAATTCAGAGTAGGTTGTAATTTGGGTTTATTTCAGACAATTTAAAAAAAACTATATGCTTATTTATCAATCTTTAAATGCTTTAGCTTCCCCATAGCCCCCATCTCACAAACCAAGATTTCAGTATTTGTGGTGTCTTGCAAGATTGTCAAGGCCCAGCAGTTTTCAACATTTATCCAAATTGTCTTATGCTCAGTTCTTTGCTTTCTCCCTTTCATGGACTAACATCACAGAGGTGTGCTCAATGTTGTAAAAGATTCATCTGATATGTCCCGTTCCTGGTCCTGACAAAATAATCTGTGTTAATACATTAATATGTATACATTATAAGTATCTTTTGTTTAAAGATAATTACTACCTAGATTTAATAGGAACAAAAGTCCCAGACATCTGAATGACAAGGAAAAGAGGGGAACAAACTGTGGTTTTTATAGATGCCAAGAGCTAGCTTTGGCAGTTTGCAGACAGCAGGGTCCACACACACCTGGAGTGGCTAGAATGCATCTATTTATAGTGGTTACCACTCTCTGTTTGTTTGTTTTTGGGATTTCTTTAAATGTAGAGACCTGAGTGTGACCACATTCAATTCCTTCTTTTATGTTATCAACGTTTTAAACTTGTCTCAATTTTGCATTTTGGTAGGTATCAATTTTCTGTTTTCTCTGTTATTTCCAGTAATTAATTTATTTTGTTCCACTTTTCCCTGCTTCTTTTACAATGCTTCTCCAGATCTTTGTGTCCAAGTCTGTTAAGCATGTAGACAGCCATGACAATATAGCACTAACAAGAACATATCATGTAAATAAGTCTGTTTCCAAGAACTAACTCTATTTCTTTCGGCTGTGCTGTGGCATAACAAATCTAGTTCTACTCGTGCCACCTAAAGTGAAGGGTTACTGTATTTGCTTTCCCTGAAGCCAATATAAACCAGAAGTAAATTAGAACCGTTAGCCACGCTAATGAAATTGACAACACTCGCTGACAGTAGCAATGGGAAAGGCAAGTGCAATATACTCTGGTGCACGTGCCCCAGCTTCTTTACAGATCAAGATGTGACACAGATTCTGGAGTCACCAAACAGCCAGCAATATAGCTTGGTCAAGGGAAAAACAAAATCCTGGCCCAAGGAGAGATTACATTGCACAGTAAGATTTAGTTTTGATGAAGGCTTTTACAAATTGTTTTGTTACTTGAAATCAGTTCCTGTGGGAAGACTGTCTGGCTGCAAGATAAAGAAAAGAATAATAAGAAAATTTAAATTCATTAACCAGAACTACCAGAAAAGTTCCTCTCAGTCTCTGGACTACTCGGTTTTCACCCCGATTTAAGTAGTCAAGCAGACTTTGCTCAGAGGTTCAGCTACCAGCTCTAAAAGATTACCCCAGAAACAGGGAGCATTTGAAATAAATGGAACAGCTGTCTGTATCGCCTCAGCTATAAAAGAGACTGTATTTCAATAAAGAAACACAAGTAATGAAGTATTTTCTCGGGCTATGGTAGGAGGCACTTGGGAGCCTTTCCTTTCAGCCTGCTGCTTACCCCTGGAGCTTAGACGCCACCTGTTCCAAGGAGCTTCTGGGGCTGAATGGCTGGAAGGTGGATTTCCTTCTGAAACAAAACCAAAAGGCATGGAGGATACCAGCACTATCGAGTGAGGGAAGGCTTGCTATTGTTGTTGCTTTAATTGTTTGGTGGGTCTTTTGCTTTAAATAGAAGGTGATTTCAGCTGAATGTTATGTGCTTGCTTAGGGCTTGTGATTTTATTTTTTTTTTTTTAATTTTGGTGATGTGTCCTTGTGCTTGTAATTTTTTTATCTTTTTTTAAAAAGATGAGTAGAATAGTTTTAATTCTTACAGACAAGGAGCAAGGAAAAAAACCTGAAAAGGGGTTCCCCCTGACTGTCATTTACACTTAGCTGTTTTGAGTCATCTGAGTCATTGACTAGGACAATGCAAACACCTGTTTTCTGGGGCACAAAATATTACGATATAACAGTTAGTTTTGCGGCCCGACACAAATACTCAATTTGACATTTTAAATGAGATTAAACCTTCACATTTATAAGAAGAAATATTTCGATTACTTCTAGGCTGGGGGGAAGGATTAGAGAGGAAACCTTTCTATCAACTTTCTTCACTTTCAGCTTTCTGTTGACCACTGGGACAGAGCCAGCAGGATAGAGGAAAGCTTCTGTTGTAAATAAAACAAATGACAAACCATGATCCCGCTCTGCTCTCACCCTCACCAAGTAAGGTGCAACCTAGGGTACAATTGACATCCAGAGACACAGAACTGGGAGACAGAGTGACTCCAAGGAGGTTCATGGATATGTGGTTTATGCAATTTATAATGAATTTTTAAGGTAGAAATTCTGCATTCTGGATGAGGAAGAAGAGATGGCTATACTGTTTTAACAAAAGTAACTTCTGGTTTCCCATTAAGGACAAAAATCTCTTTAAAGCATGCAAGACTTTCATTAAAAAATAAAACTCATTTTTAGAGCATATTAAAATCATTAACACAGTGCCTGCTGCCAGAAGAGCCCCACTGCAGCACTGTTGAAGGAAGGAGGACAGTATCGTTATTTATGAGCGTCTGCACTCTCTCAGCCTTTCATGAAACCCTAATTTTATCTGGCAGCTCTTAAGAATCTCTGAGAAGCAAGGTCCTTTGTTACCACTGAATCCAACTAACTTCTGCCCCTAAAGAGACATGGACACTTTTTCATAAATGAAGAAGCCCAAACTTTCTGACATTAATGTCACAGCACTGGTTTAGGCTCTAAACCTTCAAGCTCCTCTGTCCAGGCAAGGAGCAACAGGCGTCCCTTTTTTGCTCAACTTGCAACTCTAGGTTTTACAATAATTTTGCCGGGAACAGGATCAGGCCTCAGCCATTTGTTTTCACTGGGGGGAAAAACAAGACAAAGCAAAACAAACAAAACCCCTTTATTACCCTTTGACAGGAGTAGAGTTAAGCCCAAGGGGGTTATTTTTCTCTCATTAACATTTTCTTACCTCATCCCTCCCTCATTTTCTTTCTCAGATTTACTCCCAAACAGTTCATGCATACATATGCGTATGCCTGTGTGTCTATCTCTGTGTGTGTGTGTACGTGCTCATTTATCCTCGTAATGAAAAGGAATCTATCTGTTCAGATAATTTGCTGTTGTTTGCAACATGATACAGCTAGGCCTTTTAACTTCAGCGTGAATAAACAGCCTGATCCCGTAAAATAGGCCTTTTCTCTCCTGAGAGCTTCTTCCAAGATTGCGGAACCAAGGCTAGCAAAAAACATCTGCAACAGTTAGTGGAAACCCTAAGAATTCTTGTGAATAAATAGATTGGAAACTAAGTTGGAAATTTCTCAGTGAGATATAAATTTTAAAAAATGAAATCCAGTTGAAGTACCCAGTTTCCCTGGGAGAATACAAGTCTAGCCAACCCAAGTCTAAATACATATGGTAGTGATCACTGTATGCTGTTTCCAGTTTATCATCAAAAACAATCATAGCAAAATTATTGTCATTCAAATTTAGCTTCTAATAAATGTTACACTTCTTACAATTTTGATTATAAACCTACTTTATAATTATGTTAGAAAAAGATGAAACAATTCTTTAAAACTTCCTCTATTATTTTTTTTTCCTATTGCCAGACATAACTGGAATCCTAGACAAACATTAAATGTATCAATAAAAGCTACCAATGAAAGCAGTACATATCAGGTGATTGAAGGGCTGTAATTCAAGTTTTACATCAGTCTGTTTTCAAAATATTCATGGTGGCAACTCCTTCCAGATCAGACTCAGTGAAAAACCTCTTTTCAAAGGCTGAGATCTCTTAACTATTTAGACTTTCACTTTTAGACTTTCTTTTTTTTAGATGCGCCTTCTTCATTTCAGTTGCATGCTTACTCTCCCAGTTACTAAGTTAACACAGTCCCCTAGAGACTGACTTCGATTTTTTTGATGCATACCACTGGCAGAGTGTTATAAAGCAAAACATTTTATAAGATTATAAGCTAATAGATAGAAGTTAGCAGCTTCGTGGGAAATACTTTGCTCTTATGTAAAAAAAAAAAAAAGGCAATATTGTTTGGCTTGATTTAGTATAGCTTTGGTACGTAGAATAAATCATTTGCAGCTGGCTTACCCATGCACATGCTCTGGGGGTGAGGAACACATGAATGTTATCAATTCATTATTTATGCTGCAGTTCATTACCACTTATGTGCTGGACAGCGACATCACTGTCTACCCTACATCTAAGGGTGTAACATTAATGGCAACAGATATCAAGCTGTTGGGAAGAAAGCAAAAGCTAGACTGTGATCGGATTAACATTTGATTGCCTAAACAGTACAGCTTTGAAAGTATGGGAAAATTTGCCTAGTGAGCAGGCTGGATTTTTTTTAAAAAACATAAAGCTTGCCAAGCTCCCAAACCTAAGGGGAAGAAAAGAGCTTGTGGAGAACTTTAATTAAAGTAAATGTAGAAATCTCCCCTCCTTCTTCTGACAAGAACTTAAATATGCTATTTGAACTCTATGCTCACACTGGCTTTTTTTTTCTTTCTACTCAAAAAAAGGTTAAGCATGAAATTTTCACAAGTGTTTTCTAGTCTTCTAGTGCCTATTTCCCCTTTTTTGCCTATAACAGTGAAGAGGAGAAAGCCTGCTCAAGTGAATACTGGCCCAAATTGTTCTACAAGGCCTAGTGTTTCTCATAAATATGCACATGTTCCAAGTGTTTACTCAGTTTAGTCTACGTTGGAGGCAATATGAAGTTTGCTCCCACTCTTAGCTGTATGGGTAAAGACTACTGAAGCGACTGTACTAAGGATGCCCTCTACTGAGAAAAAAAGGATAGAAGTCTAAATACGAGAGCTACAGAGAATCTTCACTAGCTAGTACAAGTAGGAAAAGACTGATTGCTTTCAGGAGTAGGGAACATTGAGCTTTATTTAATTTTTTAGTTTGAGAAAGTTCTGATGAAGGCATGGACAGACATGACCACAGAATTGTAAGTTATAGCTATATTAATAGAATGAACTGGGCCTGGAAATGTTCCCAAACAATTTGTCTTAATCATCGTCACTGTTAAAATATTAGAAGGGTCTCCACACAACATTGGCTGACATCAATTAGCAGCTTCCCAAACAATTTCTGGGCATGATTTGCCAGCTGGCACAGGCCAGTGTCTATCCTAAGTAGGTGGAGTTGGCCACTTTGTTTCAAATGGCCAAGGCAGTTTAATACTAGAGATACACCTTACTCTATACTAGCTGGAACCGCATCAGGAAATAATCCTAGGCAAATTTAATGTATCAGTAGAGATACAGCCTTAGAAAACAGGGATACAGGGAGGCTGATAAGATCACCTGTTTTTTGCAGGGGGGTAGATCATGAACAAGAAATGCTCACTACTCCTGACAGATATTTGTCTACCCAGTTTTCAAACACCTACATGGACAGAGATGCCATAATCTCCATTGGTTGTTTATTTAATTGATAACCATACTTGTTTTTCTTCAGATATAACCTAAAGGCACCCTACAGCAATGTTAGGCAGCTATTATTTTCCTAACCCAATGGACTATTGACAGAATATGTCATTTTCCTCTTCGCAGCTACTATTTAATTATTCAGGATGAAAACATATGGTTTCAGTATTTTCTCCTTAAGATTAAAAATTCACAATTATTCAAAAAGTTCCTGTGGATCATGGTTTACAGATCTCTAATATCACATATATATTTGAGGCATTTCAGTTAATATATTGTTAAGTAATAGAGCATAAGAAAACTCAGTCAGTGAACCTACTCCCCCTCTATTGTCAATGTAGACATACACAGCTCCTGAGGTTATACCATCTCATCCAGCTAACAGATGTATGATGAGTATGTTTTGAAAATATCTGTGTGTTTCCACTGACTACAGAATTAGCCCCAAAAAAAACACAAAAAACAAACTCCTACTGAAATACTTACAGAGAAGTGCTAGAACAAGAGCTGGAGAGGGAGAGGTGATATATTATGATCATGAACAACTGCTAAAAAGTCACTCAGCAAATCCTGAATGCTTGAAACCACAACACCTGTGACATGTTCCTGTAGTAGCTACCACAAGCCCAAACAGAGCTTCCTGACAATATGAAAAAATTTATTCTTGCTCATATGCTTTCATGATCAATAGTTCCAGTGCAGTCAGCTAGCACATGGGCTGCAGACACTTACGGAAAAGCAGTAAATGCTCTGCCTGCTGGGCAAGTGGCTCTGATGACCACAATATTTGTGTTCAGGGGAGGAGTCTCCCAAGTGAAAAACAAATACTCTGTCAGAATGTGGTCTACCTGATCTTACTACTATGCACAGGGTGGCACACATGGTGGAAGACAAATATTTATGAATGCACCCTCAAAAATAATAGGTTTCATTGAGCCCATTCTTAGAGAAGTATCTAAAATACAACCTCTGACTTATTATCCTCTTAGCTATGAATAAAAGACAGATATAACCAGTCTTGGCCATTTAAAGAGCTCTGTTCCTAAAGCCTGAATATCTTCTACAGTAATAAGGAAAAGATTTGTAATGGAAAGCAAAGCATTTGGGTTTTTTTCCAGAAAGAATGCAATACTGGGAAAATAATTTTTCAAATTATGTTACCCACATGCATTATTTACCAAGTTTTCTCCACCCTATCAAAACGAATGCCTGTTTTACTCCCGATTTCTGTGTCTAAAGAAACGGCCTACTCCCTCTAATGTGGTAGGAGGGAGCCCACCAGATTTTTTCACTGACACAATCTGGGCACTCTCCTGAGTCCCCTCCCTTTTCAAGGGTCTTTGAGGTTTTTCCATGTCGTTTGATCCCAGAAAAGATAGAGCCAGACAGGCAAATGCTTCCCATCACTTGATGGCCTAGCCATTGTTATCTGAACTCTTTTGAAGCTGGGAACCTGAAGCTCTTATCTGTGCCATTGTCTCACCTTTCCTGTTAAGTACTGCAGCCTTTCCTTTTACAGTTTCCTTTGACTTCACTAAGCATCCAGACAGGCACCAGTACGACAGAAAGCAGAACCTCACAGAGTCCCTGAAAGATTGCAGATTGTTTTCCAGCACTGCCACAGAAGAAATTTCAGGGCATGGAGGAGCAGGGGGATTTTTACATGCTTCGAGAGAGTCTGCGCAAAATATCACAAGAAAGAGATGTTTTTAGTGACTATGACAAATCACACAGGACAGCATTCCCTGATTTCACCCTCTTTTGAATGGAATGTGTGCCTGGAAACTGCAACACAATGGTGCGAGACAACAGGTCCCCAGAGGCTGAGGCATCCTCCCACTAGAGTCTCTGGTGACAAGGAGCCCCTAGACAAAGTTCGGTATTCATAATCCTTTCTGTGGAAGGATATTATGCAATCTAAAAGCTACATGCCTAAAACCAAAAGTTAAATCAATGTTGTGTTCTGACTTTGATAGTGTGGATTTTTCTGTACTGACATTCTGACACGTGACACAGACATCTTTAAAGTTGCTTTAACAGCTGATTACCCGGTAAGGTAGCGAGGATCAAGATTTAAGTAGCTATCTATCTTGCACAGTTTAGACTCAAATTACTTAACGAAGTGCCTAAATTTAGGAGGAGACTAGTGTTCCCTGTATTCCACTACAGACAGTGGAGAAAGAAGATCCCCAAAATACCGTCTAGAGTATCTCTTGTTAAAGTAGTATTTTGCTGAAATGATAACAGCAAAAAATACAAGTAAGACAATATTTGAAGGCAGAGGTAATACTTATTTGATCAACAGATGTGAGTGGAAGAATTAGATTAGCTTTTAGGTATAGAAAACTTTCTTCAGGTTGGAACGAGAAGCAACAAAAGCTTTTACATTTGGAATTGGACTTTAATAGTAGATCCTTTGTTAAAAATTTTGGCATGCAAAGGAGGGAGTTATCAATATGAATTGTACTGAAAAGGAAGGCATCCTTAAGAAAATCTTGTACCAAGTAACAGAAATGGTCATACTTGCTGGATTTTTTATTTATTTTTTTTAATTTTGTCTCAATAACTTTCAATTTTGTCTGAAAAGCTTCACTTTTTTTTTTTTTTAAAGGGCTTCTTACTGTTCTTTCATAGTACTAGTATTTTCCTAGTGAAAGTGGCAATATCACCTTTTTCTGGTTAGGACTGGAACACACGCAGAGAAATATCAGTCATCTTAGAAAAGAACTGCATGAATATTCATATTTTTGTACAATAGAATAACAAAAATTAACAGAGAATGGGAAAGTAAGAATAGTTCTGAAAGAACCAAATAATCACATTCAGACATATTTGCAAAATAACTAACTAAGCTTTTGAAAAAAGATTTTTGGGCCAAA
This sequence comes from Pezoporus flaviventris, assembly GCF_033815535.1. Lineage (NCBI taxonomy): Eukaryota > Metazoa > Chordata > Aves > Psittaciformes > Psittacidae > Pezoporus > Pezoporus flaviventris. The sequence goes on from NW_026892551.1 coordinate 7,534,705, forward strand.
TAAAATATTTTAATTCCCAGTGAAAAAATAATCTTTAATTTGTAGTTTAGACAACTTCCCATAGAATTTTTTACCTTTTTTTTAATCTTTTTCTTGGTGTTTGTTTAGTTTAGGTCACCACTTTAAATGAAGAAAGAAAAATCACTTCAAAATGAAAGTTTAATTAGAAATATATAAAAAAATCCATAGGCGACATCTGGTAGGCTGACAAATTCATGGCACAGTTTAACACGGTAAGTCATAATGTATGATTGTTTATCTTCTTTTCAGTTTCTCTGTTTTAATCTCTCATGTCAACAGTCTTTTGCCATCCCAATGAGATAGAAATGGACTTTGACTCTATGTTTCTAAAAAGCCTTGCCTTTAAAATATCCTTTTGTATGTGTAGACCTCTATAAGGAAGAAGTTCTTTACTCTTAGGATGGTGAGGCACTAGAATGGGTTGCCCAGAGAAGTTGTGAATGCTCCATCCCTGGTGGTGTTCAAGGTCAGGTTGGACAGAGCCTTGGGTGGCATGGTTTCGTGTGAGGTGTCCCTGCCCATGGTAGGGGGCTTGGAACTAAATGATCTTAAGGTCCTTTCCAACCCTAACTATTCTATATGGCTTCTTAGAATTGTTTCAATGGAACTTTTTTGGATGGAGACAGGAGATTAATCAAAAGTGAAATATTTGTCAGAAGTTATATGAGGCTGACAAAACAGTGAAGCAGCACACGTGTTTCAAAATGTGCTGATTCTGACAGTTTCCACCTAAAAGCTGACTGTTTGTTCCTGTCCTTTTGCTTGCCTTGCCGATAGGCTATGAAGCGAATTGCTGGGGAGCTGAGCCTGAAGGCTGCCAGGCCTTCATTGACTCATATGGTAGATAAACAAACAACACTGTTAATTGCATTATTCTCAGAGAGTGATGCCTATGCCTAGTGCCACATGGCACAAAATGCTGCAAGTAGTATGTATGCATGCTGTGCAGCTTTAACCTCTTTGGGGAACACCATGTCCATTTGTCATATGTTGCTGAGTTACTTCCGAGCCCTTGAGTTGGCCTATGTCCCTAAAATACAGCATGCTTAACACGTGCTGATCAATGAGCCCAGAAAATCCCTGGCACTTAAGAGAAAATGTAGGATTGCAATGGAACACATTATTTTGCAAAACTGTCCAAATGCCAGCAGGACATTCATTGCTTAGACAACTAAATGACAACACAAGCACTACCTTAAATGACCTTTCTTAAGTGGGGTATTTCCTTATGTCACAGCAGAACATCAGTAGATCATGAAAGCAAGTGGAATATCATTAATTTTAAGCTGGACAGATGCACAGGCTTGTATAAAGTCAGAGACAACAACACTAACACAGTAAGAAGGCTCCCAGCCGAAGAAATAAACTAGATAAAACCCAGGCATCTTTCAAAGTTGGATTTATACCCATAAGAGTAATTTATACAGTGGATTTGAATAATATCTTTAGAAAGCAACATCATTCATTAAGCTATGAGTAAACTCCCACCTGTTCAGTGTTAAAAATGGAGTAAAATCCCAACAGCATATGACTAGCCATTGTGAAGTTCGCTTTATGCAAAATCAGAGGAAGATTAATTTCTCTACAAATCAGACAGTAAGCAAAGGAGACAAAAAAGAACAACTGTAGGGAGAAAAGATAAACATATTCACTTGCATAGATACAGAATTATCAATAAATGTAGGAAAAGATAATGTGCACTCTGCAAAGTAAATTTTTTGAGAGACATCGAGATCAAATATTTTTCTACAGTTGGAGATATAACAGCATGTTTGTCTATATTAAATGTTATCTTTTGGAAAAATAAGCCACCATCTGGTTTGTATTTTGTAACAAGTGTTTTTCAATGAAAATAGAGTAAATGTTTTGATAACAGGGAGACTGCTGAGGTCTATGTAAATGGCATGTTTACCCTAAAGAAAGATAATTGAGGACTATAACCAGTGAATCTGAGCAGTTTTAGAGGGAGACAGAGAAATTCTGTTAAATAAAATTAAAATTTCATAATAAACAAGATAGAAATTCCATCAAACAAGAGTAACACTTTGGGGAAATAAAATGGACTGCAGTAAGGTCAGGACCACCATGGCCTGCTTGACTGAACAGAAGAGGAACAGACACAAGACTGTGGCCATTACAGTGCAAAGCTGTGAATGAAATACAATGAAAAGATCATTGAAAACTAACAATATTTAGTGCCTCAATCCTTATTTATCCACAGGTGCCTGTATAGGCATAGTATAGGTCTCAGTTAGTATAATTATCAGGCAGCAGGACAGGAAAAAGAGCAAATCAGTTGTTTGTACACATCTTACCAAAACCTAAATGCTTAAAAAGGCAAATAATTTTGTTTATGGTCTTATGTTACAAAAGACATACATGGCTTTATCTGATGGTACATGGACCTACTCCCCATACCCCTGTGCCACTGTCAGGGAAGGGGTAGAGAATTTGGGAGTAAAGTTAAGTCCAAGAAGAATGGAAAGTGTGGGAGAACGTGTATAAAAATTTGGGTTTTATTTTATCATAATCTTACTTTGGTTTGATTAATAATAAATTAAATTCATTTTCCCAAGCCAAACCCAAGTTTTTGCCTGTGATGGTAATTGGTGAGTGATCTCTCGCTCTCCTTATCTTGACCCACAAGCACTTTGTTATATTTCCTCTCCCCTGTCTAGCTGATAGAGCAGCTTTGGTGAGCATGTGGCATTCAGCCAGGGTCAACTCACCACGTTACTTCAGGGTCCAAACTGACTGTGAGCCAGCAATGTGTTATTGCAACAAAGGAGCCAGACATCTTCCTGGGCTGCATTAGAAGGACATTGCCAGAAGGTTGAGGGAGGTGATCATTCCTTTCTACTCAGCACTGGTAACGTTGTGCCTGCAGCACTGTGTCCAGTTCTGGGCTCCCCAGTACAAGACATGGTCATGCTTGAAGTAGTCCAGCAAAGGGCCATGAAGACAAATAAAGGCTAGAACTATCTTTCATATCTGAGAGAACTGCTACTGCTCAGCCTGGAGTGGAGAAAGCTTGATAAAAATATACATTGATATACTGACGAAGAAGAGGCAGCCAGGTGCCTTCCATTAGTGCTCAGTGGCAGGACAAGTGGCAATGGGCTCAGACTAAAACACCTGAAATTCCATCTGAAAGCAAGTTAAAACTTTTTTACTGGTCAAACATTGGAACAGGTGATGTTGTGGGGTTTCCTTAGAGGTATTCAAAACCTGACTGGTCATTGTCCTAGACAATCTGCTCTAGGTGATCCTACTTGAGCAGGAGGGGTTGATTAGATGATCTCAAAGATGTCCTTTCCAATCTAAACCACTTTGTGATTCTGTGACACTTTGAAATGACCCAAAATCAGACAGGCAGTGTGCAAGCAGTTAAGCTGTGTGAACAATCAGCGTTTGAACAGTGCTTGAACCAGCCTTTTTTTTACTAGCAGCGTAAGTGAATCCAATTTACAAACAGCCTTTCTCCATATCCCAGGAAGGAGGGATATCAGTGTTACTGAGCTAACTGTGCAGTAAAGTACCTAAAGGTAGCAGCTCCAAGTTCAGAGAACTGTGCCCTCAGACATGGCATAACTTGAACTAATGCAATTGTAATTAGCATTCTAATTCTAGGCTATGTAATTAGCCTAGAAAAGACTAGGACTGATGGGAAAACCATGCTATACCACACAGCACTCAAGCCTCATCTAAACGGCAGATGGTTGCTAACCATTTTTCTTGGTCATGACATGGGACCTGCTGGAGCTCACAGTAGGTTCACCATTTCCTGGGTAGGTTTCCCTTGTAGTGTTCACTTATGGATTCGGTAACATTCTTCATTTTCATTGTTGCTACTTTTCTTTCTACTATGAGAGTGATATAAGGATAAAGCCATGTTAGACAATGAGATGTGCGCTGCAGAAATGTTCTTTAGCTCCTCCTCATTCAGAACTCAAGAGTCCATGAGCAAGTCAGTCCATAAGTCTTCTTTTTTACTTCATTTATCCACTTATATTCCAGCTGGATTTTGCAATAAAGGATGGTTAAGATCCTCTGTTAACCTGGCTATTTGTTTTTTCTTCCTATCCAACCAATGAATGTCGGCAAAGTCCAAAATCAGACACACCACAGGCTGCCTCTTGTTCTGGAGGGGATGTGGAAAGGGAACCAGCATTGTTCATGAGTTTGTTGAACTCTCAGTGATAATTGCTAATTATTGTTACCCCTGTGTTTCACTGGGTATAACAACTGTAAGGGAGTAGGGATGTAGGAAACGCGTAACACAGTAGATTAATCCTTTCTAAGTGGAATAGTTTGCAAACCGTTTTCACTCAGGAGTGACCCTGAATTTTCTTGATATGGCTGTACACTGTGCCATTTAAACATGGGCTGTCCTTTGGCTAAATACCCAGTTAAAGCTTTCATACTCACTGAATTTCCTTAATGGGAGCTGAATTGAAATTTCCCAGGCTTCCTCCTGTGACCAAAGATGCACAAGCACGTTTATCTTGATTTTGTTTTCAGACCACAGAAAAACAGAAATATCTTAATGAAAATACTAGGCAATAGCTGCTATTTTGCTAGTCAAGGACTCTCACTATGAAGTTATTACACTAAGCATGTTGAAGTCAATTTTAAGAAGAAAGGTAGGCTCTAACTGTATTCATCCATGCTGTTTGCAAGCAGAAAATGACTGCTGTTTCAAAGAGGCTGGGGACAAAAAGTCAAGATAAAATCTCAAACCTGTTTTTATTTGATTTTTCTTTTAAAATTGAAATAATAGAAATTACAGCTTTTATAATTCTGAAGGATTGTATGATAATCTTATATATATCTTATTATATCTTTTGTAATTCTGAAAAATAGGTATGCAAAAGGGTTGAATGAAACAGTCCTTAATAGCAAAGAAGAAAATTGATTTAAGTCTCCAAAATGTAGAGAAGTATGTTCATGAAGAGCTCATTGAATTGCACACTCTAGCCCCATCTAGTCACCACCAGAGTTAATCACTGTTACTACTATTTATTTTTTTGGTTATCATAGCATAAGACAGCAAATGCTCTATGTATTTTAGAGAGCAAGCACAACTAGGCAGTTATTAACCAGTGTTATTGTGTCTAAATCTGAGCCAAAGATAAACAAATGTGTTACAAAATTCCATGCTGGAGCTGCTAGTATGTAGACATCAGTATCAAGTGTAATAACCAATCTGTAACAGGAGAAACCATGAGTATGTATATTTTTAGAGCTATAGGAATGTTTTGAATTCAGCCTGACCAGACTACATAAAAAAATACTTTCAGAAAGGATGTTATTCAAGTTATTTATGAACTCATGGTGTTAATTATTTATTTTAGCCAAGCAGGTGAGATGCTGTATTTCAGGGCATAACAAATAAAATATTTATTTTATGAAACATGATGTTCTCTTTCCAACAAAGTTGTCTGACTATAAGAAATAATACCTTCTGGTTTTGAGGATTATGTTTGCGCATAATTTTGTGGATATTTTTATGTTTGAGGATAATTTTGTGGATAAAAAATAAAGAAAATGAAAGAAAGTGAAAGAAAATGATAAAGGAAAGTAAAAAAAACCCATAAACATCTGTAATATGTTTTTAATGTAAAAACCTTGTTTCTCAAACCTGTGAGCAGGAACCTACTAACCAAAGTGAAAAAAATGCAAAGGGAACAGTCGGAGATTTCACTGCTTGGTATGAATAATAAGATCAAAATACAGCCTTGTGTGAACAGTAAATATTTTGAACGGGGAATTCTGGAGGCTCAGTTCCGGTTCTTTGTATTAAACAGTAAAAACATTTCAAATGTGGGTTTGTCTTTCTCAATTTAATTCATTTTCAGACAGTGCATCAAAACCTGGTGCAGTGCAAGAGTACCTGGTGAACGCAGTAATTGGAAAACCAGCTTTTTCTCACTGATTGAGTTCTAAAGAATTTTGCAAACCAAATGTACCTCCCAGGTAGCATTTCCTATTTCTTTGCTCGCGCATCAGAGATGTAAAGTCAAAGCACCTAAAGTTGGGATAGAGGTTCAAAATACTGCTTTAGTAGGGCTAGAAAGTACTTTTTCAGATTTTTCTGACATATATTAAATAGGAAAAGTAGCCATGCAATATAGGAGGAATGTGAAGTGCTATGATAAGGAACAGTGAAGTATATAGTAAACACAGTATGTTAAAATAAAATTTTCTACAAGAAACATTGTTGACACTGGATAATAAAAAAGCTTGAAAAAACATTAATAAGAATTAATGCTTAAACTTACGTATGTAAGACAAACCATTCATAGTACAGGCTCAGAAACCACCTTCAGCAACAACTCAGTTTCTTATACAAAAGGCCTACAAGGGAAACAACCTCTGTACTTGCAAAGGGACGTACCTGAAAATTCATGAACAGGTCAAAAAAAACATAAAGACTCTTTGCAGAGACTTCTGGAACTTGACCAAGAACCTTATAGTCTAGGCCTGTTTGTCTAAAAGTGAAGGTGTATTTCTTGACTTGAGAAAAATAGAAGTTGAAAAGAGCATAATTCTTTTTTTTTTTTTCCCTGCATGTGGTTACCCATGCTTCTCTTCTCTGAGAAGTCTCTGTTAAGAAAATCTTGATAATTCTCCAAGAAACTCATTTACTGCACATTTAACTTCTGAAGAAGATGATGAGGTGATGGGAACTGGAGGATTGGATGGACCACTATCTGTGTCCAGTGACAGGAACACAGGCACCCTCCCTGTATCAGATGGCAGGGTTTGTCCCAAATCATGCCTGAAGATGTTGTGGGAAAATCAGTGGCATGTGGCTGATGTATGCCACAGTATTTCTGGGGTAGTGGGAATTGGTAGGATAGCACAGCCCTCAAGGATTGGGTAACATGTGGCAAGGAGTGGAAGAGAAGCTAATGGAGTCCTGAAAGACCTTAGCCTTCCTCATCTTCACCCCAGATACAACAGCATCAGAAATAGTAAGAGAGGTCAATGTAGCAAGGCATTCATATGTTCACGAGAGAGAAAACGGGGACAAAAAGACCTTTGGTACTATGCAGTACAGATATACTTTTTTACCTTCTGCTCTTTGCCAGATGCCTTTGATATTATATGTTTGTGTATATGTATTTCTTGATGTCTAAATTGTGCAGTGCATACACTATTTCCTTAACGCATAAAGTTATTGCCAAGGAATGTTGTGACTGTCAACTAAATTTGACAAACCTGAATCCTGCATTCATCTGTGACTATTCCCCTTTTGTCCCCATTACCTGCTACAGATTTAGTTTTTAAAGTCAGTTCTGAAGGTGTCATTTTGAGTATCTTAGTGTGATTCAGCCCAGCATGATGACTGGCAGAGGCTATTCTCTAGTTTGTCTGTGTGTTCATTCACATCACTCATATTCACATTCCAATGCTCACGCAACATTCAAGTGTTTGGGTTTAGGCCTCAGGGCTGCAATGCAATGGACACCTGCTCTTTGATACAGAATTCCATTGTTTACCCCTGGAAATTAAACTGAAATGAACAAATTTACGAATAAGCTGTTTTTTTTTCCCCACAGGGAGCTCAGATAGGTTGATCCACCTACTGTTGTTTGGTGCAAATGGAACAATTCCCACCATTCCTTTGCTGTTACTACAGTTTCGTGAATGTGTTGTGATTTAACGGGCTTATTCTTTTAACCTATAGACAAATATATTGCACTTTTATTGGTAAATTTTATCTTATTTTTTTTGTTTAGGATAAGCACAATGATTATTTTGAGGACTCTATTGGTCACAGTAAATTCTGGAGAACTGTGTTGCAGTTTAGAAGTATTTAAACCTTGAAAGATATCTGTCTCTTTTTTAAAAAACTATTCACCTTTCTTGTGAATGAATCCTAGAATGATTTGTTTGGTTTTTGTTTTTAATTTATATTCATATTTATATCTTGCAAATAAAGGCAAACATTTCTATTCTGTTAGGTAAGCCCTAGACAGTAGGAAATCCTGTAAGTGTTCTCTCTGTGATGTTTTCTCTTTTCAAACATCTGCTGCTATAATACTTTGGAAAAAAAAATAATAATTCAACAAAGTTGTGGAACAAAGCTGTCCCAGATAATATTGAAGGTCTTTGAACTGCAGTCTTCTCTGTCCTATTGAAAACAGGAATAAAGCACATTTCCATTAAATTTTTAAAAGGCAAGTATTTTTATCAGTTATTTATGTGCCTTATTGCATACCAGTTTAGCTATCATTGGTACTCTGCTCAACTTGCTGTCATTCTCTATTTGTAACCATCTGCTGCCATAAAAAGCTGCTGGACACTGCTAACAATTCAGCATGGGAGGCCTTTGCACACATTTTGTCCTCTTGTTTTGAATAGATGTCTTCTTAAGAATATGCTTTAGGAGAGATTTCTAACATCTATAATTGAATAATAATTAGAAATAGATTGTTCCACAGAAGTATTTGTCAGTTGTCACATTAACCACCAGTAACCTTCCATCTTGTTCTGCCACATTTCAGTGATTGAGCAGTTTTGAGCCAGGAAGTCATTCCAAAATATTATTCTTTTTGTCCATGTGCAAGAAACTGAATCAGGAATGGATTTACACAGCCAGACCAGACACAGCACTAAGCTGATCTCCTTCCTTCTGGGGCTCATCCTTGCAAAGCTGAGTTGTGCACATGCAGGCATGGAGTGTAAGAGTGGGGAACCGACTGACACCCTCTTTCTCCTTCCTCCAAATACCATGTGACAGTATTTATATGTGTACCAGAACACAGCCAGACAGAAGAGTCTGGCATACATAGACCAAGGCTTCTGCAGGTCAGTGTAGACTGAGTCTTTTGCAAAGTAAAGAACAACGTTATCAATCCTACACCTAGTACAGATCAGATATGATATACCAGTGATGAAAATGGTGAGGAATAAAACAGGATAGAGGGGAAAGGGTGTTGGCTACAGTTCTTGCCATCTGGTGACACTTCATTGAAGGCATGAGATAAGAAATGAGGGATTATTGTGAACTTTCTTTATCCCGTAGAGCTAGGAGGATGTTTACTTCCCCTTACCTGGTGGCTACATATCAGATATTTCTCAATATCTGCCTTGAAGCAAACACACCTTTTTATGATGTCTTTGTCACCTCACTTTGGATTTATATGCAGTCTCCATGGAGCCTGAGAAGCAAACAGATGTGAACAGTCTTGACTTGAACAACAGGTGAGCTAAATAAAGAAGATACCAAAGCAGGAAGGCAGCATTCCTCACTGTGCAAATATACATGGACTGAACAGCAGAGGAGAGAGCAGGGCCATGAAATTTGTGATGGAGATTAGCAACCGGTTAAAGTCAAAATACATGAAACAAAGGGAATGAATGGGACTGAAAATGAGAAGAAGGAAAGGAAGAGAAGAGAATTGAGGGGAAGGAAAGGCAAGGCATGGCAAGGCAAGGCAAAAGGGTAACATTTCTATTTTAAGAGATTTTTTCGATACAGTATCTGTGCAGCTTGGTAAAAAATTGAGAAATTGAAGAGGAAAGGATAGATACCTGCTATTCTGATCCCAGCACCCAAAGCTGTTTTCTTGTTTATCCACAGATAATCTAACATAATGGGAGTGTGCACTGCAGAAAGCTGTCCAGCAAGGCTCCACTAAGAGCTCTAAGGGCTCCACACAATCTTCGGATGAAAGAAAGATGCTAAATAGCATTTCTGTTCTGCTGTCAGTTTTCTGTCACCCACTCAGCATCGCCCTTCTTCTGTCAGCATGCTAGACACTCAGCTAACCAGCAACACATGTGCAGCGTCATTATGTCAAATGAAAGTAATCATTGGTTTGATGAAATCTCATTTTTCATTTTCTTTTCCAAGGGGCTTGGGCAGTATTTCAGTGCCTATCCTCTTCAGCTTGAGTCCCAAACTGCTTTAGGTGACAGACAGACAGACAGACACCCATTTCCTAGCAAAAGCAATTTAACAGGTGAATAAAACCAGGAACCAAAGGAGCTTTCAACTAGGTAGTGAGGCTTAGTGGCTTAGTGAATTTAGATGCCTACAGGATTAAGCAAGGCTGGAAATTGAATGGCTTTCAGGAACCTAAGTCCCAGCATAGGCAGGATTTCACCAACTGGATCCCACTCAGTTTTTATCATCTGATGTCTTAAATGACACAATTCAACCACCTATAGCAGCATATTGATTTCACTGTTTTTCCACCATCTGTATTTTCTTAACAGTATTCACCAGCTTTCGAGCTTAGAAACACCTATCAAAATGCCTAAATAAATTTTCTGCAGCTGCATTTAAAGACCAAAGTTTGACAATTAGGGCCTTCAGCACTCAGTTAGAATGTAGCCAGTATAATTACATGTCTTTTCCCAGAATTGTGAGCCTCTGATTATTTCAAAGTCACATTTTGAATGGAGTCGCTGTGAAGCATTACTTCAGAGCTAGACAACAGCTTTCACCTTATTTGACACATTTTAGTGCTGTTGCAATAGCTGATAACAAGCAAGAGGGAGGGAGGAGACAAGACGGAGAAAGAGATGCCAGGGAATGCACAGCAAGTGCTTGCACAAACCTTTCTTTCAGTTCAAGTATGTAAAGTGAGATAAATGGTCAAACTGCAGACATACTGTACACAGCAGGAGCCAAAATCTGCTCCCCAGATTGGCAGCTCTAGAAGCCACCGGCACCGGATCCTCTCAGCAATTACCACCTCGGAAATGTCCTTCCATTGATTGTGATGGACGTAAACCAGCTGCGCCTCAATAGCGAGAGAACAGAGGGAGGAAGAGCCAGACAGCAGGACACAAACAGCACCGAACACTGGGACCAGCTGCAGCCCGCAGGTCACACTTCCATGTCAACAAAAGAATGTTATTTAATATTTGCCAAACACTGAAGTAATTCATCACAAGGTATAAGTGGATCTATAATGTCTGAGATCGCCCATTGAAGATTAACTGGATGTATTGCATTTCCACTGCAGCAACTTAAATGGGAAACAAAATAGCCTGAACCTCATAGGCAGGGTACTTATTCTCATCAGTAGCAGGGTTCCCATGCTGGTCAGCCTCAGCCATGCAGTTTAGGAAACCCTCATGCCAGAATATTTGTATGCATGAAGGATAGTGCTGAAGCAGGACAGTGCCAGCCTGTCAGGATTCAACTTATGTGAGTGTCTGATCAAACGTGCGCAGCTGCCTTCATCTAATCTAGAGCCTGTATAGGACAAAATTACTGTGAATCACCAACTGAGAGAGGAAGAGCTTGCTTGTTGTTTAAACATCGAGATAAACTGGCAATGAACAGTTCGCTGCTGGAGGGTACCTCTAAAAATATCTGCTTTCCCCTGAAGACATTCTTCAGTTGGTCACCAGAATGCTTGCCTGTAGGAGGTGGCATGTCCAGAGAGGAAGGGGCACAGCAAGCTGCCTACACTCACATGCTGTACTTGCTTTGCACCACTTCAGGTTTTTACAACAGAACAAAAACACCCCTGTAAAATGCACAGTACAGAGAGATGTCCTGCAAGAATTTTATGGAGAGAAGAAAGTGCCATCCATCCCAAAGTGGAGATGAAAACAAAAAGTCTGGAAAAGGCTTTTAATTTTTGGTTTATTGTTTTTTAGCACATCTAAATCTATAGCTGTTTCAATTGTATCTAAAAAGCTAATGAATATTAATACAATTCAAAAAGTCATTTAGCAATGCTAATAACTGACATTTCTGTTCCCTGATCATTGTATCCCAGCTGGACTCCAGTAGTATTATGCATTACCTCAGCCCCAGAGCAATGCTCAGGTGGTGACTGTGGAGCAAGACACGTCTGACAGGGCCTGCAGTACTGTCCCTTGTATTGTCCTTTTGGAACGGCCATTTCCTGCTGCAGGTATAAAGAGGCAGTAAACTAGCAAGTTATGTACATTCCCACAGTTGTTATGCTATAAGTAACCCATAGAGTGCTTCTACAGTATAGTATTTCACAGGATTTCCTAAATAATTGCTTCAGGATCTATCCAAGACTGTTATGCAAAAGCTGTAAGTATGCCTCTAGAGAACTGAGTAATTATAAGAGGTTTTAAATAACACAAGTGTTTAAAATAATAAAACATATCAAGGTCACAGCATGATGAGAAAGTACAAAAAGCAGAGCTCTCCTTCTTGCCAGAACACTCTTCCTGGCACTGGGCAGCACTCATTACATGGGCTTTCCGGAGAATCTTTCTGCACATCATAAAGGGCAGCACTCAATTTCCTGTTTCCTTTGGGGTTTTTTGTGTGGGTACCTTTGAAGCACACATTTGCTACTGCAGAAAACACAAGGCTCAAGCCTGTGCACAACCTCCTTTGCATGTTGAAGGTGTAGGTTTTTCTGCAGGACCAGCTCTTGTTCAAGGCTGGGCACCAGCGAGGTTTTGTACCCAGACATCTGCCTTCCAATTCCTCCTACTCCTTTTCGCCTCTCTGCCATCTTCCACTCCTACTAGCTTTCTGCAATACTTCCTTTCCACCTACTAACCCTCATCTCTTCTACACCAGCTCACCCGTTCCCCATTCTGCTGACCACCCATATGCTCCATTTGGGAACATAGCATCCATTTCCTTTATATGATTTTTCACAGATGTTAATTTTTTACTCAAACAGCCACAGTGCAAATAGGATTTGAGAAGATCTTTAGATTCTCCAATACACTGGGCCTTTGTGATTAGAAGACAAGTTTTTCACAGACAAGTACCTCACAGAGCAATGAATTCCACAGGTCATCATTCACAAGTCTAACATTCAAAATCAACTAGTAGTACTACACAGCCCTTGTGGGTCCCAAGGCCCCACTTCATTCCACTCCTGTCATTCTTCCATGCCAGATTCCAGTGTTTTTACTTGAAGCACTAAAAATGCATGACACCATTCTTCATGCATTTAATAACACTGATTAAATGCAGTACTTGTGTATCACAGTACCTGTACTTCTGTCAGACTGCAGGGGTGGGGTTCATGTGCCCTGCTGCTGGTGTCCAAACATTAGATGGACAAGTCTGAAAACAGCAGACAAAAAGAGGCAAGCCAGAAGACAACATTTAAGAAAAACCTCTCATCTGACCCCAAAACATTTCTTTCCACAATGTTTGTACAATGCATTTTAAAATGATCCATTTCACCTGAAAATCAAGTTCAGTGATGACAGTTTAAACAGCTTTTTCCTCTGTACAGATCCAAACAGCACTGCTGGAATAGTGTTGCCAGAACCGTTTGCTTAGAATGAAGAGGGAGAAGGACATGTCTGTTCTGGTTTTCCTTTTCATTCTTTCTTTTTTATTATTTTTAAGAGCTCCCTCATTTTTCCAAGAGCAGCACCAAGGCTTGTCAATACACATCTATCTGGAAGTGAAACGCTAACAAGCAAGAATTGATGGATATACCGCCAGCAAAATTTCAAGTTCCCTTCTGATAAAATTCCATCTTTCAACAGCTTTTTTAAAAGTTAACTTTGCACTGGAGTTAAGGAGAGGTGGCAAAGAACATTCCCTACTGTACCGTCAAACAAAAAAACAAATTCTAACCAACAATCTGGCTAATTTTAATTTGATTTCATGCAAAATTGAAAGAAGCATGCCTTTTTATCCCCTCAGAAGCAGTCAGCATTGTCCTGCATCTGTACTACCCCTTACACTGAGCAACACCCTTGCAGGGTAATGTAGCCAACAGAAACCAGTTTAGTCACAGCACAGACAAATTCTGCCCTAGAAGTCAAAGTTATTAGTTAATAAGTAAAGGATGAAGTAAGATGAAGGAACAAGCCTGACAAGGAACTTCCAAATAGTGTTGTCAGGACAAGGACTCGTCTCAGCATGATCCCAGCAAGAGAAACAACTGGGGAGAGAGAAAACTCCTCATATAACACAGGGATTTGCTATAGCCAGAGCTTTCAATGTGAAAGAGAGGAGTGGAGCAGAGCAGGACTTTGTCTTGTCTGGAGGAGACTTGAACTTCTCATCATAAATAACAGGAGGATGACTGACAACTGATGAAATCAATTTCCTTTATCACAGCTGGTGGTCTCACGATTAGCAAAGCTTAGGGCAATTACAGGACTTAACTCTCTTCCCTTCTAGGTTTTATGGGTTTGTTTAGGTATTACCTTACATTACTGTATTACTCCAGCGCATTGGGGACTGAAACTTTTCAGGCTCTGCACTGAGGTCTCTGTCCTGCAAGCTGATCTGTGCAGTCAAACTAAAGACATTTGCACACAGGTGAGAGGCTGCACTGGGCTTGGGCCTCACTGGGAAGAGGGTGTTCAGGCCGCCCTGGCTGCAGAGAGTGGTGGAGGAATCCGGCTGCTAACCAGGAAAGTGAGTGCCAGCTGAATGAAGGGATTAGCCCCTGAATTCACACAGGTGAGAGGAGATTTCTAGTTGACAAACAGAATGGAGAAGGGATTATTTTAACACCCATGGCTTCTGAGAGTGCAGCACAGCACCACACAAAACCAGCAGCAGTTCTGAAAGAGGTAAGTCTGTCATGTGCAAGCCTGTTACAGATTCAAGACTGTCACTCCTCCTCAAGGTTCCCATGCAAAAAAAAAAAAACACAAAACCCTGACTGATATCGATTTGTCTTTTTTAGAAAGACCAAAGGATAAACAGGTGATGTGTCATCATATGTAATTCATGTATTTCAACACATTGAAAGAACATGTAACGTTATTTGTACTGTTTGCATTGGCGATGTGTACTTACAGCATCCAAATCCCCTCAGAGGCATACTCTGCTGTGCACGCATGCCGGAGAAGGCAGTGCCTCCCCAATCCTCCCCCCCCCCCCCGTGAAGGAGTTTCTAGTCAAAATAAACAGAACAGACAAAAGGTGTGAAACGAAACCGCAAATAAAGAGTAGAAACCTTGTTTGCAGCTCAGTAGCAGAGGACATGCTGATGCGAACTCCACCCAGACATATCCTTGCTCACCTCCACCAGGAGCTTTCCCCAGGTCTCAATGCACTATTGACGTTGGGAAGTTAGGTCTTTTATTCAAAACTGAACAACCCCCTTTCTTTTCTTCCTTTGAAACATAGGTTGGAAAGACTGTCCACTTCTATCCAATAACATGGTATTTAAGGCTCAGTTCTGGTTTGCAGAAAGCAGAAGAGAGCAGGAGGAAAAAGAAAGGAAGCTCTGTCCTGCCTTTAACACAGCTGTCAAAGCTGCACAAATGGAGACATGGGTGAGCCTAACTCATTATGCAGGTAGTTCTGATGTGCCTACATTAGGTATCCAAACACCCGCGTTTTCTCATGAATCCACACCACAGCCTTTCTGGTTTCTTGTCCCCACAAGAGAAAATAGGAATAGAAAACTTTGTGGTTCCACAAGGTGTTGTGAATACAAGTACAAGAAAGATATCAAATGTGCAGACTCTGTATTAAGGGAATCATCCTGTCCTACAATCTTAGCAAAAAGCTCTCAACTGTTACTAATTTTAAGATGGGTTTTTTAAAAGATGCCAAGATATGTATACAAACACGTTTTAGCAGAAAGCTCAGCATACACTGTCCTTTAAAAGCAACAGAACATTATCTGTGTTGAGTTTTTCAGACTTCCTCACAAAGCAATAACCTGCCTTTCACCACTGGCACCCCAGGGCTCTTACCCAGAGTCTCTGCCATGTGCCTAACTAATCAAAGTGTTGTGTTATGATTACCATAGCGACTGCAGTCCAACAGCTGTCTTGACATTTCATCTTCTGCTGCTTTTAAAATGCTTTCTTTTTGCCAAGGAAAACTTTTCTCAATTATTTAATTTTTTTTACTACACACTGTTCACTCCACTTACAAAATAAACATTTAGGAAAGAAAACACCAGCACAAATTGCTTTGGTTCTAACCACGTATTTTGCTAATTTCTTTTATTCTCCTTTCAAGCCATTTTAAAGGTTTCTGGGGCTGTATGCTAAAAAGGTTACTCTTTATTTAACCATGCAGATGAGGCCTTTAGTGACATGGTTCAGAGGTGGACTTTGCAGTCCTGGGGTAACAGTTGGACTTGATGATCTTAAAGGTCTTTTCCAACCTAGCTGATTCTATGATTCTATTTTGCGGAGTTGTGAATACTCCATCCCTGGCAGTGTTCAAAGCCAGGCTGGATGGGGCTTTGAGCAATCGGGTCTAACAGAAGGTGTCCCTGCCCATTCTATGATCCTCACCCTCCTAGACTCTCAAATTGAGCCATCCTGCATCA
Source organism: Pezoporus flaviventris (assembly GCF_033815535.1). Classification (NCBI taxonomy): domain Eukaryota; kingdom Metazoa; phylum Chordata; class Aves; order Psittaciformes; family Psittacidae; genus Pezoporus; species Pezoporus flaviventris. Next base: position 7,550,961 of record NW_026892551.1, read on the forward strand.
CTCTCCCACCAATGCTTTCAGCTCTCAGATCTACCAATCACATGCACTTCCCATGGAGCTTTAAGACTGTCACTACTTCTGTCATTTGAGGAGGTGGAGAGATAAGGCAGTAGAGAATAGGACTAAAAATGTAGTTTTGCTCCTGCCCTAAAAGAAGCACCTTGCTGGTGTGGAAGCCCCCACGCAGGGTTTGGGGGATGCCAAAGAGGGCCCTGATCCCCCACTGGGTGACAGCTATTGAGTCTAGGACCTGATGTTACTTGAAGTTGCTACATTTCATACACAGACAGGGAAAAGTAAGCACTGTACAGATTTTACGTATATACAGATGAGGTCTGCTGACTGATAATTCATTTCACTGCTATTCATCTCGCAAATAACAAGCAGTTTTAATTAGCTAAGCTGGTCATCCCCTTTCTTTTCCAAAAGGAGGGAAGGGCATAGCTTACCTTTGAGCAGCCTGGGAGGTGAGAAAGCACCTTCTCTGCAACCTTTCATTGAGTCCCCAAGTTACTTTCCCATGCTAGCCTGCACTCGAGCAGGTCTCAGGTCTCTCTAGTGCCAGGAAGGTGTGGGCTGGAGACATGCTGGGGCATGGACATGTGAGCAGGACATATCAAAAAGAGATTGATTCAAAATCCCAGTAGGTTGGATCATCTGCAGCTTGGCCAAGGTAGGAGGTGCAGAGGGTATGTGTAGATGTGTGTGTGTGTATGTGTGTGTATGTGTGCGTTGAAAGGATTTTGACAATGGTAAGAATAAGGTTAAAACTCACAGCTGTTCAGGCTGAGAAGGATTAGGGTTTAAAATGAAAGTTTCAAACCACTTTTGAAGAATTTTTTTTTTTTAAATTATCAGATATGAGACAAATCAAAATTAACAAACCTTATCTGAAAAGTGTGTATGTTTAACATGAGGAAGAAGGAAAACACCTTCAGAAGCAATCAGCTTCCTGTCTTATGCTTTTGAAATCTAGCTGATGGCTCACAGAACGGATCTCAGATATGTATATATATAATCCCCACAGCTAAAAGTCGTCTATTTTAGAAGACAAGTGTTTGCTCATATGAGGAACATTGTACTCAAGCATTCAGTCTTTGTGATCCATATGGATTTCATCAACTTGCTTGCCAGGAATTTAGGAAAAACAAACTTTATTCATGTTCCTTAGAGAAATAAATTCAGTTCGTGGTCTGTGCAAAAAGAAATACAGCTTGGGAACAAAAAAGCCCAGGGCATTCCTGGAACTGGAAGGTCAGAGAGCCAAAAGAGTTGATCCACTTAATATGTGAAATGAGTGACTTGCAATGGCATCTTCTTCAGCACTGGAAATACACAGTTTCAACTTAGAAAGTGATTTTATGTCACATCCCATAAAGGGCCCCCAAACGTGAAGTGCTTTCACAAGCCCCCCTGGAACCAGGCACTCCTGTTGCTCAGAGAACAGCTTTAACTCAAAATCCCAGTTTCATTTTCTGCTCTTCCCTTGAACTGAGAATCACTGAAGTCCTCTTTTCTGGATGAACCCTCAGTTGTGACAGAGGTTGGATTGCAACATGTGCTTTCTGCATTGAGCAGGGGATGGAAAAGGGAACTGCTATCCAAGCACAGACCTAAACTCCCATCTTCTCAATCCCCTGCCTGGCCTCCTGGTCACCACACAATCACCACCTCCCTTCTCCCCTGGTCTCCCCTGGGTTTCAGGACTCCTGCTGTCTTCACGTGGACATGGACAAACTTCAAGGGAAGCTTCTAGGATCTCCTACCTCCCTGGCCTTTCTCCAGAGTACCACACAAGGACATTTTCTGAAGACATGTAAACATTACTGAGTTTCCCCAGCACCTGGGTTTTCTACTGCTTAGGCTGGAATTATTTGGGAAAGGTTGCCCCCCTTTTACATTTCAGTGAATGTAAAATCTAAGAGCTTACAACTGTGATGATATAAGAAGAGGAAGGCTAACAAATGCGAAGAGAGACAGCAGCAGGGAGCTGTCAAGACCAGTCAGTGTATGAATTCACTTCCTGTCTGTCTGTCCTTTCATGACACGGATCAACCCCAGCAGGTGCAAATCAATCATAGAATCGTAGAACAATTTGTGTTGGAAAGAACCTTAATATCGTCTCTCCTGCCATTGGCAGGGACACCTTCCACTAGACCATGTTGCCCAAGGCTCTGTTCAACCTGGCCTTGAACACTGCCAGGGATGAGACATTCACAACTTCCTTGGGCAACCCATTCCAGTGCCTAGCCATCCTCATGGTGACAAATTTCTTCCTTATATCTAACCTAAATGTCCCTTGTTTAAGTTTGAACTTATTACCCCTTGTCCTATCAGTACAGTAAATGGCTTGCTCTTCCAAACATGGGCACCTACTGCTACCTAAACCACATTCAAGATGTCTATGGGCTATTCTAAAACTCTTCTGTGTCTTTGAGGAGTTTAGTCCCAGCAAAATCTTTTTTTTTTTTTCCCCTGAGCTCATTGACTCTTCTGTTTCTTGTAATATTTCTAGACAGAAAAAAAATTCCTCTGATTTAATGTTACATATTCAGATGGAGAGAAAAAACCTGCTTCAGATGAGAACTTTTTCCACTGTCTTAGACCTCCAACTTAAAGATGGACTGTATAATCCACTAGAAGTACATGCACATGCAGACTAGCCTTTTGGAGATAAAGTCAGATGAAACAAGACCTATCCCAAATTACTCTGTATCATGCCATGCTATATCAGTTTGTGTAGGTTTGGTTTTCAAAGGCTGATGAAAACCTGTGGACCTTAGTATAATTCATCAGTACTTTGTTTTCTGTATCAGAAAGTACAGGGTTTGTGGAAGATGTGTTAACATACATTGCTACTGCAACCAGAGGCATTTATGTCCAGCAACACTTACTTTAAAAGTACAGGCTAATACATAGTCTGATTCACTCTTAAATCAAATAATTATGGTTGTGACATTATAATGTGGTATCTCATCACCTTTTAAAGGAAGCTGTATTAGTGCTCTGCAAGAGGTTTGTTTCATTAAATTAATGTTGCCTTAGAGCCCTTCAGTAAGTCAAATGGCATTATTCACTCATGTAGCATTCCTGGCAAGCCTCAAAGAAACATTTTCAATACTTAGGAACTACAAAACAGCTAGACAGTGATCTGAAGTTTAAAACAGGAGTAGGCATCTTACTTAAAAACTGCAGCAGAGGGGAAAAATAAAGTAAAAGGTAATTATGTTCTTAAGCCTAAGGGCGCCTACTTTTAATAAATATTTCTACGTACCCCTGCATCCCGGACAGGACAGAATAATTTAACCTTTTCCTCATTGTGAAAAATAACTTGTGAAACCACAACTATTCTTCAAATAATGCTAAGAAAAACATCTATAGCTAATCTGTTCTTAGAAAAAAATGAACCTGATGTATCTTAAGGGTGCATGTGGGACCTGCACAGCCTGGTCCTGGCAGGGAGGGCAGGACTGTCCCCTTCTGTACCTGGCTAGAAAGACCCAGCAGTGTTTCCTCCATCCCCGTCTCTGAGCAGCACAAAAGGACCAAATCACATGAGCAAATCTATGGTTACCCCTGTTTAGCATTCAAGTGATGACACTTGGCTTGCCTTTCTCATGGCAACAACCACCCCCAGATGCATTCAACTCCTTGGCTGTCCATCTCTCAGTGAGTCTTCAGGTGGCTCTACATGCTAAAAAGCAAAAAAGCCTGTGTGTCATGGGTTAATTTTTTATGCCAATGATGACTGTAGCTGTTTACTTTTTAAACAAATGCCTGATATACACAGCAACTGCCTGAGCGTGCAGCCAAAAGCAGACTACAGGAAATCTCTTTGACAGCCAGGAAGGCAGAATTGTTAACATGGGTCTGCATTACAGTAAAAATGAAAAAAAAAAAAAATGAAAAGAAAAAAAACTTAAAAAAAAAAAAGAAGTTGTGAGATCTCAAGGAGAAAAGTTGATGCTACAAAAAATCCACAAATGGCTGGTTTCTAAGAAAAGACATCTATTAATAGCACAGGCATAAATAACCCTTACATTTTATCTGAAGGATTATTGTGGCTTTTCACCCTAGGTTTTTTTCAATGGAAGTAAAGAAGACTCTGTAACACCAAGCAAATAAACCAGCCTAATAAAAAATTCTCACCGGAGATAAGAAAGCACGCTAGGGTATTTGTTGCTATATTTTTATGTTTTGTTTCAGTTATCCTTTGATCTGTGTTAACACAGGCATTAAACTGACAGCTTAGGTTCGCAATATGCACTACAATATTGAAAACCTGTGATGTATAAGGGAGTATCAAATTGTTCATTTAGAGCCAGTTACAAGTTTTGGATAATGCGGTTCTCTGGGGTCTAGATCCACCCATAAAGATAAAATGTTTACTGGCTTTTTAAAAAATGAGTAGACAGAGGAGCTGTGTGTGCTCCTGTTTTTTAAGGTACAAACATCTGCAGCACACACTGGGGTTGATTCTCCTTCCAGTTACGGTGGTGTAACAAGAGTTGCTTCACAGACGGCGGAGGAATTTCAGCAGTAAATGAAAAAAGAATAAGGCTCATTGTGCTTTTAATTCTGTTTCATGTAGGCAAGAGGGGAGAAAATTGATTTTAGTCCCAGCCTTTTTTTTCTCATATATGTCACTGATGCATTTTCAACCCTTGGAGAATTGGTGAATGTGGGAATACAGGCTCTAATACAAAACACTTGGCCTGTTTTCGGTTCCTAACACATACTCCAGAGTTCATGTTATGGTTATCAGAAAGAATCTATGAAAAATGAAGCTGCACACAACTGCAGATCATCAGCGTGGCTTAACCCCGTCAGGCGGGGATGAAGCAGGAAGTGCTTTGTGACACTGACTGGCAGAAATACAAACTGATGAAGAAAACACGCGGCAGGAAAGAGGGTCTTAGACGGTGAGTTAGAGCCGAGGACATTAACTACAACTATACTCTGCCAGGGCCAAGATCAGAGGAGCTTGACATACTTGTTAAAGGTTTCATCAAAAGGATTAGTTCCAGCAGCTTTTTTTAACCTTTCCTACAACACAATTTACCCAAAGGTGGCCGAGGGCAACAAGGGCTGCCCTGTGAGATAACATTTTTAATTGTACAAATGCCATTCTTGATGTCATAATCCTGAGGTTAATGCAGTTGCAGGTCCCAAACAGATGTGCTGTAGGCTGTCCATCCTGTGGAGATGTGGCCATGCAGACAGTTAAAATGGCCACAGTTCAGTGATGCCCCGGGTGTTTCCCTGCACTTCACCCATGTGCTTTCGCACTCTATTAAACATTCATAGCCCCTACATAAAGCAAACAAACAAACAAAACCAATCATTCACGCAATGTATTACCAAGGATCAACAGCCAAGTATAACCACTGCCTAATGGGACAGCCAAGGGACAAGGCAAGGCAGCCTGTGAACAAAGGAAAGGAAGAGGGGAAAAGCCCAGAAAACATCTGGATACCACCACACTAAATCTTACACCTTTTTGTACTTTGACAGTACTGATTACTAAGAAATATATTTTAAAAAGAACCTTGACATGTTCTCTGAAATTCAAATACACCTGCTGGACTTTGGCAGAAATCATAGTTTCCACACAGGGAGAATATGTTTATGGGTTTTCTGATGACATACCCTCTTCCTCCTTAAGAAAAAACATTTCCTAGAAGAGCTGTTCACACGACACAATTCAAAGAGCGAAGTTTTCTCTCTTTTAATCAAAGCAAATAATCTGCTCCATGGGCTAAGCTGTTACTTATACCACCAGCTCCCAAGCAGGGAAGCATACCTCATTGATGTAACTCAAGCATGCGAGGGTTGCAGTTCAGTCAAGTAAAAGAAAAGCAAAACAACTGAATGTGGGGAAGCTTCATATGGGGCCAGCTTGAATTGCCTCATTACTAAAATCTGCAGCATGGGACAGAGTGGTTTGGAGATGTTCATTTGGGGGTCAAAATGGGCAAAAAGCAGCAGGCAAGGACACTGGGAAGGGGGAGAGCAGTTTCAAGAGAAGGCAATTCCATTTTGGGGGTTAGAATTTGGGCTGGGTGTTCCTAGGAGGTGCATTAAGTTGAGTAATTCTCATCTAGGCTTTAGAAAAAATGGGGAAAATCAACAACTAGTCATATTCTAGTTTCATATGTTACCTGAATTGTTCCTCTTGGGTGCAGCAATTGTGATCCATCATTTTCTGACGTCATATATTGGTCATCAGAGGTAATTCTGTGCATTGCAAGACTGAGGGGATATCTCACCATGGATCCATATTTCTCTGCTAATTGCCACAATCTTGTATCATACATATGGGGGAGGAGTTAAAAGATCATGGGAATGACATTTTGATTATCAAGGACATGTTTTAAATTTTGGACTTCCAGGTTATTAAATTCCCTTTTGAACCATTTCAGTTCCACCTACCAGTTGGACCTTACAATCTTAGGCCATGTCCAGACTTTAACATTGTGGTACTAATGCAGTTTATCCCTGCAAGAACTTCATTGTACAGAATGCATATCATAAAAGTATGACTGCACTGTCATTAGGGCTTAAATTGCCACACAAATCCTATCCTGAACTGCTCTTCATGGCTACACCTTGCAGCAGTTGGCAGGGGAAACCGTGTTTTTGCAGATGTGTAAAAGAAGGGTTACTCTTCCTATGTACTGTATAAGATGGGGATAAGGAGGGAAAGGATCATACAAGGAAAGAAGTACTTAGTGTAGTGGAGGCAAGTTACTTAACAAGAAAACTGGTGGAATTGGAAGGGGAAGGGGCTATTTAAAATAGGAATTGGTGAAAAGCTAACAGGTGCTGGGGAGCACTCAGGTCAGATAAAGACATCTGCTAGGGATGTCAAGAGCACAAAGGTAACTCTGTGTCTGGGAGTGGAGGGCAGGATAAAGATGACAACTGAACAGGAAATGTGAAAGACTGGGACTGTAGAGGCACATCCCAGCAAAGAAATGGGGTGTCAGATGGCGGAGTAAAATACAAGCAGACACAAAAGCTGTGAATACAGACACTTGTGAGGGGACTGGGGGGAAAAAGGAAAGAAAAAAAACTAAAAATGAAACAGGTGCACTAGAATGGCTGGCACAGAGGGACAATGATAACATAAAAGCATTTCTGAAACATGACGGAGTGGTAAATGTTAGGCAGAAATGTCCTGCCATTAGGCTTTATAAGTGAATGAGATGTCTTCTGAGAGATTCTCTAGCTCCAACACACACTATACACTTGACTTAAAAGTGCTAGTTTAGCTATGGACTGCTTTACATAGGAGATCTGATAGGATGTTCGTAATGATCCTCTGACTAAAATATAGAAATGAACCAGCATAAAACATAACAGACGGACAGATTGGCTTGCACAGATGAAACAATTTATATCATCAGTTCTGTGAGATTTTAAGTCATTGAAAGCTGATCTTTTTCCTTTAACAAACGTGTGACTACATTCAGTCAGCTTATGGAAAAGCATATTGCATCATATGTATTCATTCATTTAAAGAAGTGAGTGAAAAAATAGTTAAAAAATTAAACTGCCAGAGCCTTTATGTAATATGCTTTTGTTCAATATAAAGAACACAGAACTCTTTCAATTAATTGCATGTTTGCTCATCAATATCCTGTCTTTTGCAAGTAAATACTCCCACACAAGAAATTCAAATAAGGTACTTCTAAGTATAGAAGCTTCCAACTACTTTCGGTTCATTTATGTAGGTTATCCCACATGTTGGTGTTCATCTTTCTCATAACAGGACTTAAAAGCAACCTGCTTGATGAACTTTAATAAAAAGCAATAAACAGAGCTAACAATGTAAATGGAAAGCAAACACATAGGACCATTAGCATCATACAACATATCAGGATTTATGAAATAACTCTCTCAGGAAAAACGCTTGATTAGACGTTTGTTCCAAAAACCATCTATACCTAGGACACGTGCAATTCACACTCTGTCTCCAAATTAATTGTTTTTACAAAAGGTGAGCACTGCTTTACTCCTGGCCTCTCTGCAAAGAAATGTTTTCAAGACAAGGGTGGTCCATGTCCACCAAGTCCATGGTGAAAGTTCCATTTGTAGTAGTCATACAGGACAAGGTCCCCACACAACTGGCACTACAGAATAGGTAAAAATGCTCCTTACTCAGGTAATAAAACACAATGAAGTGACTCATTTCCCCAAGGCTGGCAGAGGCTCACCTGGTGGGACTTGCTATTTGGGAACTGTAAGTCCTAGACCACACTGCATTTCTCCATGTGAAATTCATCACCAAGAACCCACTCTTGGACACTGTCTATTAAACCAGCCATTTCTCACAAGTGGCAGTCAACAGAGGCAGGAAAGACCTCGTATTTTGGACATTGCTAGACAATACTTAACCCAGGTTCCCATTTCTGTTAGCCTTTATGAGAACAGATGCACTAAGGTAGCCAGCCCAGAAGTCGTTTCATAGCTGTAACCCAAATTAGCTGTAAGCACTTCTTCGCAACCTCAAAGTAGGTGTTTCACTTTCAGAAGTAGTGCCTAAGCTGCACTATCTCGTAAGTATTTCCTAATAGTCAGCCAAGTTTTTCCATTCTGTACCAACTTCTGTGGATCTGTTTTCTGGCACTTTCTCTCCTTGTGGTTTGATTTAACTACTGGCAAAGACACAAATTCCTCTAATCTAATGTCAGCAGTCTGAAAGATGAATGTGTAATCTAAACTAGCCCTCTAGGCTCCCTCTACAGTAAATGGAGAGGAATCAGTGTTTCCAGGCAATGCCACATCCCTTACCACAACAGCCCCATCTAAAATGCTGGGATGAATCCACTTTTAAAAGGAAATTCTAAAAGAAGCAAGGTAATATATGAAATTGTTAAAGATGGTGCGTGTTAGAAATGTTTCTCAGTTTCTACTCAACAACACTGAGAGGCTTTTGAAGGCTTTACCTAAATCCTCAACACTGAGTGGGTGTAAATCAATCAGTCAGTTCCTGTGACTGTAGAAGCTGAGTACATTATCTTCCAATTCAGGGCTATATAAGGCTTTCCAGTCCCAAACAATGAATATTAGAAATGGCAAGAGCCTGTGCAAGTCAGAGCCAAAGACTGACAGTGTCTGAAGTTAAGCTAAAAATACAGCCCCTGTTCAGATCCCAAACAAGGCAGGCAACAACTGAGGATAGTTATAGGGGATGCAGTGGCAGGGATGCATACACACATGCAAGCAAGACACAACATTATACCATTGCTGCTTTCTCACGTGTCCTGCTACCCCTGTTCAGTGCTTTTTCCTGGAACTTCTTACAAATATTTATCTATTTGACATTCATTCTGAAATGCTAAACTAGAATAGCAGGCCAAGTTGGTAAATTCACATCAGACAGGGCTTGGCTGCCTGGTTTCCAGGTTTGTGTCATGTAACTCATCAACGCAAATGGCTTTTCAGCAGCCTTTGTTAAGTAGCGCAGTGCCTGGTCAGACTTTTGTTGTAACCCCCATATTCACACATTCTTAGCATGATGCAGAATTTCCCCCCAGATCCAGTCATCAGTTCAGTCATTCCCCAAAGCTGTGCAAAACAGCCTCCTACTTTGAATCCTGCTCACTGCAGAAACAGTAGGAAGGAGACTTCAGTGCTCAGAGGTCAGCATTGGGAAATCCCTTCTGCAACTTTGAAGCAGATCAATTTTTCCTAAACTGACCTCGTTTCTTTATACAAGCTAAACCAAAGGTTGTTTAGCCTCTTATTGATAAACCTCTAGTAGCAGATTTCCATGACCTCCTAGTCTAGTTTAGCATTTAGTCACACGTTATGTCAGAAAAACTCTTTGTTAGCTAATATCTCCTCTGCTCCACAGTTATTTCTTGTCCCTATGGACCTGAAAAACAGATTCTCTCTTCCTTTTGGAGGTAAAATTTAAATGTTACTATCACTCTCCCCCCTTCCATTGCATCCTCTTATGTTACGGTGGGAATCCACAAGTACAAACTGTCACATGCACTAAAGGTAGAAGCATCATCTAGCTTTCACAGAAGTCCCATGTGTGGCTTTGTGTTGTGGGACATCAGTTTGAGGAACTGATGCACGTCTCTGTATTAACCTGATCCTTCTCTGAGTACCTTGACTTTCAGTGGGGAACTACCTTTGTTTGCTCATGGTGGGATTTAATTTATCTAAATGTTAAGTATCTAACATGTAGTCAGCTAGGCTAAACACACTGCTTGGATTACCCCTGAATGAAGGGAGAGAAGAATCCCTGGAGAGAGAGGGACTTCCTATTTCAGACTACTCCTCTTGAGTGGGATGAATCCACCACCCTTGACCACAGAGGAACCTTGAAGGAAGAGTTTAACTTGGAGCTAAAGAGACCTTAACTCTCGCACTGAACTTTGGGATCACAAACTGTGGTTTTATGTGTCTACTTCACAAAAAAAAACAGTTGTGGTTTTCATATCCAGACTTTTCAGGATACAGGATGTGAAGGCTTTTACCACTTTTCAGTCAATGTCTTCTGTGGTGCTGTGGGACAGCAGCAATCTAGCCCAATCCTACCCAAAGTGTGTTTGGACCCCATCCTGGTAAGGAGTGGTTTTGCCCTTCCCAAGCAGTACCTGAGTGCTGTAGCACCGGTGCAAATTCAAAATCAAATATAAAATAGTAGAGCTTCTTCAAAGTCCAGGAGGATGATGTTCGGTAGGATATTTCCCCTGCTGACACTCAGATACACTTCCTGGCATTGCACCCTGCAATTTAATTTACTGTGAAACTGTGTCAGTTTATCCCTGAATAAAGATTAGGGTATAAGGTTTTGCAGAAGAACCAAGAGTTACTTTCTTTCTTTCTTTTTTTTTTTTTTTCTTTCTTTCTTTTTTTTTCTTTCTTTCTTAGCATTGAATGCAGAGAGGAAAAGGCAGGCAGATGCATGTCATAAATAAACCCAAAGTGAACAAAGAACAGATGTCCCGAGGAACTTGCTGTCTCAGTGCTTGGAGCACAAAGAAATGAAGTAAGCATGGCCCTTCATAGAGGAAGTCCTTCACTTCCTCAAGAAGTTTGAACATGCCGAGAAAGCAAAACAATTTCACAAGGCCAAAGTATATGGGCTTCTAATCCCATGGAAGTAGCGCATGCTCTGTTGCAAATCCAGAGTCAACAGTGCTTTCCTTTAACACAGGCACAGCACAGTTAAAACATGGGTCTAATACCGATCAGGTTGTTGTTATCACTTAGGAATTCTTTCGGAAAGTGTCAGGTTTTTCTTTGCAGGATTAAAGCAGAGATTAGAAAAAATTATCCTGGTCACTACTTTTTTCTTCCTTAGCTAGTTCAATGGATTATACCATGGAAGGATTTTAAGGTGCTTCAGACAAGGGGCACAAGCAAAAACGTAAGCATTTTAAAGCACTGTCTGCCTTAAAAACTCAGATCCATGGTAATTTATGTAATGCAAAAATTCTGTAAAACAGCAGGGGAACAGAAACCTGCAGAACTCACCATACATTGCAAAGAAAGGTTGGGAGGATCTGCACTATTTACTCCGTGTTAAGTGCAATTGGCCTATTTCACTTTCAGCAAATCCCCTACCCACAGAGCTGCAGCACGGGGGACAAGGCATTCCCCGGCTCCTTGTGCTGCTGCCGCCCAGCACAGGGGCTGCACGGGCAACCACGGGGAGACAAGGAGACGACAGCTGGGGCGGAAGGGAGCTGGAGGGGGGAACCGCTCCCAGCAGCACAGCTCTGCCTACAAGCACTTACTGATAAGTGCTGCTGGGGCGATGACGGTCTAGCCACATAAGGAAGAATCTGGAAGAAGACATCATATCTTTTATTAGTCCTAACCAATATCAACGGGGGGGAATAATAAAGACAAGATTTCATGACCTAAAGATAAGCCACTCTATCTAGAAGTTGTCTATTTTTTTTTCAGAGTGTGCCTCACAGTGTGCCTAACAAAAGGCATTGCCTCTCCACACAGCTCTTGGTTCATACAAATTTCCAGATCAGCACTTTCAGCTATTGCATCTCTAATCCAGACTTTTGGAAAGCTGATGGGAAAATTAAGAAGCCACTGATCACAAGCCAGAGGGAGATGTAAATAAATAAATAGACTGGAAAGCTGTTGTAACCCTAAGAATCGCATGGTCCTTGCCAGTTGCAATTTTTGGATGAAGGCATATACCTGTTTTGACAGCTCTCAGTGTTGGCATGTGCTGAGGAATAGAAAAAGGAGGGAGGTGGCAGCTCAAGCTCCCATCTTACCTGTGACAGTGTCACAGTAACTGGAACAGACTGGGACACAGACCGAGCTGGATCCCACTTCCAACGATGGTGGAAGACGGCCAGGAAGGAGAGTAAGAACATAGGATGTCCACAGCAGAGCTGTAACTCTTCGAGGTATGAGGCTGTCCCTAGAACTACAGGCAGCGTCTGCCTTTGCACCGTATGTAGGGCAAAGTTTCAATAGAGTCACACTCAGGCTTGTCACCACCTGACACTTTTGTTTTTTTCCTTCTCTCACCTTCCCTCTTCATGCATTTCTGTGCTCCTCTGCACTTCCTTGCCCTGCTGCACCGCCAGCAGCTTCTGCTCATCTCTGCTCTTGTGCCTCTGTCTCCTCCTGGGTACGTTGAGCCCAGAGCTTTTCTAGCTCATGCTCCACACTGCCAACAGGAGCTTCTGAGCCCATCCAGAGCTCCTTCCCCATGAGCATGGCAGCAAACTGTCCCAGGGCACTGCTGCTGGGCCAGGAAGGATGGCTTGTCCTATCTAGGGTATGACTCTGCTGAGTCCCAGTCCCAGCTCCTGCTCACCTCTCAACCTCCCTGTGCATCACCAGTACTAGGAGGCTGCAACCAGCAAAGGCAGACTCTGAAAACGTATTAGACCATGGACACCTACTTCCAACAGGATGCTTTTTCCTACATAACTCAAATTTTCTGACAGATGAAGGCTCTCTCGCATCACCATTAGTGGGGAGCAGTGTGTTGTAGCAGGGAGCAGAAGTGAGGGACCATAAAAAGTAACACAAGAGGCAGCAACATGCCCCAGTTGTTATGGGCCCAAGGAGAAACTCAAGAACTGCACTTTCTGAAAAATCACATCTAAAACTATGTGGCCCCTTTTTTCCCCTATTTGAACTCCTGTATCATCTTTTTCCCCATGTCTTTTTATGCATTGTCCCAGCTGAAATGACAATATTTGCCTTACAAATGCTACAGAGAAAAGCTACAAATACTGTTTGTTCTTAGAGCATGTTTTTTATTTCTTTCAGTGCAATTTAAATCTTTTTCTCCAATTAGCTTCCAAAGGGTTAACTTAAGGTGATTTAAAAAAAAATAAAATAGAAGTTTGCAGCTCCTGAGATAGTATCAGTCATTAAACATAGGTAAGAATATGAGAGGGAAAGAGAAGGGAACAGATATTATATATGTAAGGAAAATTAAAACTCAGGATGTTGGGCGTGGGGGGAATGTGCTTTGAAGTACAAAAGTTCCATTGTTAATGTGGGACAAAACCTCCCCAGTATGGGACAGAGATAAAAAGGAGGGAGTTTCTAACAGATCAAGGTCAACCAAGATATATGAATAACATAAATGCTATTAATCTCGTACAGCATGAATCAGAGAATTGCAGCAGGGTATAGCTGTGTGGCGGAGTTCATGGCATGAGTGTTTTATGCCACTTTGTATTAGATAATGAGTGTATTCATCACAGACTCCTACACATCATCCAAACTGGCGGAGAAGGAGCTTTAAGGAGCTTGAGAGAACAAATCAAAGAGCTGAACTAAAGCGCAGAAAGGTAATAGGGATGTTCAAATACTGCCTCAAGTTTAGATATTTGCAGGCATCCATACAATCTGACTCTGCAGGAAATAGCGTGAGAAAGAAGCTCTTAGTTGGACAGCTTGCTGCTTATTATTTATGATGCTGCCTCTGTCATAACAGCCGATTTTACCAATTAGAGAAGATGCAGAGTGACACAGGAACAGACTAAACCAGAAAAAGTCTCTCTTTCTTGCCTTTTCTTTTTTATTTTTTTTCTTTTAAATTCTCATGGCTGCAAATTCAGAGACACAAAGAGAATCAATTTTCATCTTGGAGGGCTTAATCTAAACATTGTTGGGAAGCAAGAGACTGAGCCATGCTGGAGTCAAAAAGTACATAACCAGATGTAATTCTGATTTCACATGTTGCATTTCCACACATTTTAGCCTCCTGAAATTCCAGAAACACATGTGTTCCACAGGAGAAGCTTAAGGGATAATTTATCTTGGAGAGGAAGGAAATGAAAATGTATACATGTGTGTATATAATTTTGACAACAATCTGCAACCAGATTGTTTGCAGTGGTTTGCACTTCCATTTATTTATTCCAAACAAACATTTTAACTCAATGACATGGATCTATGTAGTATGGTTTTCCTGATTGTTATGCTTTTCAGATTTTTGAAAGAAAGTTGAAATACAGTTGGGATCAAATTAAAATTCCAAAACCAACTAATTCCTTCTCCCTTAGGTTAGCAGGGTTTTCTCAGCATGAACCTAGGCTTGCATTCAATTCTACATTTTGGTGCCATGTAATCAATGGAAAAGGGCAAGCCCCATAATGGGGCCAGGCCTCCACAATGAGCACATCCAAACTTAAAAAAAAAGAGATTTTGAAAGAGTGGCTGGTTGGTTGTAATGCAAGAGCATCTATTTGGAGCTATTCTGCAATACTCTATATATGTGTATACATATATATAAAAATACATACTCTTTGTAAGTATACACTATGCACATATGCATATGTGTATTGTACATATACGTACACACAATATATACTGTAAACTGCTTCTCTACCTGATCGTTAAGATATATTTGTTTGAGCTTAGTGAAGGGAAGTTGGAGCAGTGGAGGATGGAATAAAAAGAGAAGGAAGGGCTGGAATGGTTCAAGGTAAAGCAGACCTCAACAAACATCTGAGGACTGTTCAAAGGCAATGCCTGTACTGTGAGCATGAAAAATACTGTTGCTCCTCCAGCTAACGTACTTACAAAATGGGCTTGAGCAGTACAGGAAGAGCAATGGGAGATCAAAGGAAAAGCAGGTTTGTTTAAAAACTGTCAGCACAGTCATCAATTTGTGTAGGGAAAATCAGGTGAAAGCACAGAGCAAGATTCAGACCACCAAATTCTCCTCATGATTCCCTATATCCAAGTAGCCAAAGGATCCTGAAAGCCTATACTGGCCAGTAGTCTGGGAGTTTTCAGAGCTTCTTACCTAGAGCACACTCCTTTCTGGGATCCAGGGTCCCTTCTGGGAATTGCTCTGGTGCTTCACCTGTGACACAGCCCCACAAAGCTGCAAAGGTAGCAGGAGACACTTCAACCTTTGCTCCTGCCCCACCAAAGAGACATTCAGCCAGGGCATAAGAACAAACAGCAAAAAAAGGTAATGCTCATAGATGCACAGTTATGGAGTTATGAATGCAGTATGTGGGGATTTTTTCAATGTAAAATTGAAAAATTGCTACATTCTGTTTAATCAGATGTGCAAGACCAAAAACCACCCACCTCTCTCAGAGGCTTTTACCTCATAGTTAAATATAGTGGTGAAGCAGTTAACATAGTTATGTATCACCATGTTGGCATGGGTTTTTTATCTTTTATTGGCACCGTTTTACCCCCAGAGACAATAGGAGATTGTTCTTGCCGTGTGTAAAAAGATCTTGTCCTGGCAAGTAGAATTTTCCCAGTCAACAAGTTTGAAACCCTTGGTAAGTGAGCCGTACACCATGTTGGGACCGGCCTGCTAAGCGTCTCCCTGCGGCAGCAATTGCTTTGCCATTAGCTGCTCCTCGGCTACTGCAGCAGGGAGCCCATGCCTGCTGTCAAGTTAGGCAGATGAGAGAGTGACAAACCCACAACCCTCTACTATACTGTTACTACAAATACCAAGGAAGCAAGCTGATTGATCTGCTCTAGACATAACCTATACCATAACTGTTAAAAACTACATGGTGAGAGGAAAATACAAGTGCTTAGAAGCCATTTTGTTTGCTAAAAACCCACACAGTCTATGAGAAAACAAAGGCTTCGATGCTCTGGGTGCTTTTGTGTGCCTCGATATAGATGATGTACAGGATTTCCTTTTTAATTCTTATCTTCCTGGTTGTATAAATAGTGCAATACATAATTACAGCAGTCAGAGGCATTAGGGATAAGAAGGTATTTATATCAGAGATGTACATTCAAGATTATGTGTGCATGGTAAATTTTTATCTTCATCTTTAAATAAATATTATGCTTCACCCACACCCAAAGTCTTGAAAGAAAGCTGTTTTAGTGTAAACAACTAACTTCCTGGCCAATTGTTGAATTATTTGATGACTTGTTGCTGAGAAATTTAGATTCTGTATTGTCGGATACACGTTACAAGTTTTGATGAGACATTAGATAATCCACCCTAGATTCACCTAGACACAGTAGTTTATACGTAGTTATGCCACGGTGTTTGGCTGGTCTAGTATTTCATTGTTCGCATTTGCAGAGGCTACAAAGTGATTTGGTAGCCATCAGGTTTGTCAGCAATTAGAAATACAGGCATGAGTGATGGTAGCCTCTGCTGTATACTTCATGAGAGCCCACAGTTCAACCCTTCTGCAAAACATGCTTCAGATCTCAGATTACATTGAAAAATGAAGTCTTTAGCAGTTGGAGCTGCAAGTCAGCCTTCAAAGTGTTTACTGAGTTTAAGGCGGTGCAAAAGTGGTTACAGATTCAACCAAACCCTCAGGCTCTACAGCGATACAAACTGCCTGGAAGGTCAGAGCTGAACTGCGATCCTATAGCCATGACTGTTTTCCAGATGAAATGAAATTCATCATCTTGCAGCAGACGGAAAATGAAAAGCTATCTCCTTGCCCTGCAGGGATAAACCTGCAGCTGCATTTCCCTCTCTGCCTTTTCTCTGCAAGGCCCAGCTAGCTATAGATGCATCAATAAATTCTTTGGGTTGTTTTGGGGGAGATTTTTTTCATTTTACTTAAGTAAACCACTGGAAAAATTAAGGCTTTTTTTCCCAAAGTAAATGGGACTTGAAGAGGGGTGTCCTCATTGACATTAAACCTGTTGAACAAAATGTTCAAGAGGCTGCGCTTCATCATCGTTTGCAAAGTGAAGGTAGTAGCGCTTTTACTCAACATACACAGGATTTGGGAGATACTGGTTCAGCCTCTGTCTTTCCCTACTGGGATGTGAAATCCATCTCTCAGGAGAGGATCCTGCCCACCCTGACAAAGCAGCCCTGCTCTGCCAAGCTCTCCTCCTGGAGCTGTTCCACCCCTTTGTATAAAGTAATTACTTAAATATACATTGAACAAAGAGAGAGGGAAATGACTTTAAGGCCTATCAGTTCGGGCACTCTACTGGGAGATAAAGCAAGCCAGTGAATAATTAGTTAATGATGTTGTTATTTCACTGACCCAATAAATTTTTATTGGGGAAGAAGAAGTCATTATCAGAGATTGCAAAAAGAGCCCTCAGACACCTGTTACTGGGGGCACTTTTTTGGGGGTAATTGTCATGGTTCAAATGGATGCAAACTAAAAAAGCCCCTGCAGGTGAAATGAGAATCGAAGACTTCCCAGGTAGGTGCTCTAGTGACAAAATATTTGGACAAAACAGGAAGTGGAGTTTGTTTGGTTGGTTTTTTATTTCAGACCCTTATAAAGCGCACATCTTAAAAGAAAATAACTGCAAGAAAGGCTTTTAAAGAACCGAATCTGCCTACATCTTTAATAAATTAATTGAGCATAGGGCCAAACCACAGAGCTCCTGAGCTAATTGTATTTAAAGCATCTTTCCAGCTTTATTTGGAGGCTCTGGATGCCAGTGGCAGGGTACCTTTGGGTTCCGCCAGTGTCTGGTACAGCTTCTTCACTTGCTGGCACGACAGCTCAGGAAGAGCTGGAGGTGCCGGCTGGGCAGACAGAGAGCAACTTAGATGCCACAAAAATCAATAATAAACACCCACATTTCTTGATATATAAGAAAGGAAGAAGACCAAGGTGCTTGATGGTACTACATTACAGACACTAAGTCTTGCCGAAGAAGGAACTGGAAAATGCAATGTAATACAAATGTCCTCAGGAGTATCTGTCGAGAAACTTTATGCCCATAATGTCTTCAGCTTTGAACCATATAAAGCAAGAGGGTGGCTGGCTACAAAATGTAAGTTATTGCAACAAAAAGCACATTCTTGGCAGAAAGAGGTGACACAGTGCTCCTTGTCCCAACTCCTCCTGGCCATGGAGAAGTCTCCCTTTGCCTTCCAGGGCCTGTAAACTTTGCCATCTGTTCTCACTTGAGGAAAATTCTCATTTTATCTTTTCCATTTGTTTTAAGCTGTTTTTAAACAGGAGAGGCTCAAAATATAGGCTGTGCTATAGCATATGATACAGTTAATTTCTCTCACTATCTAATGTTAACAACATATGGAGACTGGCCTGAGCTGCCAAGGACATAAATCTATCCTTGCCTCCTGGTTTGTTCACTGAATCTCCATTTTTTATTACTGCACATTCCTCCTTAGGACTCACCAAAACACCTGGTGGGGACCTTCCAGAGGAATGAATCTCACTGCACAAAAGAGATCCTCTTCCCTCCACTCCAAAAATAACCCCCCATCTCCCATGGATCTCCTTTCCCTCAGATCCAAATTTCCATTGCCACTGATAAAGCACATTCCATTAATAAAATTGATTAATGTTTACAGTGTTATACAAATGTCTATGAAACACCATGTGTTTTGTTAATGTTGTTGAATTGTGGGTGACTTCAAAGCTCCTGATGGCAAGGGACATTAGCATCAGCTAGAGCAAAACCAACTGCAGGCAGGTATTGCACAAGCTTCCTTCACCACTGTGCCAGCTGACCTCACTCCTGACCCACCAGTTTGCTGCTGTTCCCTTCCCATGCCAAAATATGCAGTGGTTTTGGGATGCACACAAATAAACTTATCTCTTCCAACATGCTGAATTAACCGATGTTTGAATTCAAGTTTCCGGATGAAAATGTTTACACAAACCTTGAATGGCATTGCAACCAAAATTTGGCATTTCAGAGCTGCTTTTTCAAATGGTTATTGCTGTTTTACTTTTTATTAGTTACTGTAGAGAAATAGCAGGTGTAATATTGGGAAGCAAACTGTAATAACTATACTTTATGGAGCTGCAAATGGGCCTACAAGGCAGCTCACTGGAAATCACTAGAAGGAGCAATGCTGCAGACTTGAAATGGGCATTTTTCTTTCACCTTCCAAATCAACTTCAAGACAAATATGAATGTTTTTTCTTTTTATGGTGCCTTTTAGGCACTGTAAACATGAAAGATGGACACTGCTTGCAGTCATGTGCATCTGGTCTCTCGCAGAGCCTGTATGTGAACACTAAAATGGAACAAAGTCCGAGACATGAAGTCCACTTGTGACTCAGCTGAAACCAGATGCTAATTGATGCTCGTTTATTCTTCTATGTATCCTGTCTCTTTACAACATGCGTAATGTACACATTTCATCTTAATTGCTGTGGTACCAGTATCTTTTAAGTCTGTCAGAGATGGAGGACTAAACTGTCACCAGTGCAGCTTATGAGCCCCCTTCTATTAAAGCGAAAGTTAAGTAATTAAAGTTTACTAAAGTCTTAGTTAACTGCCTATGAGACAAATTCTGACCAGAGTTGTCTACAAAAGTTAAATCAGGAATATTTTCACAAAAAACACCTGACTGCATAACCTTGAGCAGTAATTCTGGTTTTCAGTATTTAATGAAATACCATATGAAGAACTGGATTATTAATTAGGAACTTCTTTTGCCATATTTTCTTGCATAGTATGAAGTCACCTGGGTTTTAGAACATGTAATGTCACATTTTAACTTCACATTTTTCAATCACTTTTGTTAATAATTTTGATCCAAGCTTGGGGTTTTCTCCCTTCAGTTCTAGTTCTAAATCCACTTTTCTGGAACACATCAAGGCTAAAGAATATCAACATGCCATAAATATTATTTCAAGAAAGTGTCTTTTCTTTGTATGGAGAAATTAATCACAGAGTTTCCGGTGTTTGGAGGAAAACCCCAACCCTCGGAGGGGCAGGCAGAGGAGGAGGAAGAAGAGGCAAGAACAAGCACAGTTATGACCATCCAGATTGACACCGGGAATCTCTCCTTGTAAAGCATGACATGCCAGATCGAAACCCATCACTTTTGTGGTGCTCAGATGCACTACGTCTTTCAAAAGCAGTGACAGAAAGGACGCTATAGGCTGCAAATGTTATTTTTTCACTATGTCACAACAGTGAGAGCCTCAGCGTTTAGGAAGAGCTGTTTACTTAGGCTTGAGAAATCTCTTATCAGCTGGAGCAGGCAGTACACACAACCAGCTTCACTGCAAGGTCCCTATTTTTTTGGTGTTGATACAAGGTGCAGAAATACAGTGTGCAGCCATGGTATTCCTTGGCTAGTGAGTTCAGGTCAAGCTCTTGCTGCCTGAGTTGGGTCCCATAGAGCAGGGAGAAGGAGCGGGCGGCCATGGTGCAGAGGGCATGAGGAACATCCTCTCATCCATGCTATTTGCCAGTGCGGAAAGGAGTCATGCAAATAGGTCACCCATTAAAAATCTATATGGCTGAATTCAGGAAGCCTCCCCTCAATAGAACAATGGCAAAGGGAAAAAAAAAAAAAAGATAAAGGTTTTTATTGAGCCTTCTGGGTAGGGGCAAGCACAAAGCCCAGGTGCAGCATTGCCTTCCAGATACCCATCCACACTCTCAGAGTGACCGGTTATCATTTACCCTTGTGTCCACAGCTCTGCAATCCTTTCTGTGCCTCTTCACAGAAGCCCAAAGGAGGAAAACTTGACTACAATATTAAATGATCCACATTTGCTGTGTCTTCTTTTTAACCAAAACCACTCTTTGAGATTTAAAAAAATGAGACTAAAACCCAGCCCTACAGAGAGCGGCCTCTCTTCTTAACTCCGCCTCTCTTCCAAAGCAAGAGGACCATTTCCAAATGCAAAGCTAAGATTATGTGCTAACATTGGCAGGATTTGAAACCTTACAGCTTGTGAAACTATCCAAAATGTGGTCTCTTTGGCTGGGCAGGGCAAGTGTATTTGGTAACACACCTTTCATACTTGTTGGGACCCAGGGATATTTAAGCTTGCTGCAACTCCCTTTCTTTGTATGAAAGCTGGCCCACCAGAAGATGGGATGTGGAGCACAGTCAGGAGCGGGGAGGCACTCCTGCACTTAACGGGGAGAAAATGAAATATTAACATGCACCGTCTGCTACCTGCCTGGGAGTCACACAGTCACAGCATTTTAATTTGTATAGTGGTCTGTATGGTGGGTATAGGGCAGGTTTGAGCTTTCAAGTGGTGGCAGCCACTCCTGTTCCCCAGTGGCCACAAATGCTCCTCGAGTCCTTTATCTTAACTGCAGCGTTTCAGATTGCTCCTCATTCCATACAACAGACTAAAACGTTCAGGCATAACCTTCCAATTTGCAAAATCCTACTTAGTTTGTAGCAATTGAATCAGTTTATCAGAGCTGAGAAAGGGAACCTGCACAACTTCTGAAACAGTAGAGGGGCTACATGAGGGTTTTATGTTAGCACCATGATTTGTAATAGGTTTTACGGTTATTCCCATACTGCTCAATGAAGGAGTGAAGGACTGAACATAAGCACCAGAGCCCCAGTCTTCTGCACTGCTTAGCTGTTAGGTCATTCTCTGGCTGTCTCTCCATGTCAGAACTTGGATGCAGTTTTGGCAAGAAATTCCAGAGGACAGGCAGCATGGCTAAGACTACACCAGGTTTGACTCTCTCTCTTTTGCTACTGCCTCGGCCCTCTGAACACTGTCTCAGCAGCCTTGGAACCACAGACCACTGTGGGGTAACGGGGTAACGGGTTAAAACTTAAACAGGGGAAGTTTAGACTGGATATAAGGAAGAAGTTCTTTACTGTTAGGGTGGTGAGACTGGAATGGGTTGCCCAGGGAGGTTGTGAATGCTCCATCCCTGGCAGTGTTCAAGACCAGGTTGGACAAAGCCTTGGGTGACATGGTTTAGTGGGAGGTGTCTCTGCCCACAGCAGGGGGGTTGGAACTTGATGATATTTAGGTCCTTTCCAACCCTAACTATTCTATGATTGGGTTGCCCAGGGAAGTCGTGATGCGCAATCCCTGGTGATGTTCAAAGTCAGGTTGGACAGAGCCTTGGGTGACATCGCTTAGTGGGACAACGTTTAGTATGGTCTAGTGAGAGGCATCCCTGCCCATGGCAGGGGGGTTGCAACTAGATGATATTAAGGTCCTTTCCAACCCTAACTATTCTATGATTCTAAATTGATTCTAGAAAGTGTTGTGTAGCTGCTGAGCAGCACTGCTGCAGCAGGTTTGCCAAGCTACCAAGCTGCAGAACTGGTAGAGTTCTTGCTTTTGAAGGCTGGGATTCAAGAATCTAATGGGGCTATAGGTCTCAGAGCACCTGGGTGACCTCTCAAAATCTCCAGATTACTGAAATAGCAGTTAATTCCAAACCAATAGCTACAAACACTGTTCATAAACTAGCTAAACAAGCTGGGAAGATGACAGATCTTGATTAGCATCTCACTGCATGGTACTCTTGACACACCTGGCCAGCTCTATTGTGAAAACATGCAGCCCTCACAAGAATCCCAAAAGGGATTCTTGCCATGAAAATTGGTTTCTCTGGTCTTTCTAAAGAACTTAGTTGCTCTAATCATGGCAAATGCCAAAATACTGGGGATAGGAGACCCACAGCTCAATGGCATATTTTGTGGAAAAAAAGAGACATTTGCATACTCGCTTCATTATGTCCCCCCAGTCCTTGGATGAGAAGGGAGCAAACAGCTGATCTTTATTTGCTTATGAAACAAAGTCTTTAGGAAAACAGGATTTCACAAAGCCCAAACCATTCCGTTTGAAACACCACAGACTCAAGTCTATTGCCAAATTCAAGGCAGGATCCTGGGAAAACCCAGGGGACTGGTAACTCTGGAAGTTGTGGTGTCCTCAGGCACAAGACAGATGTCCCCAAAGAGCAGAGAACACTGAAAGCTGGGACAAATTGCCCAACTGAACTTCAAAGACAGAAAAGGAATTTTTCCTATAAATGAGGAACTCTTCAGCAAGCGCCAGTGTGACCAAAAGCTATTGTTTGCTTAAGAACCTGCAGGGCATATATTTTAAAAGGTACTTGAAGGTGCAGTCCAAAAGCTTTTCAGTGCTGATCGAGATGACTCCATTTTGGACATATGGCTTTGGGTGGGGAAAAAAACATCATTTGCAGGTGCATCTCTTGATCTGACTACAGAGCAATCCTTGGTGAGTAGCTTAGACTAGAGGACTAAACTTTCAGGCTGATGAAATTAGACAACAGGAGTCCTGCTGCAAGAGATCCAGATATTTAAGCCAGTAATTAGTCTGAAATAGGAATCACCAGGAACACCGAGGTACCATGTATGGAGAAAAAGGCCTCATGGAAGTGTCAGTTTTAGGAACGATTAAGAGACTTCACAGCATCCAGTGCTCTGAGCGCTAAGATGCTTAAACAAGCTGGCAGAAAACAGTGAAAGGCCCACCATCACTTTTCAGTGCTTGAAATGCGGGCAATTTATAAGACTGGACACTTTCTCTCAAAACGCGTTCTCCCCTTTGTCACATGACAGCTGAGCAGTTTCCAGGGCTGCTCAGTAACCCAGAGGCTTGAGTTACCTCCTTCCTCCTGCCAGGATTCACTTGTCAAGAGAGAGCTCAGAGCTCCAGGGTGCTGTGGAAGGAGCCACTGAGCACATTCCTCATCAAAGCTCAGCCAGTGATGATGACAAATGAGGACAATGAAGCACCGGGACAAACTGCTGTGCTCCGGGGGTTTCAAGACCCAGCTGAAAAAGTCTTAAGCAATGCGCTCCAAATTCAGCACTGGCCCTGCTCTGAACAGGAACTTGCACCAGATTAGCTCTTGTGATCCCCTCCAACCTGAATGACTGAATCTGTCATGAGTGTGGAAACTACTGGTCCAAAGGAAAGCTACAGCACACAGATAGGAGCTGGGATACTCAGGGAAGGATATTTTCATTTATGCCAAACAGAAATAATCCTGAGATCAGGAACTCAGCTCCAACTGTTGTACACCCAAATGATATAGCTAAAACTGGGCTCGTAAAGGAACTTAAATGTTATATACATCAGCCTGATACTCATTTCTTACTATTATGAAAAGAAAAATCTATTTAATATGGATACTCCAGATGTGTTTAAGTGCATGTTGCTGATGCTCAGACTGGCCCAAAGGCGTAAGTTTGAGACTGACAAAATCTGTTTTACCCAAGTTGCAGCCAGCCATGTCAGACCCAAGCTGGCTCTATACTGAAATTTCTGCACAATATTTCCCAGTAGTCCAGATACTAGAGACACAGCCTAGGAAACCAAAGACAGCTCTGCATGTACCTAGTTCAGCTGCAAAGGCCTTTCTAGATCAGGATCTGGGACACAGAGTGCCTGTGCTAGCTTTTCCAAACTCAAACCTAAATCAAAGCTCATAGCAGTATAGTAGCTGTGACTGAAGTGAGGAGTACAGAGCTGGGAGCCAAACAAGACCAGTGCAGGTGTCATGCCCATAGCATTCACTGATTCACCATGTAAATATAAGCTACCGCTGGATAGCTGAGAGTTAAGTGTGGCATTTTTCATTTGAAGGGCAAAACTATTCTGCATTAATTAGGAGCACAAACACTACTGGATTGCATTTTATGCATTTCATAAGCCCCAGATCTGGATTAAATCACACGAGCTGTTTAATCCCTTTTGTAACACAGATGCTGTAAAATTAGAAGCTCTATAAAAGATGGGGAGTGTGACTACACTAAACACTGCACAAGCATTAACACAGGCCTCAAAAAAAAAAACAAACAGAAAAAACCTCCTAAATAAATGAAGATTAAAAAATCACCATTATCACTGAAATTTACAGTTTATGGCTGAGATGCAGAAGCAGTAAATGGTCTGCAGACACTTCTGAAGCAAACCAAAACCAAACCTCCGTAGATTAAAAAAACCCAAGCAAACAAAAAATATCCAACACCACACCCCATCTTTTCTCTTGATATAAACGGAAACATGTATGCACATAAAATACAGCAAGTCACTTTATAGGCATGGACCACAGAGATCAAATATTACATATAGTACTTATATAACCCAAATATAATTATGAGGAAGACTGCACAAAAGCCACAGGGAAATAGCAACAAACATACATAAGAAGAATGTTTTTTGGATAACATTTGCTGGCAGCATAGGTAGGAATTACTAAGTTCATAGAATCATAGAATAGTTTGGGTTGAGGGAACCTTAAAAATCATGTAGTTCCCACCCCCCCTGCCATGGGCAGGGACACCTTCCACTAGACCAGATTGCTGAAAGCTGCATTCAACCCGACCTTGAACACTGCCAGGGATGGGGCAGCCACAGCTTCTCTTGATGATCTATCACTTCTGAAACCTCCCCAAGTAATTTTCACGTTCACAGTTCAAAGCAGCATGACCCTCTAAGAGCAACCAAATTAAATGACTCAGCCTTTGGGAACTACCATGTTCACCCTTTAGCTGTCTACATCGCCCAAAGGAAAAAAAACTTCAAATGAATTAAATGTAAAAAAAAGTTAAAAAAACCCAAAACACTCCAACATGAAAAATTTAATACGGTACTTGAAATATTTTATTCACTGAAGTAGGAATTAATTTGACACATTTGGGCCTTCTGGGCTACGCTCCTCCTACAGCTGTTGCTGTTGCTGTAGATATGTAACATTTCTAGTCAGCAGTAGTTTCTCTTAAAAAGCACAAATTTTATGAGTAAAATGGTACTTCTTAAGAAGCCAGTCGATAATCTTAGTGACTGTTTTGTACCAGGTAGTTATAAAGAGGTCCATCCAAGACCAGGACCAAGTGTTCATGAACACATCACATCCATCTATGAGATTTTAAAACGCATGCTGGGAGGGATGCGTTTTTCCATCCATAAGTGAAATGGTAAGAAAGCTGCCCAGCATCATGAGATCTGTGACAAAATACAAATTTGAAAACACTAACTTCTTCGTTAATGTACACCTCGGTGCCGTAAAACTTAGGAAAGCTACATGTGCCAGGCAGATTGTGTAATCCAAGACAGCGCTGCAGACTGCATCTCTGCTGGCAAGGCAGGGGAACAGCCAGAGGCATTTCCATGGGGCCAGCTACACTAACAACTGCTGGCCAAGTGCCCTCCTGCCCTGTCCAAGTGGAGGAGAGTTTGCTATTCCAGCTGTCTTCAGGAAGAGAAGAAAACCTAAGGGCCCTTTTCACAGATAACATAGATGCACAAAGCGACTGGTCAACTGGGGAGAAAAGGGATAAGCACTGCACTCAGATGTGCTCCCATCATCTCACCAGAAACATGGACTATGCCAGCTGATGCAAACCCAGAGTTAAAGGTCCAAGCACTCCTCCTCCTCTGTGAAAGTAGTGAATCTCTGCTTAATACACAGCACTCTCATCTTGAAGTCGTGACACAGTCAGGGCCCACAGTGTAGCACCACTCACCATTCTTACATAGGAGGAGTAAGATCAAGCCATACGTAACCTGCCAAGTCCAACACATCACACCAGCTTTCAGTCAGAATTCAGAAACATTTAAGTTTCTGAATGCATAACACAACGTTTTTTAATCACAGGATTATGCTGTCAGGGTTTCTTGCATTTATCATATGCCCATGTTACAACGAAAACCAGCAGAACTAGAATGAGTGTTGTGATTTTCCTACCAAAAAAACCCCAAAACAAAACCTAAACCCCAAAACTTTGACTCCTCAGGAAAAAATAACAAAACTTGAAAATTCAAAGTACAGTAACACTACAACTGGCTGCCAATAATTACTTACAATAAAAATTCCTTGTTTTGCTTAACCATAGTGTTAAGACTATTCTCAAAGTAACAGCTTTTAAGTGGGATGTGGTTCACATTTCAGGTAGAAATAGTAGTATTTCGCTTATCAATTTAATCTGCAGAATTTATTTCCACCAGTCTGTGTATATGGAGAAGTGAACTGATAGGGCTGGCTTCAGAAGATACTTGTTCCAAGAGGCACAGAGGTAGATCTGATGCATCAAAAATTGCTTGGCGTCCTCCAAGATGAAAATTCATATAGAAACTTCCAGTGAAAGTTGCAAGAGATACTGTCAAATTAATTCACTAACTAGAAGTCAGTCAGAGACCAAAGAAGAGCTAAGCAATGGTCCCGCAAGTGCTCATGTTACCAATTACATGATGAATAACACTGGCTTTATTCCAGTAACATTTCTACCAGCAAGACCTGCAGACTTTGCTCAAACACCTGGTCACCACTAATGCAAAAAATACACCTGAGACTTCAGGCTCCAGAAGCAAGCATTCCCCAGCTCCTACAGCAGCAGCCCAGCAACGCTACTGCAATTACATTGAACTACAAGTCTCAATTAATGAACACATCCAAACGAAGTATACCTTATAGTTATTTTATTAATAAACAATTTATAGCAGCAGTCTGTCCATGTGAAACCGGGGATTTGGAAGTCATGGGACTACACCAACCTAGAAAATTAAGAAGGATGGGCATCTGTGCAGCAATGTATAATGATGAATCAATGAACAACTTCTCATATTACACTAAGGATACCCCCACACAGTGTTTCTTTAACCACAAGAAAAATTAAGAGTGAAGACCACAAGAACAGATGTAAAAAACGTGGGGATAACCGTAACCATCCCTCAGGATGAAAGAACCAACGCATTTTAAGATTGTTTAATATATACCTTTCCATTTTACAAACAGAAAAAGAACAACAGCTGGGGAGCCGATACTGTTTGCAATACTTTATGAACAATTATATATCAGAGAAATGTTTCAAGTTGATCATGCAGGCATTTGGGGAGATAAATGAAGATGTACTTAAACCATATTCTGCTGCTGTTTTAATTCCACTTGCATACAAAATACTTATAGCAGGTGTATTTTAAGCATTTTCCAGTTGTCTGAAAGACAAAGATTTAAAAAATTTGGCTTACCTGTAACATAGGGAGGTATGAAAATATAAACCATCATTGCAGAGAAGGAAAAAAAAGCAACTTCATAATTGCCAGGTGGTTTATTTATTAACTGCATACAACATGCAGTAGAGCTGCCCTCTGCCTGTCCTTGTGGGATGCACAGCAAGTGCACAGAGAAAGGAAAAGGGATGTGGAAATGGAAAGAATTTGCCAAGTAAAGACATAGATGGTAAAACTATCCTCAGAATTATCAGAAAAAAAGGTGGAGTCTTGGGACAGTGGAGAACAACATACACAGGACAAACAGTACACTGGGCTCTACTGTTTTGGGGTAGCTTACGCCCAATGCTCTGACTACACCACCCAAGCCTTGGAAGGCAGACACAGGGACTGTGAGAATGAAGACTTTGGGCCAGCTGTAGGACAGGATCTGGCTCAAGATCATCTTAAGAACCTGAATGTTCACAAGTCTGTGGGACATGATGAAATCCATCTGCAGGTCCTCAAGGAGCTGGCAAATGAAGTTGCTAAGCCTATGGCCATCACATTTGAGAAATCATGGCAGTCAGGTGAAGTTCCCGACAAGCAGAAAAAGGGAAATATAACCCCCATTTTCAAGAAGGGGAAAATGGATGACCCAGGGAATTACAGACCAGTCAGTGTCACCTCTGTGCCTGGCAAAATCTTGGAGCAGATTCTCCTGGAAGGCATGCTAAGGCACATGAAAATCAACAAGGTGCTTGGTGACAGCCAGCATGGCTTCACTAAGGGGAAATCCTGCCTGACCAATTTGGTGGCCTTCTATGATGGGGCTACGGAACTGATGGACAGGGGTAGAGCAGTTGATATCATCTACCTGGACTTGTGCAAAGCATTCGACACTGTCCCACACAACATCCTTTTCTCTAAATTGGAGGGACATCAGTTGGATAGGTGGACCACTCGGTGGATAAAGAACTGGCTGGATGGCCGCACACAAAGAGCTGTGGTCAATGGGTCAATGGCTCAATGTCCGGCTGCAGACCAGTAACGAGTGGTGTCCCTCAGAGATCGGTGTTGGGACCGGTCTTGTTTAACATCTTTCTCGCTGACATGGACAGTGGGATTGAGTACGCCCTCAGCAAGTTTGCCGATGACACCAAGCTGTGTGGTTTGGTTGATACGCTGGAGGGAAGGAATGCCATCCAGAGGGACCTTGACACGCTTGTGAGGTGGGCTGATGCCAACCTCATGAGGTTTAACCATGCCAAGTGCAAGGTCCTACACCTGGGTCGGAGCAATCCCAGGCAGAGCTGCAGGTTGGGCAGAGAAGAGATTCAGAGCAGCCCTGTGGAGAAGGACTTGAGGGTGCTGGTCGATGAGGAAATGAACATGAGCCAGCTTCAGTGTGCGCTCGCAGCCCAGAAAGCCAACCATACCCTGGGCTGCATCAAAAGGAGCATGACCAGCAGGTCGAAGGAGGTGATCCTGCCCCTCCACTCTGCTCTCATGAGACTTCACCTGGAGTATTGTGTGCAGTTCTGGTGTCCTCAACATAAAAAGGACATGGAACTGTTGGAACAAGTCCAGAGAAGGGCCACGAGGATGATCAGGGGACTGGAGCACCTCCTGTATGAAGACAGGCTGAGGAAGTTGGGGCTGTTCAGCCTGGAGAAGACAAGGCTGCGTGGAGACCTCATAGCAGCCTTGCAGTATCTGGAGGGGGCCTATAGGGATGCTGGGGAGGGACTCTTCATTAGGGACTGTAGTGACAGGACAAGGGGTAACGGGTTAAAACACGGAAAGTTTAGACTGGATATAAGGAGGAAGTTCTTTGCTGTGAGGGTGGTGAGGCACTGGAATGGGCTGCCCAGGGGAAGTTGTGAATGCTCCACCCCTGGTGATGTTCAAGGCCAGGTTGGACAGAGCCCTAGGTAACATGGTTTAGTGGGAGGTGTCCCTGCCCATGGCAGGGGGGTTGCAACTAGATGATCTACAGGTCCTTTCTAACCCTATTATATGATTCTATGATATGCTAATCACATTTTAGCATGATTATAGGAATATATTTTTCCTTATTGAGATACATTTATTTCCAAACCAGAGATTCACCTTCCCTTCAGAAGTCAAGAAAGTAATACTAATTTCATGAGATGAGCTTTCTGTTGAACAACGCAAGCAGCCACACAGGAGAGACTACGGTGCAGTACTATGGGAAAACATTCTCAGAAAGCGGAAAAGAGATTAAAAGCTTTTTGATGTTATGACAGCATGTTAATAAAACCACTTTTTTCTCACCTGCTGTCATCATTTAAAGGGAGAGAAGCACACCCAGAAAGAGTAGGGTGTTGAAACCAGGTTAAAATGTGTTGCAGGATGAGGGCTGTGTCAGTACTCTAGGTAAGACAGCGAAGTGAGAGCTTGGTCACAACCTCCACTCCATAAGAGGGGTGGAAGTGTGAGCGATGGATCAGTTCTGAAATGCATTAACAGAGTCACAGGCTATTTGAATCATATTCAAGCTGTCCATCTTCCGGTGGTGTCCACATGAATAAAGTAGATGACAAAACTAAAGAAATTATGTACATACCAGTTGCTTGAATAAAATGGCAGTTTCTCTCCCCACCTCCCTTCTCCAACTGTTTTTGCCCCAAACTTCAAAGTCTTATTTGCATTCATACAAAATCTGTTTACAGTCAACTTCATTGCGATACAGGAGTTGCCCATTCCCCCTTCCCCCCCAACTAAGACACAAAGCAACGCTGGCCAGGTGTCTCTAAACCACAGGAAATAGCAAGGAAAATATGCAGCATTTGACACATCTGGAATAGATTGCTGTCTTTGAAAACAGTGTCCCAATTCCCTTCTTCCTGCTGATGAGATTTCAGGCTACCAAACTGCTGCATCAACTACAAAGGATTATATAACATGCATAACTTTTTAACCCTACATATTCTTTCTGTCCAAATAAGGTTTCCCCAGTAGTCCAGAAAAATAACAAAACACAATGAAACCATGAAGCTTTCTGTAAAACAGTGGAGCAAACAATTTCATCAGACGACTGCTACTTAATTTGGGAAAATTGACACAGTTGGGAAATAGCACTGGTTGATATTAGCAAGCATAGAAAATTAATCAATACTGGGTGCTTCACACAGTTGTATCAATTCATTAAGAAGAAATGTCCTTACAGTTGGTTGCATAAAATGAGATGAAAAGTAGAGAGGCTTGGTTAGTACTCATTTGCCAAGTGATTTGTCTAGAATTCCATGTTGACACAAATATTGCAATGTGTATTTTTCAATATGAAATATGAAAATCCCAGAAAATATAAGTCTTAATTAGTAAAACAAAGCAATGTTTTATTATCCACTTCCTTTCTGTATGGACAATGAATGCAAAAGAAAACAGAAATAAACAGATGAGTTTAGAAGGAAATCCCAATCCAATACTGAACATAATGCTAAATTTTATTCTTTCCATAAAAACCTGGGAAGTGGAGATGCCCTTGAAGTTTTAGTCTCCGTCAGTATCTCTGAAAGATCAAGAAAATGAATAATGTGACCAGTTTCTATATGTATATTTTAAACATTCATTATAGATACAAAACTGAATACAGCACTAGCTTAAAACAACATAAACCTCACTGTTCTTAAAGTTAGTAATAAAAAGGCAAAATTCTAAAATAAAAAGAAAAACTGGAGGAAGTATTTGTAATTTTTTCCTCAAAGGTGCAACCAACAGCCAACGTATTTTTGCAACTGAGATTCCAGTTGTGCAAAGGACTGAGAGATGTATTCTCCTACTCAAGGAGAATCCTAAATTTCACAAACTTCAAAGGAAACCACACATGCACGAACAGCAGGCAGTACCCCTTAAAGAGATGATATTTATAAGAAATTAATGGTAAACCTTAAATGAATTTTAAGGAGAGGTGCAACACATTTTCTACTTTCAGAGCTTTAAAAGTAAGATAATTTTTTTTCTACCTTTTTGTAGATTATTTCAAAAATTACCTTACATTTAAATTAGTTTATTCTCAGGAAATGGTGAAGTATTTATTCTAAACAAGCATTGTAAGACAGCTACATGATTTTTCTTTAGAGAAGCCCTCAGTGTGGGCTTTGTATTTATACTAAGCTCAAGACTTCTTAAACAGAACCCGTGTTATACTCTGTCTCAGGAACAAAGGTGCACCTATGGGGATTCAACTGCATGACCAAGGACTAAACATGTAAGGCTGCCCAGCCCTGCTAACACGAACAAAGCAGTGCTAGGTTAGCAGTTGGACTTAATGATCTTAAATGTCTTTCCCAACCTAAACAATTCTATGATTTTAATGGGATCATGCATATGAATAACATACTTCAGGCTCAAGCCCAAACCAGTTAATAACAATGCATGTGAGGAAAGTTAGGATGAGACAAACAACTCAATGCCTTTACCTCCAAAATTACATCTAATAGTAACTATACCCTTAATAGGCCAATTAACAAAAAAAAGTATATAGCTATAAGATTAAACAAAATTTAGAGAATATGCTGTTACAAAATATATTTTGACATATTTCCTAAGAAGCAATTCAAACAGTCATTTATGCAGTTATTTACAGGGGACTCAAAGTGGAGTATTATTTTAAGCAAACCAGTATATTGGTTTGAATTTGATAAAATATTGGCAAATACAAGTTTGTGACAACAAGGAATTTTGGGGTTTAGTAAACTTGAAAAGTGTTCTACACGAGCATTAGATGAATCTAAATTATATAAAAAAACCCTGTCTAAATGGGTTAATCTGAATCATTTAATGCAGTTCATTGTATTCAACGTTCAGATCAATAAGTCAGTGGTACACAGACGCTGTGAAACAAGTTACCACTTAAATCTTTCAGACACAACAAGCACAGATCAACCAAGTTTGACTGTACCTAATCTATAGTAACAGATGGTTTGTTCTTACTTGAGTACTTTTTAATAAGCACATATACAAATGTGCTAAAACAAAAGGCAGCAATTATAAATATTTACTAGAATGACCAGAACTGGTATTTGAGCATAAACAATCCCGTCATTTGTTTTTGAAGCCGTATCTTCCCTAATTTGTCTTCTGGTTTTAGTAGTCTTCTATCCTATTAACTTGCAGGGTTATAGATCATCTGGAAGCTTCACACTGGTATAGGAAAGGAATGTCTGTTCGATGCAGTCTGAAGATAAAGAAAGAGCTGTACTTCAGTTCATTGCAGTGATTCACTACAAGGAGCATTGCTAACTGATGTTAAACCTAGAAGCAGCAAAGCAGCAACCTGTTTCCCCCCCTCATTGTCAGAGTTAAGAAAAAGCAATACCTGGTTTTTTTTTTGTCATTTCAAAAGAGCACCTGAAAATATTTTGTACATGTAGAGGTAATATTTGTTATTCATTAAAAATAACAGTCACTGTAGAGGAAGTTACCTGTCTATGCAAGAACAAGGATATCTAAGTGTGACAGCAATTAATCTGAACTTCTTGTTTCAACACTTAAAGATGCCTCAAAAAAGAGGTATGGACACATATTTGTGGGTCCAGCTCTGTCAACCCTCCACAGACCTTATCAGCCCATACATGTCAGTGATGCTTACAGGTAAAGAAAAAATTCAAAGACATTGAACTCAGACAGTACAACTCATTAACTTCAAATAATGCTGAATTAGATAGTGTTTAGTCCCAAAGCAGAATTGTAACCGCAGGAGAGCAGAGTCACACACCTCATTATCCTATACTCTCATTCTCTTCAAGCTACAATTTTCAAATACCAATTAGTCCTAACAATTGCTTTTTAGATAGTACTTTTAAGTTTTACTGTACTGAAAGCTAACAGATATTTTCCATCTAGTCACTAAAACTTTGGTATTCTAAAGAGGTTACCACATTACAAGGAAAAGGAGGAATACGTAACTACTGTAAATAGGAAATGCTGCCATGTAGCAACCAACCTAAATTGGCAACTAAAAGTCATTTTAAGTCCCAGTTATTTAACTTTAACTTATTGTATGATTTTGACCAAACAGCACATTAGAAAAAAATACTATGTTACAGTTACATTAAGAGACTTCTTCTATTATCAAGAACTATACTGTATAGCATAGATATTTACCATCAGCTGTTTCTAAATATCACTGTCTTATATAAAATGAGATTTTTTTTCTAGCCAAATAGCATCTCAAATTTTTTTCAGGCTTCAATAATGTGTTTCTGGTTACTTCATATCAATCCTGTGAGCAATATTGGAGAAAAGCTATGAAAACCTGCTTTATTACAGCAAACATAGCTTCTCAGTTAAGCCAAAATGCAGTATTTAAGCATTTTAAGTAGAGTGCAGAGTAATGTAAATGCTACAATACTAATTTCCAGCCTTAAATTTATTTTGTCATGCAACTTAAATAAAGCTGAACACAGATGGAGACCCCTGGTTTAAATGACATAATGACATAGTGACGTCCAATACGTCCAGCTACAGGATAAAAAGTATTAAAAAAGAAGAAAAAAATTGAGTGGGTATGTGCCAGACTAATTAGTCAGCTACCTAAAGAATATATGAAGCACACTGCTGCATTCACAGTAATCATACTTGTATACAACTGTCTTAATCCAGTCCTGTAAAAACTCATCTATTGTTTGCATGTTCAGAACCATGTCAATCAGATTTAATATGCAGGCAGATTAGCACTTCCCAACTTGCTGACAAAAGGCTGACTACTAAAGCTAGTGTTTCAAGACAAAGGACAGTATTCTGGCAGGCAGCAGATACTGTTTCTTGCTTAGGAAAAACAAGTTTCCTCTTCAGTTTTGTTACTGAATGTTAGTTCCAGGGAGAACTGGAGGCAATGAGGATGCTCTATTTACTTTAAAATTCCATGACTTTAAGAGACTGCAGATATTTCCAAGTCCATGTAGAATATATACGACATTCATGACAGATGTTCAAAAGCCATGCAACTTCTGTTAGGTGACAGAAGTTTGATTATTTATTAAGTATTTCGTTATTGTTTTCCTGGGAAAGACAATATTACCACTAAAAATTGCTTACCTTTAGTACAAGAAAAAAAATCTTGTTCTGTGAGCAGCTGCCATGCTTTCAGACATATTTCTGACTTTGAGATAATTAACAAAGCCTCGAAAGAACAGGAGGAGTCCTAAAAATGTAGAAAATCCACAAAATGAAGAATATCAATCTAAGTACACACTCTCACAGTATTCTTATTTAAGTCATTAAAAATCTAGACTATACAAAGTAAAGCAAGGTCTCTATGAATCATTTACAAATTCAACAGGCAAGTCTCCTGCTTTTATCTTCTGACATAAGGATATCATCTGCTAAAAAGACTCATGAAAATACTTCAAAAGAATGAGGGGGAAAAAAGAATAGATGTTGCACATTCTTTTCAAGTAGAACTTTTAAAACAAGTTACCAGTGTGTTAGAATACCCAAACCACAAAACATATCTTTAAAATGTTTAAGATAAAGGTTTTGAAAGTCAAAGGAGGGGGAGAGAAAAACAAAACCAAAACAGACAGTACAGATTGCTGTAGCAACAAGCCAGTAACAAATTAGGCTAGATTATGGCTTGAGATTTAACTGGTGAGGAAAATGCACCTGTTCAAGAAGAGGAAGAACAACAGTCAATTCAAAGAAAATTAGTAAACACTTTATGATTACATTTTTTTGTCAACTCCACATTTCAAATTATTTTTAAATATTTAAAACTTAATTTGAAAGAATATTTCCATTCTGATGAGAGGAACAATAGATACAGAATAGTCACACAGAAGTTACAGCTGCAACAATGGGACTCACTAACATGATGCTGTCAGCATCATTTTACCAATTCAGAGATTCACTGGACACGTGAACAAACCTAGAAAAACACATTGTTGCATAGCAGATGCAGCTCTCTGGTCCATTTTCCGCGACTAAGTAAACTTCAGAACAATCCATTCATCAGCTGGATCAGGAAGAATTCAACAGAGATAAAACAATCCTCCCAAAGAGTGGGAGGCTGAGATATGAATTCCTCATCCAGTGGAGAGAAACATGAGCATATAGAGCAATTCTCCTCCTTTAATGAACACATATATGATTATATGGATACATACACCTATGTATTAATATTCCAATGTTCAAATGAAAAGCTAAACTTAACAAATTTAGCAAAAGATTTCATCCTTTTCTCTTGCATCTTAATAAGCAATCTCTTTGGTTACACTGATATTTTCTTACCTGATGCACGTTTTGTTCCTGCTGCTCAGTGGCTGAGACACTGACTTTTTCCTATAATCATTTCATCCCTAAATGATTTTTGTGATTTTTTTTTTAACCTTTTGGGTTGTTTTTTTTTTAAACCAAAGCCTCATTAAAACAGACATGCAAATGAAAACAAACAAACAACCCTCCCCAAACCAAAACAAACTAATAAACCCCAACAAACACAAAACAGTGTGCTAATCAGTGGAACTTTGATCTAAGCAAAACAAATTTCTGTGATTAAAGTGAATTCTGTCTGGAGAAGAAGGCAGCAAGATCTGCATCAAAAGTCTGTTACAAAAGCTGCTACCCCAATGCTACCGGAGATAGTCCCATGTCCAACTGAAAAGCAGCTGAAACAGCATAAGGTGGGTAGGCAGCTCTTAACAGTACTTGAAAGCATATTTTCTGCATTACACACATTGGAAAACCAGTCCAAGTTCAACCCATATTTTATATTTCTGTAGTTGGGAGAAAAAAAAAAAACAAAACACAAAACCAACAACAACACAAAAACACCACCCCATTTTCCATTGTGCTCCTCAAAAGAAACACTGGCTAACGTTTAAATTTTAAAGTTAGAATTGTCTCTCTCCAATTTATTAACTGTACATGACAGCTCCTTGGAAGCAGACCACTTCACTTTGCCATGAAGTACAAGCAGATTTTTCCAGATGCTGACGGAAGAGAGGAGAAGATGGCAATAGGTGGGCTCAAGTATGTCAAAGGACTACGAAAAGGAAAGAATCCAACTCAATTAATTCACCTCTAAAAAGACACAGGACATGCTACTTTCTAATGGGAAAGTTACCCGAAACAACGAAATACAGATCTGGCTGGCAGTGCTCCCATGACTTGACAATACTCCTCCATGTTCTGCTAAGTAGCTCTGTTGGGTTAAATCCTTCTATGGTGTTCTAGCAATCTCGTTATATCCATTTTATCAGTTTAAAAACACTGCTGGCTTTATTTTCCACGCAAAACATTTGGAAGAGAAGCGAACTTTGACTGTTGGATGCATACTGCATGCCTCACAATGCCTTTTATTCCATGATATATTACAAATTTGTGAGTTAAACTAAACTAAATTAAAAAATCTTCAGTTAAGACTGAAAAGAAGGCTTTCCCAAATCTAAGAGAGCTACCTTCTGAAAAAGTGATGCAAAAGACAGTAGAAAGAGGAATTACAAATGGACAGGTTTTGCCACAGACACAGTGGAGGAAAATGTTAGGGGAAGAACACACTATTTTCATCCAAGTGAAAAAAGTGTCAAATCTCAATCTCAGGCATCAGAAGGTTTGTACCTGAAGAGTTATTTCACCTCTGACTTAAATACAATCACCTCAGAGTATGAAAGCATTCAAGGGACTGATGCTGTAATGTGTCAAACTGTGCTCAACAGTACAGCAAGCTGAGTATCACGAAGTCTGATGAATGCCCCTGAACTTTACTAAAGGGCAGACAGAGAAAGTTTTAAACATAGTTTAAGATTTCAGGCATTTCTTGTGAGATAAATAGTGAGTCACAAACATTATGTCAGGCTTTTTTCTTAGTTTGTTTTTTAAATTTACTCAACATTTTATTCTAACATTTGCTGCTAGCCACGAGTCAACTGACTCAAAGGAAAGAGTGCCACCTACTGAACTATGCTTCAGAGCTAGAAAATAAAATGGATAGTAGCATTCACTTCTGTGAAACAAATTTACTCCAGATTCCATATTCAAATTATAAAATCCACAGTAAAAAAAAAAGGTACAGTGGCTGGGGTTTGGTATATCCTAAGTAAAAACAGACAGAAGAGCAGATTTTGAGGTATATAAGAACATGGGCAGACAGACCTCTTAGAAGAAAGCTGACATGACAGGAGCACTGTGATCAGGAAGCATGAAGCCATTCTCTTGTCTGGCTGAGAAACTACTGACACAGTATGCATTTCAAAGGACTAGAAAAGGACATTTTGTGACTTAGGTACAAGTCAGCAGACTGCCTTCGTAGGATCAGTCACGTTTCTTAATATTGAATACTTGCCATTCAGGTTTATACATGCAAGTATTAGAGAACACTCACTTTTTAATATGTTCTCTACATGAAGCTGAAGTTTCATTATACAGTTCTGCAACCCCAGAGCAGTAGAAGAAGCTTAAAAAGCACAAACTACAAGTCTCAGTTATGCTCATAATTACATATGAACAAAAAAATTTTTGAGCTGTAGGTTATTTGAATACTCCGCAGTTCACACAATAACACCACTATGGTAACCAATAACCTCGTGAATACTATGGAAATAAAAGTAACACACAAAACTATCAGCAGCTTCAGAAAAGCACACAGCTAAACATGATACAGAACTCTTACTTACAATGACATGATTCATCTTTAAATACCTCTACATCAAAAAACAAATGTTTTCAACCACCACTTACCAAGTACAAGAAATATCCACCAGAGCCAGTACTGCCCATTGAAATATCCAGTAAAATAATCTGAAAACTGAAATTCATACACAAAGCTTAGCTGCAGTATGAGATATGATTAAGACATATTTAATGCATTATGCAAATACAGGAAGCACAGAGGAAAAAGCAAATTTAAATACAAGTAATATATTCAACTAAAATGCAAAACGGGTATTTCTGCAGCAATTTAACATACAAGTAACGCTTCCAGTGTCAGCTGGTCTGTGGCAGTCATTTTAAAACTTCTAAAAAAAGTATGCGTATGTGTATATACATGTATTAAAAACTTTGTATTACTGGCGAGTAATCTGACATTTTCTACTATAATGAATCACCACTTGTTGTTTTCCTTTTTTCCCCCCAGTGCCTGCATCCCAAACACATTACAGCAGCCTGCTGCTTTAGATATTAACACGAAAAGCCACATTAGTTTAATCTTATCAGACAGGGATGTTCTGCTGACCCCTCAAAAGAAGAGCTTTTGACCTTCTGTATACCCCCTACTGTTAATAGCTGCCAAGAATACCAGCCCCATAAAGACCCCCAACTCATTAAAGTCTTTTCATTTTCAAACCAGCATTCAGTTCCCAGCAGTGAGCTGAACGCAACTAAATGAACCTTGAAGTGGCATTTCAACTGTTCCTGCTAGTGACCATGGTAGACAGTTTTGTCCTCCCTGTGATGTGGGAGGCAGCTGGAGGGCAGGGTGTGATGGCATTGGAGACAGGTATCTGTGCCTTTACCAGACTCCAGACTGCATGCTTCACTGATAAAAAGGCTAATCAAATGTCTCCAAAACTCACATAAGAAGTAGAAATGGGGAGATGTGTGAAAACTTGCCAAAAGGAATAACATAACTATTTAATAGCTTTGCACACTTTTCATATGCTTCCTGTCCTGCTATCACTCAGTATATTTACTGCATCCTGCCACAGTGCTTCCCGCTTGCCATTTCTAGGACATTACAGTAGTATCAACCAAGAAATCAAGTAATCAAGGCATGTAATTCAGTTTAAATAAAAGAGAGAGAAAAGAAAAAAAAAAAGAGAAGGAGAGAGAGAAGAGACTGGGCCACACATGCAACCAGATAAAAATCCAAGACATTTAGAGAACTCTAGGTATAGCTTGATTTTATTTCAAGTAACTGTGCACCAAGATCCACATGTTTTTGCCAGATCATGTGAATTCTTTAGAGGTTTAATCTTGCGGTGTTTTCATTTATATGAGCAATCCAAGAAAAAAAAGTAGCAAGAAACAGAATTCCCAAGTTGAACTGAAAAATTGGTACTTGCATTATCCCTATATAAATACTGGCACTTCTATATTTAGCAGAGTAAGCATTTTAATTTTGACTCTTCATTACAGTATTAAATGAATACTCAATTCCCAGGAAGTTGACAACATTATTAATCCCATCTGGCTTGATAGCCAGTATTTTTAATTCTCTAAACATATATCTGTTCTGGGTTCAGCAGTAGCAGTCATTTTTCTCCTTCTCGGTAGCTGGTGCAGTGCTGTGTTTTGACATTCAGCTCGGGAACAGAGCTGATAACAATGATGTTTTGGTTTGGCCAAGGACTTTGTGAGCCTCATGCTCTGCCAGGGAGGAGGGGAAGCCGGGAGGAAGCAGAAACAGGACACCTGACCTAAGCTAGCCAAAGAGGTATTCCATACCACAGCACATCATGCCCAGGAGGTAACTGAGAGTTACCTGGAAGGACAGGGGCTTCCAGGTGGGACTCGTTTCTTGGCCAGTGGTATTGTTTCTCTGCCCTTGTTATTTTCTCTTATTATGGTTATCGTTGGTGGTAGCGGTGGCAATTTGTGTTGTACATTGGTTGCTGGACTGTTCTTGTCTCAACCCGTGGGAGTTGCACTCGTTCAATCCTCCTCCCCATCCCTCAGGGGAGCGGGGAAGGGGAGAGCCCCGGGGCGGAGGGTGGAGGGTGTGCCCTCGATTGCTCTCAGCCCAGGACCACTCACTGGGAGTGAGTGAACAAGCTGTCTGGCTAGGGTTTAAACTACAACAATATCTCAATATGCTTTTTTTTTTTTAAAGTTGTAATTTTATTTAACTGGAAAGAAGATTTACTAAAACCAGCAATCCAACACTGGCACATGCGCATTACTCCTACACTTCCTTTAGGCAGAAGCAGCCACAGCTGCAAAACCTCCCTGAGGGCAAAATTGTGCTTTTGCTCTCTCCCCAGCTCTACACCCCACCCCAAAGTAAAAACTGGCACAGAGAGCATATATGAACTCAGGCTGCTTAAACACTATAACGTTTTGTACTACTGATCCTGAGTGAGAAAGGGTAGCACAAGCCTTTGGAGGAGCTTGAAACAAAGGAACAGAACGATTTTGTGCACACACGTGTGCTTGTGTATCACCATAAAAACAAAATTGTTGTTACACACCTTTATGAGCTTTCTGCTAGTGTCTCTAGAAAGAGAGACAACACAGGAATGTCATAAATCTTCACTGTAACAACTAAGTGATCCAAGATTTCTTTCTTCATCAAACAGGAAGAGTTTTTAAATTATGTGACTCACAGACATATAGACTTGAAGTTCAGAAAGAATCATTGTGATTCATCTAGCATTCACATAATCATGCTAAGTAACTTCCATCTGGCTAACCTACCTTTCTGAAAAGCATCTAGTCTTTCAGTGAAAATATCAGAAACTCAGCATCTTGGATGGTAAAAATGTAACAAAGTTAATATTCAATTTTGACTTGATTCTGTATGCATCTTACAAGGAATAAAAGAATCAGATACAAGGAAGACATTTTTTTTCTGAACCACTCCCTCCCCCAGATAAGTCATTTATAAATCTTTCATACAGAACACCAAAATAACAGTGACATTTTAGGTACTTGCTCCACTTCTTCTGTAGGCCTTAAGTAGTTATGCAAAGAATGAGTCATTCTGCATTTTATTTTAGTGGAAACATGAATTTAAAATGCAGATAAAAATAGATTAACTTCATCTTTAGTAAGCATATATGAATATAAAAAAGTAAATTTTCTGCTAAAGTAGAATTTGGCAAAATTCTAGGCACTCTGTTAAGCACTGGAATATACTGGAATTATTATATATCCCTGAATAAACTGTTATGGTTTTGTTCTACAAACAGAGTCTGTACAGCGTGAATCATGAAACTTACCCGAACAATGAGAATCCATTTGATCAGGGAGAGACCAAATCCACAGATTGCACCATACCTTCCAGCTATGGTATTTGTTATACAGAAGGATAAACAAAATCCAATCCAGTTGAAAATAAACGCCACTATAAAATAAAAGAAAAACAGTAGCTTCTGTTAACCTGTATAGCTAAGCAAACAGACTTAACATTAATTTTACTTTTAAACTAATAAGGACATGCTTACACAGTCAGTAATTCCCTTCCGGTAATTCAGGCTTGGAGAGACTGACTTTGAACCCAGACATCCCCCATGGTATAGTCACTTAATAACAAAGTAAATGGTAAACAGGCTGGAACCTACTACTTTAAACAAGAGAAAATTCCAACATAAAAGGAAATATTACACTGCTACAAAAATCTAACCAGTTGACAGTAGACATGAAGGGTAAATGCAAACAAAGGACTGTAACATAAAAGACTTGGATTAAAACAAAGAAAAAAAAACCTTGCTACATTTTTATAACCAAAAATATAGTTATATGCACACATACGTGCATGTATCAAGGCTGCATATTCAGCTTTATCCAGTTTGGATCGAACAGAATAAAAGTATCCGCTCTTGCTCTGTAAACATAGTACAGAAATTACGGTAAGTTGAGAAGCTGATGGTTCATTGGTTACTGTCTTCTCTTTTAGATCTATATTTAAGCATAAGACATAAGAAGCCCTGGAAATTTTACACAGAAGCTTAAGAAATCAAGAAACAAAAAAGGACATTTAGCAGGACTACCACCGTTCCTTCAATTAACACTTTTATACTCCCAGTAGTTTTACAAGTTAAAGTTTCATATGTACTTGCCAGTCAACAAGATCATGTGTATTGACTTCAGTCTGCGTGCACTAGGTCAAAGTACGGGAATTCCCAACTCTAGTGATATCCCAGCTTTGGAAGTAGGTGAGGGCAACTAGAAACAAACACACACACACACCCCACACACAGAGACACACACCCTGCTCCAAACAAAAGCACTGGGAGAAGACAACAATTCAAGAGCTCTGGAAAGAGCAAGATAGTGGAAAACTGAAAACATTAGGGAAGCCCACAGTAAACACAAAAAACACTGCCAAGGCAAGGAGGAATGGAAGGGTGGCAGAGGAAAAAAACCCTGCACACACATCCTGAATGTTTTCAAGCCCCCAAATCAGGGAAAAAACAAAACCCACATCAAATTCAGGCATTAAATCACCATATAAAAAAATAGTTTGTCTTTTCACTAAAAGTTTGAACACTTACAGCAAAACATTAGGAACAGAAAACTGATCAAGAGGTTTCTTAAGTAAAAGTAAATTTCGGAGGATTATCTATAAACCACCTCTTTTTCTTAATTTAAAACCTTGTTATAATTCCTTCAGCAATCCACATGAAGATGTAATCACAGTATCACAGTATCACAGTATGTTAGAGATTGGAAGGGACCTCGAAAGATCATCTAGTCCAATCCCCCTGCCGGAGCAGGAACACCTAGATAATGTTACACAGGAATGCGTCCAGGCGGGTTTTGAATGTCTCCAGGGAAGGAGACTCCACAACCTCCCTGGGCAGCCTGTTCCAGTGTTCCGTCACCCTCACTGAGAAGAAGTTTCTTCTCAAGTTTAAGTGGAACCTCTTGTGTTCCAGTTTGTACCCATTACCCCTTGTCCTATCATTGTTTGCCACTGAGTAGAGCCTGGCTCCGTCCTCGTGACACTCCCTCTTTATATATTTAT
The DNA here is from genome assembly GCF_033815535.1 of Pezoporus flaviventris. Classification (NCBI taxonomy): domain Eukaryota; kingdom Metazoa; phylum Chordata; class Aves; order Psittaciformes; family Psittacidae; genus Pezoporus; species Pezoporus flaviventris. The sequence goes on from NW_026892551.1 coordinate 7,594,731, forward strand.
AGACACTTATAAGGTCACCCCTCAGTCTCCTCTTCTCCAAACTATAGAGACCCAGCTCCCTCAGTCTTTCCTCATAAGGGAGATGTTCCACTCCCTTAATCATCTTTGTTGCCCTGCGCTGGACTCTCTCCAGCAGCTCCCTGTCCTTCTTGAACTGAGGGGCCCAGAACTGGACACAATACTCCAGATGGGGTCTCACCAGGGCAGAGTAGAGGGGAAGGAGGACCTCACTATCTCAAGCAAGCTCTCAAAATCCACCATCCTTTTAAGAGTAGTATTTCAGAAGCCATTCTTTATTTCATATCTGTTCTTGTCTCAGCATAACAGCTACCGCTCTCCCCCTTTCTCCCCACTATGCCAAGCTATGAAGAGTGACTTTATGACTCCAGTAACAGGCATGCTAAAAAATACAGAAAACAGACATGTTTCTAATGGACTACACAAACTAATGGAATTGCCAGAATACTTAAAAATAGTTATATATATATGAAAAAAAATTATATAATATATATTTTTATATATAATATAAAAATAGATTTCCCCATCATAACTATAGGAGGGGAAATCAAAGTTGAACACAATTGCAGTTTTACCCTTCCTCTAAAGGAATATTCAAAATAGAATCTACAGTCACTGCAGAAGTATTAGATGGACGTTTAACACTGAATTATTTGCCCAACTCTTGAAAGAAAAGGCGTTGGCATGTTCTAACACTGTTCACAACAAGTTTCTCCATCAAGCTAAGGTTAAAAATAGCATGGGTGGGGGGAGAGACTAGTAAGAGGAAGTATCTACTATCTTCTCTAGAAGTATCAACATCCACTATTTGTACGCATCCACTCACTTTGTGAAATATAAATGGCACTGCTCAGGAGTTAAAGAGATGACCTCGTCCTTCATAAGACTTCAGCTTCCCATAACATTCTCATACAGACAATGCTCCTGGTCTGACACTAATACAGGCTTTCATGAAGAAGAAAGCCATACCTAAAAGTGAGATAGAAAGACAAACAAGCTGCTACAGTCACATTATTATCATAAAATAGTTAGGGTTGGAAAGGACCTGAAGATCATCTAGTTCCAACCCCCCTGCCGTGGGCAGGGACACCTCCCACTAAACCATGTCACCCAAGGCTCTGTCCAACCTGGCCTTGAACATCACCAGGGGTGGAGCATTCACAACTTCCCCTGGGCAGCCCATTCCAGTGCCTCACCACCCTCACAGCAAAGAACTTCTTCCTTATATCCAATCTAAACTTCCCCTGTTTAAGTTTGAACCCATCACCCCTTGTCCTATCACTACAGTCCCTAATGAAGAGTCCCTCCCCAGCATCCCTATAGGCCCCCTCCAGATACTGCAAGGCTACTATGAGGTCTCTGCGCAGCCTTCTCTTCTCCAGGCTGAACAGCCCCAACTTCCTCAGCCTGTCTTCATACAGGAGGTGCTCCAGTCCCCTGATCATCCTCGTGGCCCTTCTCTGGACTTGTTCCAACAGTTCCGTGTCCTTTTTATGTTGAGGACACCAGAACTGCACACAATACTCCAGGTGAGGTCTCATGAGAGCAGAGTAGAGGGGCAGGATCACCTCTTTTAACCTGCTGGTCACACTCCTTTTGATGCAGCCCAGGATACGGTTGGCTTTCTGGGCTGCGAGCGCACACTGCGGCTCATGTTCATTTTCTCATCGACCAGCACCCTCAAGTCCTTCTCCACAGGGCTGCTCTGAATCTCTTCTCTGCCCAACCTGCAGCTCTGCCTGGGATTGCTCCGACCCAGGTGTAGGACCTTGCACTTGGCATGGTTAAACTTTATAAGGCTGGCATCAGCCCACCTCACAAGCGTGTCGAGGTCCCTCTGGATGGCATTCCTTCCCTCCAGGGTATCATCCGAACCACACAGCTTGGTATCATCGGCAAACTTGCTGAGGACGCACTCAATCCCACTGTCCATGTCACCGACAAAGATGTTGAACAAGACCGGTCCCAACACCAATTCTTGTTTAAAATAAAAAAGCATTCTTAACTTTAGTTTGACCATCCTCTCCGTGCAGCCGGGTTCTGTGTTCATCTTCTGGACTCCTATTGCAAGACTAACCTCTCTGTAACAACAATCATTTCCTATGCCAGAGATCGCTAGCATTTAGATTCATACTTCAGCCCAGCTTTCAACTATTGTCCTCTTTTCTTTCACAAGTTTCACACATTTAGATGAAACTCACAGTGACTGCCACTGACATCATGATCTTGGTATCTTTCTTTGCTATTCTAACACCATACAGACAAGTGGTACTGAAAAACATAAGATTTTTGAGTTTATACATTCCTGAAGACAGCAAGAGGAGAAAGTAGGTCTATATTAATGTAATTCACATAAAGAGAACATAACCACTAGAGTTACTGCCTTATAACAACACAACTCAGTGAAAAACAGATACGATAGTTGCTTTTTGGGAGAAGGAGGGTTGGACTAAAGGGTCTTTTTTAATAAAGTCTTCCTGATAGCCAACATAGCATTCACAACAACTACACTGTACTTGTATTTCTCCTTAGATTTTGCAGTAAAATAATCCCAGCCAAAATACAAAGCATGGGATGTTCTAAACCCGATATGCAAAATGAGGCTATCCATCAGCTATATACACAGCAAAAGCCCTCTTCGAAGGGGCAGCAACCAGCATTGGATTTTTCATATCAAAAAATAAAGTTAGAAATCAGAAGTCTTTTGTCTAACAGCAATTCCAAAGAAGCTGGAGTAAAATAATTCTACTTGGTTTTGACAAACAAGCCATTGCCATTCTTCATTCTCAAATAACTGCAGAGTTAAGGCAAAGATTATGTAGAAAGCTGTACTTAGTCATTAATAATTTATTAATCCATGCTAGCTTTTTGTCAGTTCTCATTCAGTTGCAAAGCAATATAGACACATCCTTTCATTACACTCCCACAATGTACAGTAAACAAAAATCGCTTAGTTTGCCAAGTTATTAAGCAATCTTGTGCAAGGTTTTAAGAAATACATATTGCAATACATCAGAAGATGTAACAATAATGACAAGCATACTAAAACAAATCTGTTTTCCTCAACTGCTGTTGCACTTCATTTGCTGATTTGTTTTACTTAGCTTTCCACAGCTACACATTAATCACCTGTTTTAAGTTTATATCCAGTATCATGAAAAGAAGCCAATAAAATTGAAGATTAAGGTTGGTTCCAAATTTTAACAGTGGCTGTGATCAGCCTGTGATAAGCTTATAATGGCAACTATATATATATATATAAAAATAAATAAAAGCATGCTAAGTTACATCCTTTATTCCCCAATTTGCTTGTCCAATGACTTATTATTTTAATATACACCAAACACCAAAGAGCTTAGTATTTCCTACCTGGCCTAGGTTTACTAAGCATACGGCAATAAACTAATACTTACACATCTTCATGCACCACTAGAAATTATTCTTTCCATTCCTTCAAAGAATTTACTCCATTTTTAAAGTGGTACACATTTTTTGCTCCTTTCTGAAGAGCTCACCTTAAGTCTGAAGATGATCACTAGAAGCATTTGCTATCAACTTCCAACAATTTTTTTTTCTACTCTGTGATGAATGTTCAAAAACTTCCCTAGGCAATTTATTTCTACTGCTCCATTACCCTTGTTGGTAACCTCTTCTTAATGCCCATCTAGAAGCTTCCTTGTTCCAATTATTTTGCATTATATTCAATATGTACGGAGCAACCACGCAAGTAAAATTTTTTCTACGTTAAGAAATGTTAAGTGATGGTGTACGAAAGTCAGCCAGGCACCCCTGATAACCAAAGGGAAAAAAGCATGCCCAAACCAGCTCCTTCATCTCCTACCACCATTTGCATTTTCAAATTACTTCCCTTCCCCTTCTCCTACATGACTGAGGGAAACCTGCGTAACATTCGTGATGTGGATATACAGAAGTCAGGTTTCCTACATCTGCAAGAAGGACCCACCCACCAGAAATTTAGACCATGCTTACCACTCCTGAGGAAGCATACAACCAAGGCTGTGCTAACCCTGAGCCTGTGCTACAACTCTGCCTTCCAACTTGTGCCTGCTTGAAACCCCCTAAGTGGGTATCCTAACTTGTGTGCAGTTTACTGACTGTTTAAAGAATCTTATAGCTTTGAAAACTGTATGAACATTTATGAAATTTTCATATAGCTATTGTATGTTCTAATACAGCATCTAAGATAGTATGTACATTTTTTTCCACATCATGAGATTTATTGGTGAGAGTTGTATATAGTGTTTAAATTGTCCAGATGTTGTTCAAAGAGAACAAATCAGATCTCTGTATGATAACTTAAACTTTGGCTGTATCATCAAGCACTTTTATCCACTTCTTCCTCCTTATTAACCTATGAGGTTCAAACTAATATCCATTATTTCCAAGTTGTAAGGACAACCCAAAACTCCTTTCCATGGTTTCAGAGAATCCAGATGAGGCCTGTAATTCCTTCTGGGACCCACAGGTGAAAAAGCTGGTTGATATTTCTCAAGCTCTCCTTATGTTTAAGGGAAAACCATACCTTTTATCACTACACAGAAAACCTCTTTCATATAATGAACCAGGATAAGACAATCAGATGACTTCCACTACAGGCAGATTCAGCATGAAAATCAAACCCTTTGAGTCACGAATTACTTGCTTTATAACAATTATAGCCATGTTCAAAATGAAGAAAAAGCACAGAATTTCCTCCTTTTTGTTGTGCATATCAATCAAAAAATCATTCTGAGAAACTCGCCTATTGACAAATTCCTCTGACATTCTGGAAAGAGTCTACTATGCTGTATAAAGCACAGCAGAGCTAAACATACATAACAGAAAAACATATTAAGTTATCCAATAGCAATATTTGCTGCATTTCACATTCAATGCAAAATTAATATAGTCACTGATATATTAACTAATGAATATATTCATTTACCTCAAAATCAGAAATGGACAAGCAGCAGCCCTGACCATTACAGAGCAGATTCTTTGCTTATCAACATAATCACGGATTTCATGAGCAACAATTTCTTAAATATGTGATTTTACCATATATAAGAAATAAAATAGGTTGTTTTCTAATCTTTTCTGAAGTTTCTGAATCAAATGCTAAAGGAAAAACTCCACTTGTTCATATGAAGGACTTTTGATTCCTTATATTGGCTCATTCTATTTAGTTATGCTCAACAGAACAGTACTTTATAACTTAGATGGGAAATATGTTTGTAACTCTCATGCACTCAGCTCCTAATGCAAACAAAACCCCCTAACAAACACACGTGGCCACTAGATGGCCTCAAGACAGCAATTTTATGCAAGTTGGGCAGCTACCACTAGATGGTAGCTACATATCACGAGTACATTGCAACAGACTCATAGAATAGTTTGGGTTAGAAAGGACCTTACAGGTCATCTAGTTCCAACACCCCTGCCATGGGCAGGGGCACTTCCCATTAGACCAGGCTGCAATATACAGGTAAGCTCAGCAAAAGGTTTTATTTTATTATACTTCAACTGAATAAAATGTAATTGAAAAATGCTAACTTCACTATGTTATATTTAAAACAAAGGCAGCCTGCCCCTGCCAGCCCTCCCCCCAAAATCTTTCTACCAATACTGTACATAACAGTCACTCACAGGAGGAGGTGGGAGAGCACATCTGGAACAAGTCATTCATTCCACGCTTTTCTCACTAGACAACAGTTTCTGACACTGTTCTCCTGCACTTTAACTAAGGGAGCTTACTCTAGGCTATCTGTGATGTGCCACTTCTACTTGCAGCATTTAAACATATCCCACCATGAAAAAGCAACCCAAAAGATAGCATACTGTAAATTTCATTTTAATTCTTGCTCTCTTAATTTTACATACATCAACTTGACAAAGGCTTTTATCTCCTTATTAGAGGAGAAGATCTCCTTTATTAGAGAGACAGGAATATATCACCCATTAGTTACGATCTACCCTGGTGAAGTTAACCTCATTTTTCAATTAGTTCTGAAGTTTCCCTATGAGAAGCTACTAAAAATTAGTAGTACAGCTAAGTGCTCCGTTTTTTTGTGAACTCATACCATGAACACAAACAAGTACATTTTCTCACAGCAGGTAACACAGATCCCAATTACACATACACGTGCATAAGTATCTTACAATGTGTAAGCATTCATTTTATACATTTCATTCATAGGCAAGCAAAGTTTGCAGTAACAATTTCAGAATAATAAAAAAAATATGATCTACAAAGTATTTTGTCAAATGTATAAGAGCAGTGCTCTGCATAGTCTCAGCTAAACAGCTATTTGAAGAGAAAGTTATCAGTTTATCCAAGTAAATGCCTGCACTCTTGAAGGTGGACACAATGTTTTGCACTCATAGTTTTGGAAAACTGATTTTATGAACTTAAAACACGTTAGAGCCAACAATGCACCTGACCTCCAAGCACAGTGCTAATGCAGAACCTAAATAGGTTAAACACAAAAAGTTATAGCACATAGGGACGGTGAAAAAAGGGAAAAAGAAATGAAGCCATACCTGCCTTTGACACAAGAATATATCCACTTTCTATGCTCCAACTACACAAAGAAGTCAAACTACAGAACTCATTTGTTACCCTATACATGTATTTATGTATTTGTTACGAGAGGTAGACACATATTTTTATCCAAGGATGCAAACACCCGTTGTCCCAGTACATCATAGGCCAATATGAAAAAAAGGATTCTGCTAAAGTTCTGTAACCTGCACCTGTAACAGTTAAATAAAGAGGCTGTGAAAGACAATAAAGAAAGAAGAACTAAGGTGAGATCTATGCTGAAGGACATAAAGGAGATTTCAGTGCATCTCAATCAGCTTTCATTCTGATGAATACTTAAAAGCTACATCCCTGACACCATCCCTGGCTTCCATCCAAGTTGCCAAACACATTTATTTCAGAAAGGGAAAATATCCTCAGAAATTCGGAAGAAATACGCAATTAGCAAAACAGAAGCAGCTTCTTTCTAGAAGCAACTCATAGCAGCTAAATTTAACTTTGCTCAAGGCAGTACATAACTTACAAAACATGCACAGTGCACACACGGTACCTGAAGAAGTGTTATATGTAGTGCTGGTTGTAATCTGACATTACCAAAGACATTTTCATATGATAGTGGTTAGTTCAACCTGAAAATGGGCATGGCTGGATTTGTTCCAAATATCCACCCACAGCTACTTAATTCTCTACACTAGCACCAGCAACTTTATATGGCACATCTCTTTTTTTTTCCCCCCACTCAAAAAATCAATTGCCAGATTTCTGTGAACCAGAGTTTAACGGCTTAATTGGTAGTCCAACTAGAAGATGCAAGAAATCTCCAACTCACAGGTAACAGTGCAGCCTTGGTATGCCTCAAAACATTTATATGATTTTACTTTCTTCCCTTATCTGTGGCAGATACCACAGAAAAAAAAGTGCAATATATTTGCTAAATCTGGAACAGGAAGCATTTATATCTGTGTACAGGTAAAAAATAAATCCATTCATTACAGTACATTAATGCAATTTATCACAGCTATCTTTCACATTCCATAGAAAAAAAGGTACAATTAAGATATACCTCAGTAGGTCTGGGATACAAGATAACTTACTGAAAAATGCCAACATGAAGATGCCATCATTGCCCACTCTAAGCTGATCTGCATCACTGAAATCATCCCGCGGTGGATACTCTTCTTCCTGGATTTACAGGTTAGTGATAATTTAGTGAAAAGTTTATTTTAGAATAACTATCTGTAGGATTAAAGTATTAATTATGTTTCTAAAGCTAAAAGAAGAAAATTGACATTTCTGTAACACATCCACATCAAGAAAGTTTAAAGGAAAAATAATTCGTATTGATAAAACAAGTCTTATTTGTTGTTTATCAGAGCCAAATTTTTCTGTATATGTTTCTGTAGAAGATATGTACATATTGCCTATTCATTTTCAAATTAAGCTAGAAATTATTTCATATGAGCACTTTGACAATCAAAACCAAAAGAAACCTCTTCTTACTGTAGCTATCTTTACATGCAGCCAAACTATTTTTTTTTTTTTTAAGTTACTGCATAGGAAGTTTTATTTTTTTCCTGCCAGAAAAGTCTTTTAATGTTTCCCAAAATACAGAGTAAGGTTAGTATCTTAAAATAAACTGCTGATGCAACAGCGCTGCACCAAACAATTTGACTATCCTGTAACACACACACACACACACAAAAAAAAAAAAAAAGGCAAAAAAAAAGAAAACCGCTAGGGACACTAGAGGGCGCGAAAAGATTGAAAGCATTTAAAAGTCTTCTAAAGTACAGTGCGCTTTTTGAGTTAAGGTCAAACAAAAGCAAACAAAGATGTCAGCCAAAACGATCCAGAGATTTCACCCATCATGTCAAAATACTAGATCTTAAAATACTGACAGTATGAGGGGTTTATCCTTCTCAGTACTTGTTTTTTCAAAAGAACTTGGCAGATCTTAGGTATGCAGTTACATGCATAACTATAGATTGCTGCAACTGCAAACTGGCAAATGTAAAGGTTTTCATAATGACAGCACCTACTAAAGAGAGCTTGATGGAAACTGTAAAACCAGTGAAACACGCCATCTTTATGCTTAAATGAAGAACATCAAAACAATGTAGGACGATACAAATTAAGTAATACTGTCAGTAGCAGCAGTAATCTGGTCTTTAAAAAAGAAACCCAAAAAACAACAAAACAAACCTTGAGTAACATTCCTGAGTAACATTCTTTTCCCGTTTTTCTCCAATAAATCATAATGTATGAGAATTAAGAGAAGAAATGTCATATTAATAAAAATCAAATCAAGGGAAATCAGTTCACGTGAGATTTATCTAGTTATTTTACCCATCACAAACAATTACTACTGAAATGATGTAATTCTGATTTTAACACATTATTTAGTCACTATGGCAAATGTTATCATAGAATCATAGAATGGTTATGGTTGGAAAGAACCGTAAGATCACCTAGCTTCAACCCCCCTGCCATGGGCAGAGACGCCCTGTATATTAAGCTCGTAACTAAATGGGCATTAAACAGTCACAGTGATCTAAAGCTCTGTCATATAACTGACATGTTCACCTTTGTCAACACAGCAAAATAATTTACCAGGGTATAGCAATTATGCTAGAACGAGCTATACCAACTCAAGGCAGCCAACTTTGTAACATGCCGTGAAATTCCAGCTGTGCTTTTACTTCAGACTAATTAGCCAAGACTCTGTACTGGATAACTTACTTTAAAAATACTGCTATTAACATACACAATTCCAAGGAAAGCACAAAAAGCTAGCTGAACAACAATCTTGAGGGGCTATAATTCAACTCCACATAATTCCAGATCTCCCAAAACGGTCATCTTAAGTCACTATGAAAGCATTAGTTTATTTAATCAAACGCTGCTGCAGCTACAAGCCGGGGTGCAGGAAGAGGGGGCAGAAGAAAAGGGGGAGCTGAATATGCATTAAACAAAAAGCTGCATTTTAATGTGCTTATCTCTAAAATACGTCACAAACATTCCTTTTTCAAGTCAGGACAACAACAAAAAAATACTGAATTTCAACTTCAGAAGGTCTGTGAAAACCCATAACTCCATTTAAAATTATTTTTGGATTTTTTTTTTAATTGCTAACTACTGAACTGTTCATACTGGCATTTCAAAACCAATTAGTGAACTATGCTCTATGCAAAATGTTGCTTCAGAAAATTTTGCTTAACTACAGTAACAAGTTTAGCAGGTTTCTCTATATGCACAGGTTTCTTTAAGGCTCACACATGTGAGGAATACAGGTCAATGTACATCCCACAGACATGAGAGCAGACATTTGCAAGTAGGCACTAGTGTAGTAAGTGTGAGCAAGTTGTTATTTATCACAGTCCACGTCAAAAGGAAATTGTATTAAACTGAGTTCTATTTACTGTCTCCAAAAACTGGCATATGAAAAGTATCATAAATTGTTTCCTGTGCTTAAATCCCGTTCAACCTCTATCTATATGATTTAGTATTATATAGTTTTATGATCAGTCCTTGTAGATTGAAGACACTAACTGGCCACTGCTCAAGCGCCTCTAATATTGCCTGTCTTTCACAGTGCTCTCATATGATCTAGCTGGTGTCAACTGCCCCAGTCTTTCTTCAAAACATAACTGTTTGCCACCATTCATAGAGGAAAATAGACAGTGAAGAATGACTGCCCTCTCTGCTGATGCTCAGAACTAAGTGTAATTCCATAGTAATAATTTTATTAGGGATATTTTTATCAATAAGAATAATTATATCTTTATATTTCTTTTTAATTAGAAGAATGTCATATAACAAAACACAAATTCATAAAATACATGATATTGTTTCAGTACATATTGATTTTTGACAAATTTAGCCAGGTTAAGGATCATAGACAGTATTTCTTATTTGCTAAATATGCTGAGATCTGTATAAAAAGAAAACTTGCTGTTTCTATGACCAGAGAAAGATCGAAACATGAAAATACATTATCAACATAAATGGCATGTCACACAGAGTAACTGCTCTAAGGAAAAGAACATCAAATGATACACATCATCTCCTGAAGTTACACCTATTAACTCTTCTGAAACTATAGTGCTCTCCCTGTAGTATTCTGAAAAAAAGAGGACTCTCTTTTCCCTCAAATGCTTTTTAACTTCTTTCAAATTGAAACCTAGCATGGTGTACAGTGAGACAAAACTATTTTTAATTAAGTAAAGAACCCAAGTTTTCAGGAACCCCTGGGATAACTAGACTGACATAACTCTTTTCAATGGAGTGGATTTACAGAGAAAAACTTGTGAGGAAAGGGTCAAATTACTCAATAAACCCCATTCAGCATACAAAACAATATAGATTTAATAGTGGTGGGGGAAAGGCACAATGAAACCCAGAAGCATTTGTTTGCCAGCAGAAAAATTCATAGTTAAGTCTAAACTAGAGAGAACTATACCATACCTCTGGACGACTGAGGAATCAAACAGACTCCTAGACTCCCTAAACTGGGCGTGCTAAGCATGTAAAAACAGAGAAACATAAGACAAATGCAACTGAAAAGCATTAAGTAAAAGCCATCCATTGAAACATACAAACAAGTCCTTTAACTGTTAGCAATACTTTTGCCCATGTTAACTGACCTTTCATAATTGACCTTGAGAATTTGAAGGAAAACACCGAAAGCCAAGGTAACTAACTGATGACATAAGACTGCTACAATTTCTTTGATGCACCGAGCTATCTGGGAGCATTTGAAATAAATGCTTATATACAATCTATTCTTGTAAGACAAGCTACACAAAGAACTACAAAAACAAGTACTAGAAGTTTTGGTAAATGTTAAGTTTAGATTGTTCATAAAATCTGTAATATAGGGCTTATGATGAAGAGATATCTTTAATATGATCACATTGATGCTTTTTAAGATCCCTACTTGATCCAAGAGGAAAAAAAAAAAAGAATGCTGTTTATTAAACATCTGCCTTTTTATATCATTTTCCTCTCTTTTGCTCAATGAGGTTTTTGCCTTCTTTACTGCACACTTTGGATTATACCATGAAACAATTATCAGCTTCATGTATTACTCAAGGTAACATAAGGACAATTAACCTTTTCCAGCTGTTCACATTATTGTAGTGAAGAGGTAAGCACAGCAGAGTTCACATTCTTAAGAGCAATGGTTTCAAGAGGCTGAAAATAAAAACTCAAAATATTATAAACTTTATGTTTTGCAATGTAGATAACATACAAGTCAGATACTGCCTGCAGCTGTCACTGCTTGTGATCTTCATGACAATGAAAGTGAGAAAACAATCAACTGCATACCAGTAGGGCAAAGTTTAAGTCACTTAACTGCTCCTCCACAGGTATTCAGAGCTAAGGATCAAAATTCTTCTGCTCAAGATGGCAAAACACCACTCTAACCATAATATGACCCTTTTTTTAATCCAGTCATCTGCCAGATGAAGACAGTCTTATTATACACAGCCTTAATCCACCCTAGTGGATTCCTCCATCAGAGGAATTAAATAAGGCAGAGATTTTATGGCAGCATCATGTAGTACGGTAATTAAAATGGCATTAATTAAAACTATGTTGGCACATAATTTTAATATAATTTATGAAACTGGAACTCAACTTCAGCGTTTCTTTTTTCCCAAATCTCAGCTTTGCAACCTTAACTACAATTCTATTTCTTTACTACAATTTCTGTGTGTGCATCCATGCGCTTAAAAAAAAACAACACAAAAAACAACAGCAACAACAACAACAAAAAAAAAAATGCACAGAAGCAAACTGAGCAGAAACTCTCTCAAACTTGAGATCTTTAGCTGCCAGCCGGATGTGGCTGTTTGGTACACTGAGTGGACTTTTGATACTAACTTAGTACTGCCGTAAGTCTGTAACTTCTTAGCCAACCTCTGCTTTGGGGGAATGATGGTGTGTTCCTACTGATTTTTCTCAAGTGAGCAAAATCCCTGTGGTGTCAGCACCTAGCACTTGGATGTCAAGTTCTACCACGTTTTGGAAAAGCAGATCATAAAAAAGTTTATTTCTCACTTTGTCACCATATTCAACTCTCTTAACTCCACATTCCCCTCCTTCCCTAAATCTCTTTTCTCACATACCAGTTTCCCAGCAAGTAACCCATTTTGTCCCCACTTGGGTTTCTTTCTCCACCAGTCGCAGTCCCCTCTCTCCCGCTTCCCATTTAAATCTCTATGCACTCCCTTCATAACATTGCTCTCCGTTCACCTTTGTCTTTTCTTATTTTGACTTACACCCATCCTCTCTGACCTCTGCATTCACTTTGAGCCAGTTGCCTTCTTGCACAACCAAACCCAGATTGTCGTCCCACAACACAAACTGTAGAGGTTCAGAGTTACTGTCCTTTTTTGGTTTGTTTTGTTTTTTTTTCAAATTGTCCTTGATTTTGGTTTTCCCCACAAAATTCAGGTCAAGGAAGACTGCTTGCATGTCTGAGACTTCCATCTCATAGGGTTCTAGATGCACAAAGTTTAAAGCAACAAGAATCTTGCGAGGGAGTTGCACATGACCTGTCTGAAGCATCACAGGACTGGTAATGGTGCCCTTGAAGTTAAGGTTTAGGTTGCTATGTTCCAAGTAAGTTTCAAGGTTTATCATTTCAGGTTAAATGTTCCATTCAGACCAGCATTTCAGCAGAGTTTTTTATATGATAAGCAGTAAAGACAGACTACACAGAACCCATGCTCCTATTAAAACAGTTAAAAGGTTACATTTGGATATCATCACCTCATAGCAGAAACTTGGCAAGTAACCATTTAAATGTCTCTGGTTCCCTACTGCATTCAGTAAACACATTTGCCTTCACTGACGATGATACACAAATCCAATTTAACTTTAGCTGTGCATACCTTACAGTGACTGCTGGGCACTGTGATTACTGCACAGCAGCCAAGGAAGGAACAGCCTCCCACTGAGTGAGCAGAATTTTTTTCCACAGTCACAAGCACACTGTAATCAATAAGATTTTAAATGCATCTCAAATGCAGTCACATTTGATCTCAAGGTGGAGAATTTTAGTGAAAGCACTGGATGCCTAATTTGGGTGTAGTACATTATATCCAGTACTACCAAACAGCAGGATTTCCACATTCCAAAACTTGGGAGAAAAAAGGGAAGAACTTTGCCTACAAAGCTAATGTTTGCCACTAACTGCAATATCGATTTCCTATTTTGAAAACTGTATTCTTTATAATGTTCATTCTTATAAAACTATAAACACTGAATATATACCTATTACTTAATTTAGTGTTTAGTGTAATTCATAGCATGTGGGGGGGAGGGTGTTGGTTTTTTTAAGTACTTGGAACATTTCTCTGAACTTCAGTGTCAATGCCTTTATGGATCCTTTTAAGAAGATCTACATTATCTGGGGCTTTGCCCCTCCCAGACTGTTATACTTCTCCTTCCTTTCTAATTCAGGGTGGTTTTGGTTTGTGGAGGGATTTTTTTGTTTTTGTTTGTTTAGTTTTTGGCTTTTTTTTTTTTTTAACATCTGAAACCCGAAATATGAGCAATAAGTCAACAAAGTAACATTAGCAATGACTACTTAAAAGATGACGAAATACTGGACAAACTATTAAAACGAGGGAAAAAATTGGCTTTTAAAGCTGTTTAGACACCAGGTATGCTTCAGAAAGGAGTGAAACTATACACTTTTCATAACACTTTACAACTAATTTGCACTATCTATACAAAACTTAAGCATCCAAAACATTTAAATCACCAGCCAACTATTATTTTAATAAATAGGTTATTTGTTAGAAATAGATTAGCCTAACGTTTCACAAAACTGAAATAAAGCAGAACTTTATCACTTACTCGCTGGGCAACTTCTGCTGCAGCAGCAGCCATTGCTGCAGCTTTGGCCTTCTCTGCTTCATCGTAAGTAGGAAGAGAGGTAGCTACACTGTATGGAGGTGGTACAGGATAAAATTCATTGTGTGTTTCTGTTCAAAATAAAGAAGTAATGCATTTTTAAGCCAGAAAGATGTCAAGAATATTAAATTTTATATGCCCATAATTACTGAGCTTTAACAAATTTTTCAACAGAGGCTGAAATTGAGATTTGTATTTCAAGTTACTGTAAATTAAAAAAAAAAAAAACAAATTTTAATGAAATAAAATAGTGAATGGTTTTATGGTGCTTTTAGTTGCTAGGTTAAGGCAGAAACCTTAACCTAGATGCTGGAAGGAGCCAACAAATTTATGGAAAAAAGAATTCATATTATCTGAGTTACATCCCTAGGCATTCCAACTGACGGCTTTTTACCAAATCATATAAAAGACATGCACAGAAATATCCTAGAAAATGCTTTCAATTGTCAACATCAACTAGTTACTTAAGTCCAGTAATAATCATGCTGTATAAAAATGGCTTTGTTAGTAACTCCAGTTCTGTGAAAAACCAGTTTTTCCAAGATTTCAATTTCACCACACTCTTTTAGAAAAGCTCCTTTTATCAAAATGGACCACAGAATTCATTCTTATATATTGAAATAGGAGAACATCATCACAGAGAATAGAATTATTAACAAAATATAAAAACTATTTAAAATACACCTTGAGCTTTCTCCTACAACTAGCAGTAGTCTGTAACAAGACTGCTTACATGATAAAGATATGTCAGCAGAGGTCATTTCGTAAAAGATTTGTCAGCACACCAACACAAGAACATTATATATAGAAATAGTTCTGCATAGCTATGCTTTAAAGTTGCAAACACTGTCTCAAAGAACAGGGGTAGGAAATTGCTTCTTTCATCAACATGAAAAAAATTACGTTGACGATTACTTCTAAAATATTTATCTGGCACATGGGAGAGGCAAATTTAAGCAATTTTCCTGAACAGGGACTTTGATGTTGCGTGCTGTAAAGTCTCAACCTCATGACAAAGGAAGCGGTGAATAAATGGAGAAAAACTCCTGTTACTCATTTTCCACAAGAAGTTTTATCAAGAACCTTTAAAGCAAAATGAATCTTTTCATTGCAATATTTTCAACAACCGATGGCACGCACTTAGAAAGTTTGAGTTTTGACAATTCAGTGCTTTGCTGGTTTGGGGGTTTGCTGGTAATTGCTACTGAGGTCTAATAATGGACCACTAATCAAAGATGTAGATTAAATGTGGAACTGAACTACTCGCAGACTTAAATAAAACCTATTACATTAATTAATGAACATCCATTTAGCCTACTAATTTGGAACAATCACCGTAATTTAGTAGTGTGCTTCTTTTGAAATAACCAGACAAAGGACTGTGCATGAAAGCAGAGCTTTTTGCTGCAACTGTGTGAATATAGGGAAAAAAAGAAAACACCCCACCAAAAACCATACCGCAGCATCACACCACTTTGAACCAAGCTCTGATTCATACACACTCCTCCCTGACAAGCTGCTATGTAAAAAAATACCTGAGGTTGCAGCTGCTTCTACAGCTATGCTACAGTACGGTGGAGGGGAAGTATCTGCTTCAGATAAGGCTGCTGTCTGGGGTGTCTGCACAGTCTCTGTTGTAGACGTGGAGGGCTGCTCAGCTGCTGAAGGCTCTGGGGGGTCATCCTCATTGTGGAGCTTAGAAGAAAAACACACAAATTTCAGACATATTCAGGGAATACTTTCCATGACAACCCAGTATGTGCAGAAACATCTTCAAAAGGGGAGAAGCTTACTCTTCAAAAAACAAACATTTACAAAACAGCAGGTGACTACTTTAAGTAGCCCAGTTAAATCCCTTTAAGTAAACAACTTAAGATTATCTTAACTTTCCCACCTCCCTTCCCACTTCCACCCCCAACTAAATATCTTCTCACCAGTGATTTCAGTGTCTTCAAAATTTGGGGGGCTTAA
Source organism: Pezoporus flaviventris (assembly GCF_033815535.1). Taxonomy (NCBI): domain Eukaryota; kingdom Metazoa; phylum Chordata; class Aves; order Psittaciformes; family Psittacidae; genus Pezoporus; species Pezoporus flaviventris. The sequence continues at coordinate 7,611,187 of NW_026892551.1, forward strand.
CGTTTACTACATGGAAAAAATGCTGCCTATAAAATACTTTCTATTATGTTAGTATTTTAACACCCCTGCATTTTTTTCTAAAATATGTTCATAAAATGTGTATTGATGTTGCCTGCTGTTAAGTCTCCAACACCCCAAAGAAAAGGCACAACCTCATGACAAAGGAAGCAGTGAATAAATGGAGAAAAAAGAAAAGACTCCTGTTACGCATTTGCCACAAGAAGTTTTATCAAGAACCTTTAAAGCAAAATGAATAACAAAATATTAAGGATAACAGCAACAATTACATGCATAGAAAACATTGAAATAGTAGTCAGGAAAACTAAAAAGACAGTACAAGAAAACAGAAAATGCTTCAAAAGAAGTTAGCAATAGGACAACTTTATGTAATTTTTATATGGCTTCTACGACACTCTCCTCTTTAAGTGTGTCAAATTAGACTGAGTAATAAAGCTACTTGCTAAAGAATTTTTTGTCTTTTTCAGGACTCCCTCCAAGCACAGTATTCAAAGAGCTACAGTTTAAAGATTAAAGGGTTTATCTCTAAACTACGCATATATGCATACACATACGTAAGCATATATATACGCAGAAGCACAATGCACACACATACATTATTAAGAAGATGTCACCTTCAGTGGAACTGATAGGGGCTATTGAGGAGTTCTGGGTACTGAGCAATCAGGTCATGCAACGGCTAATCAATTTCCAGAAGAAATAGTGACACGAGAAATACGTATAGCCATTTAGAGCAGTTAAGACCAAAGAACACAAAACCACTTCAAAATAACCTAATATATTTAGGGACACAGAAAGCAAGTGAAAATACAAAACACTAGAAAGGTTGAGCAGGTCAGAAAAACAACTTCAGAGCTATCAATGTTATGGTTCTAAATTAAGTACAATCACACACAAGAAAATATCTAGCATTGCAATGGATATGGCCAAAATCAAACCACTTTCAAATAAAACGGTCAACTGAGTAGCAAAGAGACAGCAGAACATTGCTGCTGTACTTGTACACTAATGGCTGGTAAACCCACCCTCATTTCGGATGTGTGGGTTGCTTTGGCAAACCCACCACAGTGATCTGGTCTGTGAGTATGGGAAGTAAAGCCTAGTTAGTGGATTTCTGTCTGTTAACTCCATTCTTCCTCTCCTTCTGCCCTCCACTTCAATCCTGTCTTTTACTGTACAGACCTTTTGAAAATTCTGAAAGGCATCAAGGTTATCCTAACGCAGCAAGTTAAAAATGTGGCTTCTTACAGAATATCCCATTGTAAAGATCACAAGAAATGGATTAAGCAGCTTTATTGTTTACAGTTGGAATTAACACACAGGTAGTTCCATTAATATACACCAGCTTAACAGTTCTCACTCAAGTGCCCTGTTCTCTCCTAAAGGTCCAAACCAAAACAACAAAACCCCACAACCACAGCAAAACTTGCCCGGAAAACTGGAAATTGTGCCTGTGCCAGCAAGGCAGACAGCAGTGGTTACATCCTTTTGTCTTATCACAACTCGGCCTTGTCTTCACAGGGCACTGACTTTCCTCTGAGCAGTCACCAGTTTGCTGTAAACCAGCAGGAATCCAACTACCTTTGAGCCTCCCCCTTCCCATTTAATTTTGGCTTATACTGGCTGGTAAATTTAGAAGTTATTTTTAGAGACAGGGGAAGAAGCAGACTGACACTCTGCACAGGCTTCACTGCCATAGAAACCAAGCTAAAAACACTCAAAAGAGAAAACGTCTGTTTCAAGGAATTACTTATGCTATATACATAAATGTTACCTGAAACAGCACTTAAGATACTATTTCTATATTTTTAATGTTTTTAATGTTAAAATTTCCCCCCCCCCCCCACTTACTATTTTGCCCACTTTTTAAATTAAAGGACTAACAAGAATTCGCAGTTTATCCTTCCAGCCCCCAATGAACCATTACACAGCAGCAAGTAATACAGATGCTTTTGCCCAGATTACAGTCAAAACAACTGCCAGGACCTATTAAACTTGAAACAACTGTAAGTTAGTGCCTTTCCCTGACCCACCCTCACATTTTAATAGCAGGACACAAAGACATCTTCTGCCTTCACATCTTACTCTGCACTCAGGGTATCTGGCTGACTATATGGAGCTTTACAATTAAAAAAAAAAAAGGAACATTTCATTAACAGAGTACACTTAAACTGTTTATACATTTTGGTTCCGGCTTTCACAGCCCGCAAACTACAGCACATTCAGGCTCAAAAGTCATGATGCTCATATTCAAGATACATCTATGTTTGGACACTTAAAATTCAAAGTTCAATCAAGGAAGATGGCCCTCTGCCACCAATGACTCAAAATCTCATCATGGTAACTACTAAAGAGCATACAGTAAAGGAAAGAAATATTCGTTTCCTTTATATGATTTCCACCCTATATTATCTTCAGTTTCTTTCCAAGGAAAAGCTCCATAAAACAAGGATTCACTTCCATTCCAGAAGTTAAAATAATGTCAGACCTTTTGGCATCAAAATATTATGGAGAATACAGCTACCTTTATTCTTATATATATATATAAGAAATAAATTATTAATAATTTCTTTAAAGAAGTACTGCACCTCCTCCTGCAATTTATTTCCTTAAGTCTGTTATTTTGTTTGTGCAATTATTTCCAAAGTAATCTGATGCAATGCCTTAAACCAGCTGGTACCACACAAAGAACATGAACCACAGGAAAGGCCTTAGTACAGAAGCCTTTGCTGAGGGGACTGATGCAGATGCTTTTACTGTTTCAGCTTTTCAAAATGAAAACTTAAACTGAGCAGACAATTTCTTTCTCTACTTCACATTTTTCATTTACCTGCAGATAGTAATTTTGTCTGACCTAAATGTTCAAGAGTGGCAATAAAGGCAAGTTACTGAAATATGCCAATAAAGTAAAAAAAAAAAAATCAGGGGAGAATGGCATAAGTCTTACGTCACCTGCCCCATACATATACAAGGCTAAAACAACTTTTTCTGATATAAAGTGCATTAAGGCAGCACACGCTGTAGTTATAATGTAACACAAACAGTACTATTTGTGTTACCTCATTTTATGAACATTTCAAAAGCTGCTCTTTTCCCATTTCATGATTCACACAAATCAATACATTATAAAATCACTGGAATATAATTAACTTCAACAGCACACTGAAAGCATTTTAAAAGGCTTTCTTTATAAACATACACTATTTTCATGCTATTTATATAATTTATTTAAGTGAAACATAAAATTATGCAGAAGATACTGCCACATGGGGAAAAAAACTCCAAACAACTAGCCAGCTTTCTTTTTGTGTTTTCTTTTATACCTTAATTACTAGTTCACCTTGATGATGCCTGACTTTTACATAAGCTTTTATGTACGTTTTAGTAGTGACAGTCCTGCCCGGGGCTTCATGTAAATTATAAGTAAAGTGTCCTCCTATCCAGCCTTTGCAATGATATTACTTTTCTCAAGAAGTTTGGCTCCTCCAGTTTTGACCTCATGCCGATCAGTTCATGGGTTCTTCCAAACAACATTAAACAAATACAATGCACAGAAACTCTGTAGTTGGACTTAATATCCTGCCTTGCGTAAAAGTGAGGAGACAACTATGCAGATCATGAAAGTTTAACCTTTCTATGCAAACCAGTCAGTTGATACACTCCCTCCGCAAAAAGCAATGCTCTGAGCAACAGAGGTTCATCATCTTACTTTGTAGAAGTTACCACTTTGGTCTTCTACAGTCAGTTTTTCAGACTATGCCAAAAGGTCAACCAAAATACCTACTGTCCTGGGTTCAGCAGTAGCAGTCATGTTTTTTCCTTTGTGTTAGCTGGTGCAGTGCTGTGTTTTGACTTCTAGTTTTGAGAACAGCGTTGGTGAAGCCGATGTTTTCGGTTGTTGCTAAGTGATGTTTACCCTGACCAAGGACTCTGTGAGGCTCATGCTCTGCCAGGGAGGAGGGGAAGCTGTGAGGAAGCAGAGACGGGGCGCCTGACCCGGGCTAGCCGGGGAGGTATTCCATACCACAGCACGTCATGCCCGGGGTGGGGGGTAACTGGGAGTTACCCGGAAGGATAGGAGCTTCCGGGTGGAACTCGTTTTCTTGGCCGGTGGTATCGTATTCTCTTCCCTTGTTATTTTCCCTTATCATTGTTTTAGCTGATAGTAGCGGTGGTGATTTGTTGCTGGACTGTTCTTGTCTCAACCCGTAGGAGTTGCACTCTCTCGATCCTCCTCCCCGTTCCTCCGGGAGCGGGGAAGGGGAGAGCCCCGGTGCAGGGAGGGGGGGGGAGACGAACACGGACCTTGATTGTTGTCAGCTTGGCACCACTCACTGGGAGTGAGTGAACAAGTTACCTGACTGGGTTTAAACCACGACAGTTCTTTTTTTGGCGCCCAACGTGGGGCACGAGGGGTTGAGATAAGAACAGATCTGACTGGATTGATAGTCACTCGTCACAATGCTGATTTATTGGCTCTCAAGGTTTTTCCTCTTGATCTCACAGTTTCAGTATACCATATCTTACGTCCATCCGGTATTGGCTGTATTAGTGTTTTTCAAGTGTGGGGCTTGGGCTAAGGTTTTTATCCCATTGTACTTTATGGTAATGACTTGTAATACAATAGAATCATTGATCATGAAACTGATCTGGCTTATGTTCCCAGTGTGGTCACCACCTTTATACTTTGGGAGGTATATGATGGAGGTGCTTAGCAATTACACATCTTTTTTCTCCTTCTCAGGTGCTCAACCTGTGAAGGAGACATCCTTTTACCCTCCTAGTCGTCCCCCCAGACCATTTACATTTGAGAGTTTCGAATTTTTTAAATGGCCTTTTAATGCTCTTGAGACTTGTTTGCTGATGGTGATGGGAATCACCATGCTAACACGCATACAGAGTGTGTTTTGCCCACTACTGATTTCAAGAGTTAAGCAGATTCAGGTTTGGGTCTTGTCTGGGGTCAAACGACGATGTAGGAGGACCGAGAGATTTTCCCAGAGGCTGGACAGCCATGAGTGGCAGGGTGTGTGGGATAGTATGGGCAAGTATCTAGGTCAGTGGGCCCCCCCAGTATTTTGGAATTTCACTACCGAACAACTGCAAAATCCAGAAGAATTAGTAAAACACTTAAATGAGGTGTGTGGTCATTCTGGCCATACCAGAGATGGACAAATCACGGCAACGTGCTGGGGCTTGGCCTATGCTTACAGGGCCTTGTTCAACACTATCCAGCACCTTCAAAAGGAAAAGAATGTCGGCGGATTTGAGGGCAAAGCGACAGTCGCTACTCAAACTTTGGCTGCAATGAACTGCGCAGCTACCCCAGTGGCAAGTACAGCAGCTGCTCAAACTTCAACTGCAACAGACAGCGCGGTTACCCCAGCTCCAAGCACGGTAGCTACACCACCCCCAGCAACAAGTACAGTCGCTACTCAAACCACAGTGATAATCACTGCAGCCAAACCAGAGGACCAATTCGTACCAATATCGGTTGCCCCTGTACGCAAGAGAACAAGCAAAAAGGAGGCAAAAAGGGTGAAGCGAGATGAAGAACCAATGAATTCACCACCCGGTCCAGAATCTGATCAGGAGTCATCCTCACATGACGAAGAAGAAGAAGAAGAGGTAACTTCTCGACCTCGGACCTCAACCGAGCTGCGGAATATGCGAAAAGATTTTACCCGTCAACCAGGGGAGCACATCATCACCTGGTTACTCCGATGCTGGGACAATGGGGCCGATGGTCACGAACTAGAAGGTACAGAAGCCAAGCAGCTGGGATCACTTGCTAGAGAAGGGGGAATTGACAAAGCAATTGCAAGAGAGAAAAAGTCCCTCAGCCTTTGGAGGAGGCTCTTGGCAGCTGTGAAAGAAAGGTTTCCGTACAAGGAAACCTTTCCCTTATCATTGTTTTAGCTGATAGTAGCGGTGGTGATTTGTTGCTGGACTGTTCTTGTCTCAACCCGTAGGAGTTGCACTCTCTCGATCCTCCTCCCCGTTCCTCCGGGAGCGGGGAAGGGGAGAGCCCCGGTGCAGGGAGGGGGGGGGAGACGAACACGGACCTTGATTGTTGTCAGCTTGGCACCACTCACTGGGAGTGAGTGAACAAGTTACCTGACTGGGTTTAAACCACGACACCTACTTACTGCAGCTTCCAGTGCCAGAGGGACTGAAGACAGACTCATCTCAAAACTGCCAGTGTAGCGCACAAAAAGCATTCTAACATTTCTGCAGCAGATCCATGACACCTTCCATACTGGTACAGGGGTATTTATTCCACAGAAATTCTGGTGTTGTAAGTACCACAGGTGTAACCAACAGTAGGTTAAAAAGAAAATTGCCATCACATTAATTAAGCTTTCAGGAAGCTTCTCACCCCTCTGTGTCACATCCAATATTTTTATCTGCTGAAAAATTCAAAGGCCTTTTATACCTGCCAATTGGTAGCGATTTGTACACCTGTACTAAACTGTTCCCTACAAACAAGGCTTGAGATTGAGACTTGAAAGCAGAATTCTCTACCTACATTAAAAAAAAAAAAAAAATCAACTGAACAAATACAAGCTGTGTATTAAATGCTTGTTTTGTAACCACATTTTGCATTTGTCCAGATTTAGTAGGCTAAAAATAGGTTTATTCATCTGTAAATAGCAAAAGAGTAATCTTGGGATTTTCAAGGGAAAAAACATAAGGAAATCTGGAAATAAAATTTAATTCTGCACCCGATATAAAAACACTTCATGTTAGTGTCAGCTTTGACCTCTGTTTACCCCTCTCTATTGTTTCTGAATGAGACTTCATAGTCTAAACAGCTCAGGCTATGGATTACTACATTTTGTTTTTAGAAAACCCCCTAATGCCCATACCATTAACCTATAAACACCATTCAAGTGCTAAAATCAATCACCCCTAATTTAGGTCACTAGTAGGCACTGAATAATCAGAATCAATAATCTGAAGTTACTCTCAAGCAAGATTTACAAGAACAGAAGAGATAAATAAATCCTTATGCAAAGTAATTGTTTTAATTTTCTTGTTTATCAGGAAAAACACATCTCCACAACGGCCTTTGAAAGAAGTATTTCACAATTTTGTAAAATAAAAGAATTCTTGAGGGGAACAAAAAAAAAAAAAAAATCCAAACAAATACACAAACAAAACCCTCAAACCACACTGTATTTTAACTTACTAGCTTTCTCCTATCAGTTCTTATGCTCTGTCACTAAGGTAGTTTACAAAATCATCAAGCCTTTTTCTTCAGATGTCTGCTGTAAAACCAACCTACCACAAGTCCGTGCAGATCAGCTAGTAGGAAGGCAGCTATTTTCACCAAATGCACTCTCTCCCAAAACAGTCCTGGCCACAGCCGCAACACTCCAGAGAAACATCATCCTCAAGATTAATAAATACTCTACTGAAGATCTAAGTAATCAACCTTATAAAGCACTGAAGTACATTCCAGTAAACCACAAATGTCTAGCAACTGATACTTTTTGCTTTCATGTATTTAAAACTATGCAATCAAATTTGATCAGAATTCCTGACTGTATAGACAAGATCCACATCATTTTTTTCCCCACCATCCCATCACTTGGCAAGCATCAGCTATAATGTACCGAGATCTAGCATTAGCCCTTCATGACACAGGAGTGGGTTGGGTTTTTTTTCTTAATGCATCTCTGCACAAAGTTTTCAAGAGTAGTCAGTATGTTAGAAGGTCAAAGGTGTTAAAGCTGCACTAGAAGCAGGAAAGCAGAACAAAAGTAGGCTGCTGCCATTCCACAGCTGTGTAGAAATACCAAGTGTCTGCTAAATAAGGATTAGGTACTATGGAAACCCACAACCTCTGGAGGCAAATTTCTATGTTGCGGTAGAACAGCCCTTCTGCCAAAGTGAGGCTCCTCATACATAAACGATCCATAGCAAGTGACAGCGTTTTACATGTGCTTCATAAATCACTCCAGTCAGTTTTCTTCAACTACGGATCTTTAACCTATTGGATTTTCTTTTTCTTATTACTAAGTTATTCAGAAATAATGCTGAATACTGGAATTCTGACATGATCCAAAAAGAGTCTTCATATTTACTGTAAAATTATGAACCTGGCATAGTTTCCAAGAGTTTTTCCTATTACATTGCTATAGGAATTAATCATGAAATTTGTCAACAAAAAAAAAGCTATGTCTATAAATACTAATAAAGACTATGTCCGAGACCAGTATTTTTCAAATCTTCAAGCATGAGTATAAAAAAATATTTCTAGAGAAAGAGCTAGTAAAAGCTTACTTTAAAGCTTGTACACAATGAGGTACTGCAACCCTGACCTACTCTAGAATGCAGAAATTACTCAAAAGATTACCCTATACCATGTAGCCTTCTGTTTGTCAAATGGTAACTTGAGAACAGGTTGAGGAACTTGTGTAAATTCTGTAAACAAAGTACAAATTTTCTGAATCCTTGAATGCTTTCTGCTTAGAAGTGAGAGATCCATTAATAAAAAGAAAGTACATTACTGAGACCAGCAGTCGTCTATGGAAGTGTTCTGTCTCCATCAGGAGGTACATGGACAGCACATGAGCCTCAGTCACGTATTTCCCATCTATTTTCCCCAGACTCCCCTGATATTCACAGCTGTTATGACCGGTAAAGTGTACATCTCTACCGACCCCATTTGTATCTATTACAAATCTGATGTGCTTCAATTTGTGTTCCTGAATCTGCTAGTACTATCTGCCTCAATGATCTTGTGTATTAACAAACCACATATGTTAGCTTCCCCTTGTGTACTTTCTTTTCCGTTACTTAAACCAAGCTTCACTAAGCACTCTCCAGTTTTAATATTGCACAATTTGGTGAACAGCTCCACAACTGCTTTATCCACTGCTTGGTAACTCTGTAAATGATGATCACATCCAACACCCACCACATATTTGAGACATCATTTTTTGGAAGTCTGCTTCTCTTTACCTTCTGTAGCTCCTCCTGTAAGAGGCCAAAACTGCATATAGTGCCCAAAATGCAGGCAGGTCCCAGGTTTCATACTGTGATGCTTCATGTCCATTCTCACTATCTTCCTGAGGACAGATAATGTTTCATCAGGATTTGCTTGGCAGCTGCCACTAACCAACAGCTTCAGCTAACCACCAGTGACAGCTCCAAGAACTTCAAGTCAAAAGATCATGTCTTTACTTACCAGCAGATTTAGAGAATCAGCACAGAACATAGACCCCAGTCACTCTAAAGTTGCACAGAACATGCAAAACATGTAAACTTTAAAAATAGGAGGATAGGAAAACCTGTAAAATTAGGAAATGGAAAAGAGCAACTCAATATTCAACAGTCAGTTCCAGCTTCCATTTCAGTCTACACTGATCTGGGCTGAAAAATTCAATGTTGATTGGAAGGGCTGAATATTTCTCTAAATACATTATGCATGTTTCACTTAAAGGCCCAAGTACAGCAGGAGGGCTCATGCACAGAACTCCCTAACAAAGACAATGCAGGAGGATGCTAAAAATAGCAAATTCATTTTACAGGGGGAGGGATACAGAAAAAAAAATGAGTTTCTTCCTGGAGAAATATCACGGAAACTGAACTGCAGAAGCAACATACAGTTTTCACCTTAAGTCCCTGACTTGAGAGAAGCAGATAGAAAAGGACTCGAGTTTGTGCCTCCCGTGTCAGATGTAAGTAAATGTCCTTAAAAATTCTGCAGGAAAACTCCAAGAAAAACTTCAAATATCTCAACTTTGTTGACAACACGAAGCTTTATTGCTTGTGTCTGTGAATAAAGCTACTCAAGAACAGTTTCCTACTTCACAGTACAGAGGAGCCCAAGATGAAACATTAAATAAATCAGTAGATATTATTAATCAATAAGAGCAAATACACTCTTATTAGTAGGTCAATCATGCCTGACTTTCTCAGCATAACTCATTTTCTTCATAGCTGGAAACAGAGTACTCAAGCTCTTCAATTTACAGAGATAGCACAGACAGAAATTTCAAAGGCTTAAAAAACCCACACACATACACAACACCAGCTGAACACACTTACTGTGCATCACAAGCAGAAGAACAGGCTCTGCTGGAAAGAATTCTCATTTTGATTTGCCTTCTTTCTCTTCCTTCCACTATGGGACTCACAGCTTTAACAAAGTTTAGTTGCAAAGACAAATACAACTCGCGCAACAGCAATGAACATTAAGGGCCCTTTCTTTAAAGAATGTATGTGTATGTCTCAACAGATAGTATCAACTTTTTCCAAGCCTATTGTTAAAGACTGCCAACTAAGTATTTTAAAGCAAACCTACAAAATATGTGGCCCAAAGGACAACCCTCTGAACCTCTCAGTTGCTAGACAGATGATGCACACTTTTGGAAGAAGGCACTTTCCAGCAGGTAGCTAAACAAAACCAAAACAGAAAAAGCAGCAGTCCAGGAAGGTCACCTCTTTGGAACAGTGCACAAAGTGACCCACCAGCGCTACCTCTAAACCATAGGGAGTATTTAAAAACACAAGCAGAAGCACGAATTGACTTACATGAGAAAGGAACATGGGCCACACCACTCACCATCAGCTGAGGCCCAGCACTGCATAGCTTCAGCTCATTTGTTCAAATTATGCATTCTCACTCTAGAATTTGGAACAGTTCTTTAGGCTTGTGCAAGTCTTTTTCCTAATAATATATTCTACACATTTGATGGAAGTCAATTTTATGACCGCAAGTCCAGAGTTTCAATTAAGAGCCTTAATGCTTCAGTACATGCCTTAAAAATACCTTAAGTACTGTTTCCCTTAAATTACAAAATATGACAATTGATTCAAAGTACTGTGATCAAAATGGGCAACTGGCCTCAGTACCAATCAGGACTGTTTGTCCCAGTTGTCTCATGCTTTACCATAGGCATCACTCACTCCTCAAAGATGGTAAGTGTTAACTACACTAACCATTACCAAAGCAATGCTTAAACATGAGCTTGCGCTACTTCACACAAAAACAACCCAAAACCCGCAAACAAACAACACACAAAGAAGACCCATCTTATTTTCTGCAATAAGCAGATAAGTGATACTGTCAGCATCCTTTTATCAATATTTCCTCAAGGCTGCCCGAACACAACACTGGGGATTGCAACCAGATGATCTTTAAGGTCCCTTCAAACCAAACTGTTCTAGGATTCAATGATCTTTTCAGATTAATCAGGGAAAAGCAAAAACCACATTCAATAATTCAAATATACATCTTTAGCAAGGACATGATTCTTACCCCTCCCACAATGAGTCAACATTAATAGAATTACTATCTAAAGGTAAAATATTATTCAAGGCTAAAATGGACAAACTACGGTTGTGAATATGTTAAGTTACCATACAATAGGTGGGAGGATTTTTTTTTCCTTTTTTTTTTTTCTTACTAGAAAGCCACATTTTACAAGAAGGAAGGTGACGAATCTCAGCCAAGCACCTTGATCAGTAACTCAATAAACAGAAAAATGGGATTACAAACAGAAATAAAGTAATACACATGTTATTGACCAGATTTTTTCATGTCTACCACCCAAAGTTTGGAGGATTGTTTTCTAAATCATTCTGTCTGTTCCAAGCACAGTCAGAGGCACAGCCTGACACGGGGCTGAGGAGTGACTCGGTATCTAATATTTTGGCTACAGAGTGAACAAGCAATAAATTAGACTATATCAGTTTTGGGCTAATCTTAGCCTGCGATAATGGAAATTATGCTTAAGTGGAATAAACAGTTAAATGTTAAAATGGAAATGTACTTTCCGCTTTCACTGTAAAACTCAAAGCTGCAACGCATCCACATCCTGACATGTACTGCGAGCCCTGGCTTTGCAAGTCTGAAACTACTTCAGCACAAAACAGAAGTTAATCGTTTTCACTAAAAACACAGCTGGCCAAAGGGGTGCCCATTTTACTAAAACCAGGTAGCTATGACAGTACTTGTCCAGGAAGTGGGAGACCTAAGCCTGAGGCAGCTCAAGCCCACAGCCTTGGCTGTGCAATAGCTCAGTTTCAGTAGGAAGAGTTGGCAGTGCCTCTCCAACCTAACAACCTGCCAATTTTTTCATTGCTTTCTTAACCATAATTTCTCAGCATTATTTTTCTTCTCTGTCTGAAAAGGGTTTACCTAGTGTAGGTGTACTGGTACACATCCATTTGTTCATTCCCCTTTCCAAGGCAGCTGATGCACATGAAGTACAGAAGGAGGTTTGAGGCTATGAAACTCAACACAACATTCAAATCTACAACTGTAAACTGAGCACTGAGGTCTCACAGTGTTAGGTGAGATGACATTACCAGTTGTCACATCTTCCTTGTTTTGTCAACACTGTCACTGGGAAGCAAGTTTCAAAATAAGCCTATAATCAGTCATTTTGTCAAAAGTACCTTATTTTCCCCATCAGTAAGACTGCTACTAACATTTCGTATTAACACAGACTTCATTTCTGAGGTTATCCTAAAGTGGTTCCTACCACAATTTTCAGATACGAACAAGCTAAGTGCTCAGAATTTCTCTTTTTTTCCAAGTAGCATGAAAGCCACATCTAGCTTGGCCACATCACAGATGACTTCTGCTAAGAACCCTGCTATTTGAAGGTATTTTATTCCTGTTACTAAACTTCAGCCCTTTTTAATAGGATTAGAAGACTTACTAGGTGTGGCATGTATGCGTGCCACAGCCTGAAGCTGTCCTTTTACGAGTTAGTGCTACTGCATACATCAGGTAACTCTTTCATCTGGTTTTGCGCCTCTTTCTGAGAGCCTAAAAATCCCAGTTTCACAAGATAGGCTCAACCACAACAACAGCCTGCTGCCACCAGAAAAGACAGTCCTGTTCCTACCCTGTCCTCCTGCAATACCTTCACAAAGAGTCAACCTTAAATTTTGTCTTACCAAGACATTTGGAGAAATACCCAAGTGCAGCAACACAGGTACATTTTGCTGGGTTTCACTACTCATTTTATCTTGTTCAGAATGGTAGAACTGGTGCCCTACGTAACCAGTTTGTGTGTAAACTATCTCAGGTCCCTCTGTGCCCACACCTAAAAAAACTGCCCACATGTCACAACGTGTGCCCGCATAGAGAACCGGAAAGCTTATGCAGCTGCTGTTACTCATCTGATACTAGTGAGCCAGCATTTCTCCCTGTAAATCAGTTGCAGATCTGGGTGTTATATCTATGGCCCCCCAAAACAGATCCAAAACTGAGACAGTGATGGCAATACATGAAGTTAAATGAGCAATTTACAATGGACTGGAATAGACAGAAAGGATAGTATCTGATCACGCTGACTTAGGAGACACATAAAAAGAGATTTGAGGTTTATTTCTTCGTTTGCATAAAATGTGAAAGTGCTTTGAAACTTAACTAAAAAGTGAAAAAAAAAGAAAGTAAAATATACCAGCTTTTAAGCACTAACTGCATTACTACTGTATATGCAAACATACCTCAACATTTATAATCTGTCTTCCTCATTTGTGGCAAGATTCTTCATAAAAAATAGGGAAAAGCATTTATAAAACTAGTAAAGCTACTCTGGCAAGAGTAAATCCACTATGTTTAATAGAAAAATTTGTCACAGATGAAAATGTTACAGAAACACAAAATTTTAAATGCTTATCGTTAGATTAAAAGAAATCAATTAAGCTGCAAAGAGAGCCTGTTATTTTAAAGCATCATTTACCTCATTTCAGAAGACCCTCATTTGCCCTTCTAAACTAATAAAGGCCTGTGCTAGGTGTTTCACATGCAAAAAGTCAGTGCACAAAGAAATTTTATCTTCAACAATTAAGAACTTCATATCACTAGATATATCAGTGCAATGTTACAAACAGGCAACAGGAACACTTATCACTTCATGCATCTTTACACAGTACTTTTCAGCATTATAAACATAGTCCCCTAGATGCTGATTTTATCTTCCAGTTACAGCATCACCACTGCATCTGTGTAAAGCGACAGAATTTCCCTAATGTATGCTAGCTCGATCTGTTTAGTAACACAGATTACATAAGAGTTCTCCAAAGACAATAATTACTATATAAAATCTGGTAGATATTTTCTATGGGGCTCTTATATCAAGGGTGTACAATAAACAGTATTTATTTTATTTGCCAATCACTATTAAGGTCAGTCCCATGAAAAGAAAGAAGGAGGAAGAGATTGTCCTTTGTGCACGTTTCCTGTGTAGGCTGACGTTCATGTTTTTGAGACCTACAAAGGCAACTTGACATCGATGAAGGTTTCTAACCAGGTAACACTGCGAGAGTAAAGAGTCAATGACAACGGAGTTCAGAGATACGGAAAATTAAGCCTTTTTTAATTGTAAAACTATTCACAACACACAGCATGCAGGCAAATTGACTGGAATAAAGTGTTTACAGTGCCAATTTTCACCTCTCAATCCCAGCAACACAAGTTATGTTTACACAAGACTGCACATCACACATCACTTACAAATCACACCAAAACCAGCTGCTACACTAGCATGGCAAGTTCAGTGACAGCTAAATTGACATCTGTGTGGACTGCTGTCTTCAGCTTCATCTGTCCCAGTTTGCTACCTACCCATTCTATCACTTACCTACCTAGCTCTGACCACCCTGTAAATCAAAGAATGATGCCTACCTGACCCCACACTGATAACCCAAATCTTTAATCAGGAAAATCTGGGAGGAGCAGCAAGTTAACTATAATTCTTAAGCAGTTCAGCATGTAAATCCTGCAGCATTCAATGTGATTTCTGTGTCTAAATCACTCATATGCACGTGAAGCCTTTCCTCGTGACTCAGTTAACTGGAAAATCACATTTCACAGAAGAAAAAAAAAAAAAAGGCAATCTTGACTTCTAATACTTGGTTGCTTACCAAGTTTTATGCACTGCAGAAAACAGCTGCGTTTTTTTTTTTTTGTTCCCAGTATAGATTCACAAAGCATGATTTAAAACACTATTTCTGCAAACAAAGTGGACTAGGAGCAGACATTTTAGACAAGATAATAATGCACAAATGAAGGTCAGATGACAAAAAGCTGGAAGCTAAAAAGAATAAGAGGAACGAGCACTGAAGAATTTTTATGTGAATTTTTCTAAAGTTCACGCCTCAGCTCCCTTACCCAAAAAGCAGAACAGGGGAAGAAAAAAAATACAATAAGGAAATGACACAACTGAACTGACTACACCTGGAACAAATGTAAAATTTAAGACATGTTTACCAACAGGACTGCAGCATGTAAGTGACTAAGGGCAAAAAAAAAAAGGGAAGTAAAGCAAGAGAACAAAGGCTGGCTAATTTACTTGTGATGTCATATTCCTTCAGGGAAGCATGACAAATTCTTACCCAACAATTAGCTGGGGTTTTTTGCCTTATGAAGAGAGGACGAGGAAGGAGGCGCGGAAAGCAGTACAGATCACACGCACCCGTGGCAGGCAGTTACCTAATGCTGATGTACCGCCTGCTCTCTGCTCACACTTTGCTGCAGTCCCAAGTACCAGCCCCCCAACAGTTGCCTGGTTTCAACACTTTTATACTGCTCTTTAAATAAATCACAGGCACGCAAGGAAGAGTAAGATGCAGAACAAAGCTTTAGAGCTATTTCTGACAGAGATAAAACCCAAGAGAAGCTGAGCGTTAGCTTTATGATTATAGACATTTTCTGTTTCATAAGAAGCCATAAAACTGGCTAGTTGTGCTAAAGCTCAAAGCTAAATTGCCTGCTGTTCTGAAAAGTCTTTCAATTTCAGTTGCTTGAAGAAACCACAAATAAAAAGAGGAGCAGTGAGATGGCTCTTCAACCCTGCTGAAGTGCTACTGTCACTGCCAGGAACAGATATGCAAGTCAGTAAGTAATTCTTTTGATAATAACATACTATTGCCTATAATTCCATTTAGAAGAGGACTTGCCCTGAATAGAGTAAAACAGACCAATGGGAAGTAAAGGCAAAACTGCAGGGGAAGGGGTGGGTGGGGGGGTGGTGATGGAGAGGGAAAGGCATTTGTTATCATTAATGAGAAAACAACCAAAAAAAAGACACACAGTGAGCATAACAGCACCCAGATTTTGTAAACTTAGCACTAGGGGGGTGGACCATTAACAACACCAGTATTAACCACATTAAGTCCTATTTTTCTTCTATATTTTGTCCTTAAAAATTAGGACACTTCCATAAAAATCTGCAATAACCTATTACTTACTACCTATCACAGCCATTATGGAAACAAATACATCATAACACTTAATATCACACACTTGAATAATCAGGTGCTAATCAACTATATCTGCAATTGCCTTACTCCTTCCATTCTCTGACCCAACACACAAAGTCAGTAACTTCACAAAAATCTCAATGTCTGCAAGCCAGCTATGACAGAAGATTAAACACCATACTCTTTCCTATGGAACAGGAATCAGTAATATGGTATTTTAAACTCTGGAGTAAATCAGAGGCTAAGACAGCACTTTCACTGTGATTTAAAACAAATTCAATGGAAATTAACATAGTGTAATTACTAAGCCTTTAGAGAACACTTCTGTAACAAAATCCAGTGACACAAATTGACCACAAAGTTTAACATTCACAGGCAACTGACTAGGCCAACTTCTATCTTAAAATACGAAGATAAACCCTTTTGGAAGGCCACACCAAAAAGCATGTACCCAAACTGGGCACCAGCACCACCGCTAGATGTCCCAAATGAAATGTAACATAAAAACAGTACACAGGCAAGTTATTTATTTGCTTCATCTTACCATCTTTTTTTCCTACTCCTTTGGGTAACGTAATTAAAATTTCCCTTGTATCTGCCTGAAGTGTAATAGTATATAGTCTTAAGGCCTTCTAAGCCATACGCAGGTTACTTCAGGCCTCAGGGAAGATAGCATTTGTAAGCTCTTAAGAAAAGGCTCTGCCAGCATTTATCATTCTCCGCTGCAAAGGAGGAGAAGTGACTTCAGGACTTCTGCTGATTCCTAGTCATGGCAGCATGGTGCAGGAAGAGTACCATGCTGAAAAGCACTGACCCATAAAACACTTGGAGACTGACTACTATGCTCAAATCATACGTCACGCCTGAGAAGCTGTAGGGTGCTCATCAGCTACACAACAGTCTCAGTGTATCATCATGCAAAAGCACAAAGATTTACCACACTGTAATGCTATCAAAATAAATATTCCAAACCCATTACAAGGGGTTTACTTTTTTGTATTTTTTTAGATCATAACCTAGGAAAAATCTGAATATAAAAAACAGTATTTAGCTCTATACACGCATAGAAGTAAATGTGATTACTTCCATGGACAGCTTCCCCAGTCAAGCTGTAAAAATGTAAGCAAGATAAAAACTTCAGGATTTAGCAGAAGACTGTAGTAGCAATCTGAATTACAGACATCAGCAGAGATTTCAGACATCTACTGTACACCCTTACGCACACAGCAAAGCCACGAAGCACAAGGGACTGAAGTATAAAACTGAAACCTCTAAGGAGTCTGACTGCACCCAAGTCATTTTTTGTGACCAGTAATCAAAAAAGCTTACATATTTTGAGTATAACTGACATTAAGTTAATGACTGTAAGATTAAAATAACCAAAGTCAAATCAATGGCTGTTAGAAACAAGCAATACACTCAATTCGGGCAGGAGGACAACCTTTGCATCCTAAATAATTATTACTGTACCAAAATTCAGGAAGGAAATCACAGACATTGAAATTGGACGCAATGGACTGCAAAGCACTGAGGACTGTTCTTTACAGCAAGACTCGTGTCTGTGCGTGTGCATATACACGCACAAAGCGGGTTACTGAAGGCCAGTCTCCTGCATTTCACAGCCCCTCCACTTAACCTAAAGTAAATCAGTGTACACGTGTTTGTGTACACAAACACACACCGGCTTAAAGATAACAACATACGTACACGCATCGCCCTCTGTCCCTGTGCCAGGCACCCAGGAGCTATGAAGAGTAACCAGGTCTCAGAGCAGAACCGCCGCTCGGCTCGCAGGCAAACACTGGCTCACCGGCAGAGCGAACCCTGCCCTTCCCCGGCTGCGCAGGGGGGCAAACGCGACCCGTTGTCCTGCTCGGGCTGCGCTTCCCCAGAGGCCCGCCGCTCCCCCGACACCGTCGGGGCAAAACCCACCGCCCCCAGACCGGGACTACCCGCCGAGGGGCAGCCACAAGAAGGGGGAGAGAGCGGGAGAAGCCAGTTTCTCGCGCAGGCCCGCGGCGGGGCCGGGGCTGGCCCGACGCCCCCTCAGAGGCCGGGAGCCTCGGGAGGACGGTGGAGAGGAAAGGCCACCAGGGCCGCGCCACCCGGGCAAGGCCCGGCTGTCAGCGCCCCGCCGCCCGAGGAGGGGACTGGGCCGTTCTCGGGCTGGGGCGTCGCTGGAGAAGCGCCAAGGGTCCCCGAGAAAGCCCCACGCCTAAGAGCGAGGAACCGGGGGGTGGCGGAAGGCCACTCCGATCTCCCTCTCCCGTGCCACCCTCCCCAGCCCGACCCGAGGAGGCGGGGGAAGGCCAGCGGGGCCTTGCCAGGGACACCGCACTCACCACTTGGTAACGGCTGGCGGGCTGGTGATGATCCATCCTCTCCGCCCGCCGACACGCACCGTCACGACCGCAGCTGCTCCCACCGACCCCGCGGCCCGTCGCGTTCCTCGGCCCCTCCCCCGCCCGCTCCACCGGAGCTGCCACCGCCCCGGCCCGGCCCGACCCTGCCCCGCCCCGCCCCGCTGCGACCGCCCCTCTGCCCGCCCCGGGGGCGGAGCCGGCGCATAGCCCACCCCCAGACAGGGGAGCTGCCTGCCGATTCACGCCGCAGGTGTGACGTCACGACGCTGCCTCTCGCACATGCGCGGAGGTGGCTCTGAGCGCGGCCTTGACGTGTGGGCAGGGGGTAGTAGGAGTTATGTTCTTGTTGGTAGCGCTCTTGCTCCATTGTCTGCCGTCCCAGGCTCACTTCTCTACCCGTGTTACCTTCGATCGCCCGCTTCTGAGAATCGCCGTCTTCACTGCCCCTGCTGAGGGCACTGGGGCTTTGTGCCTCCTGTCGATCCCCTAGGCCGGGGGCTACTAGAGGCTCTGGCTCTGCCGCGGGCCTGCACACTGTGCTGTGCTGAGGTGTGAGGCGCTGAGCACACTGGCCACGGTGGCGGCTGCCCTCGGCCTCTTCCCAGGTGGTGTACGTGCTGCCTAGCTCATGACTGAGTGTGTCAGCCCTTTCACTTTCGTGTGCAGCACTATCCCGTGAGGCTGTTGTGTCTCAAAACCCATGCCTTGCCTAGACACTTGCCTCCCTGGGACAAGAAGTAGGATAATGCCACAGAAGACATCTTGGGGACAGGGAGTATTGATAGTATTGATTTTAAATGGGTATCTACCTAAAGTAATTACGAGTCATGAGCCCTTTTGCTGTCCCGTTGAAGATAAAACACCACTGTATGACAAGAATGTGTGACTTCTCGCTTCTTCCATAAAACCATAAATGCTTATATGTTTATGACCTGGGCTAAATCAGTGAAAAACACCACCTATAGTGGCATATCATGTGAAATTGACTTGTCCCTAGGTTCCCAAACTGTCAGACATGCAACTGTGGTATGAAACAATTCAGCAATAGCTGTAGCTGCAGTTCCTGCTGTTTGTGCTGGAGTATAACGGATCTACAAGGTAAATGCTTGCACAAAAGCAGTTCCTGCTGTCACTAGCGTCTCGCATGCAAAACTTTATCCCACGGCCCAGATAAGCACCTTCATGCAGGCTGTTTGCCAGTATGGAGGCTGACCTGTGCAGCAGGGTGTTTTTGTGTAGGCAGTCATTACAGGTAATCTGGGTGAGGACTCAGGGTTGTGGAGTCAAGTTCCAGTGTGTGCGAGTAGGAGGGCAGAGAACTGGGGAGCCAGTTTGCACTTTTGTTTCCAGACAGGGTGGGAGTGTATGCATGCAGGATTCTGAGGGAGGAGGAGGAGGTAGAAACGTGGGGCTTTCTGCATGTGCTTGCAGCCCGTATCTGGCTAATGCAGCAGTTACTGAAACTACCCAAACAAAACAAGTTTGGGAAGTTCAGGCCTACTGTGTTGCTGCTTGTATTTATTATGTTCCTAATACAAGAACTCTGCTACACATCAAAAGCCCTATCATTTAGGAATCAAAGTTGGCAGAGAAATACAGGTTAGAAATGGATTAATGTTATTATTTTCCTATCAGGATTTCCTCCTTTTTCCTCTTTACCGCTCCACATAATTAAAGTTTCTGTGTTTAATTATTCTGGTTTAAAAGGAACAGTTATTAGTAGAGGTCATACTGAGGTTAAGAATAGTTTGTAGAGTACTGCACTGTGCTTCACTTACCAAATAGAAGGAAATTATATGACCAGATTTCATGGGAAATGGAATTTGGACCATTTGTGTAATAGGTTTAACTTCTGTTATCTCCTATATTGTTAGAAACAAACTTCCCCAAAGTAAAATATTTCTGAAGTGTTGCATGCAACATCTGAGCCCAGGAAAGTGGTGTTCAAATCATAAATGGACTGTTGATCTCAAAGTCTGAAGATGTTGCCTGTCCTCCATGGTTTTTGCAAGTGTTTTTTTGTTTCTCAGCTCTGTGGAACACACTGTCCTATAAAGTCCAGTTTGGGCCAAATAGCACTGCAGTCTGTAAATGTTAGAATACAATTGAGCAAGCATTTATTGAGGTGTAACTTTCAGTTTTGAGCTTGTGCAAATCACTTTTAATGGAAGAAGAAGCAATAGGCAAGAACCAGAGTATCTGTAACAGGGAAAATAGAAAATACTCTGTAGAGCTTAGGAAAAGAGTCACTTGAGGCAGGGGTAGATTTAGTATAGGTAATAAAGGGGGGGGGGGAAGGAGTTCCTTATCTGGGGACAAATTTTGGATTGGTGATACAGCTTAGGAGATACTCAGAGACCCAACTTCTTTTTCTTCAGGAATGTTATCTTCAGGAAGTGTACTTACGAGACATCCTTCAAACAGACAATGTGACTAATTTAGGCTTTAAGTATGCCCATCTTTTAATTCTTATTCTTTCTGGAACATTGTACTTTTTTTTTTTTTTTTTAACTAGGTAGAAGGCTGTGTCATTGTGATGGTAGAAGGCTGAAAAAGGATGACCTGAATTTCTGCCAGATCTTTGTATTTTCAAAATAGTGCTATTTCTATATTTTAATTTAACTGTCCGGTTCCAGAGGTTGTGACTATGGCACAATATTAACCTATCATGCAAAGTAATGGTCAAGCACTAAGGCATCTTTGAATTATAAAAAAATTGAGGTTAGAAGTGACTTCTTGATGTCCTCTGGCCTAATTTCCAAGGATGGAGACATGAGAAGCTCTCTGGGCAACCTGTGCCAGTGCTCAATCATTCTCACAGTAAAAAAAAACAAAACACTTTTCCTGATGTTCAGAGGGAACCTCCTATGTTTCAGGTTTTGTCCATTGCCTTTGCTCCTGTCTCTGAGCACCACTGAGAAGTGCCTGGCTGCACCCTCTTTGCACTCTCCCTTCATGTGTTTATATACATTGATAAGACCCCCCCAGAGCCTTCTCTTCTCAAAGCTAAGAGTCCCAGGTCTCGGAGACTTTCCTCACAGGAGAGGTGCTCTGGTCCCTTTATTACCTTGGTGACCCTTTGTTGGACACTCTCCAGTGTGTCTGTGTCTCTCTTGTACTCACGTGTACAAAATATATATTTAACGTGAGAACTGAATGTGTATTTCAGAACTGTTAGGACTTGTTGAAAGAATAGCCCATGTTGACTAAAACACTTCAATACTAGTTTTAATTTTCCAGTTCAACCTTCTTAAACCGTAAAGGCCTGCAGTGACAGTAATGGTTAGCACTGTAATCACACAGTAAATTGTTTATTGTAAAATACCTGTATTTAAGGAAATATAAATAGTGTTCTAAATAGCCTGTAAACAAAGAAGTATCAAAATGGCATTTAAAAGAAAGTATTGCTTCAGATTTGTTTTACAAAAGAAGAAACTTAATTGCTGTTGGTCAGCAAGTTTCCAACAGTGTCAACTTTGCTCCACCACGAAAAAAAGCCAAGAAGAGAATCTTGGTAGTAACAGCTGTTGCAACTCAGATCTGTGAAAAGTTGACTTGAAGGATGTGATCTGAACTCAGACAAGTCTGAACATAAGCACACACAAGCAAGCAGTACAAGACCTAAGAGATTTTAAACTTGTTTTTCATTCATTATTGAGACAAAGGCCAGCAAATAAGAGCTATATTGAACTTTACAATTCTTTGCCTCTATAAGCCTATTCAATTTTTTAAGGTTTCTGATGGAACTTACTTAGATTCCAGAACTAGGTTCATTTTATCATAATAAACACACAAAAAAAAAACATACTGCATATTTCTGTTATTCTACGGTTCTGCACTATCTTAAGTAAATATTACACTTACTGCCCTACTCTGCTGTCTTTGTAAGTCATTTAGAATAAAAGCTTCTATATAATGTCTATTCAAATACTTGAATAGTTTTCTTCAGGATTTGTTTTGTATCTTAAGCTTTGGTTTTCAAACCTCAAATACAGGTAATTTGGTGGTAAATAAATTTTTCCAAATGTGTATCTTAATGTAATTGATGTACCTAAATTATTCACTGACTGACATGAAACCAGGCTCTGAATTTATTGACTCTGTTTGTTTACCTCACTGTTTTCAAACTCAGTTTATAAACTCTTTAATTCCATGTTCTTGGTTATGTAAACTGCACAAGATACCTGATCTCTGTATGGGTTTACATAGCTACTTTAAGCAGGAAGTTGGCTTAAAGAAACCACTGGGACTGAACTTTTAGAAAGAAACAGCAGGAGGTTGGCATGCTTTGCTTCATCTTTTTCTTTCCTTTTTTAGGCAACATAGGCAATGCCAGAGGCATCATTAATAGGAATACGGGGCTACTTTTAAGATTTCATAGCTGAATACAGATTTTCATAGAATCATAGAATAGTTAGGGTTGGAAAGGACCTGAAGATCATCAGTTCCAACCCCCCTGCCATAGGCAGGGACACCTCACACTAAACCATATCACCCAAGGCCTCGTCCAACCTGGTCTTGAATACTGCCAGGGATGGAGCATTCACAACTTCCCCTGGGCAACCCATTCCAGTGCCTCACCACCCTAACAGGAAAGAATTTCCTCCTTATATCCAACCTAAACTTCCCCTGTTTAAGTTTTAACCCATTACCCCTTGTCCTGTCACTACAGTCCCTAATGGAGAGTCCCTCCCCAGCATCCCTATAGGCCCCCTCCAGATACTGCAAGGCTACTATGAGGTCTCCATGCAGCCTTCTCTTCTCCAGGCTAAACAGCCCCAACTTCCTCAGCCTGTCTTCATACAGGAGGTGCTCCAGTCCCCTGATCATCCCCACGGCTCTTCTCTGCACTTATTCCAACAGTTCCATGTCCTTTTTATGTTGAGGACACCAGAACTGCGCACAATACTCCAGGTGAGGTCTCACAAGAGAAGAGTAGAGGGGCAGGATCACCTCCTTCGACCTGCTGGTCACACTCCTTTTGATGCAGCCCAGGATACGGTTGGCTTTCTGGGCTGCAAGCGCACACTGCTGGCCCATGTTCATTTTCTCATCGACCAGCACCCTCAAGGCCTTCTCTGCAGGGCTGCTCTGAATCTCTTCTTTGCCCAACTTGTAGCTGTGCATGGGATTGCTCTGACCTAGGTGTAGGACCTTGCACTTGTCATGGTTAAACTTCATGAGGTTGGCATCAGCCCACCTCACAAGCGTGTCAAGGTCCCTCTGGATGGCATTCCTTCCCTCCAGCGTATCAACCGAACCACACAGCTTGGTGTCATTGGCAAATTTGCTGAGGGCACACTGAATTACAATTTTCAATTACATTGTCATCAGATATTTCTGTTCAGTGTGTATGTACATGTGTATAGTCTTAATAAATCTGGTCCTTGGATATGCCCAAATACCATGCTGATATACCTGAACCAGCTTTAAATATCATTCATTGCTGCAACACAGAGCTCAGGGTGGGAAACCTCTCAAATATTTGCCTTGGTCCTCATTTGATTTTGCAGTCTGCATGGATTTCTGTACTGCCATGGCTATTTCCTGTTAGTCACAGAGACAGTTTGAAACTAGTTCAGGTATATTCTGACAAGCCTGTCATAGTGTGTGGCTGCACTTTGTCTAAATTAGTAGCATGGTCAGATCCCTGTGTCTCCGTTGTCTCTCTTACAACCTACATTAATAACTTTTGCTGTAAAGCAGGAGACCAGGGACGTGAAGGCACATTATCTGGCAGACATAGCTACACTTCAGACAAATTCAGGGAGCTAGTGGTCACATTAGCAGCAGCATAGCTTCTTCAGTGTAGCTTGGTGGTTTTGCAGAAAAAAAAAAAGAGCATAGTGAGCTGCCACTGGAAGACAAGTGCTTAGCCAGCATTGCAGAGTAAGCTGTGAATCTAGAGGAAATGGTATAGAGTCCATAAATAAATGCTGAGGCAGCATGTGCTTGTCTCTCAGAGTAGATTTTTCTTAAAAACTCATATTTCCACATAATGCGATCCAGACTGGATGTCGCTGTGAAGACTGGATGCAACGGCTGACACCATTTCACACAGGTGACAGGGAAGTGTCTGATGCTAAGTAGGAAAGACCTTCTAAATCCTACCTCTTTGGAGAGGCATGTGGTCTTTTAGAGAATTCAGTGCAAAGCAGGAGAATCCCAGGCGTAAACACAAGTGTGTGCCAGTTTGAAGTTGTTCTCTTTAAAACTATCTATCTCCTTTCTTTAAAATCTGTAAGTTTATAGCTTATTTTTTTGAAAATGCCTTGTAATAAAGCATAATAATTTGAATACTTGTATGTAACAAACACCAATGTTGGGCACTACCTGAAAAAAACAACAAACAACAAAACCAAGAAGCAATTGCAGTTCTGTAAAACTTACATGGTGTAGTTTTTCAGTGTTTTTTTTTTCAGATAGAGAACTGATGTTAAAAACATAGTCTTGACAATAGCCAAAGTGCTGCTGTGGAAATAAACAGTGTTTAACAAACAAAAAAAAACCCCCATCTTGCTTTGAAATTTCCATTTAACAAATGGGGTAGAATGGAATGTGCAGGAGTAAGGCAGAGTCGATAAAACTGATGACAGTAGAGCAGAAATGCGGCTATAGAATGTAAATACACACCAAACTGTGAAGGAATGTGGGAAATTTGTGAGAAAATACTTTCAGTTAGAAAACAATAACAAAAAATCCACAAACCCTTGAGATCTTTTGGAAAAAATAAATAAACTGAGGAAATGATAGAAAATACCAGTAGCAATATGGTCTGTGCATGGAAAGCCAATACAGATGGATGATGCAAGAAGAAATACGTTGCTGTTATGAAGTCCTATTTGGACAAGACATTTCCACTCTGATCTTGGCAATAATTGTTTGGGTTTTGTTTTTTTTTTTGATTATCAATAAGAGATGATTAAGCAGAAATATTACTGTGTATTTCTTAGGAAAAAGATTATTCAAACATTTGTTCAGCCATTAATCTGAAAGTGACTTTTTTTTTAAACTGGTTGTACACAAAAAAACCAAACAGTTAAGGACTGGATGTCATCTGAAAATAATTTTTTTAATCAACTAGAAGAGGAAAGACCAAGTAATAGATGCAGAAGTAATTCCGTGCTCTCGTAGTGCCAGTATTGCTTTAATAGTAACTGTAATGCATGGTCTCTGTCCTACAGGAACAGAGAGAAGCTGAGTGTATGTTTATGGTAAATTACTGCTAGGTCAGTAAGTCTGATGTATTGGCATTTCTCCTAACGCTTATAACACAATACAAAAATCTATTTGAGAAAGCTATAAAATAAAAATTATCTTTTCAGTATCAAAATTATGCTGATCATTCAACGTAGATGTCCTTTGACACTGTTTTGCAGAGCACTGATAATGGTTTTGTTCTAAATAACTTTCAGTCTGCTCATCATTATATATGTTTTCCGTATATACAGCTCCTGAGCAGGCTTTATGCCCAAATTGATTTTCTTATATCTAAAATAAAGCTCTGCATAAATAATAACCCCCTTGGATTAGGAACCACCCTTTTGTTCTGTGTTTGCAATACAACTGCGTTAAAAACCACAGTGTCGCACTGTTGCAGTGGTGCCTTGTAATGCTAGCTTAGTTGCCTTTGAACTTAAGTCAGAATATAAACAAAAGCAGAGCATTGCTATGCCATTAACTACCATATTGTCAACCAGACCTAGCCAGCTGCAGTACTAACTCAGCCTAAATCACGTCTAAGGTGCTGTGCCTCAGGTTTCCCATTGAGTAAGCATTCTGTATCTTGCAAAGCCCTTGAGATGACTTCTAGAGGATTTCTGACATGCATCATTTCTACCTATTAGCTAGACACATGAGATTATGTTTCTGAATATGATCGCGCACCACAACTTGTTAAACATGGAGAAAAATGTTGTTTTTCACTGGTCTAGCATGCTGACAGTCAAACAACATGTCCCACTGTCAGAATGCACTGTAATATGTCAGCTAGAGGCAGCTGTCTGAATTTTATCCAGACACACCTCAGGAACTAGTGATATGCAAACACACAGTCACAATAATTAAAATTGTTCAAGTCTTTCCCATACTGTCGTTTTCAAAAGCACGTAAGTTTTTGGAACAATGCCTAGTTCGCTGAACCTGAGTGGACATACCTGTCAACATCTGAGTTGAGCTAGGACTGCAGTGGCAGAAAGTGATCTTCGGATATGAACAAGAGATCACCTCCTTCAAGCTGAAGAAAGGACCATTCCAAAAAGTAGCAGATAGAAGGCAACAGGAGTCCTACAAGGAGCTCCTAAATGAATTCAGATGTAAAAAGGAAGCGCACAAGATGAGGAAGCTGGCAGGTGGCCTGTAGAGTGTGCAGGATATAGTAGCAGAAGGCCTGTAACTAGTGGAGTGCCTCAAGGGTCAGTACTGGGACCAGTATTATTTAATATATTCATCAACGATTTAGATGAGGGAATTGAATGTACTATCAGCAAGTTTGCTGATGACACTAAGCTGGGAGGAGTGGCTGACACGCCAGAAGGCTGTGCTGCCATCCAGCGAGACCTGGACAGGCTGGAGAGTTGGGCAGGGAGTAACTTGATGAAATATAACAAGGGAAAGTGTAGAGTCCTGCATCTGGGCAGGAACAACCCCAGGTTCCAGTATAGGTTGGGGAACGACCTGTTAGAGAGCAGTGTAGGGGAGAGGGACCTGGGGGTCCTAGTGGACGACAGGATGACCATGAGCCAACACTGTGCCCTTGTGGCTAAGAAGGCCAATGGCATCCTGGGGTGTATTAGAAGGGCGGTGGTTAGTAGGTCAAGAGAGGTCCTCCTTCCCCTCTACTCTGCCCTGGTGAGACCGCATCTGGAGTATTGTGTCCAGTTCTGGGCCCCTCAGATCAAGAAGGACAGGGAGGTGCTGGAGAGAGTCCAGCGCAGGGCAACGAAGATGATTAAGGGAGTGGAGCATCTCCCTTATGAGGAAAGACTGAGGGAGCTGGGTCTCTATAGTTTGGAGAAGAGGAGACTGAGGGGTGACCTTATAAGTGTCTATAAATATATAAAGGGGGAGTGTCACGAGGATGGAGCCAGGCTCTACTCAGTGGCAAACAATGATAGGACAAGGGGTAATGGGTACAAACTGAAACACAAGAGGTTCCACTTAAACTTGAGAAGAAACTTCTTCTCACTGAGGGTGACGGAACACTGGAACAGGCTGCCCAGGGAGGTTGTGGAGTCTCCTTCCCTGGACACATTCAAAACCCGCCTGGACGCATTCCTGTGTAACATTATCTAGGTGTTCCTGCTCCGGCAGGGGGATTGGACTAGATGATCTTTCGAGGTCCCTTCCAATCTCTAACATACTGTGATACTGTGATACTGTGATAAGATATTGGTATTTGCATTTCAAAACAGTTTTGCCAAATATGTGCTTTTCAGGATGACTTTTTGAATTGTTTGATCTTAGCATTATCAGAACTAGGCAAAGAAAATGTTCATAATTCACTGTCCTCGAAGATCAAGGATGCATTGCCATGATTCAGAACACATTCAGGACACTATAAGCATGACTGAACTCTTCAGATGCAGACATCTGTTACACAGTGAGCTGATTAGCTCTCCAAACTCTTCAGCCTTACAGCATAGTGCATACTGTGCTACCACTACAAGGAGCAGGCTGCAGGCTCTGTGTTAAGATGACAACACAGTCAAGACAGTCAGGATTCAACTGGCCTTGACCTGTCTGGAGGTTGGGTTTAGTTTGTTTAGATGTAACAGCCGTTGTCTGATAACCATGTGACTGTTACCTGATTTGTTTCAGCCTTTGCTTAGCTTTGTACAGTCAAATGGTATAAGGGTTATTGTAATACGCATTTTTATAAGTAGTTGATACACCATGTATTTTTTCTGTAGCTAGTTATCTGTTTATCACACAGAATAAAAATGCAGTGTACAGAAGTACATGCATAGGATGTTAACTGGAGGCTTGAAAGTGCAGACACAGGATGATTAACAGAGGCCTCTGGGTTGTAAAAAACCTCAGCACTAGTCTGTTACTGGCTGCCAAAGGAAGCTGCAACCTTGGGAGCTGGGTAAAACAATTTAGGGGCAGCAAAAGAGCAAATAACAGGTATCTGATATATGTAGAACATAACAAATATAGTAGATGTGGATGTAATATGGGATTGGGAACCAATAAATAAGGAGCAAGTGGACTGCATTATTAAGTGGGCAATAATGGCACTAAGCAGACCCAAGAGTAAGGAGGAAGAAACTATCAACACCAACATCATATTTCCAGAGAAGAGAAGGAAGAACTCTCCCAGCATCATGCTTCCTCCATGGATGCCTTGCCATGACAAAGAAGCCATCAACCTTAGGGTGTGATTTGTGTGTCACCAGCGTGATAGTGGATGGGTGAGCATAATTCCAGAGAAAGGAACAATTACTACAAAGTTTGAGTATTTTGCTTTTCTCTGTATCACTATTGGCATGAGCCATAATGTTTGGATAATTTGAATAATAATTGGTAGTATCATTGTGCCCAAACTAATAATCATTCTTTCATTAGACTGAGAAGACTTTAATTAGACAAGCAGTAAATTCCCAGTTCTGCATAAAACGTGTGACCCACATAAACTGCACAAATTGTAGCACACCAAATTGGCAGGAGTGACCTAAGCTGTAATTTAAACACAACAAGTTAGTGACAAGTTTGTGGAGAATGTGGGCAACCTAGATTCTTAAGATGTGGTGCAACTATTGATTATTGATTTGATTTCCACTGACTGTAACAGGAGCTTGGGCATCTAACCTGTATGTAGGCACGTACCTGTGCCCTGTGTACCTTCATAAAGCTACTGAATCTGTATTGTGATGTTTTCATTGCATAACTGAAAAGATCCCAGGTAAGTGTGAGAAGGATTTGTTTTACTCCTACCAAGGGATTAGCAGTGGATTCACGGATGCTAAATACAACAGCCAGACTCACAGAATCATGTAGGCTGGAAAGTCAGCTGGTCCAACTCTGCTCAGAGCTGGCCCAATTAGATCAGGTTACTCAGGCTTTGCCCAGTCAAAAACTGGGTATCTGCAAGGATGGAGAATCTCTTTCAACTAGAGTCCATGTTTACTCTGTTGTCTCTTTTGGCTGTAAGAAGAGCTTCTCTGCTAACTTTAGACAAGCCTTAATGAAGCCTTGAGGAGCTCAATGTATAATCAGGCTAGCACTGTTGAATAGTCAAGTGCTGTTCATCAGTGTCAGAACAGATACTAATCTAAATGTTTGGGGTTTTGTTTGTTTTTTTTTTGTCTGCCTGAGTGTACTGCTTTTATACAGCATTAGTTTTCTTCCTCCTTCAGCAGTTTTTGGAGATACGGTCATAACTGAGCAAGCAACAAATGGAGGAAAGCTCCCCCTCACATAAACTCCTATATTTTTTTTAGAAAAAGAACCCCATGGACACAAAATATTTGGAATCCTGCCAAGGTATGAATATAGTACCCGATGTCTGAATGAACTAAAAGAGCCTTAACTCTATCTGAACCAGGTGCCTATAAGAACAGAGCTGAGAGAGGAAAAAAGAACTTCTCAGACTTTTGACTTAAATAGGAGGGAGATGTTATTTTTCACTGGGAGTGTAGGGATATGTCACAGAATTAACCTCTATTAATTCTGAGGAGGCTACTTACAGAAGCTAAAGGTAACTGATGCACAGTTCAGATTTAATAAGGAAAAAAGCAGTATGGATCTTTGCTGTAACTTGTTGCTCTTGTATTTCTAAACATTATACCTGACATTTATTACTGAAAAATGTAGTGATTCATATGTCAGAGAAAGCAATAATGAATCAGTTGGTATTCAGGAAACCAGTGCTGCTATCCTATAAAGAGCTCGAAACCACACTCTCTTACACTACTTTTGTCTAAATCTATCTGGCAAATTAATATATCCAATAGATTGAGTTGCTAATTCATTTCACTGTTACTACTGTTGCCACAAAACGTGAGCACATTTAGTGCCTGTGTTTGTAAACCCCATTAAATTGGATTATGTGATCATCATCTTGCAGCCATGCTGTAAGAGATCTTAACTCTGAAAGATTTAGTTTAAATACGTATACCAAGAAGAAAGAAAAAAAGAAAGGACTCTCTATACAAAAGCAAATGACTAGGGAAAAGATGGCAGTGAGTGAGAGTCTGTTGATGGCCCCAATAGTAAATGACTGGCTTACTACCTAACAGCATGAATAGGTAAAAAAAAAACACTCAGTGTGGCTAGGCTCCTTTCATTTTTCATATGTTCAGAAATCTGGCAATATTCAGGACACATGTGTTGCTAACTAGAATAGGCCTTAAATATGAGTACTATGTACACCACAGATGTGATATTCATAGGCAAGTGCTCAAACTTGGTTCTTCAGAAAAATAAACCACTCCATGTTGACTTTGTATTGAATGTCATGAAGAGTTCAAGATTCTTGCCTCCATATCTGTGAATAATTTACATCCACAATAGCCAAGGGAGGATGCAGAACCACAGATGCTCTCTGCTGTTTTCACAAAATGAAGCAAGCAAAAGTGGGTGTAGCCATTGCTTGTGATGTTTGAATAATCTCTCCATGACACAGTATCTCTTATAGACTGTAAAATCTGCCATGGCTTTCTCTTCCTTTTGCTTCAAAGGTGAAATCTAATTTTCTGTCATAGGAACACACAGACAATAATACAAACTGTCCAGTTTCCCTTTACGAGGACAAAACAGAAGAGGCAGCTGATGTGCAGCACCTCAGCACCAGGTATCTTATGAAGGGGGTTATGATGCATGCAAAACGATAAAGTAGGAGTTTTGGGTTGGTTTTAAAAGTGCATAAAAGTATACTTCTAGGCCATAGGAGGATCTTGACTGGCTGTCATGATTTTAAGACAGCTAAACATATGTGCAGTTGACAGCAAAAAGTGTCTAAGGTTATCTCTGAATTGCAGGTACATGTAGTGGAATTGCTGTTATTGTGAACCGTGGTATAGCAAATTCATAAAGGCCCAGGAATGAACTTTTTCCTGAAGGACCATTTCCTTCCTGTAAATTTCTATGCAATTTCCTGCAAAAGATCACATTCACCTCAGTGATTGCAAAATTGTGTACTTGAAAAGAGGATAAAACCAAGGGTACTTAGCAGCTAACTGTATGTAAATGTTTTCCCTGGCTACTACAGAAGAGCTACTACACAGTTTGGTCTTCCCCTGAAGCAGCATCCTTGTCTGCACAGAGGCTGGATGGAAGCTCTTGCATCACCTTTTGTCAGAGGGAGGCACAAATGGTTAAGATGTTGTGCCAAAGTACACATTAGTATTTGATTTTTTTAAATACCAATGTGTCCAAAGGTAAAGAACAACTACAACTTTATATTTTTCTGTACCTTGGTACAATAACATGTCACTTCAGCCAAGTATGAATAATTCATTCAGTGAATCACTATAATTTCTTTTTAAATGAGCCTAAAATAAGGCAATAGTGCCTTCTGCAACAGGTTAGTACTACAATATTATAACTTCTTAATGTTAAAATAAGCAAGGCTAAAATAAACATCTTTGAACTGTAACAGCCAGATACTTTGCATGTCCCTAGCTCTTTTGATATGGGCAGAGGCATGAAGCAGCTATAAAAGCAGGATTGGTAGACCCCTCTGAAATAAATTGTTAGGCGCATCAAGTTGCTGTATTGCTTCAAAACCTTTTTTTTTTTAATAATTATTTTCTGGAATAGAATCAGTATCCCATGAATCAGAACACAGACACTGGATTAATAAAAAACAAACTGCAGCTGCAAGATGGTATTAATTTATGGCAGTTATTAAACTTGATCCAGTTCATGGGAAAGTAAGGCTGGATTATTGCAATTATTTCCTTTCCTTGCTCCCTTCACGTTACAATTGTACTACACAGTTTACCAATTTGAGTGATTAAAAACAAAGAAACCAACCCACACTTTTTCCATCATTTTAGACTGATTTAGGTGATTTTTAGCTGAAATGCCCGAGAATACTCAAGACAGCCTTATAGGGCTGGCTGAGCCTAGGAGATACCTCAGCTGTTTGAGGTAGCATCTGTCTGAGATACCTGCAGACCTTCAACTTAGCAACTGAAAGTTGAGGCAACTGAAATAGCCTTTTCTGTCTAATTCTCTTCCTTCTCCCCACTAATCTCAGGAAGGCTCTTACAAAAGTGAGAAGGAGCTCAGAGTAACAATTCATTTTGTAATTAATAAAATTAATCTGAGATAACTTAAAAAAAAAAACCACACCAAAACACCAAAAGTTCTAAAAGGTTAAAAATGGGCAGACTGGCTTCAGTTATCACAGACACAAATCATCAGAAACTGAAACAGTAACAAGCTGACAAAAAGGCCCCGCAGATGAGCAAAATCCTGTATAGATCCATAACTATTTCCATTAGCAATCTGCTGTCACAAAGAAATGCCCAGACAAATAATGGGTGATTTTAAATTATGCAGCTGTTCATAAAAGGGGAAAGTTGTGTAGGGAGAGACAGAATCCTGGCAAAGGACTTTTTACGCTTGCCTGTTTTCCCGTTCTAGCCGTGATCTAGTAAGTAAAAATCTCTCTCCCACAGGTCTTGCCACATTTCTATTCTTGAACTGTCACAAAAATCACGACACTACTTCCACACATACCTTAAAAAACAAATACATGGTAATCTTTAGAGGAGAGAGAGCAAGAGATCAAGATTACTGAGAACAGCCAGGACTTGAGCTGTCAGATTCTTTCCTAGTCATAATCTGGCTGAGTTGGAAAATACCTTTTTTCCCTGGGATTTGATGGATAACAAAATTTGGGCCTATAATATATCTTCCAGGAATCTGACTGCGTTCCAACCAAATATTAGTGAAAACTAACAGCTATGGACAGTAATTGGTGGTTTAATAGCCTCTACCTCTCAACCATTTAATATTTAAGGAGTATCTTCAGCCTGCATTACTCATGTTGACTGACTTCTATTTTAGATACATCAAATTTATAGACATGCTTTACATACACAAAATGATGAGTCTAGAAGATGCTTTGAAAAATTATGACACCAGCTGCTGGCCACTTAACTTTTGTCTGTCAGAATACTAATAAGGGAAGTAGACTGTGAAGCTGTAAAGCAATGAAAGGCAGTGAAAAAAGCCACAACTCCAGGCCTTAGCACTAGAAAGAATGGAAAGAAATAGCTGAGTTGCTTATAAAATAGAGTGTTTTGGAGGAACCCAAATGAAGATAGGGATGTCAGATAATAAGGCTTATGGATTTTAACACCATGCATATATTATGGCTGACCTTGACACAGACAAGGACGCTGTCGGATAGCATGGCACCTGTAGTGATATGAACAGGATTTTGATAAAGTCTGGAAAAGAACAGCTGAGAACTGATGTGCCTCAAAGATCATATGTCTTTGTAAAGAGAATCTCCTGAAAAATATGCTAAGACATAAGAGAGGCCACGTCTGTCTTTGGCCTCTAAGTCACACAAAATGTCCCACTCCCTCAGAATCTTGCTTCCAAAGCTGCCAACAGTAGATGCAAAGAGAAGCGGGAAAGAACAAGACAAGCATATAGTGACACATCCCTAGACACTTCCAGCAACCTGTGGCTTACAAACTGTATGCACCATCTTTGTACCTACCAGTCCTTAGTAAGATTTTTCTTCAGTAAATTTGTTCATTGCTTTTTGAATTCTTATGACATTTTAATATTCCAGTGCCACACGACCAAGATTTCTACATTGTGTGAAGTATTTCCTTTTCTGCTTTTTTGTTTGCTTTGTCTGCCACCCACCACCTTTACTTGATACCCCTTATTTATTTGTCTCAAAGAGTCATTGAGTAGTTAATCTCTGTTCACATTCTCCACACTCTTTATGGAGACTGCTGTCATAGTTCTCTTGGGTCTTCTCTTTTTCAGAACTCTTAGGTCTGATACTGAAAGCCAGCAGAGCTGGTGATAAAAGCACTGCGTATGTAACTCTCTGAAGGAGATGGAGTAGGGCAACAGGAATGTGTGAAGATAGCACTGACCTGAAGAAGATCAGATGGAGAATGAAAATGGGCATCTTCAGCTCAAAGACTACAGTTACAGAACAACTGGGGGAAGATTTTAGTAAGCTTTGTAATTATCTTAAAAGCAAACAACTTCTACAAGCAAATATGGGAGAAAATTTTTTTAAAATAAACTGAAGAGGAAAAGAGAATGCTTTGGAACAGCAAGATCACAGATACTGGTAAATCTCTTGATTAATTATGAAGTGCATAAGATAAAAAGACATAACAAGCTATGTTTAGTAGTCTGAAGATATCTCAGTGGAACAGATGAATACTAACACATACCAACTTATAAGAAAGCATGATGAGATTGAATTGAAAGATTATCATGGCATCTCTCCCATTAATGGCATCTTCATTACATTATCCCAAAACTAAAGGAAATGAGAAGAGAACATCAATATGGGATTTAGAATAAAGGTACCTGGGGGATCAACTGTTTTACATTTGTCAGCTACTCAAGAAAAAGATGGAAAACGCTATTAAATATACTGGTTTTATCAAATCTAAAAAAAGGATGTTAAGACATTCTGTAAAATAGCCTCAGGTTTTGATGAAACATTTGGCATCTCAAAACATCTGAATGATAAAATTAGATGCTTGGAGCTGAAAAGTTTACTATATAGATAAAGAGAGAAATTCCTCTTCAGTGTTGTATCAGCTTACAAGTACTCTGGGATGTACAGTATCCTCTTTAAAGTGACTACGGAAAAAATGGTTTAAAAGAAGGTAGAATTTTCAGACTACCACAACTACAGAAAAGTTCTGCCATCTTTTTAGATATGCTTATAATTTGGTTGTGATGGGAGATACGTAAGATGTAGAAAAAAGAATTACTGGATGAAGAAAAAGAAATTTAAGATCAACAAGAAGAAAAAACTTACTGTTGTAAACTGATGAATTATATCATCCACCAGCATGTAAACATATATACCAGTAAGTTAAAGCAAGTAAATGCCTACAAGCATTAACTGAGAATGATCTGGGGACAGTGAATTAAGGCCTGAGTGCACAGACAGAATGCTTATAATTATTCATCAGATAATTTTAGCTCAAAAAATTAATTACAGACAACTGTCTCATATAAAAGATTCTTAAAAGTTTTGTTTTCTGTGGATGGAACATGTGAAAAAGAAGGACAATTCAGTATATTATAAAATAAAGTACCAATTTATGTTTGTGATATACTTTTTTATTCATTAAACTTACAGGAATGGAATTGTAATTTAATTTTTCCATCCCTTCCTCCAGAATACCTTGAAATGGTCACTAGGTTCAAAAGAAAGGACATGCTTAAGCGTCATTTTTGTAGGAACAGGCTGAGTCTTTCACTTGCCCTGCACATTTTTCCACTGGATTTTTGAGGGATCATCACTGTGCAATGACTGCTGAAGAATCTGTCGTTTAACAGGACTAAAAACTTGAGATGGCCATACCAACGAAAAACATGAACTACAAATGTGTGATGCTATGCTGTACAACACTGATACAACTGTTTTTCTTACTAAAGCAATCTGAGGAATGGTGAGCATCAGAATACTTAGGTGCCAGTTATCCCCCTGATATTGTCATGGCTCATTAAAGCTGAAAGAAGCAGTGCACTTCAAGGAGTGAAAGCTGGGCAGTGTTTTTTGTTTCCTCTTTGAGCATCTCACATGAGGATTTATTTTACATATTGGCAGCCTGAAAGCTGTTAGTTCATCAACTATTTTTTAGACAAAACCTGCTTGAAAATGCAGTGTTGGAATAAAGAGGGTAAAGGAAAAGGAGCAAACCACATCAAGTCATTCGTGTTGCTATTTTTGTCAGAACTGTTTGCTGGTGATCTAAGTCTTTCCATGTGCATAAATTATGTACAAATGGGCAACGGAAGAAGCACTTCTGAGCAATTACTGAGCAGCCAGAGGACAGGAAAGCCAATACAGTGCTCAGAGAGAGGGGTCCAGCTTGCAGCTGGCATGTCTCCTAGACATCAGGTTTCCTCCTGCATTAAGGAAGAACTCTTTGCCCTGTACTTACACAGTTATTCAGGCCAACATATTTTTAAAAATAGGTCTATAATTAGGCCCTAAATCCATGCACTTGACTTAAGCAATTGGACTTTGGTTTGGAAGTCAGAGGGACAACAAGGAAACTCTGCTAGAACCTGCAGCCAACACTGGATTTATGAGACCAGGCAAATTCAGATTCATACACAGGTGCATCTACTTCATTCCTCTTTTATTAAAATTCTTCTCAGCATTTTATTTTCTTTCTTCTGAAATTCTGTCACGGGGCACACGTGCTGCTTTCTGCATGAGACCTCTCTTAGGAGGCACAGAGTATTACAATGGCAAGAAGGTCTCCTGAGTTACTGGAACGGATGAGGAAGGGATAAGAAGACTGAAGTGGCCTTTCCCTTGTAACTTCCCAGTTCTATTCCCAATGAAAAAGAGCAGAGACTTGGCAAAAGTACTGCTTTTCTTTCTCAGAAGAAGTAGCAGTAACATACCCAAGTACTTTCCCTGTCAAGACCTTTACCTGGATGCAAGTGTCTCCTCAGGTTTCTTAGGAGAAACAACAAAGTTCCTGGAAGAAAGAAAAGGCTTATATTAAGTGCAACCATTGCATGACCTTTTTGTCTTCTTGGTCAGGTAAGTATCAGAGAGAAACAGAAGTGAAACCCAGAGATGGAGAGAGGAATAAAAAGGAAAGGGACTCATAAAAATGCAGAGACTGCCCAGATATACATTTGGCACTTTATTTCTGTATAGAATTGGTAAAAAAATTCAGGAAGGCAATACTACATGTGAAGAAATGCTGAGAACTGCAGGTATTCCAGCAAATGCAAGGGCAATGTGCATTTATCAGTCACTCTGCCCTATTACAAACAAATCATTCTGTTGGTGCTCAGATTTGAGACAGCTTTGTTAGCAGACAGCTGGGATGCCTGCGATCATCTCCCAGTGGCATTTAAATAGTCTTCTGTTTATAAAGATAGTTCAGCATCTCTCTGCCCAAAATGAATTTTTTGAATCTTTTTCAGGGTGTAGTGGTTTGCCTCTGTACCAAAAGGCAGTGTAGTGTGGCTGGCATTATCCACCTTCTTGACATGGATGCAGAAGTATCAAATCAGATATGTGATAAGCTACCATTCTTCTTCTGCATTCATAAATCATAAATTCATAATCCTAATCCATAGATTCTCTCAGTATACTTTCTTTTACATTTTGCATTCTGCAGGATGCAGATGGCAAGGTAGAGAAATAGGACTTCTGTAATTCTTTCTGCTTTTTTACTAATATCTCTGAAAAGTCACTCTAAGAGTAGTCTTGTGACATAACATGAAATTACTACAAGTCATTTCCAACTGTAACTATCCCATGATTCCATGATCCTGTGATGTGTGTACTCAAACAATGTAAAGTAAATACTATCCTATAATGTGTTTCCTAAACTATATCCTAAATATATCCTAAGGTATATCCTAAAATTTGCTTTAAAAAGACATAGTGATATAGTAAAAAACACAGTAATACACACAGTTTTAAATAACAGTAATATATAACAGTGATAAACATAGTAATAAACATAGTAATGAACACAGTAATGAACATAGTAATAAAAACAGTAATAAGTAAGTGTCCCAAGTGCTGTGCCTTCTGTCTCACTCAGATGATCTTCATGGCCATGTGTAGATGGAGTCCAGAGGCCAGCTCCCCATGTGGGGAGGTGCCAGCGGGTGGGCATTTGCTGGCAGAGCTGAGGAGTGAGCCAGCAAGGCCTCCTACAAGGGCTGAGATGGGTCTGAGGGCGCTGCTCTGGCTCTGGGATGAGCTGGTGGAACCTTCCATCCAGAGCAGAAGGACACGGTGATGCTGTCCCCAATGCCGCTGAGGTGGTGCTGGGGCCCAGGTGGCAGAGCTCATCTGGGGAATCCCAGCAGTAAATGGGCATCTACAAGGGCAGAGTCACAAAGTGCTGATGAAGCCATGAGGACAGGAGCAGGAGGCACTTAACCCCTGTTTATTTTGCTGTAAAAGGGGTCATTCCTAGCACAGGAGAGAGGCACCTGACATCCATGTTCCTCCAAGGGGACATGCATGCCTCCTGTCTAGGACCATCCTGTGCACCTCAGGGATGTTTCCTATACTCAGAGCTTTGAAAGATGGAAAACAGGGTCTGCTACATACCCGGGTGCCTCTTTCTTCTTCCCCTGATTGGATTCCCTCAGTTGTCCATCCTTGACAGCTCGGTTGCCAGCTTTCTCTTCTTGATGATGGGTTGCTTTTTGCTCCCCTCTTCACAGGTTGCTCTTCACTTCCTGGTGTCCCCTGAAGAGCCTGGCAACCTTTCCATTCAATAGTATAGTTAGACAGGTGACTCCATGACTAACTTGAACCCAGAAAAGCCAGGTAGTTTTACCTTCTCTCCCTGGAAGAGCTCTTGAGGTGTGCACTCTCAGGAGCGACAGGAGGCACCTACAATGGCAATGCGCAAGTTAGCAGGGGGCAAGGACCTCCCTGCCCAGCTGCTACCCTGGCTCTGAAAGGCACATCCCTTGGATGGGTTTGCTCAGCTCAGCTGTGCCAGCTGTGGTGTGGGATCACCACACAAAGCGCGATGGCCAACCTGCATCAGCTTCGCTGTGCACTTCGGCAGAGCTGCAGGCTGGTGGATGACCGTGCTTGTCCTTGCAGTGGCAGCAGCCGCACCTTCTGAGGGGGGAGGCTTTCGTTGTCATGCTGTTTGTACACTTCACAAACCTCTGCTGTTTCCTGTGCTGTCTGCGGTGCTGGTGGCTCCTCGTCCGATGTCCTGGCCAGCCCAGCCACCTCCTCCCCAAGGAATTCCTCCTGGTGGTCCATGATGAACTCCATGAGCTGCGTCACCTGCACACAGCAAACCACTGGTTTCACCGAGGGGGCTGGTACGGGCTCAAACAGACTTTCCCAGGATAGGAGGGACACTCACAGCATGGTGGCCACTCAGCTCCTTGAGCACCGGCTTGATGGCGGGCAGCTGGGTGACCTGGGCTCCCTGCACTCCTTCTGGTGGTCTGTGTATGGGGAAGGAGCAGAGAAAGAGCTGTGTGAGACCCGAGCCAGCACTTCCCTCTGCTGCCAGCCTGGGGAGCACTTCCACGCTTCACCCGGAACAGCCCGTACTGCCCGGCAGTGGAGCAGGAGCAGCGCCAGTGGCGAGGATGGGGCTGGGCAGGGGTTGGCTGGACACCGGTGGACAAAGCAGCTCTGCCAGATGTGTCTGCTCAGCAGTGGAGACACCTCTGCCTGCCGCTGTTGGACATTTCTGACTACAGCTCTGGGGCACCTCTGCCCAGCTCAGCAGAGGCGTTTTCGCATCGTTCAGATGCCACACATGGAGCGTCCCCCCTTGATGGCTGCACAGGCCGCCCAGGCAGGGCTTACCCAAAGAGTGCACTGACCTCTCCTTCACTACCTGGGAGCTGTCAAAACAGAGGAGAAACAGCCTGAGTGCACGCTGTGCCCCAGCCTGTGAGCAGAGGCAGGTGTCGGCACAGCCCTGCTGCATAGGGACAGTCACAGGGTCAGGATGATGGCCGATGGGACAGGAGAGTGGAGCTGCCCGCCCCTCTGGTGGGATGTAGCACCGAGACTCACTAGAAGGTGACAGTGCAGGAGCCGCAGGGCCAGATGAGGACGAGGGAGCTGCTGCTCTTCCCTTCCTCCTCCTCCCCGGCAGCATCCCTGGATGACCTCTTGCCGCCGCTCAGCACCTGGAGCACGCCCAGGGCCAAGCACAGAAGAGGGCACGGGGTGCTACCACGTCTGCAGAGAGGAGTGGCAGGGAGTAACCTGGAGGTGGACGAGCCCGCTGGCTCCCCTCTAGCGCCCGCCTGCCATGGGCATGGCCGCGGGTGCATCCAGCCTGATAAGAATTTATGAAAGTTTTAAGTTCTTGATTTTCTGTTTTTTTTTTTTTTTTTTTTTTTTTTAAGATGGAAAAACGTATTCTACAATACCTCCTTTGAAAATAGGTTACTTTCTCCGGCGAAATAATCCCTGTTGCCTCTACAGTATGACCAGTAAGAAACAGTCTCTGTGCTCCCTCTTCTGGCTCTGAGGCATCATTGACCTAGTGCAAATCCTAACGATGCTAACATCAGGACGTAAGGCCTGTGCACAACAGAAAGAACAAAACCGTACAGCACTGTACTGGTTCTGCTTCCTTACAGAGAAAAAAAGTTGTTTCAAATGGGAATTAAAATCGTTAAAAAAAATTTTGCTTCCAAACCTCCTGAAAGTTTTTTCCCCCCAAGATGTGACAGTTGAAAAATACAAGAATGCCTTGCACAGTGGACATAGCTTTTTCAGTATTTGTAATACTGCAGTTAATTTTTCATAATCCAATCAGTTATAGAAATCCTGATCTCTGTGATGGGCAATCTGAAACTTTAAAATAACAGTTTATCTCATAAATTCTTCACAAGAAAATTTAAATAACTTTTAATGCTAAAATTAGATTCTTTTTAATTGTCTAATTGTAAACCCAGAAACTCCCCCAAAACAAACAGTAACAGAAATAAAAATTGGACAGGCTTATCACCTCAGGAGATATTTGTTTGTATGAAGAACTCATACAAGCAAGACTTTGAGGCTTCATCATTTATGATTCTATATGCAGTAGTCCATTGTGAAGAACAGATAGTATAAACCATCCAACTTTCACCTCAAATATGACAGAAGGTATTCTTTAAAATTCTTTGGCAGTGTTTCTAATATGTTCAATGTGGAGCTCTTAGATCTGTAGGACGAGGCCATCTTTACTGGGCTATTCACGTGGCTTGTCAGAGCAATCTTTAGCAATGGCTGTCCCTCAGTTTTAACTGAAAAGACTATTTACAATTAAAACTAAATTAGTGGTTTCAAGGTAAATGGATAAAGTTCATTCTGCCACTTGTGATTATTCTTTTCATTTACTACGTTTGATTATGATCTTGGATAGCTGAGCCATCTCACATGCAAAGGAAATTCATGCTGTGGCTCAGGAATGCCTTACCTCCAGTATGGTGTACTTGGCACAAATGCTGTCTCGGAAATACAGTACGTTTTCTTTGCGCTTGTTCAATTTAACAGGAAGGTGGGCTTGGCAAAAAGGGTAGGAGGAGGGGCAAAATCAAGATCTTCCTTGCTTCCTTCTATGGTTTGTGCATGACTAACATCTGAGATGGAAAGGACACTGTGTCTTCTATTTCTGCACAGGATTTTCACAGCAAAACACACTAGATAACTCAAAAGTTGCTGCTCCAGGAGTCAACAGTCCAAGTTCTGTGCAATGTGGCTCAAAACTGTAGGCTCATGGCCAGAAATGGAGCAGAACACTAGCTGGTGTATAAGATGCACAGTAGACAGGAGTTCGGAAATGACATTTGGGATGGACATACTTAATTACTGGAAAGCTAGCTTCTCTTCCCTAGCAGTAAATCCCACACGCAGAACATGTGCTTCATGACACGAGTGCTGAAACCACAGCACCG
This sequence comes from Pezoporus flaviventris, assembly GCF_033815535.1. Classification (NCBI taxonomy): domain Eukaryota; kingdom Metazoa; phylum Chordata; class Aves; order Psittaciformes; family Psittacidae; genus Pezoporus; species Pezoporus flaviventris. The sequence goes on from NW_026892551.1 coordinate 7,653,399, forward strand.
TCATCAGCATCACAGCTGCTTCCAGCCTTGCCCAGGGCCATGGAGCCATCATGCTCGTGCAAGGGACAGGGACCTTGTGGCTGCCTCCGTCACACTGGTTTGCCCAGGGAAACTGGGGAACGTGGGCAGCCGCTTACCCCATGTGCAGGTGTGGCTCTGCCCCATAATAGTTTGCTTGCACAGACCAGAATGACACAGTTGGTACTTGCTGACTACACTAAGAAGATTTCTGGAAGGTGAAGCTCTGCCGGTTGGCGTCACAGAGGCAGAGTTATGAGCTATGTCTTTCCTTTCCTGCTCCACTGCATTTTGGGAAGAGGAGGAGGTATTAATTACACCGTGGGCCCTTTCCCAGTCATCCTTACCACAGGCACAAGAAGGGGCTAAACTGAAATTTTGCTGCCAAAACAATTTTGCTGTCCCTCTGTTAGCACAAGCTAATGAGCAAGAACACAATAATCTCACCCTGCATTAGTCCAAGTTAATGAGGTTCCACCACACAAGCATCTTGTATTACAAAACTGACACATTTTATTTTTTAAAACACAGGCCATTTAGAGAACATAATACAGACTTAGTATAAAGTGACTTAAGTAGTGTGATGTATGTTGTTAAATATCCACTACTGACAATTTCTATATTTAAACAATAATAAAATCTGCAGAGTTTGTATATTTGACTTTTGACTGCAACAACTTCTTCTGACCTTGGCTTTCAAGAAAACCTGTTAAACAAGTGTTATGTCGGTTCAAAAAAGCAATGCTCAATTCTACGACTCGCAATCTCAAGCTAAATGCTACAGGCACCAGCTGCAAATACTTCAAACACCTGTGACTTTAGGACACTGTGCTAAAAGTCTTTTATGGAATTACGGGGTGGTTGAGGCTTGAATGGACCTCTGGACGTCATCTGGTCCAACCCCCTTGCTCAAGAAGGGCCACACAGAGCCTTTTTCTCCAGCTATGTCACTTTTCTTCTTCCTGTGGCAACAGAAAGCAGGAGAGATACACAGTCCTATAGCTTAGGCCCATTGTATAGAAAGGCCATGGTCACAGGAAGTCATCTAATGTCCACAGATTATTTCATGATTAAATTTTTGTAGTTGCAAGATTAGAGGAAGACATTCAGATTTTAAAGATTATCTGCTCTGAGAGCTTTTACAGGCCCCAGTTTTTAAGTTGCAATGTCTTAGTTTTATTTAATTCACTATGCAGAAGTCAAAAAGCAAAAGACTATTGATCTTTCTGAGGCACAGTCAAATAAGAGTCGTATGAAGCTGACCTGCTGCTGCTGCTAACCTTCTGTTAAAGCACTAGTCAGTGTATTTATGGGGAAAGGCAGAAGTGCCTCATCTTTCAGACGCTCAGGAGTTGATAAATATTTGCAATTTAAGAAGGATGAAAAGGGGAGTCTTCAGGCCTGGATCCATTCTGTGACATTATCCTCAAAACTCATATTGATGCCTCCTGAGATGAAACTCTCTATCAAGTAGACAAGGAGTATCAGGAGGAGTATCATTCAACCCTTCCACACAGAGCAGAGGCAATACATTCTCAGATATATAGATGTACATTTATACATATCTAAATAGCAACAAACAGCAAACTCAAAAACTCAAGAGAAGTACAAACTAAAAATCTGTGCAACATACAAAAATGTTTTTGTTCTATCATCATCCTGATGACACCCGATTTCATCAGCCCTGCTGTTTTAGCCTGTGTGTTGATGAACCCTTTATCTGCAGATCATCCACTCAGATATATCCGTGGCCTGTAATGCCTAAATGTTTTTTTCTGGGAGACATTAGGGGCCCCAAGTCTGGAGCTGGTGGACTATATCCTCTGTGCAAAACCAGAATCAAATTTAACACTAGCAGAGAACCTACAGTCAGAGATGAATGCTTAAATCCAATTGCAAATGCAATTGCATTTCCCTAAATAAAAAGATGAAGTGTTAGAAGGTTAGATTGACGAATTTCATGATGACACAGACCAGTCTGGCAGCTTAAAAAAAAAAAAAAAAATTAAACTCACTTAAACCAAACCTAAACAAAGCAACCCCCCCCCCCAAAAAAAAAAACAAAGCAAAACAAACAAATCCCAGCCAAAAAAAAAAAAATTCCCATAAATCAGGACCAACCCACGAAATGCATACACACAAAGGAATAATTAACCTTTTTTGTATGACATGGACATCAATGGATAAAGATAGGATAGGTTCGGCAGAAAGATGGATGTGCCAAAAGTTATTTCCTACAACTGCTTTTTGCATTAAAAAAATGAAGGGATGAATCCGAGTTAAAAAATGATTTACGGACATTTAAGAAAATGTCAGCTTTCAAAGAAGAATCTTTAACACTTAAAAATTGCAGCTTTACACATTGACGAAGATTGTTTATAAGCACAAGTCCAATAGCTTTGGAGAAGAGTCAGCAGAAATAAAATCTCAGGTATCTCAGGAAGGATTGATGTCTCTGTCCTGGCTAGCAACATTCAGCTCTCACGTGAGTATGTGAAACAATAAAAAAATGAAGAAATACAACCCATTATTTTTAGATATCAAAGGTCACTAAATTGACTTAGATAAGACTACTGCAAACTAAGCACACGCAAAACCTATGAACCTCAAGAGTTATTATATGTGAAAATATCTATACTACTCTGAAGAACTTAATGAAGCACATGAATAAGTAAGTTAGATTTGTATTACTTTGTCAACAAATCATTTATATTTTAAGATTACTGATGTTAAAATGCACTTTTTATATCAATCCACAGAATATATATGTCTATTTTCACATTTTTGTGATTTTATTATTTAGTTTCTATTAAATGGTTGGTATCCATAGATCATTTACATGATACAGAATATCACTATCATTTAGCAACAGGAACTGATTTTTTAAATAAAGATGTTAAATTGTTGAAACCTAAGGAGAGTGTGTTCAATTCTTCTTTTGTTGCTTTTCAGTCTTTACAAAGATTCATTTTTTCCCTTGTTATCTTCCTCAGGGCTTTAATTGTACAGGTAGGGATGAAATTTATAGAGTGTGTTTTTTTTCCCTTGGACAGTTCATTAACTTTACATTGAACAGCTATGGGAGAAATAGAAACTCATCTCACATGAATATGACATTGAAGAAGTTAATAATTACTTTGATCCTTTGCATAGACTCTGTATTATATTGCATTACATGAAACATGATCTTCCAAGATTTTTCTAAGTATTGATTTCACATGTGACTGAAGTTTGATTTAAGTAAAAACCATTCCTTATTTTGTGTTTTTTTAAAATCGTTATTAAGAACCTAAAAATGTTGTGCATTAAATAGAAACCACCTTATGTATAGAAGCCACTATATATTTCAATGGAAATGGTTTCCTCAGATCTAGTAAATAGTTTTGCTTTGTACTCCTCTAATTCCTGCTGTGAAATGAAAATTGCCTGAAAGATATTACAGAACATTGCAGTCACTTCTGAAGATGTGGCATCTAAGTATTTATAAGGCCCTGAGAATTTCAAGTCTGCAAACTAGAACTGGGAATGTCAGCAACTTTTATTTCTTTATTTATTATAGTTACTCTGAATATCACCACAGAAGTGTGATAATAGCATACTTCTATCACAACAGTAATATTCAAAAATTACCCCATGCAGACAAGTCTTATCCAGGGCATAAAATGTATTCATGAAATCCTTTTGCTGATCACACATTTCATTTACTTACAGGAGTGTGCTTCTGAACGGCAGGAAAGCAGTTTAGAAAATGAAATGTCAAAGACAGAAAAGTTGCTACCATGATTATATCCATACATTTTATGTGGGGAAGTTTTAGAGGCTGTGTTTTCTTGCTAGCCATTGTATATTCAAGGATCAAAGGTAGTTACAAAAATGAGAGTGAAGTGGACTGACACAGTGCTTGCCTGAATTATTTCCACTACACACTGGCTTCTGCAAAGGATTACGGGCCAGATCCAAAACCAAATTTAGATTCTTATCAAAATGCTTAATTTCTATGTGCCTGCCCCTCAAAGACCCATCACAATCCCAAGCTTAGTGACCCTTTTTACTTGTTCAGGGGGAGTTAACTTACAAGCTGGTGACTGTGAGCCAAAGACTCTTTAGATGTCTACAGCACAGTCTGCAGAGAATTTCAGGCTCTGCTGATTTTCTGTCTACTGAGCGGGTGTGCTGTTCACTTGCCACAAGGAAATCAAAGTCTATCTTGTAATTGGGAAGTCCTCAGTGAAGTACATACTAAACTGACAGTTTATTTGCTTGGCTTGCTATGCTCTCCAGTTTTCAATAAACTTTCAAAGATGGCAATCAAGCCACAAGCAGGCTGCCTTTGCCTCCTCCAGCTTTCATTTAGCTGTCTCAGATACCGGATTTCTTGGCAGTCCCTCTGCTGAGGTCAACTGCTTCTCGGTATCATGGAAGATTTTAAACAAGGGTCATAATTGCCAATGACCCTTGCTCCACTGCAGATGCAGCAAAGAAATGTTGAGCTTTTTCAAACGGAACTAAGTACTAGTGGTCCGTGGTGGGTTTCCATAGGCATGATGAAGCTGGGGACAGACCTAGGAGTGCCCATGCCAGGAGAACAGGCGGGCATCCTACCTTCTATCCAAATACATCTCCTTGCCTTCACCCCTGCTCTCTAGGGCTCCCACTGGTGTGATTTGGACTCTACATGACAAAGGTAGGATGCTTATGAATTGACAGGTCAGTCAAGGCCACATAATCTATGTCAGTTACTTGAAGTTCCACTCTCTCTGAGAAAACCAGGCAGGCAGCTAGACAGTCATTTGCTCTGCCCAGAGAAAAGCAGAATGAACATTTCCCTTGAAATACTCTTGTTCACTGACTGTGCAGAATGGATATGCTTCTCACTCAGAGCTCAGTAAGAAGCCAGTCTTTCAGAAGCCCACCTTCTGAGGTATATTCAGCATGGACATTTGCTTTTAGCACCTGCTTAGTCCAGGTTATCAGCAAAAGCAGTGGTGTATGTTAACCTCTCATGGAAGGGGCCCGCACTAGTGGCCGCTGTTTTTTTGGGAGGCCAGTCCATGAGCCCCCACTGCCCCTGTGTCTGGGGGGACTGAGCAGGCACAAGGGCTCAGCTCCTCTGTCAGGTCCTCCTCACGGGCCTGATGGCATCAACACCCACTGGCACACAGCAGGGCCAACATCAGAAGGCACAGGCCTTTACTGCCAACTCCCATGTTTTCAGAGAAATATTTCACTCCAGCCTTTTTTTTTAATCGGTCTTTTTTTTTAAAAAAAAAAAAAGACCGATTTTTATTTATTTTTTCCTATCACTTGCAAACATTTCACAGAATCATTAGGGCTGGAAGGAACCTCTGGAAATCTGGCCAATGTCTTTCAGATATTTCTATGCATTAATGACGAACCCCTCTCAGTCTTCTCTGGAATAAACAGACTTAGCTCCTGCAATCTCTCCTCCTAAGAGAGATTCTCCAGACCGCTGACCATCACTGTGGCTCTTTATTTATGGGAGGAGTTCGTGCCACAGGGCAAACCGCACTCGCTCTGTCTCCCTTACTGCCTCCCCATGGCGCGTTTCCTCCTACCACCACCACCGGAGCTGCGCACCAGCAGCCAGCACACGCACCACCACACCTTCCGCCACACGCCGCGCCTCAGCGCTGCTCCCGCCCCGGCAGGCCCCGCGCGCAGCCAGCCCTCGCGAGACTTCCCCTTCTCGCGACAGCGGGGTGCCGCCATCTTACCTGCTTGTCCGCTCGCTCCGTCTGTCTCTGCGGCTGAGAGGAGAGGGGGGGTCGTGGTGCGTTCCGGAGCCGCGCTCAGGGCACGCAGCTCGTTAGCCGCACTGCCCTTCGCCCGCTGCCAAGGCGAGGGAGAGCGGCGGGGAACGTTCCCCGGCTGAGAGGCGAGAGCGGGGCCGTAGGGAGCAGCCGCTGCTCAGCTGGTTCCGCCCCCTTCGTGGTGCTGGGCCTCCGGCCCCTGCCTGGCGGCCTCTGCCGAACCGGGAGACGGACGCGGTCTCGGCGGGTGAGGGCAGGCGAGGCGGGAGCCGGGGTCCCGGCCGGCGGGGCGGCACGGACCCCGCCGCCGTTGCTGCTGCTGCCGGGGAGGCGGGGGGCCCGGGCCACTCTGGATGGTGGTTAAAATGATCATAGAAAACTTCGAGGCGCTGAAATCCTGGCTCAGCAAGACCTTGGAGCCCATGTGAGTAGCACGACCATTCTCTTTCCCGCCCGCTCCAGAATAAACCTTCCCTTGGAAAAGACGGGGATCCTCAAGGCAGGGAAGCATAGCGCCGGAGGAGCCTGTGAGGGCATCCCGGGAGATGCCCGCCCAGCGCCCCTCTCCCGCGGTCGCCTTAGATGGGGAGCCACGTCGTGGTCCCGCTCTCCCGGTGCCGTCCTCGGCCGGGAGGTAGGACCGTGTTTCTCCAGAGTCTGCAGCTTCCCCCCCTAGCGACCGCACTCGTCTTTTCCTTTGTAGCCCAGGGTAAGCAGGAGATAATGTGTCTCCGTGTAGAGCTAGTTCACTACTCTCAGCCCCTGGTGAGGCCAGCTTAATAACCACCACCTGCCGGCCAGTCCAGTGACCTTCTGTGGTAGAGCTCAGGTGGTATGGGACGTCTTACAGGCGCCTGGGATCTTACCAGTAGCATGTTCTGTAGACTCGTAGCACGTAGTTCTCAGTTGTTTTGAATATTGACGCTCTTTTGTTTCCCTTCCCCCGAACAAAAATTGCATCAGTAGAACGCTTGGGAGTAGGAGCCCCAGAGAATAATTTGTGTATCTGTGAGTACCTGTTTGGCCTCTAAACTTAATATTTAAGTGAGTAATTGGGGCTGTTTTGCAAATAGTCCTCATATGCCTTCTCTGAATGATAGTTTAGTGGAGCTAAGATGTGAACTTGGTTTTAAAGGTTTTGCCTTCTGGAAATATGGTGCCTACAGACGTTTTAGATCAGTGTATGCGCTTGTCATTTTGAAACCCTGTTTTAACATGTGTGGGTTAAATTGCTGGAGCTTGATTTGAGTCAATAGAAGTAGAACTTTTACGTCTGGTATTAACTTCTGATATATTTGGCCAGTGTTAGTTTTTGATGCTGTCAAATGGGTGGTGTGTGAAGTCTCTTTATGGCATCCATAGCTATTAATTAAGTATATGTACATTTATAGTTTTGGCTTATGCTGAAATAACTTGGAAAATTGAAAAAATGCTGGGACACTTTTCAGAGAGCTTTATTTGTGGGTTTTGGTTTTTTTTTGGGGGGGGGGAGGAGGGGGAAGTGGGTATGGTGTTTTGTTTTTTTGGGGGGGGTTGGGTTTTTTCCGTAGGACCTGATCCAAACCACAATGAAATAGGTAAGTCTTGAACTTGATTTCAGTAGACTTTGAATTAGGCCTGCAGCAAATTATGTCCGGTGCCTTTATGTAAAAGGTTTGACCCTTAAGACTGTGGTAGGATTATGTTATTGATGTTTGGAAAAAAAAGCAGCGTCTTGTAAAGGTTTAGTCTGGGGAAGGTGAATTAGTGTCACTCTTGAGCCAATGTAAGATAATAGCAGAATAAAGGAACACATTGGTGCGGTAGTATTAGAATAACAGAACATACTGTGTCCTGTGGTAATAGATCTAAGTAGTCCTCTGGATGCTCCCTGTTATTCTCTGGATACTTTTTTTGCATGAATATTCTGTAAAAGGTAATAAGCAGTAAGATACCGGCGTTCTAGAGTATGCTGGTCAGGAGGCTTGCAACAGACAATACTGAACTTTGAAGAACCTTGTAATTACCAAAGTATATGCTAGTAGGTTGAAATGATGAATTGTACACACTTACCTCTCAGTTGCTCAGCAGTTGGAGATTGATCTGTTAACTTCAAACACTTTACAAGGAGCATGTTTAAATTCTGTGAAATCTGGAACAGGATTTGTGGCATTTACAGGAGGGCTTCGGCTGACTTCCAGATCCCTTTGTTGAGTAAATGCAATAAGCTTTTTGGATTTTGCAGATCTGTATCTAAAATTAATTTATACAGTTTTTCTGTTTTTTTGTATTTATGCATCAGGAGCTGAAATTTAACTTTCACCAGTGAATAAGTTTCCTATTAGCAATATAAGTATCGAGTGTTTGCCAAATACTATTTACCTAGAGGTCAGTGTGGTTCCTCAGTCTTTCCCTCAAGTTCTATTCATTAGCGATGTGCAGTAGGAACTTCTTGTTCTGGTAACAAACTCCAGTTGTTGTTTTTCTATTTGTTTGCATGCTGAACTGTCATGTCAGCTAGTGGTAGTCGGCAGTTAAAGGGTGAAATTGTGATTTTCAGCTTTTGTGATCAGCGTGATTCTGTGCTTTTAGCACTAAAAGGATCAACATGTTTCTGTTAAGTTAGATGTTGTGTGTGAGCAGTTCAGATATGGTTCTCGTGCTTCAAAGCTATGTCATGGAATAGGGAATTGCAGGTCTGGAGGATGAGTTCTCTGAATTTTTAGCTTTGGGAGGAAAAAAGCCAGAAGCAACTGTTAAATTCAGTTTTGTGCAGTGTCCTATGTAATTGCATTATTCCAATAAGTGTCGCAGTTGGTGAAGAGGTATTGTCATTTCTCAGCAATCAAATATTCTTGGAGCTGCTGCTGATCTTAGCTATCTGAAATGTGTGCCTACAGCCATAGCTTTTGGCTGTAGGAAAATTTTAGTGTGTAGTTACTTCTAAAGAAGTAAGAGCTGTTGGTGCAGTGCTAGTACAATGAAGCCCAAAGTGCCGGTTGTCTGGAGGTGTTACCGTAGCCTGCAAATAGTTTTTGACTTGTCTTTTCCTTTTAATGAAATGCAAAATGTGCCAACTGTTCTCTATCTTACTGGTCTTTCAGAAAGCTTTAGCTGCAAGATAGGCAGCTGAATTTCCTAACCATAGTAAGGAAGACAGCATTGTATTAGATCATTATGTAGGTGTTGTCTCAGTTTTAAAGGGATAAGCGCATTTAAGAAAATACACAAATAAATTTTATACACATTTAGATAGGTCTACATGGGCTAGTTATCTAGAGCTGAGGAGTTAGAATGTACTTCATTTTCCAAATTGTCTGTTTCCAGCTAGTTAGCAGTTTTTAATCGGGATGTATAGTTTCAAAAGCCGTAAAACATGCATTTCTGGAACACTTCTAGAACTAGAAGGTGAAACAACCTTTATGGGTATTGTTATTTTATAATGAAGTTTTATCATTAAAGTATTTCAAGGCAGTATCAGGAATGCTAACCTTTTAGTGTAATGAAGTGTGTTACGTAATTGTATGAATTTCAAATTATTTGGCTGATGGATTGCTTTTCCGTTGTGCCCTGGGAAGCACTGTTCAGAGACAAGAATGTTTGGGGGAGAGTTTTTGATTTTTTTGTTTGTGGTTAGTTGGCTTTTTTGGTTGTTTTGTTTTGGATGTCTCTAATGCCTTTGACAAAGCCTTGGTGAGCCTTCATACAAACACTCCTTATCTCAGTTCAGACTTGTTGCACTGAGGCAGAAACTGCAAATGCTGCTATGCTGAATCATTTACATAGTCCAGCTCTGCTTGAAGGGTGGTAGATCTCTAGGAACTTTCTACAGTTCTGCAAAGATAGGCTTCTTTAGTGATTTTGGAAATAACTCCTGAGCTGCTCAGTTTGGTGTACAGAAAATTAGTGAATATACGCACAGAACCACTGTAGATACAGCTATGAGAATGTAGTACCAGTGTCAGCAAAGTGGCAAGATTATTATTTTTGTGCTGTGGCTGCTCTGTGTTTGACTGGAGCTATTTTGTGTGTTCAACTCCAGTCTGTGAAGAAGGCATTTCTCAACAGTCTTTTGCATTGCTCCCATGAAGTTTTTGGAAATAGTGTTAAACTTGGAATATAATTTCTGTCTGTCTGCCACTTCTAATTTCTGTACCAACAAGATTCTCACTGAGCTATGTCTACTGTGATGGGTTTCTTTTCTGCACATCCATTCCAGATCCTACATAAACTGCGTGTATAATCTTTGCTGGAGTATCAGGATCTGGCTTGGTAAAGCTCCAGGTAGGGATGTCTCTTTTAATTTTTTTCTTGAATTTGTTTGAATTTCTACCTGTGAAAAAATTAGCTTTTCTGTACTAAAGCTGAATTCACCAGTTTATAAGATATTGTAATGTTCTCCCCCTTGCCCTAATTCTTTGTAGCGGAAATTTTTCTTGTTTTTAATTACTTTGTGTAAATTTACTTTAATTAAAATCTTCTGCTGGCCCAATGAATTTTGCTTACAGCGATTAAGGCTCCCATATCTAATTTTTCCCACTTTGCTATAATTACGTTCTTGTGAAGGTTTGTTCATGTACTAAATCAGACTTGAAAGGAAGATGGAAAAAATACCTAAACCAATTTTTGTAAGTTATTTAGGCATACCTAATTAAAATTGAGAGTTTTTTCGCATTGGTTAATCCTGCAAGTAGTCATGATGCTCAAAGTACTTACGTCAGAGGGAGCAGAATCCAAATTGTTTAAAGACTAGTGTGTAGCTGTTACTGGAGTATTTGATGGCAAACAGTCAGTATGCTCTGGTATTCAGTTATGCCTTCACTCGTCTGTTTGTCACACTTTTCAACCTTTGTTAAATCTTACAATAGTTTTTGGCCTTTTGCTCAATTGTTAATAGGTTACTGGTTAGTTATCTTCACCCAGTTACTTAAGAAAGGTGGTCAATAAAAAAGATCTAAGTTAAAATGAAAAACTTTGGCATTCCTTTGCACATACATTGTGGCACACTGTCCTGCCTGTAGCACTCATCAGCCTACCAGTAGCTTTCACTCTCATTTCCCATGAAAATTTCCCATGAAAACTTCCCAAGAAGTTCAAAAGGAATAGATGTTTCTTTTCTTTATGTTTACTCTGTCAACACTTTAAGCCATTTATAGCTAAGATAAATAAAGCAGAAATACATGTCATTGGTATGTCACTGCTTAACACTAGTGAAGATACTCTTACACATCTGTTATGAAATTTGATGGTTTGTTAACAGGACTAGCAGGAAGCTGCTGTGTTTGGGAAATTGAGGTCCTTAATTTAGTGCACTGATACTGCTAAGCTTCTCTGTAAAAATACTATGATAGAATTAAAATATTTGTGTTATAAGGTATAATTGAAAACTGAACATAGAGAAGAAAATTATTCCTGTTACAGGAAACCTCTCTTGTTCTTACACTGAATATCAGCAGCAAAATGGAACCCCTTGGCTGCATTGCATATTGTCACAGATACACTGTGATGATTTTGCTTTCTGCACTGAATGTGTTAGCCAGCTAGCAAGCTGACAGTTGTTCTGCCTCGTGAGAGCTCTCTTGAATCTAGAGGTGGCATTTTAAGCTGCTGGTTGCAGCTGTATGAGTATGTCAGATGTGGGTATCATGATAATTTAGAACTATTGTAATGACGTCAGTAACTTATGTAACAGCATTGGAGGCTGTTGCATCGCTCAGTGTATTTCTGTATTATTAAAGTTAATGAAAGTGAGCATTGTAACAGTGGTCCTCATCTATAGTAGTGTTTCAGGAGTTGGATCTTGCTAAATGAGTATGTCATTCATTTTACTTACTGAACACTGTAGCATTTTATACTTTTTTTTTTTTTTAGTAGCAACACAGTGGAATGGTAGAGCTGCCTAAATTAGACTAAGCTGTTCTGCCCAATAAGCAGCAGACGTTTTTCTGCACCCACTCAGCCCTGCAAATATGCAGCATTTCTCTCAGCCTTCAAACATAACCATGTCCACCTTGATAATTGTCAAGAACTGAGCAGCATTCTAGAGAAGTATAAATACTAATTTTTAGGCAACAAAACTAGACTGAAATTCAGGTTGTAAATTCTCAGTATCGGAGTATGGCAAATAACATGCACCTAAATGTTATTTCCTTTACAGAGAGATTGTTCACTGCCTGGAGGACTTCAAACATGCTTTTGTGGTTTCAGTGTACACTGGTAGTTTAAATTTGAGCAGTTAGTTTCAGGACTTGCAGCACATTTTTGATCTGTACATTCGTTTTAAAAAATCAATGGGAAAACCTTCGCATGGTTTCTTCTACCATCTTAAGAGTTGTGTGTGCACGATATTTGTGTCCAAAATGAAGTCTAGGTTAAGGGATTTGTCATTGGCTTGAAATAAAAGCAATCAGATGTATCTGAAATGGACAAGTAATGTTTGTTTTTTTCACAAGGAAACTGTATGGAAGTTTCTTTTCTGTCCTCACTCCCTCCCCCAAGCACACTTTTTCACTTAAGTGAGTAACCATGTTAATTTTGTGAAAACTGTCAGATTACAGTTTGACAGTTTCAGCATGGGAATATTTTACTCTTTCTTCCCCCTGCGTGGTAAAAAGTTATGTACCCTATAGTTAATTGCTACTTATGCATATCTCTACTTGGGAATTTGCATCTGTTTTCCAAACACTTTCATGAGACGGTAGACTTTGGAATAGTAGATTTTATTTTTTTTTTCAACTTTCATAGAAAAGACAGAAATGTGTGAATTAGGTTATACTACAAATTTTTTTTTTTTTTTTGTCTGTAATGGTTGAGTAGTTGTCTAATAACTGTAAAATTAAAGGAATAGTTTGTCTCGTCATGCCAGTGAGATTTTTGGAAATTAAAGGATTGTCCTCTTGTTAAACTGATTTCTGTAGTATTTACTACAGCAGCATAGTACCAGGTCTGCAGCAAATGCTGTAGATACTACTTTTAAAAGAATAACTAGAAGTAATAACTTTCTTAAGGCTCTAGTTCTAAGTAGCTACTTCACTTACTGAGAACTGACTGAAATGAAGAATTGCAGCATGAGGAACTTCATAGCAATATGTGAGATTTTCTGAGAGGAAAAAAGGTATTTCAGACCTTTCTTCAAGCTAATTTGCTTCAGCTTGTTTATATGTAGGAAGATTGAATATCTGTCTTTTACTCATTTTGTGCTTTGTCGAGAAGTCAGACTGGAGTAGGATAGGCAGGGTTAATAAGCTATTTATGTGTGTGAATTTTTCAGGTATATTATCAACATCACAGCTATCATTCTGGAGTCTGCTTGCCATTTTTTAATTCCTCCTTCTTCCTTCTTTTGGTTTAAGAATTCATCTGGTTGGTTTGTGGGGGTGTGTTTGCTGTCAGTGTGAGTATTTGAACAGGAGTCCTAGTGGCCTTATTCAGTGTTTTCTTGATGGAGAGTTCAGGGCCCTGTTGGGGAGACATTGCCAAAATTCTCAGAGTATTTAGTCCAACAGATTTTTCAGATCTCCCTTTCCTTATGATACTTTTTACATTCAAAATACTCAAAACAGCATGCTTTTTCATTTGAAGATGCATTTTACTGATGCTTAAAGACATCCTTGGGCACTAACTTCATACAATATTGCCTCAGCATATGATATTCAAAGTTTGTGCTTAGATTCTCTTACGGCTTGAAAGATATTTACTGAATTCTTCTATTCAATATCTTTTGAAAGGGTTCTATAATATTTATGTACAAATGTATTATGTTTGTTTAGCTTATCTGCATTTTTGAGTTATTTTTAGCTGTTTTGGGAAAGTCTAAGTCTGTATAAGCTCTGTTGTTAATAATGGATTTTGTATGTACAGCTATACCAGTAACATTCTTTTTTTTTATTTTAAAAAAAACTTCAATATGTGTTCTACATCTGCTGCATTTATAAATTAGGCTGATGTCTGTAATTGCATGGTGATTATAAAAGTCAAAGTGAGTTCTCAGAAGATAATTTAATATTTTATAATTAAAAATACATAAATCTGAGTGTTGGAAATGGATATATTGAATATTATTTAATGAATTGCAAAGTAGTAAAATAAAGACTGTACAGGGAAATGAGTCCTCTTCAGCTAAATTATTTTTTCCTTCTCAAATGTTCATTATTAAAAAAAAACTATATATTTAAGGCTTATTCGTAACAACTTCAGATTTCCTCTTCTGCTTTAATTTCTTTATTTGAAGTGGTAATTTCATTTAATAACTTCAAAACTGGATAAGATCAGAAAGAAAGGATTCTGAACTTTTCTATGAGGCTTGTTGCAGTTGTGAATTCTTGCTCCTACAGTTGAACAAAATATTTGGTTGGCTTTTCCTTTCCTTTTTGAAATCTCTCTGTGGTGAGTAGCAGTTGGAGATGTTCGGATTGTTCTCTGAAGAATGTGCAGACCTCTAGCAAGAGACTTTTTCCATCTATGCCTCTATATTAAATGCTGTTTATTAAAGTGGGGTTACAAGAGTCATCTCTTATTTAATATAGAAGAGTAGACACTACATGTTTTCAGAATGAAAGAGTGCAGGCTGCCAAAAAGCAGTACTGGATGTAAAACTATTTAGCATTACTAATTAGGGTCATATATTCAAAAAGTGGGTGTAAGAATACATGCTGTGGTGTTTAATTGTAAATGGCACTGGGAGTTAACTTGCTGCAGTGGAAATGAGTTCAGGTAGCTTTTGCCAACAGGTTTATGTTGTTTGTTAAAGAAAATGTGAAAGTGAAAGCTAGAGGAAAAATTTGTGATTATTTATGCTGATTATTAGTTGGAGCAAATGCCTACAAAAAGTTGGGAGGATATAGTTATGGGGCTCCAAGTTGCAAAATGTTGTTTTACATCTTTCAGTGCATGTGGATGTTTTTCTGGCAGTCAAACTTAATCATAAGGATAAAGTAATGTCAAAACTTCTGTCACACTTACACACTGCCATTTATGCTGAGGTTTGTCATGTACCCCACCATATTCAAGTTAGGCTAAGGATTCAAACCTTTATAAAACAATTGAAAATGTATATAATTCATATATATTCAATTATATAAAATATATAATTTCAATTAGAATTGAAATAGAAATTTAATTTTGAATGCAGATATGAAATGTATAGGTAGTCTGATTTTTCTAGTTTTTCTGAATTTTCAGTTAAGGACCTTTCTCTATTAATCTTATAATCTGCAAGAATATAATGATACATACTGTATGGGAAATCTGCTGCACAGTGTATTTTGCTGTCATCACCATGGATGCCTTTCCTGTTTACTTTAAAGTGACATCACTTGAAAAGGTGTCGACTGCAGGAGCATAAAATACAAGTTGGAGCTTTAGAAAAAACTGATAAAGTATGCTCAAAATGAGTGAAAAATCCATGTATGCACAACATGCATATTGCATATTATTCACACACAGATTGCTGTTCTGTAAGAAACTGCAGTCAATCTTGAGAACATAAAAACTCATCAGAAAACCCCAAGGCCCTTATAATCCAAACAAGAAGATCTTTTCTAAGTCAAAGGATGGCAAATTTATAGGCAATGTTTTGGAATTCAGTTTGACTGAAAAAGAGAAAGAATTGCTTTTAAAAACACAGCTCTCCCCCAAACAAAACCATTAATGGTGATAATCCAGAATACTTAATAGCTGTAAAGAACAAAAATTTTCAGGCAGACGTACTATATTGACAGTCCTGTATAGTTTGCTTCATGAGACCCATTACTCTTCTACCAGTTCACATCGCCAGAAATTTAGTTTTAGCATCATCTTAAAAAGCAAAGTCTGAAAAGCTGTAAGAGATCAGACTATAACCTTGTTAATTTTATCTAAATTACTAGTTACAGAAACAAGTAGGGTCTTTGCAACAGTGTGAAGAAAACAGATCAGTTGTTCATGATTTTTTTTCAAGCTTTGAGCAACAGGCATAGAAGAGGAGACTTCTGTTTCAAGTCTCAGTACATTAAAAAAGGAAGTCAGCCTTTGGCTTGTGTGAAGTTTTGTAGATTAATTTTAAAAAGTGAAAAGAAAACAAACCATACATGACTATTTATAAAAACATTTTCTCCGTCTCACTCTGGCAATTGTATTCATTACTGATTATTTAATATCATCTGTTAGTACTTCTCAGATACAGCATTTGTTGAATAGCCAAAATAGATACAGTTTTAACTTGAAAGCATCTAAGTTCCTCTGTTCTGTACAGGGGGGTTTCTACGCTTACACATTGAGTAATACTTAAGAGTACAGTATGATTGTTTTGCATTGTTCATATGGGGTTGTATCACATAAAGAGTGCTAAATGCTAGGACACTGCCAGAGGAGAAAATGATTTTTTTACAAATTCAAAGTACGCTCATTTTCATTGAGGATATTTTTTTGAGAGTATCTTGGAGTTGGGTGGATGGGTTCAAATTTTAAGGTTGTTTTGGGGTGGATAGTATTCCTAGGACTTCCAAGGTCATAGTGGGGAGGGGTGAAAGCAGGAATTGGTTACTTGTTGTTTTTAAACAATTTTTGTTTGAGTTTGTTTGGGTTTGAGGTTGGTGTGTTTTTGTGTTGTTTTTTTTTGTGTGTTACACATTTTGGAGTGTGGCTTTGCAGAGAAGTCTTCCCATTTTTCTACTCATGAGTGAGAAATTACTTTAAACTGCGCATGAGGTTGTATAGTTGCTACTGTAGAAGCTGGAGAATTAAAGTACATATTGAAGTATATTGCAGTAGCTAACAGCAGTGAGTTTTTACTTTCTAAGATTACTCTTGCTTTTTCTTCTTCCCTCCATTTTGCGTGTATGTGTTGTCATTTAAGTCAGTTGTAGCAGATTTTGAACAATGACAGGTGACTATTTTCAGATGATAACCATATTTGTGGAAATTGAAATAAAAAAAAATGAAAAAAAAACTAAACCCAGTTTGCAATGTTTTATCTGTTTTTTGTGGAGAATACAAAGGTGAAGAAACGAATTTGGTACCATGTGAAAATTGGCCTCTCCTGCAAAGATTGTTTTCCTGTTATGAGTGTAGATAGCTAATATGAAAATAGCACTGTAATTTTCTGAGTCATGATTCAGCTTTAAACTGGGAGAGGACTGGAAGCTTTCCTGTAGTGACATTGTACTGGCATTAAAGAACTTGGGGGGGGGGGGGAAGGAGGGGGAGGGGGGGGGGTGAATAAAAAGCTAATTGAAGCATTGCGAAGTTATGACAGGAGGCCTTAGGGCCTTTGGGGGGTTGTGTTTTTAAGTATCAAACTTTCAGATAAACTTGTGAGATGATGTGCTCAGGTGCTAGCAGTGTGAAAGAGACCATGCAGTCCTATTGCTCTTACTGTAGGAGATCATGTGTCTGGTTCCAAGATGACTTGCTGCTTGAACAGCATTTTCTTCCGGATAAAGGATTCTTAAATCTGAATGGGAGCAAATTAGATGTGATAAGTGAGGGAAGACATTTCTGAATAAGTTTCAATTGGTTTGCAGTCTGTTTTTTGATTAATAGTATATATTTGTGTTTTGTCAGTTCAGTGTGTGCAGGTTCTTCTGGAATGTAGACTGTGAATGCCACAGAATATTGTGGTATCACCCCTAGCCGCTCAAGTTGCTTTGACAGCCTGAAATTCTGATACTGCCTGATCTCTAGAGGATGCTGAGTTAAGTTTGAAGCTCTGATGTTTATCTTCAGAGCACTGCTGGACCCAGGCTGTCCAGAAAATCTGAGGATGGATTCTGACAGATCTGCTTCCTCTGCTTAGTGAATGTTTGCATGAGGATGTTGCTTGGTGTCTTTGGGGCGAGGAATTAGGCAGCATCAAATGGTGGTGGATTTAGTTTCTTCTGCACAGTGTCTAAAATACATGTCATTTAAATGAACGATGTTCAGTTTTATAATTAAACTTCTGCATTGAAAATTCATTTGCTTTAATGTGGAAGAGATTGGGAACTGTCGTTTTAGTCTTCGTTGTGACTAGTGGACTTCTGTGCTAGAACAGTGTTTGTGTGATATTCATATTCAGTGCAACTTTCTAACCCCAGTTTAATTTTACGTATTTCTGCTAATGTACAGTTAGATGCACCAGTGCCGTTTTTCTCTTTTGTTGTTGTTCTTTAAAACACTAGTATTAACTTTGATCACTGCCAATATCACACAACCAGTGTGTGTTTGTTAAATCCTGCCTGGTTTTGTGGGGTCTGAGGTCTTCCTTTGGTTTATGCTACATAATGGGGTTAAATGGTTTAAGAGAAAGCTGCTGTTCTGCCTGATAAACCACTGTCTCACCATTTCATTAGTTACTGGCTTTGAATTACGAAGCATGAAATTGTTTTCTGCAGTATTCTCGCTTGCTTTGTCAGGTTTTACTCTGTAACACCACTACAGAGTTCATTGTAGATTACTGCTTGTGAGACATTATAATCAAATTTTATCAGGCATGTTGAATAATGTTCTACTTAACATGCATATACAGCTTATGCCATTTTAAGTTCTTTGTTGGCATGCATGAGACCATCAGCTTCTATACTGAAGTGTTCCATACTTGCTTTTAAATTGAATTTAGATATCTAAAATGGATAATGAGCCCTTAAATTTCCCTTCATTGTCTGTGTACCACTTACGGAGATTACATGATAATATTATATGAACCCTTTTTCAAAATTACAATTTTTCTGTTAATCTGCTTTTTATGGTATTCATATGTAGGTAGTAATAAGAATTTTTTGAAGCATATTTAAGAGTCTCAGTGATTTATTTATTTTTTTTAATAGCATAGATCACTTCTGCTAAGTGTATTAATTTGTAACAAGGTAGGGCTGACTTTACCTCATTAACAGTCACCTAGTGTTACATTCAGAATTACTAATTTCATCATTGGAGAGTTATAGAAGTATTTGTTTATTTGCTTTGAAGACTTAGGCACTTGAGGCTATTTCATTCTGAATAGTTCATTCTAGTTTCCTGTGAAGTCCTCTGTGCAATATTGTTTGGAAATATTCTAGGCAATTACTTCTCTAGAAAAGAAAGGTGATACTTGGCAATCTTACATGTCCGGACTCTGTCTTAAAAAATACATCTGAGTGCTTTTCTTTTACTATGGTAGGAAATGTTTTAGTCCTTTATATGTGTTGGTTATAAGAGTTTCAGATGTTAACTTCTGTAATTTAATTATTATTTTAATCTGTTTGCAGATGTGATGCAGATCCATCTGCCCTAGCTAAATATGTTCTGGCTTTGGTAAAGAAGGATAAAAGTGAAAAAGAACTGAAGGCATTGTGTGTTGATCAGCTGGATGTATTTCTTCAGAAAGGTATGGTCTTTTATCATAGCAATAAAGCTTGAGTGAAAAGCCTGTCTTAATTCATTCAATCTTTTCCCATAGAATAATGAATTTTTGTCTTTATTATCTTTGTTACTTTGAAGTATGTAATCCAATTTTCATGAAGGTTTGTTTTTTTTGTTTTTTTGTTTTTTTAAACAGGTGTATAGCACAATATATGTATGTTAGGTCTGTGTTTTGTGTCTGTTTGTATTCCTGGAAGAAAATCATGAATGTTAAGAGTTATTGCCAGAATTAGAAGTATTAGAGCTCTGTATATATATTCTAGAAATAAGCTTCCTGATGTTGAAAAACTTTGTGAAACATTGTTATTGTTGACATGTTTCTTGAATGTGAATGTCCTTTTAAAATATAAAATTATCAGCAGAGTATTAATGAAAAACCTAAACCAAACTCTTGATTGTTTTAACTTTTTGGTGAATGCTGATTTTCTTAAGTATATATTTTTTAAATTTTTTAATCAAATGTTAACTGTATTTTGCATAATGGATATTTGTACACTTTCCTTACTTTTAGAAACTCAGATATTTGTGGAAAAACTGTTTGATGCTGTGAATACAAAAAGCTATCTACCTCCACCAGAACAACCATCGTCAGGAAGCCTGAAAGTAGAATTTTTTCAGCACCAGGAAAAAGAGACAAAAAAAGAAGAGGTAAGAATGGATTTTAAATTAAATGTATGTCTTTTTTTTCCTCATTCCTATAGTTTGCTTACATGGCTCAACTTCATCATGTTAGTTTATTAATAATAGTCCCAAAGCTTGTCCTACAGCATTAAAGTATGTCGGAAGATTTGTGTCTAGTATGTTGAGTATTGCTGCACAGTTTTTCTAAACATAAGTGGGTGTTTCAAAGGTAAACCAAAGGGGTTCTGCTTGGCTAAGTTTAAATAAAGCTGTTGGGTCGTGCAGGAGTTGCAGTGCAACTTACATCAGGTTTTTTGCTGTTCTAGATATGCTGCCCTTTAATTCATGGTAAATCCAGGCTGCCATTCCAAATGGCAGTTGTTATTCCTCCTGCTGCTTTATCCAGATGAACTCTGTATTCTGACACAAATGTTTGTGCTACTGTTTGAGCCAGAAGAGTAGGTTTGTCCTTTTCAGCAGCAGCCTACGTTTGACTCCACCAAGGTCTTGTGAGACCCCCTTATTTGGAGTATTGTGTATAGTACTGATGTCCTCAACAGAAGGAGGGCATGGAGCTGTTGGAGCAAGTCCAGAGGAGTGCCACAGGGATAAGGGAGCTCGAACACCTTCCATATGAAGACAGGCTGAGAAAGTTGGGGCTGTTCAGCCTGGAGAAGAGAAGGCTGCATGGAGACCTCATAGCAGCCTTCCAGTATCTGAAGGGGAGGTACTCTTCACTAGGGACTATAGTGATAGGACAAGGGGTAGCGGGTTCAAACTTAAACAGGGTAAGTTTAGTTTAGATGTAAGGAAAAAGTTCTTTCCTGTGAGGGTGGTGAGGCACTGAAACAAGTGGCCCGAGGTAGTTGTGAATGCTCTATCCCTGGCAGTGTTGAAGGCCACTTTGGACGGAGTCTTGGGTGACATGGTTTAGTGTGAGGTGTCCCTACCCATGGCAGGGGGGCGGAACTAGGTGATCTTAAAGTCCTTTCCAACCCTAACTATTCTATGATTCTGTGGTCTGAACCTGCTAACCCGCCGATGAAGAAAAGACCTTACTGTGCCAGTTGTTGAATATTAATGTCTTTCCAGATCTATCACTGCACTTTGGTATGGATTTCTGTCTGTCTGTAGCAAAAGCAGGTGTTATTTTCAGCGCAGCACAATAGGGAAGCTTGTTTGGCTTCATTTTCGCCCAACCTGTTCTTTGAATATTCCTAGAAATAGAAAACTAGTATGATACGAAGGTTCTCTTATTTGTGTTACATGCAAAAACATCGTTTCAGTTCAGTGTTACAGCTGACTTTGCTTGGTATTTTGGATTTGTTTTGTGTGGTTGTGCAGAAGTCTCCATTGTAGTGTCCTTATGTTATCATCTAATGTATATACTTTAAATTCAGATTGTTAAAGAGGAAGAGCGAGAGAAAAAGTTCTCTAGAAGGTTAAATCACAGCCCTCCTCAATCAAGTTCTCGCTACAGAGATACGAGGTAATAAACATTTTTAGCCTATTGCATTACATCTGTAATAAGATGGATTTTTATGATGAACTTTATGTATAGTTACCTGAGGCTAAAAATAAGACTTTTATTGCTTTTATGCATATGTAATTATATGGCTAGTATATAAGCGATAGTATAAACCATATCAGAGTCGTGCACAACTATCACATTTGAATTTTAAGATTCATTTTTATGTTAGATTTATGGTTTGTATTGCAACACTTACTGTGCTTGGTTATTGAGATTGAATTGTGATTTTTTTTTTTTTTTCTTTTATATTTGGAAGCCTTCCCTTCAGTAGCTGTTTCACTTTTTGGTGTTTCCAACTTGAGGAAGGTACATTATTGGCAGAAACAGAATTTACCTGTGTTTTAAAATCTTACAGATGGTAAAAGTAAAATGCATAAACCCAATGAAATAATTTTAGAAGTCTTCTGAGAAGAAAGGAAGGATCCTAGTTAGATTCCATTTGTAGGGTTTTTTTTTTCTAATTTTCCATTGCCATTTCCTGAGGTTTATAATGGTGGTTAAGGTTTTAAATTACAGCTTCATAATTCTTGTAATTAATTTACAAAATTACATGTTTAGGAGCCGTGATGAAAGGAAAAAAGATGAACGCTCTCGGAAGAGAGATTATGACCGAAATCCTCCCAGAAGAGATTCCTATAGGGATCGTTATAACAGAAGAAGAGGGAGGAGTCGGAGCTACAGCAGGAGTCGAAGTAGAAGTTGGAGCAAAGAGAGATTGCGGGACCGAGATCGAGACCGGAGCAGAAGCCGGAGCAGAACACGAAGCAGAGGTACCAACAGTTGGTCTCTAAGACACGGTGAATGTTGCCTACACTACGTTCCTGATGTACCAAAATTTCTTCTGTTGTTTCTGTTCAAATTTAGTTTGATTTTCTGTGGAAATAAGGCTTATGTGATAATATTTTCAGTGCTTGTTTTCCCTGCTTTCCCTCTGTTCTTCTTCAGTACCTTTGAAAGTGTTGGCCACTCTTAAGCAATATTTGGAAGAGAGGCAGAAAAATCCAGTTTCAGGAAACTTGCAGTCTGGTTTGGGAAGATACAGAAATTAATAATCAGCTACTGAAACAGAGCTGACAGAAATTACCAGCTAAGGACTGTCAAGCAGAACAGTGTAACTCTGTTCTTTTTGTCTTGCCCCCTCCTTGGCAACATAGAGAGGGGCTGAAATTATTACAGTAAATACTTGCATTTGCATGCATCTGTAGGACTTTAGTACTGTAGTTTTTCAAATTAAGCTTCTTTAAAAGCAAAGCTGTTTATTCAGCTGAAAAGTATGCTTTTTCTCCCACTAGTTGTTACTGGAAGTTGGAAAAGAATATTGAGAGTAATTTTATATCTTTGCCCTGTCTTAAAGACAATGTGGAGATAAAAATAGTCTGGTTTGAATCTCCTGTGTATTACTTGTCTTTCTGTGGAATGGGCCTTGATAACTCAGCCTTAAAAGTAGGTGTGTGGAGTTCCTGAAAATATGCAGCAGGTATTTTCCAAACAACTTGCAAACAAGGAAGTTAAACAGCATGCAGCAGTTTAACTGGAAGATGACAGTGTGATTGAATGTTAATATAAGCTTTGTTTTACGTGAACGACAATTGTACTATCTTACAGTGAAAGCTTTGTTTCTTTTTCTAAGCACATTAAGAAAAGCTTTTTTTACCCACACTTACCTGCCATCTTTAAGCATTTTTATTAATGTTCCTTTATATGGGGTTATTTGAGTCTACCAGTTTATCTCATGACAGAACTCGTCTGTCTTAATCTGGATACTTACTGTTTATTTGATGGTAATATTAGAAAATGAAGAGGATAGTTTTTATGTATTCAGAATAAAAGGCCATGTTACTGCTGCATCTGCCCAGGAGTGTTCCACACCTGTCAAGCACTATTATTTCCGCAGTCATTGCAAAGCTTTCTATGTGATAAGTGTATACATTTGAATGCAGATAGAATGAACATAAAAACATGAAGATACAGTAACGGTAGTATCTTGAAACACTAAAGATGTGTAACTTTTCCATTTTTTTTTCCAGTGATGGCTGGCTTGCCCATAGCTTCCCTTTATTCAGAGTATCTTCCCATCTGAAGTTCTTAAAATATATGCATCGCTATAGATGATGTACTCTGCTTCAAGTTAAATAGTGTTGCTGCTTTACTGTGGATATAGCTGCTGTTGAAATACCCTAGTGGCTGACTGTGTACTTCTAAGATTATTGTTTTTCTGGTTAAAACTTTGTAATGTAGAATCATGGAATTGCTGAGGTTGGAAAATACCTTTGAAAGTCATATAGTCCAATGCACTTTCTCAAAGCAGATAAACTGGAGCGGCTTGCGCAGGATCCTGTGTGGTTGGATTGTGAGAAACTTGAGGGTGAAGACTCTACAGGCACTCTGGGTAGCCTGTAGAGCATTTCACTTATCATTTGTATATTTTGAGGTGAACTGATGTTGAATAAAGATACACAGGTTACTGACTTAGTGGTGAAAATGTGCGGAAGGAATCATCCAATTTAACTTGTTTGTTTTATTACAGAAAGGGATTTGGGAAAGCCAAAATATGATATGGATAGAACAGATCCATTAGAGAACAATTATACTCCAGTTTCTTCTGTGACAAATATTTCATCTGGCCACTACCCTGTCCCTACACTGAGCAGCACCATTACTGTTATTGCTCCTGCTCATCATGGAAATAACACTACTGAAAGCTGGTCAGAGTTCCATGAAGAGCAGCTGGACCACAACTCCTATGGAAGACCTCCGCTGCCAAAGAAACGCTGTCGAGATTATGATGGTAAGTCTGTGTTTTTTAGTTGCTTCCTGCAGCTGTTATTGGCCTCTTTCTGAAAAGATTGAGATAATACTCCTTTCTTTTTCCAGTCTTCTCTAATACTGTGGTTTTTCTATTGAACAACTGTTGAATACAGATTTTATCCCATTTTTTATTAACTTATCTTTTAGACAGCTTTATTAGTGTTTATATAGTCTTTAGTTACTAGAATTATTTTTATGTAGATGAAAAATAGTATATTTAAAGTTATTAAAAAAATACCCAATTTTACCAGGGTTTTCTGTCTTACATCATGTTCACACCAAATATTGTATTTGGTAGTTTTGACCATGATAAGCACTTTATTGACCTAACTTTTCCATCTTATGAGATAATTTTTAACTAGAACGGTCCGGAGCCACAACCTGCCAGGCTCCTATTAGCCTATTTTTTTTTTTCTTAGGAGCTTCTTAAAATTGTGTGAGGTTTTGTGCTTATCTGTGTCTTAAGCTATCATTTTGCATGTCTTGTGCCAAATCCACACAAGAGGCTACTGCAGTTGACAGTGTCTTAGCTAAATGCAGCCAGGCAACCTGTTAGCTGAGAAGAGTTTGAATTTCCCCCTCAGGTGTTTTTCTGAGTATTTTTTGTTGTTGCATACCGCAGTGACAACTTTAAGATCTAGTTTTTCATTCAAACCTGATTAGTTGGGGTTTGAGTAAAGAAAATGAGAGGTTGAGCTCCTAAGTGTTGACAGATTTGTATTTCAGAAGAGTAGCTTTGCCAGTTTATGTCACAGCAATACCGTTGTGAAAGTGTAGTTTCTTTTGAAGTTTTTTTCTAGTGCAAGCTGAGCTGCAGAAGATTGTATCGTCATGGTCTCCCAGCTCTGCAGTTTTGTGTTTGTGATGGTTTGGTTCTTTTTGGTTTTGTGGGTTTTTTTTTGTTTTGTTTTGTGTGTGTTTTTGTTTATTCGTGTTTTTTCTTTTTTAAGACAGGAACAGAACTTGCAGACTAATAAACTTTTGAAATAACTTTTCCATACATGACACTAGGACTTTGTGACTCTTAACTTTGTCTTCTGTAGCAGTTTATTGTTTCCAGTTTCTAAGTATGAAGCAGATGTTAATGTGTTAGACTGATGTAGTTGTCCTCAAATTTTTACTGTTTTGTTGTTTTTGCTTTTCTGACTGTTACTGAAATCTCTCAGTAGACGCCTCTTCCGTTTGCTTTTCTTACGTCTGTTTGTGCCTTCTAAACTTCTAAGGTCATCTCTCTCTTCAGTGGCTACCGGGTTCTAGCGTACTGCTTGTCCTGTCTGTACTTTCATATTTTCTACTTGAGTCTCTGCAGAACTTCTGTTAGTTCTCGATATTTTAATTTGTATGTTTGGTAACTCTTCCTGAAGATGAGGTGATACAGGCTATTTTTCAGCATCATGTTTTGGGAAGTGGACAGTTGGCTTTCTTCCAGTTTTAACCAGATGTTTTGAACTTTCACTTCATACTGAATTGTATAAGGATTGTTTTGTTTTATTTTTTTCTTTGGGGGGGGGTGGTGCAGGGAGGGGCTGTTGCTAAACAGATAATAATAGAATCATAGATTTGGGTTGGAAGGAACATTTAAAGATCATTTAATCCAACTGCCCTGCAGTGATGGACAGTGTCCCTGCAAGGGACATCTTCAGCTAGATCAGGTCTGCTCAGAGCCCTGTCCAGCCTAACCTTGAACACTGTTAGGGATGGGTTGTCCACAACTTCCCTGGGCAACCTGTGCCAATGTCTCACCATCCTCATAATAAAAATTTCTTCCTTATATCTAATTTGAGTATATATGCCTTTATTTTAAAACTATAAACTCTTGTCCTATTGCTACAGGCTCTTTACTAAAAAGTGTTTCCCCATCTTTCTTACAAGCCCCTTTTAAGTATTGAAAAGCTGCAGTAAGGTCTCCCTAGAGCCTTCTCTCCAGGCTATGGAAAACCCCCAACTCTCTCACCTCTTCATAGGAGAGGTGTTCCATCTCTGATCATCTTTGTGGTCCTCCTCTGGACCTACTCCAATTCAGTGTCAAAATAAATTAATTTATATTCATTTTTGCATGTGCATATTTCATATTTACACATGTATGTGTATATATATACATATACAATACATATATATGTAAATAACAAATATTTGCTCCTACGTAATCTCATTAAACTACAGCAAATGTTCTAATTCTTCCTGAAATAATTGCAAAAGAGGAAGAAGAATTGGAGTGAATTTTCCTGTGGCAGCATTCTATAATATTAGCTTTAATAGGGGTTTCTCAATCCCAGTAATTGCACTTTTTACTTAGAAGCGCTGTGGTTTTTATTAATGTGATGGTATCTAGATTTAATTTTTTGCTTTCAGTATTTGTTACAATTTAGTGCAGAATTAATTCTTCAAGAAAAATCTGTTTTCTGTGTTTATTCTGCTAGATGTTGCTGCAGTGTTCCTGTGTGCCGATTGTTAAAAATCAAGTAAAATAGTTTAATTTTCTAATATAAATTTCTCCTCTTAATGTACATATTGCTGCATTACACATAAAATGTTTCATATCTACTCTGACTCATACTACAGCTTTTGACTGTAGTCAAACTAACAACAATTCCTTTTGCTTTTGATTTTTCAGAAAAGGGTTTCTGTATGAGAGGAGACATGTGCCCTTTTGATCATGGAAGTGATCCAGTAGTGGTAGAAGATGTAAATCTTCCTGGCATTCTGCCTTTTCCAGCACAACCCCCTGTTGTCGAAGGACCACCTCCTCCTGGACTTCCTCCCCCTCCACCAATTCTGAGTCCTCCTCCTGTTAACCTTAGACCTCCAGTACCACCACCAGGCCCCCTACCACCTAGCCTTCCACCTGTAACAGGTAATTAAAAGAGATTACACCTCCTGTTTTAGTAGAAAAGCCTGGATGTTACTTGGGTTGTATGCAGTGCAGAAAACTGTTTTAAGAATGCTAATTGTATTTTAGAAAGTTGTACTATGCCCTGCTGTGGCATAGCTTACACCAATTATTTTTTTTTTTCCCATGGTAATTGTTGCAAAGTTGATTGGTTAAATATTTACATGTTAAATGTGAACCTTGAATGTGGAATAATATTTTAATTGTGCTTAAGCAAGAGCATGGTGTGGCAAAACTCAATTCCCTGAGTTTTATAGAAGTCCACAACTGTCTGCTATTAGAGAAGTGAAAATCTTGGAAACAACAGATTTGGCATTTCATTTGAAATAATAAAGAGAATTCATTGCTGTGTCAGATTTACACCTGGAAATGTAATTTGTGGTTAATTTTGAAACTTTTATAACTAAAAAAGATAAATTCTTCAGCTTGTTTACTCTTTTATTGGAAAGTACTTTTGCTCAAGCACTAAAAATTAAATGAAGACTTATGTGCCTGGCTCTCCTTTATAATACATCAGTTTAGTGTTCAGTTCCCTTGTGTGGTTTGAAAACTGTGACTTTAGTTTTATGTGATTCTTTTTTATTTTTAACAAGTTAGATGTTTCACTTGGTAAAATTATTTTGAGACTAATCGATATTTGATACTGCTTGGAAGTTTCTTAAACTGTTTTCATTTCCAGTTGATAGGATAAGATCTGAATGTATTTATTTCACCTTAGTACAGAGAGTAACTGTATTGCTGAGGTGATCAGTTCTTCCTCTCATGCTGTTTCCAGATCTATGTGGAAAGTCCAAATATGTGACTTTTTTCAATATGTTTTTCCAGACACTGATTTTTGCCAGTGATTAAATTGAAGGTCAGGTCTGACTGCTCAGCTTTGACAGTGTCACATTACCTGTTGTAAAAAAAAATCAAACCAAACACGCCCCTCCCCCCCCAGTTATAAGAAGGTTCCTTTGACTTTCCACTGGAGTTGTAGGTTTCTTCTTGGGTGTTCAGAAAAATAATTACAGTCAAGCCGATTATTATTGTAAAATATTTTTGTTACACACTGTTAAAAAATAGAATTTGTTTCTTCGAAGGGATTTTACAAAGCTTTAATGCTTTTCTCTTGGTGAAGGTAAATATTAGGTTAGCATTTTGCTTACAGCAAGAAAGCGTTTGAAGAAATGTTATAAAATGCTTTTTCTCTGTAATATAAGTTCTGAGTCATTGGCTGGTAGGAATGGTGTCATATGGATGAATGCTACAGCATCATGTCCATATACCTCTCGTACCCTTTTTTTTGAATATCTGTGCAAACATTTCAGATCAGTTTCCTCATGTGTTGAGTATAATGTAAGCATAGTGGATAATAAATGAATTCAATGTTTTCCTTTGGTTTTGACAGGACCACCCCCTCCACTTCCCCCATTGCAGCCTGCTGGCATGGATGCCCCCCCAAATTCAGCAACTAGCTCAGTTCCTACCGTTGTTACAACGGGTATTCATCACCAGCCGCCTCCTGCTCCACCCTCTCTTTTTACAGCAGGTGTAGTACTGAGGCTTTGCCCACAAGGTTTGCTAAATAGAATAACATTGATTCATATTCTAATGTACTGTTTAGAGATCATAATTGCGTAGTTTGGGACAATAAGTTTGTATTATTTAGACTGTGAAAGTAACTTTGTTTTTTTCAAAGTTTTTTTCAAAGTTGGTTTAGGACAGAAGTAAAATGTGCATGTAAAAGTGTGAATCTGGATGATGGAGTAATATTTTCATTGTGTTTGAGCAGAAAGCTTACCATGGGAGGTTTTTTTAAGATAGTTGTTACATAACTCTTCCTTTGTAACTGTATCTTGTAATTAAATGAAATACTGTATCTGAAACCTTAGGGGGTTTAACTGCAATTTATTTTAATTAGCCAATATCTTTGTTACCAGAAACGTATGACACAGATGGCTATAATCCAGAAGCTCCAAGTATAACAAATACTTCAAGACCTATGTATAGACATAGAGTACATGCCCAAAGACCAAATTTGATAGGACTCACATCAGGTGATATGGATCTACCACCCAGAGGTATGCTTTCAAAGCTGTATTCAGTTTAGCTGGTTTTCTTTTATTAACACAGATTGAGGCAGTTTTAAGGGAATATAATAATGGAAAACTGCATTTCTTTAAAACCTTCTGGAGTTAAGAGAAGTTCAGTTGAATAGGGAATTTTCATCATAGTTGCTTTGTGTGTGCATTTTTACAGGTAAAATGAAACCTCTTTCTAGAGTATTGCAAAGTTTACACTTGGCTGTAATAACTGGTGACTTTGTACATCTTCTATACAGAAAAATACTACTGATTCTCAGTATCTTAGGATGATTTCTGCCGCAGAGAGGAAGGATTCATTTTTATTTGGTAGCAGGCAGTTTTGCATGAGTAATTCTAACGTCATAGTTCCTGTGGCCCTGAGGAGCACCAGCGCGCAGAACAAGAAGGGAAGAAGAATAAAAGTGTTTTTGTTTAAATGTGGTTTAAATTTACATTTGTATGCATTTGATTTTATCTTATTATGTTTCTGTTAGTCTATTTTCAGCAAGGAGTCCCTCAGTATGATTCCTGTTCTTCAGTAGGAGTGACTCCTCTCCCACCTCATCCTTAAATTTTCTCTTGGGCGTTAGTGCCCTTGAGTACTGTGCATTTCCAGTCATGAGGATTTTTGTGCGTGCCATCAAGTGGTAGAATGGAGGTGTTAGCAGAAATGGTGTGAGCCTCAGAATATTTTATGGGACTTTGTCAATCAGTGCAGAGTGCAGTCATCTTGAGGCAGATGCCTTCTGTCACATCTCTTTTGTTTTCCTATGTGTGATGTTACTGTGACAAAATGAAAGCTATTAGCTGTTTTAGTCTATCACAGCATCTGTTGATAGTTAAGAGAAGTCTGTGACCAAGATTTTATTCAGTTTCAGTGAGGTTCGTCATAATTTCAAAGTAAACAACTGTAGTTTTCAATGTAAATTCAATGTGAGCAGAACACCTTTTTCCAATCAAATACACAGAAAATGCAAAAAAAAAAAAGTAAAATATTTTCATCTGTTTACAGAAAAACCTCCTAATAAAAGTAGTATGAGAATAGTGGTAGATGCTGAATCCAGGAAAAGAACAATTGGTGCAGGTGATGGTGGAGTTCCTACAAAGAAGACTTGGTTTGACAAGTGAGTGATCATTAACACAAGGTTGGCTTAATAGTTGGAATACATTGTTGGAATAAATCGCATTTCTGTGATGTGAAACATAAGTCTATATAAATTGCAAGCAAGTTAAACTGAATAAGCTGGTTGTACTAAAATAAATTGTGCTGTAGAGTGATCTGCATTTGACTGCCTTCTCTCAAAGACAGTATAGAGATAGCTGAAGTTGCTTTGGATCTACTCCCAAGATTTACTCCCTGAAAATTGGAATTATCTAAGAAACAGAGGAGCTGCAGTGTGATAGTTAGAGATGACTGGTTTTAGTTTAGAAATGTGAATTATATCATTGCTGCTTTGGTTTGAGTTGCCAAGTACGTTACTGACAAAAATACAGGGTTAAGTGCTTAGTGTCCGTGTATACCTGGGGTGACAAAAATTGGAAGGGATTTGAAGAGATTACTGGAACTGAGGAGAGCCTTGAAGTGATAGTTATTTGAACCCTTAGTGGGGAGATTCCATTGAATAGGTGAGCAATTGTTTTTGGAGGGAAGCAGTGTGGAAATCAGGACTTAATGCCGCAAGCAGATAGTTGTGAATTGTCTCACAGATTTGTGCCTTGGGATGTGCTGAGAGTATCAGTGGAGAAAACTGCAGGTGCATGGGCTTGTATGCTGTACTCTTCTACACTTCCCTAAAATTGCCCCCTTTTTTTTTTTTTTTAGCCTCTGTCTCACACACACATGCTCCTATGTAAGTGTATATAATTTAACGTTGTGTTTTCTAGCTTGCTATGGATTTCTGGCTTGATTTTTATTTGTTGCAGGCAAAATTTTAATAGAACAAATAGTCCAGGTTTCCAGAAGAAGGTGCAGTTTGGAAATGAAAATACGAAACTTGAATTGAGAAAAGTTCCCCCAGAACTTAACAATATCAGCAAACTTAATGAGCACTTCAGTAAGTTTGGCAACTTGGTTAACTTGCAGGTAAGAGTCCACAAAGAGAAGGCAGTAGGCTTCAACTTAGTGACAAATGTAGTTGCTAAAAGAAGAATGCCAGTTGTGTTTTAACTCATTCCCTGAAACTGTTCTCACTATTTGCCTAACTTGTTTCTTAAACATGATCTTACTGTTTTTCGTGGAAATGTCATTGAAGAAGCGGAAATGAAATGTGGTTTAAAACAGATGTTTTCCTCACAGACAAGACTTTTCAGATATATTGTTGAAAACATTGAAAACTGATTGGGAGTGTGTGTTCCTTCACCCCTTTTCTCAAGTTTTGATCTGATATTATAAACACTTTGGTTTTTGTTGGTTTTTTTTTTTTGGTTGTTGTTGGTTTTTTTTGGTTTTTTTTTGTTGTTGTTGTTCTTTGTTTGTTTGTTTGAGAAAGAGGTTTTCTGTGTTTACAATTTCTCTGTTTTTTTTTATCCAGCAAGTCCTTGTGATATAATTACTTTTTAGTCCCATAGTGGAGGCAGTTTGTTCCTTGTAGTTACTTCCTGTTGTATCTGTGACCCACATTTATAAATAAAAATAAGCAAACAATTACAGAAAGATAGGGAAGAGATGCAAAGAACTAGGACTTTAGGTTAATACTACATATTAATTGCTGTATGTGTAATGTCAGTATTTCAGACCAAGTCTCTGAGGGGCTCAGGCTGATCTTCCATCATGCTTCATTCTCAAAGTTTCAGATGCTAACTTATGTTTTTATGTTGGCTTTCTTGTTTGCACTGAGAGGCTGAAAAGAAGTGTAATACAATGTGTCTGTGTGTACTGATACAGTACAGAATAAATCTCCTGTGCCTGTCTGAACACTGAGGGAATTAAAATCTTTTACTTGCTCTGTTAATTCTCAAAGGAGGAAAACCAAAATGAACTACTTCATCTAGCTCTGATACTAGACCCATGTGTTTTTCATAGCAGTTTACTTCAGTGATCCTTCTTCTTTCAAACAACTACTTGTACTCCCAATTAGAAATACTGTTTGGCTGTTTAAGTATTTTATGTAAGTTTGTTGTTAAAGCTTCTGAAAGTTTAGTAGCCTAATCTCAAGATTACTTCTTGACACCAGGCTTTTCAAACAGAATCATGAATGGGAAGTATTCATCTAGTGACCCATACTGAGTTTAACTTGCAAGCTTCTGAGCCTTGAAACTAGTGATTTTGTGATAATCGAGGCACAAATGAAAATCCTACATGCAGTAATTTTTTTTCTGTTCTAAATCTTAGGTTGCATATCAAGGTGATCCAGAAGGTGCCCTCATTCAGTTTGCCACACACGAGGAAGCAAAGAAAGCTATATCAAGTACAGAAGCAGTATTAAATAATCGCTTTATTAAAGTTTATTGGCATCGAGAAGGCAGTGCACCACAAATCCAGACTACCACACAGAAGGTAGAGAATCTAACTCTATTCTATCTACAATGTTATGTAAAATGCAGTCTATTAAACATTAAAAAAAAAAAAGGAAATTAAGTACTTCAGAAATAATGAATATTTCACATACTTCTTTTCCAGAGCTTACCCTGTAATTGTAGGTTCAGGAGTTGATAAGACTGAAGGTATTTAAAGAAACTCCTTCTGTCGCTTACAGAGAATTCCACTGTCATTTTATGTGAAGCAAGATTTGATCCTGTTGCCTGCTGAATAACATGTATTTTCCTTTAACTAGTATAGTCTTGTCTTATGAGCGTAAGAAAGAGTTATGTATTTGTTCTTGGAAGATAATCTCTGTTTTCTTCCAAAAGGTGCTGTTTTTTTCCAGTCTTTTCCCTTTTGCTTTCCTGTTGAGCACGTATACATACGGCTGTAGAAAGAAGCAGTACAATTTGTTTTAGACAAAGATGTGTATACGTATATACAGATGTGCATACATGTGTATGCAGAGAGGACATACAAACAACAGTGTAAGAGAAGAGTTGCGTTAGATTAGTTTTGCAGGAATGGATCAGGGAGACTTTACCTTTTTGAAGTGAGGAGGGAGGTGTTAATATCCCTGTCATCCAGTGATGGGATGCATGGGAATGGTTCAAAGCTGTGCCAGGGGAGGTTCAGAGGCGACATTAGGAAGCATTTCTTTACGAGTGGGGAGTCGAACACTGCAGCAGTCCTTGTAGAGGGGTGGCTGATACTCCATTCCTCTCTGTGTTTAAAGAGGCATTTGGATAATATGATTGGTAGCATGCTTAAATTTCTGGTCAGCCCTGAAGTGGTCGGGCAGCTGGACTAGATGTTTGTTATAGGTCCCTTCCAGCTGAACTGGAATGAATCGCACAGTGGAGCACCGCTTGGTAGTTGTGATGTGCATAGCAGCATTGGCAACTTTTTAAGAATATGAAACAGCAATTATTGTTGTGTAACTTAGATTCATAACCTGTGGCAAGCCAAAACAGATTTGTTAGCAGGCATAGTGGCTCTACTCGGATATAAGAGGAAGCTTGGGTTCTCCCAGGTCTTGTATGTTACTGGGTCTTGTCAGTTAGCTCCTGGTGTGTAGTAAGTCCTTAGATACCTGTGTATCCTCTTTTATTGGATTTGCTGTCAGCCGTGGAGCAACACATTCTACACTGAGAAAAACTTGAGGGAGGCTATGTAGAAGAAACTTTCACTTATTCATACATGCTGATATAATGAACAAATGAGTTGTTAGTGGTTTCTTTCAGCTGCTGTTCTAAATTTTGAATTCCTTTCTCTAGATGGTGTATGTCATCATCATTCAGAATCAGTGACCCAGTTTTCCGTAACAGTCCTGCTGTAGGACATTTTAACAGTTTGCTTTCTCTCCTCCTTTTATAACAAATGCCCTGCTTTTTATCTACCAAAATGCAGTTTTAACAACAGCTATCTCACTGTCTCCCCAGTTACCATCCTTCAGATTTGAATTTGGAATCAGATTTGTAAATATCCTTGGTCCTTGATCTGAACTAGTGTTATCCAAATGGTGTTTATTTTCTAAGCCTGACATTTATCTCATCAGCCAGAAGAGGGCAGTGGAGTATGTCGTTTGTATTCATACAAACATCTCTCTTGAGAAGGACGGCTTGAACAGTTACTGCAGTCAACTTACTTGCTGATTATGCTGTTACAGCTTGAAGTATTAACTGTGTATTTTAGAACAAACACCTGGTCTGTAGGTTTGTTATTTTGCAAAACATCAATTTTAAATAGGTGATAGAGGGTGCACAGTGACAAGAACAATGTAAATGGGAAATTCATATTTGAAGTGCAATGCTTTCGTGTTCTTCTACCTGAAAATATAACAGTTATCAAATTGTTGAGCCAGTAAGCAGGTATTTTTAATTCATAAGCCATTCAGGAACATTAATATTTACTTCCCTTTACATTGAAAGTAATATTTGATATTATATCTACAAGTACTATGGAAACTCTTAAAGTACTTCACAATCTGTAAGTATTTGAATTTTTGTCAAGATTTCTGGTGTATTAATTACAGCTGAATTAATTTTGCCTGTATTTATAATGGCTTATAGCCAGATTTTTTCCATCAGACATTAAAGACAGACTTTTGAATTTTTTGCAGTGTAAAGTCAGTTGGCTTTTAAGTTGTCCCTTCAGTAGTATTTCGTGCTCCACAATTTCTTGGGGATTGCTGTTTCCTCAGCAGGATTACTTCAGAAAATTCTTACTGTGGAAATTCTGAAAGGAGTGGAAATACTAAGTAAAAGTGGTGGGAGTCAGCCATAGTAAATCATCAAATAAAAGGCTTCTGCCAGGAAGCAGAAATATGCTCTCCATCTGTGGTAGCTAAAACGAGAAGTATTTAGCTTAAAAAGCAATGCAGGAAATTTAGGTTAGATGTTAAAAAACTTTTTCTAATGCTAAAGGATACTGAAATACTTTTGCCTGGAGAGGTGATACAGGACTTAATTCATTGGAAGACTGTAAGAACTAGATTGATGTATACTGTCAGTAACGGCTTAGGTACAGCTGATTTTGCCCTGGAGTGGAGGGATGTGTTAGGTGACCTCCTGAGGGTCATAAATATGACAGGAAGCTCGGTTGGGAGCATAAGTGTTTAATGTTTCTGTCAAAGAAAAAAAAAGGCAAGGTATTACCTCTTGAGGCATATCTGTGGTAGGTTTGAAGATTAGCTGCTCTGTTTTCTTTCTCCTTCGTCTCATGAGTGCATGTCGTTCATATCTTTCTTTTTCTATGCTGTTGTAGTTAAACACATAGCAGATGAGAAGTTACAGTTGCTGTAAAAAGCAGTGTCTTTATGATACATGTTTGCATTCTGCCTTTCCCTAAGTAAATGGTTGATGATGAAAGATTTGTGAAAGGAATCAGAAGACTGCTTATTACCTTGTATTCACTTCTAACAGGTGGAAAATAAGATGGTCTAAGAAGATGTAATTAACAGAAAGAGATCATAGTTGTTTGATTGCGTCTGTGAGCTGCAAGTGCAAAATAGATATTATTACTGTATGCACTACAGAAATAGTCGGTATAGCATCCTAAATCTCATGAAGTGTTTATTTTTGCCATCAGGTAAAAAAGCTATTGAATGATAGAAAGGAACAAGTGTAAATCTAAATATCATTACAAAAATTACATTGTGTATTTGTTGAACTACATGTGTAGCAGCTTTTTCTTGTTAATATTATGATGTGCTCTTTTGGGGGTGGGGTGGTGTTACAGGTAATACAACCCTTAGTTCAGCAACCCAGTTTACCAGTAGTGAAACAGTCTGTCAAGGAGCGATTAGGTCCAGTACCTGCAAGTAATATTGAACCTGCAGAAGCACAGAGTGCCAATACAGAAGTTGCTCAGGTATGTACGAAAGAAAAAAAATTAGTTACACGTTTTTCTTTCTAGAATAGGTTCTATACTGCCTGAATGTATCCATTACAGTTACTCATTTAGTGCAAGTACACATTTACTACTAATAAATGCATCTAACTTGATAGTGAGTGATATTTTGATATTAAAGTTTTCTTCAATGCAATGATATTTGGTTTTCTTACCCAAGCATATTGTTCAATATTTAGTATCATGTCTTTTTACTTAGTTTAAAACCTCTGAAAATATTTCAGTAGTGTTGTGTTAAATTGCAGTTTTCATATTGCAAAATAAAGTTGTTTTCTATCCAATGAACTGAAAGTTACCTGTTTTTAATAATATGTTGTCTGTTAAAAAGCTAAAACCATTAGAGACTGGTGTTCAGCATCTAAAACTATTTTCAGTATTTGTATATCACCCTTAATAAAAGGGAAAATGTATCCACAGTACTAATACGAATGACAGTCTGGCATGTTACTCCCATTGGAAATAGCCTTTAAATTTTTACTATCTTAGAAGTATTTGTTTATGAGCATTGTACCACTGCTTTAATTTTACATCTGAAAAGGAAGACCACCATGCTTCAGAACATTTGTAGTTTAAATTCAGTTGACAACTTTCAGCAACTGATACCTGCAAATAGCAGATTGCAAACCACAAAATCTGAAGTGCATTAAAAAGGCCTGTGTAAATCCTCTGCTGGCCACCATGTCATGGACTTCTTGCAAAAAAAAAAAAGGAAAAAGCAGTAAACTCTTCTATTCCAAATTTGGGGTTATCTTTGTCTTATCCAGTCTACTTATAGATGTATATTATCTTTACAATCAAATATCTAAAATTCATTTCAGCAACTGCTTTAATTATTTTTCTTGTATTTTTGGTAAAAAGTCTGTTGCTTTATTAGTTGAATGCTGTTTTCTGAATTCCTGACATTTGCAATTACATAGGAAACAGTAAACTGTTCATAAATTATATGTACTATAATTTTGTTTTTGCTTTCTTAGAATGTGACTAAATTATCTGTGAAGGATAGACTGGGTTTTGTGTCAAAGCCAGTTATTCCAACAACTGAAAAGGTAAGAGAATGTCTCATATTCTCTTCCTCTCACATTTAATTTCAGTAGAGTTAATTTTCTTATAAAACCCTAATATAAATATTAATTTGGTTTCATAACTATGAATAAAGTTATTTATTAAATATTAGTCTTATAAAATACTGTATATCAAACCTCAGCTTAGCAAATGGCTAAATGAGTGTAAGAATTAAAAAGCCATGTTAGGTCAGAAGCTGCTATTCTGTGGGTTTTGTTTTACTATAGTAGGTTTCATTCAGTCATGAAAATAACTAGGTATGTTCCAGGGTCCTTAGCTGTTAGGAGAATACAGAAATAAATTTTAAAAATAAATACATTTTGACACCGCATATGAATCTGTATAAAAAATTTCTATAAAAAAGTTTTGGTGCTTTTGTGCCTCTTAAAAGGTGATGCTGTAAACATATTTACCCTTACTTGGTTTTAAAATTTGTAGTAGTTGTGGAAAGATAAAAGTGGAAGTTAATCAGTATAGGCAGGACAAAGGAGACATAAGGTGGGAAAGGTGGTTATGGATTATGTGTTTTCCAGGTGGTTGCAATTTTCAAAACAGAGTTGTTGGTGTGTTTACTTTATCAGCAAAGTTTGTGATATATGTTTAAAGATCTGTTTAGCAGTATGGGGATCAGGCTTTCCCAGTGTTTTTAATATTCATTTGTAAAGACCTTTGGTAGAAAGGCAGCAAGTTTTACCCAGTAACAAGATCTCTTTGCCTTGGTATATTTATCTATTCTATTGGGAATTGGCTTGATCTGAAATGAATGAGGCATCCACTGCATGTCCCATGTCCCCCGTGCCCTCTTACAGTATGGCATTTATAATGCATTTAGTGTAATCTAACAAATACAATTAGCTCCAAAGATGCAGTGCTGTACTTAGCATACAATGGTAATAATATTTAATGCGGAGTTGTAATACAGGAGGATGTCTCTGACTCATTTCAAACTGAGCAGTCCACCAAAATGCATTCATCTTGGCTTCTTGCGTATATTTTGTTCTTGATTAGTTGCATACTTGTTGCCCTAAGTTAGTTGCAGATAAACTACTTCTGAATAATATACTCTAGACAGCTTGAATAATATTCAATAATTTTAATATCAATGAATAATATTGAATAATATTTCTGAATAATATCCTGTAGACAGCTTGTGAATTTCTGAATAATCTGATAAATTCTGAATTTCTCAACTACATTTTGCATATGAACTATATACTTACTTTAGGAATAAAGAAGTCTACTTCAATTTGAGTCGAAATTTTTCTTTCTTATTCCACAAGAGTTGAGTTATCCTAAACTACTTTTTTCCCACAAATAGTAAATCCATGCTAAAATGGTTTTCTGCTCTGTCTTATAGTACAGACTGATTTTGAGTAAATTCTGGGCTGTTTACTGGACTGGTTGTGAAGCAGCAGTTTACTTTGGCATTTTTAGTAGGGTTCTGATACTTGGTTTGACCTGTTTTATGAACTTGTGAAGAATTACATTATTTCTTCTCTTGAATAGTAGTAAGAGATGTAGAAGATGTTAATGTGTTCCTTCCTGCTCATGTAGATTAGTTGATGCAGGTAATCTGCTGTGGCATCTTTCCTTAATTATAGGAGATAAGGAAGCATGGTTCACTCTGCCATGAAGACAGTTCAGGAAAAGATATTTTTGTTTTTACCTGGTCTTCTGTTTGTTTGTGATGTAGCCTGTCCTAAAGCTTCTCTGTAATAGGAGCTGTATGACTTGGATATGCGTATGTTAATGTGCTTTCATTAGTTTAAAAGAAATTCCTTCATCTCCGTTCTAATGGCCTGCTTAGAGCATTTTATATCACCTTTCGTAATACCTTATAATATCCTTTGATTTTTATTCTCTCTGCTCTTCGTACTCTGTGGGAAGAAATAGTATAAATAGCACAACAAAGTGAAAACCCTTTATACGAAGCATTCCTGTTGGAAATTCTTGTGATCTCTTGATCTTTTCTGTCCTTCTAATATTTCCTGGCTGTCTCTTGTGCCTCTTTTTTTTTTTTTTTAATCTTCTGTTGGTGGGCATCATGTCTTATTTTATGGAGTGCATGTTGACCAATAGACTCTGCATGTATCTTTTAATTTCCCACACGTATATAAAGTATCTTTAAACTCCTGGAAATTTTGCCAGTTGCATAATTGCTGTGATTTGCCAACAAGCTGGACAAGATCATGCGTACATTATTTCCAGCACTTAGCCATGGATTTGTCAATACTGTTACGGCCTTAATGCCCTTAAAGAACATCCTAAGAAAACAGAATAGTCCAGATCTTCAGGTATTGTGAGGTTTACATAGTATACTCTAGACAGCTTGTAAAGCAGACAACTGTGTTCTCACTAAGTCAGGGAGAAATTTCATACCTCATTACAAATGTAGGAAGGAGAACAGAGACATAGTATTCTGTTCCTTTGCTGTATGATACTGAAGATTTCTCTGTACTTGAGTTACTTGTTGATTGTGCAAGCTCTGCTTTGCATAAACTGTATATGAAAAGGAACTATTTTATCTACTTGGGACCTTAGTCTCTAAAATTGTGTTGAATTTTTGCCCAAAAAATACATGCAGCCATGAAAAATTATATTTTAAGCTCAAAACCAAAAAATTACAGACTTCAGTTATTCTCAGGAACATCTCAAGTCTTCTGTTTCCTTAATTATGCTCAATTACTTAAAATTTTAGGTATTTGAAACTTGGAAGTACATAGGACATCTCAGTGGAAAGGATTTATAATGGATGCTTATAATCCTTACATATCTGATGTGATGCTGCCTCTTTAAAAACTGTTTAACATTCACAACTCCAAATATAGTTGTTACTCCAAATTTTTGATATTCCGTATCATCAAAACAGACAAAAGATGCTTATGTATTTTTAAGCACTCGTGTTTTTTAAAAAAAGAAACTGAGAATCACTGGCAAAAGAATAAAATGATTTCCTCCTATAGGTTTTATCCACTTCTACTGGCTTGACAAAAACTGTGTACAACCCTGCTGCTTTGAAGGCAGCACAGAAATCTTTGCCTGTTGTTTCCACTTCCGTGCTAGACTCTAATGAAGCACAGAAGAAAAAACAGGTAAATTAAATATACTTCTTTATAAAATGGACTAAGATTGGGAACTCATGACCACTAGAGATAGTACACTATGTATATTCATCTCAAGAGCATAGATGAAACTAGTTAAAGATTACAGTCACTATGATGGTTTCTTTTCAAAGGACAAGAAAATTCAGCATGGTTTTCCTAGGCTTTTTCAGTGTATGTTCAGACAGTGCAAGCAGGTTTAAAACTCTCAAGTTCAAAATGTGAAATGCTTTTTCCTGCAAGCAGGATTTCTGTGTTTAGGCATGAACTGTCTATTGAGTGAGAAGGGACGTATAGTATAGTCACGATTCTTCTCTCTTAAGCCCTTCTGGAACTGGCCTTTAACATCAAACTGGCCTTTATTCTCAGTGTATTTTGTACTTGTGACCAAAATTTCCTTCACATGAGAAAACTAAAAACTGTGTGACCCTGCATTTTGTTATTTCCAAACTATAAGTCTACTGCATCCTTTTTACTTTTTGTGTAGTACTAGGTTTTTTCTTTTTCTTAGCGGGGAAATGCAACAAAAATGCATTTGGCCTTGAATAGCTTGCTCACTTGTAGTTTAGATTGCTTAGAATTTTCAGAAAAGGCCAGTAAGCCTCCTTTTTTCAGATTTATTCTTCTAATTTAGAAAAACTAAATACAGGATGTTTATCTGCTGGTTTCAAACTACAAAGTAAGAGTTCAGTAGTAAGTTGGATTCAAACAGACATACTGAAATCAGTATAACTGTTAAGACTATTAGTAAACTTATGTAACTAATGTCTAATATAATTTGAAATAGTTTATAACTGCATGTCCATTATGGTATTGGTTCAGACTTTAGAGAAATTACTTCTAATTTGGGTATTTCATTTAATAATTGCCCCCTCAAACATGTTTTTCAGAAATAGAAGCTTTACCTTTCAAGTTTAGATGCTAAATGCCTGTGAAATGGCAAAAACCTTGTAATAAAATTATTGACTCTTAACAGCTGTAGGGTTTTGGTGATTTGTTTTTTGTTTTTTGGGGGTTTTGAGAGAAGACACTGGAGACATGCTAAGTGACTGGCTCTTTTTTCATATGCTCTTCTGCTCCTTTCTTTCTTCAGAGATTTCTGTTACAGTATAATAGTACTTGTGGAAAAACATGGGAGGGAGTCCCACAAAATCATCTTTCCTCGTGTCTCCCTAGTTTTTCTTGGCATTCATCCCCTTGTCTTACCTTCCTTTTCCCTTCAGAAAAAAGGTTGCACACGGGATTGCAAAACTAACATTTCATGCAGCAGAATCTGTCAATATTTGGGAAGACATGCAGAACCTTTACTATTTCCTTTTTATGGGTGTTGTGCATTTACGCTCTTTGTATAAAATAATCTACTTCCAGTCTGATCCCAGTTGATAAGCTAGAGGTGCAAAATCATCTTCTTCCTCTCCTCTTTTGTCCCATTAAATATGTTGATATCAAAGCTCTTAATTGTTTTCTGCAAGTATCCTTCTAAGACCTGTATGTTCTGTATCTGAGAGGAAGAAGCAGTTGCTTTCTCAAGCAGCATTAATGAGCACAGCAGCTGTGGCATTTCCTCTTGCTTCTCCTTTTGAGTGAAATATATTACAAATTTGTCAGTTTAAATTAATTTTGATTTGCCCATTGCAATGTCAAGTTTCTGTTTTTAGCAGGTTGGGTGGTGGTACTTGTCACTTCCAAGTTACAGCAGTCAGATGCAAAAGAGATGGTTTTCATTAGGTAACGCATTAGTTTAAAAAAACAGGATGTATTTTCTTTTTTGCTTGGAGCTGTACTGGAGAATGTGTTTTAATTGATGGACTTGATTTGCAGTTTCTTTCAAGATACTGACATTACACATTTAAACTCTTGTATGTTGTACCTCTTGCACTAGTGTATTATATTGCCTTTCAGCTTTCATTGGACTTGTGTGTTTGCTTTGTACGTAAGTAATAATGAAGTCTTCCTGACACAGATCAGACTAAGAACGATATGAGACCTTTTGCTCATTTGGTGATACATTGTTTTCAAAACATATTGGAAATTACTGCTGTAGAGTTGTCAGGTGTATTATTCTTCTGGTATTATTTTTCAAAGTCCAGAAACTTTCTATAATTTTTTTTATGCTTCTAGGATGCATTACGACTTCAACAAGATGTGAGAAAAAAGAAGCAAGAAATTTTAGAAAAGCACATTGAAACACAGAAGGTAAAATGTTAGCATTAAAGAAAGTGAACAATTCAGTTGTAAAATCTCAGTTCACTAGAAAGTATTTCAGAATTTGTAAGCTTGAGCTGTAAAACTGGCCTATAAAATAAGCACTCTCTTAGAATGGTATTACCACATGATTTTAAGTTTTAACATAATTTGTCTTGTTAGTTCAAATTGCCTGATTTGGGTGCAATATGCATATGTTCTGAGAGAAATGAAAGCCTGAGTGTTTGACTTGACAAGAGCAGGTGTAGAAAAGTGTGCATGACTGGACTTTGCTTAGGAGCAGAAATTTAGAAATTGAATTTATGTAAGTCTGTTGAGCATATCTGGCCAAGTAGATACCAGATGTTCATTAGCAAATAATCAGAGATTCAGATAATTTTTAACTTGGTGTAAGCTGTTAAAAGCCCTATATATTGAGTTTGACAATCACAACAAAAGTAATGCAATACTGAGTACTGGAAAACAGATCTGTAGTAGCAGTTGCTAAGTAAAAGCCATTTTGTTTTATCTTTTTAAATTGAACAGATGCTGATTTCAAAGCTAGAGAAGAATAAAACCATGAAGTCAGAAGACAAAGCAGAAATCATGAAAACACTGGAAATTTTGACTAATAGCATTACCAAGTTAAAGGATGAATTAAAAGGTGTATCACCAGGAGGAGGGACTCCTTTAAAAAGCATGAAAACGAAGACTCAGGTACTCAAGTTTTGGTCAGGCTTTTAATAAGATAAGTTCACATGCTTATGTCAGGAGAATTAAAAACAGGCAGCCAGCTAAGCAGTATTTAAAACCATACTGGTTTAATTTTGAAGTCATCTTTGAAGGGAGGTTGGTTTTACCTTGTTTTTAAACTAACGTAGTTAATTTCAAAACTATGCCATTGTCTAAAATGTTTACCCATTGTTACGCAGGTATTGCATCATCTGGAAAATCAAAACCCAAAACATAAATCTTACTTCTTTTTGCCTTACTGAATCTTTTGTGTTTCATCTGTTGCTTTTTACATTTTTTAATAGAAATCATGAAAGTAGAATTTCTTATGCAAAAGGGTTGTCATTATGC
The DNA here is from genome assembly GCF_033815535.1 of Pezoporus flaviventris. Taxonomy (NCBI): domain Eukaryota; kingdom Metazoa; phylum Chordata; class Aves; order Psittaciformes; family Psittacidae; genus Pezoporus; species Pezoporus flaviventris. The sequence goes on from NW_026892551.1 coordinate 7,696,800, forward strand.
AACACAGATACCTTCTGATGAGGTTTAATACACAAAACAAACTGCTTCATGAAACTAGTTGACTGCTGTACTGGTACATAATGTCACAGGGCTTTTCATGTCACTGGAATGTTTCAGTATATTAAGCTTTTTAGATCGAAGGTTGCACTGTTCAGTATTCCTTTATTTAGCTACCCATGTTTGGGTTGTACCTGTAAGAGGAGTTTCTCCCCTGTACTATCATTTGTGTTAGTATATGCCTCTAACCAGTTTCCCAGCTGCTTTAAGATGCAATTGTATTAATTTGTTCCTAAGCAGGTCACAAGGTGATTAAGAATTAAGAAATAATGTTTTAAGAAATCAATTAATGTTCTGTAAATATCTCACAAGCTTTTCTTGATTTATCAAGTGAGGAAGTTCATGCTAATAAAAGAGCAGATTTTTATATAGTATATTTTTCAGTAAAGAAAAAAGTCTTTTCTTGCTGTTTTCATTTCTTAAGTCTTCAGAATGCTCAATCTTCTAATGTTTGTGATTCTGTTTTAAACATCTGGTGCAACATTACAACCCAGATTTAATTTAAATGGATTATTAAGTCCCAGTTTGAAGCAGCATTTCTTCTGCTTTATTTTACATAGAAATATAGGCATAAAAGTGCAGTGTAAATTAGTGATGTACAGTTTTTAAAAGAAATATGGAAAAAGTGTACTGAAATGACATATATGTACTCACAGTAACTTCTTACATCGTTATCTAGTAAAAGTTGAAGCAGTGTATTTTTATCCTGAAGATGGGCATAGATTATTATTTCTGGAAGTCAGTTTATACCTCTTAAAACAATTTCTGTTTCCGTGGAATATTCTACTGTGCTTTGGGGGGGGGGGGACGACACTAAGGGTAATAATCCCAAAATTCGGGCCCTGCTATAGTAAGATTAAACTCTTCTTTTTTTTGGAGATGAGGGAGTAATTTTTATTTTGTTTTTGAGAGTAGATGTTCTCTGGTGAGAGAACTTTTTTGAGAAGTGTGGAGGAAATCACCTGTCTGAATTTGAACTGTAAGGCTTAGAAATTGTCAGAATTTTTAAAGTTGCATTTTATTGTTAAAGCCTCATGGTTTTGAGGATACTCTTCTACTGGAGATGTACAGTGCTTCATAAATTTGAACAGGAGAAAACAGTTTATCAGTTTTGTCACATGCAAGGAAATGAATCCAGATCCATAGAAATGAAGAAGGAAGTTGAAAACTAGATCAGAAAACTTCAATGCAGCATTTTAATCCATAACAGTTATTTTACCCAGAGAGTGTTCCAGTAAATTTTTGAAATGGACAAGGAAATGGTCTAATAACACCAAATTGCTAAAAATGGTTGAGATTAGAAAGGGTCTCTGGGGATTGTCTCATTCCATCACCAGTTTCCACTGAGAAGAGCCTGGATTCATTCATATTGAGTATTCATCCATATGGAGTATTTATACATGTAGATAAGATCCCCCATGCCACCTTCTTGGAGTTAATCCCAGTTCTGTCACCCTCTGCTCATACAGTAGATGCTTCAGTCCCTTAATCATCTTTGTGGCCTTTTGCTGGTCTCCCTCCAGTACTTCTCTCTTGTGCTGGGGAGCCTGGAACTGGACGCACCACTCATGTGGCTTCACTGCTGCAGAGTAGAGGAGAAGGATCACTTCCCTTGACCTGCTGGTGGTGCTCTTCTCCAGGACGCTGCTGAAAATATTGCTGGCTAATGTTGAACTTCTTTCCTGCTACCAAGACCCCTCAGGTCTTCTTCATCTGGGCAGCCCCCATCCTATACTGATGGCTGGGGTTTTTCCTCCTCAGGTGCAGAACATGGCATTTTCCTTTGTTGACATGCAGGAGGTTCCTCCTGCCCCAGGTGGGTCACCTTATCATAGAAGGCAATCAGGTTGTTCAGGCAGGACCTGACCTTCATGAACCCATGCTGACTTGGCCTGATCCCTCTATGAGTTTTAGCTGCTTGCTGGTCATTACTAAATTTCAGAAGTCCTTGTTTTGCCATGTCATTGGTGTGTTGCAGCACAGTGAGATGTGCGAGAAACACTGTTTCCAATTGTGAGAGCTTTGAAAACTATTCTATAAGGAGGTAGTGGATTGATTTTTTTTTGTTTGTTTTTTTTTTTTTTAATGTGGTTGCTGCAGGTAATCACAGAATGGGGCTAAAAGTGGTCAGGTTGAATAATTTGTCAGTTGAACAATCCAGCTTTTTTTTCTTTTAAAGCTTTCGGGGGGGGATGGGGTGATGATACTTGGTTTCCAACTATCACAATGTGAAACCTTCATCTCTTGAAAACCAGCCTTTGAATGCATTACAAGCTGTGATTTTTGAATCAGTGGGTATAAATGTAAAACTGTTTCACAATAATCTATAATTTCATCCTTCATTTGCGATGTCCCTGGAACATTTGGCTGCTGTAGAAAGTTTTCTCTTTGGAACAGAACTTGAAATAAAATATTCATGGTTACATAAAGCCCTTTGCTGCACCTGTACCAGAACCTGCACCTCAGTGGTTGCAATGAACATGTCTAAATTTGGATTCAGAGACACCTTTCAGTTTCTAAGGCTTTTTCAGTATGTTTTTGAACTTTCTAATATTTTTTTTTTTAAGGTACTATGTGCTGGAAGGTAACTGCATCAGAGACCAGCCTTTTATTAACAGAGGTCTTGTTACTGGGTTGTTTTGTTTTTTTTTTTTTTCTACTGTGGTCTGAACAGAACTACCATTTGTGCTTTTGCATTATGGAACTTTGGTAAATGTTTATTCTCCAGTCTGATTATAGATTTCATATTCGTAATTGTACTGCTTTTTTCTTTTTTGTAGAATGTCTTTCTATCTCATCGCTACCGTGTAATTTTGCATTTTTTCCATGTCATTTATCTCTAGTTTAGAAAAAATTACATTGGCTTTGGCTTTGTGTGGTAGTCTAAAAGGTTTGACATCACCAAGCTCAGAAACATACTACTACACATTGAAGTTTTGTCTTGCCAAGAAGGCTCCTAAACTTGTGCTTTGTTTTTGAAGGTGGAAACCTAACGTAGTAAGCAGTATATCTGCAAAGGTAGAGCTGTGATGTGAACTGATAAGTCACAACTTGTTTACGTTTAAACCTTACGGAAGCTACAACATCTAGTTTTCAAATTCCCTTTCCTTATGGTGTCTAGGAATCTGTTTTCCAGATAGAGGTGCTGTGGCAAACTGGTACCTTACTTGGAGGCCAGCACTGGCCAACCTTTAAATCGCTGTGTATTTTTGAAACGGCCTTCTCATAGGGGCATAGCAGTAGGTTCTTGGGTCTTAATGGAATGTTATTTCCTCGGTAGAGAATGTGAACTGTGGAACTAACAATTTACTGTAACAATTTCTTAGATGCAGAAAGAGTTGCTAGATACTGAACTGGATTTATACAAGAAGATGCAAGCTGGGGAGGAAGTTACTGAATTAAGACGAAAATATACAGAGCTGCAGCTGGAAGTATGTTTGTCTCTTCTTTTGTAGCAATTGACTTTTTAATATATTTTCATATGTTTATTAACTCATCTATTGTATCATAAACTATTTTTTTGTGCAATATTGTATATAGATGGTGGCAATTAGCAGTTATGTTTTAAAAAAATAGCTTCTAATTCCACTGAGGGTAGAGAAATAATATTGTCTTCAAGCTTGATGGCTAATCTAGTTAAGTTCTGTAACTTATTACATGACATGATATTCCACAGATTTGTGGTAGAAATACTTCCTTGCGAGCTTGGAGTGTTTTTGAATTGTTTTCTGTAGGTGGTGTTATGTTTGATATAGAGGAGTTAAAAAACACTGTTTGATCTTTTATTCTTAAATGTTAGCATCCACTTAAGATTAACTGAAAAATTGAAGTGCCAAAAGTAATAATATTGCAGCATTAGTTTCAGGAGAAGGAGGCTATACCAAAAGCAAAAACAACATTTCAGGAAGTGTTCAATATTTAGAAACATACTTTTTAAAAAATTGCAAAGGCTGTGCAAGATACTTCATGTGTCTTATTTTGAGAAATTCTGAATGTTGTGGGTGTTGCTCTTTGTGTGCTGTCTTCCTTATCTGTGTAATATCTACTTAATTGCATGATAATCTTATCTCTTTTTATTGTTAAGCAGGCTGCTGTGTTGCTTAAATCCCTCTTGTCTGAATGAAGTTTGATCATGTTTTATGTATAGCTACATATGAACACAGTGCACATACCTATGGCTAAGTTGCATTAAAATCTTACTTTAAAATGAAGGTGTAATGCAGCTTTGGTAATTCAAAATAGGGTTGTAAATAAGCCGAACCAGTTCAGTGGAGATGACAAAAAAGCTCATATTAATAACGCATATTCTGATGGTGAATAATATTTCAAAAGTGTCTTGAAAGCTTATTTATAAAATGTATATTTTAGAAAATGCTAGTAAAAGGTATATTCTGAAACCTTCAGCAAATAGTGATCAAAGTAGATAGAGAAAACCAGGGTTAGGGAACAGCACAAGATGTATCCTTTCTATAATTTACAGGAGGGATATGGGGTTTTTCCCCATGATATTTGTTTAATTATTCAGTATTCCTACAAATTCTTTAGAAAAAATTTATTCACACATTCTCTTTGTGACTTTAACTACCACAATAATTGTGTTTCTTCTGTGCCTTGTAGCCTGCTGTTCTGTTCTGTTCCAGGTGACCCTGCTTTTGCTGTGAGAAAACCCAAACAGTATACAGCTTGATTGTTGAGTTAGCATAATGTTTAACTGTCTGGATTATTTATTTAACCATTTAAAAATGTTAAAAAACACCAGAACCTGCACGTTTTACTTCACTCACACACACACACACACAGAGTGAATTACAGCACTACATACTACTGTAAAATTATCAGAATAATTTCAGGAATAAAGCCATAACAAATTTGAACTTCTTATGAGTAATACCAGTGGCATGCATTAAAGTACTGTTATCAGTACTTGAATTGTAAACACAGTAGGATATGTTAAGAACATTGTTACAGTGATTTTATTTAACATTTTGTTCCTGTAGCAGATCTGGTTTTGCTGAAAATATTTTTTTCTCATTATAAGTGATGAAATTAAATCCTTGAAAGTGCTTTTTTTAAACTTACAATCACTTTTGCAAATTATTTTTCAAATGGCTGTCAGATATTGTCACAGGCCTTTTGACTTTTCTTGGAGAGTGCATGCCAGTTCTTTAGAAGGGATACAGGTGGGAGTGGAAATTAGTAAGTATGTAGAGCCAAGTGTTTTTCTTTGGAGGCACTTGTTAGAGCTCTGTTTCCTACCTCACAGTTGTGTGGCCAAAAGCTATTACACTGCATTAAATTCTGGTAAAAGTCCTGGCTGGTTGTTCAAAGACAGTTAAGAGTCGAAGTTAAAGAAACAAATTAAGGAGTTAGTCACTAAATCAAAGAAATTTGCTAATGAAATTGCAAGTATTGTACAGCAGTTCCTTTCTTCTGTGAGGAGTTAGCTTCACAGATAAGGGCTTTTTTGATACCTGTTTTTTAATACCTGGTTCTTTTTCCCTTTTTCCATTCTATTTTTGATCTGTTTAATTATTAACAGTCTTGGCTTTTCAATGTTATTAACATGTTCACCTTTTGTTATTTTAAGACCTGTAAGCTGCTCTTTTTAAGTCTTGTTTGGAGATGTTTGTAGGAAACATAAGAGTATGTGTTTGTAATTTTGTCTAAATATTTAGATTATGAATTTTAATACATCGATATGTTATGTATAAACATCTTAGGCTGCCAAACGAGGGATTCTTTCTTCAGTTCGTGGTAGAGGGGTTCATGCAAGAGGTCGGGGTGCATCACGTAGCAGAGGTAGAGGAATACGAGGCCGGGGTAGAGGCAGAGGAGTTCCTGTGCATGCAGTTGTGGATCATCGACCTAGGGCATTAGAAATCTCTGCATTCACAGAAAGTGATAGAGAAGATCTTCTTCCTCATTTTGCGGTATGTGGCAACTTCACTTTTTCTGTTCTTTGATGACCTTCTTCTACTGAAGGTTTTGTTTTCTCTTGATTCAGTTAATCTGGGAATATTATTTAGGTATGAATCTTTAGCATGATATACCTGTTCATGGAAAAAAGATGCATCTGAAAAAGGTGAAAGAAATTACACCATTGATTCAGCTAGCTGTAACTGCAACTGCATAGCATTTACGAGACTTGTTATTTTTCTTACAAGGAAAGCAAATTTGGAATACAAAGTAATGACTTAAAATATTTATTTATTCAGAATATATGTAAAATTGTTATAATTTTTTAGGTATATGAAATAGCAGGAGTAATGGTGAGAAAAAAGACTGATTCTGTGCCAAACTTTAAATTTGTGAAGCCTGTTTATCTTCATTGAAGTACATTAACAAGTGTTTAATGAAAATTTTCACTGAAAATTTTTGGTAAATTTTATTTGCAAAAATTGTAAAGTGAGAAATCAGCATACATTTCTAAACCCTCTCCATTAAAAAAGGCTATAATAAAAGGAAACTTGTTTATTTTGTGGAATAAATGCAAAGAATATCTAGTGAATCAAGTTGGGTGAATCTTTGTATTCCACTCTGCCACCCCCCCTCCCATTGGATTTTGGTTATGAGTACTGAAAGTACTAAAGTACTTTCTATAGAGATGTATTTTCTGTTTCTATTATGATAACTACAGCTCTGCATATATCTACAGATATATTTGGTATTGCAGCTTACAGAGGTGGCACGTTAAAGGTAGCAATACTAGAGAGGCCATTACAAGAATAGATGGGTCAGGTTCTTAAGCTGCTGAAATCAATTTCAGTTTTGAAAGTTTTTCTACAGTCCCTGTGTCTAATAAATATTATTTGTGGAAGAGTTTCAGAACAGATTAATGGAATTCAAGATACCTTCTTTCTGATCAAGAGAGAAGTATTGAAGCGGAACAACCTCTTTTTCTGTCAGAATTTTACTTCATACCTGTATCTTTACAATATGAAAGTCCAGAGACTACAGCACTTAAATGTTTTAGAAATAGGAGTAAAAGTAATGGTATTCTTCACAAACACAAGTACTCTAATTGACATTAAAGCTATGAAAGGCACTCTTCTAAATTTATGTGATTTTTTTTTTTTTTTTTTTTGAAGGCATTTGATTTAGGACAGCATTGTTAGAGGTGAACTATTTCACTAAGCTTTTTTTTTCTACATTTCTTTATTAAAAGCAATATGGTGACATTGAAGATTGCCAGATAGATGACTCTTCTCTTCATGCAGTGATTACCTTTAAAACAAGAGCAGAAGCTGAAGCTGTGAGTAAAGTTGTTGTTGAAAATACTCTGCAATATTCCCCTACTTTCTAGTTACATTATACTTCTGTATTTGATTAAATGTAATACTGCTAATTATTTTTTAACATTTTAAAAGAAGTTTGACGCAGAAGTTTAATTCTAGATTAAACAAATTGTCAGAACAGCATATTACTGGAATGCTTAGGAAATGAGGATGTTTGTAGCATACTCAAGGACAGTATGTAAGAGAGATGAAGAGAAACACTTGAGAATTGATAGCAGGATGTCGTGGTTTAATTACTAATTTTTTCCACATGGAGACTTGGTACCTTCACAGTCTTCCTGAAATTTCACTAATATCCTGCAGAGTGAGCCTGTATATTTTGTTTCATTTTTTTTAATCAGTTGGATTTACTTTTGCCTGAAAATGCTCCATCCCTGGCAGTGTTCAAGGCCAGGTTGGATAGAGCCTTGGGTGACAGGGTCTGGTGTGAGGCATCCCTGCCCATGGCATGAGGGCTGGAACTAAATGATCATAAGGTCCTTTTCAACCCTAATTATTCAATGACAACTTGTGATAGTGTAAATGTGATTTGATGTGATAAGATTTGCTTTTTTATTCTTTTCTTGAATGATCAGTGTTTGAGGTGGCCACATTTTAGTTAGCATTAAAATTTTTGTCAGATGGCTCTGTGTCTAATTGCACCTTCAATTTTAAATATAAATTGTGTGAAAACTGTGTTTGATCAAATACAGTAAAATCTGTGTTTTCCTTAAGATAGTTTTAAATATATACTTCTACTGGAATTTCTGTGTTTACTACTAAAGCAGACTTTAAGACTGGCAGTCGGAGAAGTTGTAGAAGGTAAACATTAAAAACCTCTGTTGAGGCCAATTGTGAGGTAAATGCAGTTAATATTTTACCTTCTTAAATGAAAATAGGTCTATAGTTTATGAATATATATGTTCTAGCCTGAAAGGAAGAGGAGGATTCCCAATTGTAAAATGTTGCATTTTTATGTAGTAGTAATTTCTCCTAAAGATTACAAGTTGTTTTTGGACCCGAGTGTCACATATAAGTACTTTTAAAAATTCTAGTTGTGTGACACTGTGATGAGACCATGGACAAAAAGCTCCTGAGCTGCATTTTAATAAGCATAGAATCTTTTAAATTTATCATAAATTTATATGTACAGATTTAAAATTTATACCTGGGGACTTTAATATCACACAATTCATGTTCAGATGTCATTGAACATGTAATTGTTTCTACATTTCACATTATGCTGTGCTTTCAGATTGTACTATAAATCTTTTGTGACCATGACAGTTATTTCGGAACGTTGCTAACGCTGATTTATGCTCATTCATGTTACTTTAATTTGAACATACTATTTCCAAAGCAGCCACTTAATGCAGCTGGTACTTAGAAAGGCATGAATATCCCATAAGTTAAAAATTTTTACATTTCAATTACAGTGGCTTTACAGGAAGTGGAACATTTTCCGGTAGATTAAATTGTAATCACAAAGGGGCTTTTTTAGTTGTTTTGGATTTGTTTCATGTTTTTTTAATATATTACATCATTTGTTTGTGGGATGTCTTACATCTTCCAGTAAGTTAGGCATTAACATTTTTGTGTCCATCTTTGAAAGGTGAAGAACCATCAAGATAACACTAAAAACTAGAAGGTGTTAGTTCAGTATTTTGCCCACATCACCAAATGATTTATGGTTTTCCAAGCTAATTTTCTTCTAAATAGATTTTGATCATTTTTCTGAAATGATGTGTGAATTCCGTGTGCAGTGAATGAAATTGTTTAGTTTTATCCTAATAACAGTAATTCAGTATGAACATACCAAAACTTGAATTTTCTTCTGAAAAAGCTGGTTATTGCTTTCTTTCTGGAATTTAAGTATTACTGAAGTTACTTTTTCCCTTAACAAAGACTACGTATATCTGTGTGTGTCGAATATGTAACTAAAATGTTTAAACTTGTTTTAGGCTGCAATTCATGGATCTCGTTTTAAAGGACAAGAGCTAAAGTTGGCATGGAACAAGCCTGTTGCTAGCTTGTCAGCTCTTGAAACAGAAGAAACTGAACCTGATGAAGAAGAAGTAAGCTTGCTTTTTTCTTTCATTTACTTTAAGAAATAATGTAGCTTGCTGCTATAGTGTTTGTTGCTGCAAGGAGTCTGCCTTATTGAGAGGTCTCATTAACCACTGAGAGTTCTCCGTTTTGCATAATGAAGGCAGGGCACATAGGGATATGCAAACACTTCAGCTGTGTAAAGGAAAGAATGTACAGATTCACTGGCAGGTGAACAGCAGAGGCACTCATCTTTTAACCCCACCTGAAGACATAGGAAGAAACCTCTGGGGTATTGGTAGTAGAGGAAAGGGAATGAAGATGGTAACAAACAGCACACACTAGCTGTTCTGGCAGAGTTAAAAGGACAGATCTACAAACTCTTGAAAAGACCTTAGGCCTTGTCAGCTGAGAAGTGTTTGTGATAGTGGGATACTTCTCTTTTAGGTGATGTTCCATGTTCCTTTACAGGAGGGATTTCTGTTCAATAATCCTTGTGAAATTTTGCATTTAAATGCCATTCTTTCCTTCTGTGAGCTTTGTATTGCTTCTAGCATTTGTTTAAGTTAGTATTTGAAGTATAATGCCATGGTCCCCCGGTCCCAGATGGATGAGTTCAAGAAGTTTTATGTTTGTGCGCTGAAGCTCAGCCAGTTACATGAAAGAAACTTTACAGTTTCATTTTTTTAAAACATGGTACTTATACAGGACTAGATTGGGGGCGGGGTACGTTCTTACAGTCAGTGGCCTGAATTTCCATCATACATTCTTCGTATGTATAAAATGTCTTGAGTTTCTGCATGCCTACAATTCATGATGCTACTTATTAACTTCATTTTGTAGTAGGTATTATAAACAGTTGAAAAAGTTTTCTTTTGTTTTTCCATGTCTAAACCACCATTTTAGTTCAGCTGAGGGATACTATGTAAAAGTGGGGTAGCAGGCCTAAGACTTGATGTTTGGTGGGGGAAAAGAAAAAAGGAACTAGCTCATTCAGTGGAGTGACATTATTAATAATAGGGCTTCTGGTCTGTTTATGAAAATACGAAGTAGGTCTTTTGGACTTATATGCTCTAGAAATTCCCTGCTGAGTAGCCACTTAATTATGAAAGAACCTAATTTTCCTAGATGCTCTGTGTTCTACACCTGATTGCCTAACGAAAGAGTTGACTCTACTGAGTCAACAACCAATGTCTAGGAACAGTATAAAACATATAAGTAGAGAGAAGCTTTTAATTATCAGTGGTTTGCAGCTCAGGGACCTTTTGAGTCAGAGACGTGCTGTCTCTGTAGTTAAAAGCCCTTGATAGGTGTTTATTTTATTATTTTGTCTGGTTTCTTTGAAATCAGAATAGCATCTATAGTGTCCTGCAACAGGGACACTTTGATTATACCACGTCTATCCAGAACAACTGTCTTTATATTAGACTTAACACCTGCATATTTAATTTGATGTTTTCCTGCTCTTGCATCAACAAGACAATCATTCTCTCTTCACTGAGACACTTATGTAGGGACTCCTGTTACACTTTCCCTTTACTACTTTCCCTCCAGGACAGGAAATCCAAGTCCCTGTAGTTGTTCCCTGATACGGAAGTTGTCCTAAGTTTTTTGATCATCCTTACTGCCACTTAGCCTTGTGCACCATAGAGTTCTGCATTGTGTGCTGCCCAGGACTCCTCCTTTTTGACAGCACTCTCATATTTTGGCCTGCTGGATATCTAGACACCATGGGAAGAGGCTAAGTCCTCAGGAAGCTGTGCTTTAGTCTGGCTTAGAGTACCCAAGCATACACTGACAGACAGGCCTCACGTCAACAGAGCTGCTTTTTAAAATGCGCTTTCCATACGCAAAAGTAATAAAAATGATGGTTTCTGCCTCTTACAAAAAAAGAGCCTGCTGGAGTGAGAGAAGGCTTAGTTCTAGGCTTTCTTCAGCCTACAGGTTCACATTTCCAGAAGACTCCCTAGCTTCACAAATCAGCCTTCATGCCTCTTGTTGGCTTTGGAAGCTAAAAAGTTACTGTCAGTGGGACAAGAAGAATAAACAAAGAAGGCTATGAGTTACCAAACAGCTGGGACGGTTTTCTAAGGAAACACATCCTTGTGTTTTAGCTCTTTCTTTAGTTAGTGCAGAAATTGCTGTGATAGGTGCAGTTGTCAAAAAAGCTCTGAGGTGGGATAGTTTATTTATACACCCCCGTGTCTATATGTAAATAAAAATCAAAACAACTCACTGTTTCTGTCTGGAGTTTTTCAGCTTTGCCTCTCTCAAGCCTGTTAACTCTTGACCTGAAATGTTCAGAGTTTTGTGAAGTCTGTGAATTTACGATGTTGCTACTGAAAGGAATTGAAAATGCACTAATACAGTTTGACTAAATTCTGTAAATACCTGTCTCCCTGCCCCCATGTTTTAAATCTTTATATGGAAGCTTGACTAAGCTGCCAGAATCAAACTGTTTCAGATTCAGCCTTTTATTTTTCTGTGGCACAGGTAAATTGAAATCTTGGATTAAAAGAGGCATAGTTACTGTGAACATGCAAAAACTAACATTACTTTTCAGTATAGCATCTTAAGTTCCACGGGAACATTGCAGCTTGGGCATGAATGATATGCCAAAAAGAGCTGTTTAAGTAACGAGGCGCATATGTCATTTTGAAAACCATTGAAAAGATAAAAGCATGTTTAATTTGCCATTTATTAATGCATTTATGTAATACGTATACATACAGTGTATTTTTTTTTGAAAGCTTTACTGTTAAAATATTTTTTTCCTTTTTAAATTGTGAGAGTCACAGAGTTGTATTTTGCTTTTTGATCTTTAACATTTTCTGACATGACAGTATCGTTTTCTCTTGAAGTTTCAGGAAGAATCTTTGGTGGATGACTCGCTGCTTCAAGATGATGATGAAGAGGAGGAGGAAAATGAATCTCGTTCATGGAGAAGATGATTCGACTAATCAATGACAATGCTAGAACTGCACCTGTGTTGCATTAGTATTACCTAATGTACTTCTGCATCTTTGTATTAAAAGGGGTTTTGTGATGAAGTTGGATTCAGATATAGACTAAAATGCAGCCGGTCAGTTATACATTTTGAAAGATTGGTGTTTGAGTTACATTTCAGTAAATGATTGCTAAAGACATCATACTAGGAACATATGCAATGTTTTTATTACATAGTTCTACAGAAAGTTACAGAATTCTTTGGGTTCTTTGTAATTTACCGAATTGGTCAAACACAAATGACCAGAAGTTGTTATAACATAGATAATTTTTGTTCTATTCCAGATACGGAATGAAAATTTGCATTTAAAATCTTTGTGAATGTTTTCAGAAATGAATAGATAACAGTACTAAACTGAAGTCTCTAAAGTTACGTATTGATAATATTGCATAGTAGTATGCTTAGGCTTTACTATGTACTAGCCTTTTGTTGGATTTGTGTACGTATTTTACCTATGGGTTTTAATGATAAAGTGTATGACTGCTTTGCATATAAGTCCTTATGACTTTAAGATGTTAAAAAATAAAGAAATGGAATGGTCTTCAAAAAAAAAAAAAAAAAGAAAAAAAAAGAAAAAAAAGCAATAACCAAAAAAGCTGAGGCAATGGTCCTTCAAAGTGGGAAAAAAAAAAAGAAAAAAAAAAAGAAAAAAAAAAAAGAAAAAAAAAAGACCATTCCAAATGGCAACCCCCACCCCCATATTCACAAAAGGAGCTCTAATCACTGTCACTTACCTTAACATCGTATTGAATATAAAAAAATAACATCCACGTAATGGTGTTTCATTTACATTAACACACAGGTGTACTCTGCATAAAAGCTTTTGGATGTCTTCTGAATTTTAAACTGTTTGATTTAAGTCAAACACTAAATAGAATAATATTCCAACAATAAGGAATTTATTCTGTATCCCTGCACTGTGCAACTGTAGAAGAAAATTTGAGCCTGCAGAAATATATGCGGTACTGAAATGTAGTTCAGAAAAATTCATTAGGAGAAATGGAATACTTGGTAGGTATTCTAAAAAAAAGTGACTACACAAATTAACGCACCTTTGTTATTCCTGCATTGCTCTGATTACATTTATTTCTATATTGGAAGTAACACCCAGCAGACACTGAGTTCATACTGTAGCATATATTCACCATTTAAAAATGTACATACAAGAAATGTTAGTATACTCCACAAATACTTCACTGGGCCTTTCTAATAGGATGTTCTGCGAGGTCTGAACATTCTTCCCTTAAAAAGGGGAACTGCCCAGTCTTCGGCAGTAAAGGCTCTCCCTTACCAGAAAGACAATTTTATTCCCATTCAGTGGCATTTTGCTGTTGTTTTCAAAAGACAATCCATTTCTTAAGTATTAAAGTGGTGGGGCTTATTTTTGTTCTAGGTTTTGGGGATGGGAGAGAGGTTCTTTTGCCCATTAACTCATTAATGAGAAAAGCATAAACCCACTAATTATCTAATTTATCAAATAGATGCAGGGGATAGTATTTAAGAGTTGTTTTTTGTTTTTTTTTTTTTATTATTTCAAAATAGGCATGGAGGAAAGTAGAAGCAGTGTCCTGGAGAGAATTGCCCTCACTGTAGAATTTTTGTTCTGTGCTTTTCAGTTATCTGAGGAGGTTTTGAAACCTGGATCCTGGTTTGATGTTTTCTGGTGTGTGTGAAGGGGGAGTGTGTTGCTTGTTTGGGGTTTTTTGTGTGTTTGTCTTGTTTGGGGTTTTTTGTTGTTTTCATTTGATTTTAGGGGGTTTCGGTTTTTGGTTTGGGTGTCTTTTCCCTAAGTCCCTGTGTATGTGCATATCTTGTTGAAAAAATACGCATTTACATTTTTGTATAGTCTTAGTTTCACATAGAAATTTCACAATTGACTGCCATGCTTGTTTACAATACATTCTAAATCCTGCCATAAGGAATCGTATTTGGGAAATTGGTTTCCTTTTTCACCAAATTTCAGGTAAAATAAAAAATATTTTGAGAACCTTTTTATCCAGTGCTCTGAATGAGCTGTTCTAGTTCACTGAATTAGATACAAGCTTTCTTACTTTACTTTCTTAATAATTCAGTGTATCTGAAGGGTGCCAGATTTAACAGCTGGGAAGGTGGAAGGTTTCTTTTATGTCTTAAAGAACAGGTACAGCACAGAAAAGGACTGTGCGTGCTGCCTTGCAGTGGTTGTGGCACGCTTTGTCTGGTGCTCAAACCTGCCTTTTTGCTGCAGTCAATCAACACAAGCTAATGGCAACTATTAGTGTGTTCTTTACAGGGTATTTCTTATGAATCATCTGAAATTGACGTATCACATAATTTTAAAATTGGTATACTAAGTTTGCCTTTTTGTTTTGAATTAAGCCCGGTAATGCTTCCATGCAAGATTCATTTATTAATAACTGTTTGTACCCTGGTCTACCTATAAGGGGGTGAAACCTTTTAAAATCCTTTTAACTACCTTCCTCCCTTAAACTTCTGTCAGTGAAAGGTGTCGGGGAGTTTTTACTGGTGTATTTTGTCCCCTGCTGTCACCTTGTGACACTGAATGATGGAAACCCACCTGGATCAGAATGGGTTGGTTTACTCTTGCTTTAAAAGCAACCCCAAATACTTATTTCAGTTGAAACCAATCTGTGATTGTATGCCATTCAGCATCAGAAAATGGAGTCACAGTTGCAGTCTAAGTGGATTCTGTACATGTTTCTGTCATTATCAAATTATTTTCTTGATTTGATCCCTTTTTGGCTTGTTCTGTCCCTGTATTCTCTAGCTCTGTATTCCCTTTTTTGCTACTGCCTTTGCCAGCCTCTTGTCATTTCATTTCAGTCAGATCCTTACTAGCATAGCCTTTGGTGAAATCTGTTGTCACCTGGAGCAGCATCCTTCCTTGTTTGAAACAGCAAACCAAACATCCTGCTGACTTCATTCCGTTCTTTACTTAGTTGATTCTTCTGAATGTATTCCCAAGTGTGCCTCCACAGTGATTACCGGAATTGTATTTTTTTTAACAGTTCTGCAAATGGATTTTCCTAGTCTGAAACACCAGCAGTGGGGTTAACTTGGTTTTCCCCAGACAGCTTTTGAAAATTTCTAGGAGGAAAAAAAAAAAAGGTAAACCTGTATTTTCTTTTCCAGCTAGATGCTAAAGGCCTTGAATAATGTGATCTGACATCTAGTTCAATGACGGTATTATACTGTACTATATCTGGTTAAACTACAAAAACTTTTAAACAATGGAAGTCGGTAATTTAGACTGTATTACAGTCTGTGTACAAAACAGTAAAATAAGAATACCACCTTTTTGAAGCATTACTTACGGCTAGTATTACTTGTATTCCTTCTTTTCCTAAAGGCAAGGTTGGATGGGCTTTTGAACAACCTGGTCCAATGGAAGGTGTCCCTGCCCATGGCATCGGACTTGGAGCTAATTTAAGGTCCCTTCCAATCCAAACTGTTCTGTGACTAAAACTCACTTATTTCAAATCAGAAGACCGATATGAGAAACAGTCTTTACTAGTTAAATGCAAAGGTAGAAGGCTTACTTTACAACCAAGTCTGAGCAGGTCCATTTTTTAAACCGAAAGAACACCTGTTGAAAAATAGTCATATAACTTTCAGGCACCCAAAATATGTTTCTGTTCTAAATCACACTCTGAACAAAATCCCTATTCATTAACTAGAAAAGAAGTAAAAAAAAAAAAAAAATAATTATTCAGGTAATTTCAGTATCTGAGAGCAGCTAAGTGTGATTGTTACCCGATTTAAAAGACCTGATTTTGTTGGCCATCTGAAGAGGTCCCCATACTGTCTTAAGCTTAGTGTTCTTGTCAGCCCTTGGATAACTTTCAATAACAGTACATTTATTTTGGGGGGTTGTAGTTGAAATGGTTAATTTGTTATTGTCCGTTACAGCATGAGCATACAAGAGCACAAAAAGATGCACAAGAATCTGATTTTGATTCCAGTTACTTGAGATGTTCCCTGTATTTTTTTAATTGATCTGTGAACTAGTAGTTTTCAGCAAAAATAGATGGGTAGGGATGGGGGATTTCTTTTTTTCCTTTCTGCTAGTCATATACCACTGTTGTACCAATACACAAAGTAACATAAAGGGGTAGAACTCCACAGAAGCACCTCATTTACTGTAATTCAACATTGGGGTGTTTATGTTGCAACTAAAGAACATAAAGTCAGATGTAATCCAATATTGCTTACTTTTTATTACAAATAGCAAGTTACAATTATCAACTTGTTACTATTAACAAATTAAGATTAAAACAATTGGAACAAATAGAGGAAATTTGAAGTTTGTGGAAGACCAAGGTAATTAAGTATGAAAAGCTGAACAGTTTTTATTGTTCATCATGTTCTGAGTGGGCTGCTTATTATTGTATTATTATAGTCCTTGATTGCTGTCATCTGAACCTCAGCTCAAACCAAGTAAAAGTTATTTTTGAAGATACAAAAAAAATTCTTTCAGTTGAGCTGATACAGCTGTAAACTTATCCTTGGTGAAAATAAGCACTCAGTTTTTGTGGACTCATGTAAACTTTCATAAACACGCTAGTGTGCTTGTCACATAGTTATCTAAATACTGTAGATTTATAAAACAATTACTTTCATTTTTGTTTTAATAGCCTTTATGTGGTTTATTCTGAACCATGTTCTAAACCTGTAGACATCAAAAATATTTGCAACAAAAATAAACTGGTGATTTTGGTCTTTTATTTAAATTCTCTTTAGATCTAATTGGAACACTAATGAGTAGGATTCCAAGAACATACTCCACTAGAAATTTATCTTTTTTAATCCCTAATGTATCTTTATTTGTAAAATCCTTCTATATGTGTTAATGCTAAAGCTTATCTGAATGATGGTACTTCACCCATGTGAGTGAAGTTGAATTTAATTTCTTTCTTCTTCTTGCAGTAAGTTCGCAATCCTGAGACCAGTTGATGTCTTTGAAAATCATCTCATCTGACTCCCTGGTATTTTATGATAATTTTGATGCTACAGTTTGAGTTCTTGAATTCCAAGATCCTTCCTGCTTTGTTAGTACAACTGACTAAATCAGTTTTTCACATTTCTCTGACAGAGACTGGAACACCACATTCAGCAAATCTGTGCTAGTTGGTGAACTGTATTTCAGTGTTTCCCTGTCAGCAACTGGGAGAAAAAAAAATTGAGGCATGTACTCTTCAAAGTTTGTTTTTTCTGAGAAACGTCTGCAGTAGACTTTTCTTGACCTTTTGGATGCAGAGAGGGTAAAACTCCATTTTTACTCTTTTGTGTTGTAGTTTCACATAAATATGTTTTATAGCAATTTGATGGGTAAATTTTTTTTTTAAAAGTTCAGATCTTTTTATATTATCCAGCATATACTTTTCTTTAAAAAGGAAAGGGGAATAGGGAAGCAAACCAGTTCCAGTTCATTCTGGCAAGCTATGGAGATTATTTCAAATCAGAAATGTTATTTACAGGCCTCAGAACTCGAATGAGGCAGATGACCACTTCCTAGTTGCTAAATAAAGAATGACTTCTGCTTCTTAGGCTTAGTGTTCTTTTAAAGGTAGAGAAAGAAACAGTAACTTCTCCAAATGTTTTCCTAATGATCTGCAGCTAGACAGAATATTTCCCAGCTCTAAGGCACACTAACTCTTCTCTCTGTACAATAATTTGCTCTCTAGGGAAATGAAAAGTTTCTTAGGTTTTAAACGTAGTAATTTAGTTTCCATCTCGCACAGAATTTTGTGCAATAAAGATGTTTGAGCCAAAAGGTTTCCTCCTTGCAGAGAAAACATATTTCACAGAAACGTATGCTGATCTATTCATGTAAAAATCTATATCATTTTGCCAAAATCGTGTGCATGTTGTTAATGCATGTGTGGTGTAGGGGAGATTTACAGAAGCACAGAAATGCCTTGAGGGCACAAGAACTCTGATTTTATAAAGTTTCCCAGTTCTGCAGAAGTGTGCTGCATAAAAGCTGAGCCGACTGCCCTTTCCATTAGTGTACTTTGTTTTAACATGAAGAAATGTTATTCCTCACATTTGCAAACTGTCCTTTCTCTGTTTAAAAAAAAAAAAAAAAGTTCTGATTTCGTGTATTTTTTTATTTGGGTTAAAAGCCTGTCTTTTCTCTTTCGGCTGCTAGAGGGCACTATGGCTACACAAGTGAAACACAATAACTAGAAGTAATTTGCTCCCGTTTCAAGACTTCTGTGATATTTTTCCTGTTTCAGTTCTCATCCTAATATTTGCATTTCTTGCATAAACCTGTATACATCTCTACTATGTCAGCAAGAATTCTATTTGTATGAACTGTAACAAAGTACCTCTCTTTTGGATTTAGGTACCAATGATAAAACATGACTCAAGGTCTGAATAAGACAGAAGAACATTTCTGCGTTGCAGGAGGCATATATCCATTTCCTTTTCTACTCTGGGAGTTGAATTAGTTTTTGATAGATTACAGTTGAAGTTACAGAAAACTTTGGGTAGCTCCATCCTGTTTGTCAAAGCTCTTCATAAGAATGACTCTTTTAAGCATGTGTTTGTGCTCTGGACTGGCACATATGCAGTGAACTGAAAGCTAAAACTTATTGCTGGAGGATGGGGGGAGGCAGAAATGGCAGATGATATTACATTTCTTATACAAACTATAAAAGAAATTGCCAACTTAACATAGTATGAAGAAATTTCACCACTGCAGACAGTTATCTCTGCCTTATGGTAGGCTCACATTAAATACATCAAAGAATTACTACTGTAGCTCCACCAACTGGTGCTGTATAAGTACATGAAACAATGTTTCACCTACAGTATGGAATACTTGCTCATCCTCAAAGGTCCCTATCCTGGGTTCAGCAGTAGCAGTTATGTTTTTCCTTTGTGTTAACTGGTGCAGTGCTGGGTTTTGACTTCTAGCTTGAGAACAGTGTTGGTGAAGCCGATGTTTTCAGTTGTTGCTAAGTGATGTTTACCCTGACCAAGGACTCTGTGAGGCTCATGCTCTGCCAGGGAGGAGGGGAAGCTGTGAGGAAGCGGAGACGGGGCGCCTGACCCGGGCTAGCCGGGGAGGTATTCCATACCACAGCACGTCATGCCTGGGGTGGGGGGTAACTGGGAGTTACCCGGAAGGACACGGGCTTCCGGGTGGAACTCGCTTTCTTGGCCGGTGGTATCGTATTCTCTTCCCTTGTTATTTTCCCTTATCATTGTTGTAGTTGATAGTAGCGGTGGTGATTTGTTGCTGGACTGTTCTTGTCTCAACCCGTAGGAGTTGCACTCTCTCGATCCTCCTCCCCGTTCCTCCGGGAGCGTGGAAGGGGAGAGCCCCGGTGCGGGGGGGGGGAGACGGACACGGACCTCGATTGTTGCCAGCTCGGCACCACTCACTGGGAGTGAGTGAACAAGTTACCTGACTGGGTTTAAACCACGACAGTTCTTTTTGGCGCCCAACGTGGGGCACGAGGGGTTGAGATAAGAACAGATCTGACTGGATTGATAGTCACTCGTCACAATGCTGATTTATTGGCTTTCAAGGTTTTTCCTCTTGATCTCACAGTTTCAGTATATCGTATCTTACGCCCATCCGGTATTTGCTGTATTAGTGTTTTTCAAGTGTGGGGCTTGGGCTAATGTTTTTGTCCCATTGTACTTTATGGTAATGACTTGTAATACAATAGAATCATTGATCATGAAACTGATCTGGCTTATGTTCCCAGTGTGGTCACCACCTTTATACTTTGGGAGGTATATGATGGAGGTGCTTAGCAATTACACATTTACCAAAGGCCACCTGGTTGGTCAACACCAGAGGATCTGCCAACAGGGCTGGCCCAGCCCAGTCAGAACTTTCACATATTGTAGAGGGGGACAAAGTTCCCGTGGTGCATATGAAGAATTTGCTGGGGAAGACAGTCTGGGTTATTCCTGCTTCAGGAACTGGCAAACCCACTCGTGGGATTGCTTTTGCTCAGGGACCTGGATATACTTGGTGGGTAATGCGGGAAGATGGGGAAGTCCGATGTATACCTCAAGGGGATTTGATTTTAGGGGAAAACAGCCAGTGAACTCAATTATATGCCGTTGCCTGCTGTGTAATGCTTTTATAGCCCATCAACTAGATGTCTCCAGGTCACCAGCGACTGGCCCTGACTTCCCTCCAGCCATCATCCCAACAGAGAATGAACTTTGAACATCATGGACCGAATGGACTCGGCAGCATTATAGGGATTGGTCCATGCACTAAGAAAATGATTTTTTCCTCTTGGTCTGTATGTATATGGATGTATATATGTGGGAGAGCGATGGTGTATTGAAAATGTGGGATCTGAGCACGACGTGAATGGTATGGAATAAGGGGTGGATAATGTCCTGGGTTCAGCAGTAGCAGTCACGTTTTTCCTTTGTGTTAACTGGTGCAGTGCTGTGTTTTGACTTCTAGTTTGAGAACAGCGTTGGTGAAGCCGATGTTTTCGGTTGTTGCTAAGTGATGTTTACCCTGACCAAGGACTCTGTGAGGCTCATGCTCTGCCAGGGAGAAGGGGAAGCTGTGAGGAAGCAGAGAAGGGGCGCCTGACCCGGGCTAGCCAGGGAGGTATTCCATACCACAGCACGTCATGCCCGGGGTGGGGGGTAACTGGGAGTTACCCGGAAGGACAGGGGCTTCCGGGTGGAACTCGCTTTCTTGGCCGGTGGTATCGTATTCTCTTCCCTTGTTATTTTCCCTTATCATTGTTTTAGCTGATAGTAGCGGTGGTGATTTGTTGCTGGACTGTTCTTGTCTCAACCCGTAGGAGTTGCACTCTCTCGATCCTCCTCCCCGTTCCTCCGGGAGCGTGGAAGGGGAGAGCCCCGGTGCGGGGGGGGGGGGCCGGGGGGGAGACGGACACGGACCTCGATTGTTGTCAGCTCGGCACCACTCACTGGGAGTGAGTGAACAAGTTACCTGACTGGGTTTAAACCATGACAGTCCCATATACTGTCTGTTACTATCTTGCCTGAGTGCATCAGGAAGCTACTGGTAGGCCATGCTTCTCTGCTTTTGGAACTCTGAATGTGCAATGTCCATGCACGCAAGTTGTGTTTAGACCAACAACATGCCAGAAGCTTATGTGACTTGCTCTGTGTTCCTTTGGTTTCTGTCTCAATCACTAATGCAATATCAAAGTGCTGAGGCATCACAGATTCTGTTACACTACTCCTAACTCTCAAATTCAGCTATGTGGAGATGATTCTATGCTCTGTCTTTCCTTACAAGATGACAGCTATGGCATTATGTGTGGACAGGCACCATAAAAGGCTGGAAAACTTCCAAGAAGTCAGTATCTTTGAATTCACTTAAAGATGGAAACCTTGTGAGAAGAGAGATTCCTGTTGAAAAACTTACTTTGTTTTATTTGCCACAATTATTGGTTTGCATTCAGATCTGATAGATGAGTAACATTTACAGTATTGCTGCTCTGAGAAAGGTATTTAATATATATACATTATTATATATAATGTTTAAAATTGTATATCCTCAATGTGCTACTTCTACCAGTTTGGAAGCAAATAAGAGAGACATAGAATCTTTGTATGAATTTGATACAGTCTTTAGTTATATTTTTCCATCTGCATTCTCCGTGCAATGTTTTACTTTAGAAAACAGGGGAGAGTGGTAGGATATTGTTTGTTTATTTATTTGCAAGTTCTACAATCTTAAAATCATGGCTGCTGTTTTCAAAACACCTCCATGGGCCATATACAGGTCCATAGGTCCTATATAATACAAAAGAAGTGTGAAATTAAGTAGAACTGCAATTTTATTGAGACCATGAGATTAGAACTATCCAGTCAGCAGCAAGTGAGAAGGTTTAGAAAAATTTGCTGCAGTATACAGTTGTGTAGTAAAGATGTTCACAAAGGTGGACTTTCTGTATCCGAGTAACTGAAATTTTGACTGTCTTTCAAACATTCTTGCAGTGAAGGGAAATACCACCTGCTCATACCTGAAAACTTTGCTTCTATGCATTATTCCAGTAGTTGACTGGGCCAGGATATAAAACCATAACTGCTCATCTACCCAAAGAACAGAAAACTTCTTTTGCTGCTGTATTCAGGAGTACTTATTAGTGTCTTTCAGGAGGTGGAGGGAAATCTGCCTACTTTTAAAATGTTAAGTCAGTAACTGGTGGATATTTGTTTACAATATTCAGGTATATGAACACTCCATCTGTTGCTTTGGATTTGGGTTTTGGGGTGGGTTTGTTTTAGTGGTGTGTTTTTCTTTTTTTTTTTTTTTTTTTCCCCTGCAGTGAAATTCCAGTTTGCAGAACTACCTTTTGTAATCTGAAAAAGGTATTTTCTGGGTTTGAAATCTGTCATGTGGAATTACTTGTTTCCAGAAGCAACATGCTGTCCATTATGTATTTAGATGTATTACTGTGATGTAGCTAAATTTATCTGTGGGAGTGTTCTGTCACTGCAAAATGTGAGATTAAGGAGAGAAGGGCAACATCAGTAGCCTTTATGGTGGCAGAAGTGGAGAGGTGGTTAACATGCAAAGTGCTGGTCAGCAGACATACTACCTGACCCGAAACGCAAAATAATTTTCCTATTAGAAATTATGTAAGGATATTGGCAGTATAGTAGAATGAGAAAGAACACTTTTTTTCCTGTTGAAATATAGGGAAAAATGAAAGAACGTAAGTCATCATCAGATGTTGCTAACTTTTAACATGTTAACGCTGTCTGTATTTGCAATTTTGTATCGGTGAACTTCCCACAATAACATTTGTGTGTCTTCACTGAATTACATTTTGATAACTTGAATATTAAAAGTAATTTCAAATATCTTAGTTTCTTCTGTTTCTGTGTTGCACTGTCTCTAAACATCCTTTCAGGTGAGTTTAAGTGCTATTTCTTTTCCATCCTCATTTACTGTAATGCCTCCTGTACTGATAATGCCAATGTATTTGCTCTTGTACTGGTCCTTCTCTGCAAATTTACTATATATTGAATTTTTTTAAGACAGCTTGCCAAGAGAACACTGAAGAAATAGAAAATAAGTTCTAGAAACTGGAATCTGCAATAATAAAAAGACTGAAGTGTAACATTCACTACACTGCCATTTTTAAGATGGTAGTATATCATGCTATGATACTATTGGTAGATAAGCTTTTGTTAGACTTACCCGTGGCAATTACCAGTGTTTTAGTAGTCTAAAGCAGGATTGATGGCAGCTTGATTGGCTGTAGCAGTTACTGAAGTTCACATTTTATGACTGCCTTAAAAATATTAATTTAGAAGCTTACGAATTACTCTCTGGAGTCACCCTGAATTAACAAATACTGAGCTGTCTTTTAGCTTTTGAATCTTTTTGTGAAATAATTTCTGCCCACTACTAAACTTTATAGTGTTTTGCAAGAGCTCATTTTCTAGTTAAAGCAGTAGTAACTCTTTGATGGCCAGGACTAAGCTGTGCAAAATGTTCTCATAAATAGTCTTGTTCCATGGCATCATGAAAAGATCGCTCTGGCTGGTCCCTTCTGCCCATCGTTTGTGCTTGACACAGTAGGTGTGTGTGTGATAATGTAGTAATTGAGGAGCTGGGCTCTGGTTTTAGAAACAGAGGAGCCCAGTGGAATTCTCTTCCTTATCTACTTCACTGGGTGGCTGGAAAGATGTCAGTGGCAGGGGATGTTGGGGCAGAAGTGAGGAGCTAGGATCAGTCGAGCTCTTCATCCCACAGTTTTGGTTCAACCCAAGCTACTTCCACTGGAAACACCACCACCACTGTGCTGTTCTCGGTTATATGTGTTTAGCTTCAAGCATTTAACAAAGCACTTAGTGAGCAGGATGTGGAAGCTGAAGTGCTTCCACAGAAGAGCAATTGAGAACCATCAGCACAGGTTCCTCAGAAACACAAGACATGCTGTGGTTCAGCAGTGACCTGCTAAATTGAAAGCTGCATGGACCTGCATTTCATCTGACCCTCTGTACCCATTTGGAAATCAGCAAAAAGGTAGTTTTAACAGCCTTATAAACAGGGACATTGCTGTAGGAGCTCTGGCTCCTCTTGGTCTATCCCTCAGTGGTTCTGATGAGGGGTAGGGGAAAAAAAAGCAGTCTGAGATGCATCATGGATCACTTCCAAAGGAGGTGTGAGAAGCCTTGGAGGAATTTTGTCAGACCTTTTGGATCTTTCTTTAGCTTACATGTGAGTACAGTAGTTCTGTGTCAAAGGCTGTGTGATGTGTGTCAGTGCAGTGCTAATGCAGTACCAGCAGGCTACTTAGGAGATGCTTCCTCCTCCAGTCACCGTTGTGCAGCAGGGCCACAGTGCCTGCACTTTGGTTTCCTAGGAGAACTCTGGTTTGCCAGCTGGGTAAAACAGCCCTGAGGCAAGGCTGGAGCAGGAAGACATTATTGCCTCTAATGGATTTGTGTAGATGAGCTAAACCACTGAAAGGGAACATAGGCAGTCCTGATAACGTTTAGGGACCTTAAACCAGTCAGGTAAGCAAGCAGATGCAAAGAAAGTAAAATAAGAATTGGATGTACCATGCACTATAGGATGTCAGATTAGGTTAGTGTCAAGGCTTGTTTTGTTCAAGTTTTTGGGGTGTTGGTGAAATGAACTACCAATATTAAATTCCTAGGAGGAGATACTAAAGCAGATGGAAGCTGAGGTTTTGAGTTCTTGGCCAGACAATTGTTTAGCTGCATGTTTCCTTTCCTGCAATCCACTCATGGTCTGCCACAGCAGTGGGTAGCCTAGTTTGTTGCACAAGAGAAAGGACTTTCACTAAAAGATGTGCTAAACAATGCTAAATCCCCAGACTAGGGTGAAGAAATAGTGTTTTTCTGGCTTGTGCTTTCACAGAGCCTTTCATCTGGAGCCTTAAAGTAGCATCCAAGATACCACACAGTTGAGAAACCTCACCTTAGTGATTCCTTCTCAAAAAGATTCAAAATTAAAAGACTAATATGAAGATAGACTATCATCTTAAATCTTTGTTGGGGTCCAAAAATCACAGTGAAAAGTATTTTTCTACTTCTATCTCCATGAATCCACTGGTCAATTTAAAGAGTTCTCAAAACTGGACAGCAGCACATATACAAATACCTAAAGTGTACCCAAATGCCATATCTACTGTTACTTGTGAAAATACACACTGCCTTTTGAAGAACTCAACAATTTGTTTCTTCCAAATGTCCAAACAAAAAATGAGTAGTCTTCTCTAGCCACTCCTGTTTAGTATTATTTAGTGGTTAGAGGAATAACATGTCAGGAACCCTCAGCATGAATTCTGTAGTTTTGCTTAGAAAGATAATGAAATTTTAAATGATGTGGATATCTCAGACCCTTCTGAATTTGACACCAAATGTTTATGACACAAAGGACAAAAGATTGCTTAAAACTTGCACTTCTACCCTAATAATCAAATGAATGGTGAGAAAAGCCCACTTATGTTCTTGCAACACCAACTGCTCCTGCCTGTAGTACCTTGCCTGAGGATTTTACAAGGTGGTGGGCTGTGGTGGCTTCCAAATGCCTTGATGTCATGCAGTCATGCTGTGGTTTAGTCTGCTGCCTATCTGGCACTATCACATTTCAGTATGTCTTTGTAGCTTTTGCTTTTAACAGAACTCACTGGAGACATAGATTATTTCAGTGTCTTGTTCCCTGTCTGAATGTTGGTACTCAGCCTCTTAGAATACATCAATACTAGTGAATTAAACATGGCTGGGACTGTTCTCTGATGCTGAGGCCAACTGGCATGGAACAACTCTGGTACACGCTATTAGGCTTCAAACAAGGACAACCACATTCACATTCTCTGCTGGGAATGGTCTCTGGCTTGGGATAGCTGATCCAGGTCTCTGTGGTGCTGAGGCCTGACAATTTATCAGTACCAACAAAGTTCCAGTGCCTATGATATATGCTGGACATGCTTGGGTTAGTAATTCAGATATTGTTTGAGTTGTGCAGTATTTTTGAATGCCAAGCTTTGTCCAACAGCAGCAGGTAATGGGATCTAGTTTCAGTGGTAGACAAAGATGCATTGAGGAAGACCTGTGGAAAAGCAGTGACAATTGACACCACCATTCTACAAGGAATCCATCCTCTCCAGTGATAAGCATTACTAACTAAAGAGAGAAATGGTACTTAAAAAGAATTCCTAGTACTTTTAGCTAACATAAAAATAAATTGCAATTAGCAATCAAAAATTTATAGATCATAATAACAATTGGATTTAATGAGAAGTGCAAAACACGATGGTCTGTGAGATACAGTTAGAAGAAACCTTGTAAAAGGAAATTAATAAAAATCTTAACCTTGAAATACATATAAGCCATTACATTCACACTTTCCTATCATTAGTAAGGTTTGCAGGTCTCTTGAACTATCCACTAAGTATTAAGTAATAATTCAGTATTAATGGTGTAATCAAAGGGGCAAACTGTAGTACCTTACTTGCAAGCCTACCTATAGAATTGCAGTTTCCTATAAACTGTCAAAGGGGGAGCTATACACAGATAATTTATCCTTTAGTCCTTCATGTGTAAGTATGCTTTCTGGCACAATATATCACTTTAATTACTGTATCTTCTGCAACAGCATAGAATTCTCTGACCAGATAATTTTTTTTTTGCCAGATTACTTGCACATACAGCATGAAAATACTTTCTGTGTTTGTACGTGTATTTCAGCCATGCTCACGTCTGTCAAAGTACAGTGAATGCTTTAATTACCTCATCAGCTTTCCATGTCTCCCATGCAGGCACAAAAACACCACAGTGAGTTGTATAGTTACATGGTGGTGCATAAGCAATTATTAGAGGTAGTTTTCCCAACTTTTGTATTTTAGTAGGCAACAAGCATGTTGGATTTAGTGAGATTATAAGCGTGGTTATTTACTAGCAGAAGCTGGTGTATTTCTCCCCTCTATTTTTACATTTGAGGATAAAGTACAATTTATGTTCTGGGCATCATCATGTGGAAGTTCTAAATCACTTCATGAGGCTTTCAGCCTGGGTTATGTCATTTATCCATCAGCACTCAGTCCATTTAATCCAGGCCTCTCAGCTGTACAGACCTAGCTCCTGTTGTGAGTGATTGGCCTGCTTGAGTGCTCCCAGCTTCTCCTGTCACATCACATTTGCATAAAAGAGGACGGATAACCAAATTTGAGCACACAAATGAAAATGCTAAGCGCCGAACCTGTCACAGTTGTTGTTCAACTAATTGTGAAAAATTTGATTTGCTGACTTTTCACTGTTTATCATGTGGACCCCCTTCTCAAATTTGCCTTGGCTTCTGCTTCTGTACATGTAGCTTTTAAACTCTCTACACAAGCAGCCCACCCTGGGGATTACTTACCTCTCCTACCAGCTTTTAATGTTGGCTCATCTACTTGACTAAATTAGGCCACCATGGCAAACAAACATATAATTAAAAACCTTGGAAAGACAACTGCAGTTGCACTTCTTAAATTGATTTTGCAGTCTATTACTGGTGTATGCCTTTGCATTTTACCATTTTAGCTTGTCCTCCTGTAAATCCTGGAAATGTCTTTGCTTTTGATTATCTGTATCGGAGGAACATATATTATTTCAAAATGAAGACTAAGATTTTCTTCTCAAAAGGGAACAGTAAATAAAAACACATTCTTATTGCTAGGTATTTTGTGGCAGCCTATTACAGAGGTGCTGTATTCATTTGAAATTAAGATCTATTTTTGAACTGACATTGAAAGCTCATGGATGAAGTACTGTTCAAATTATTGCAATTTTTTAAAACTCTGGGGTCTGATTTAGCTTTCCAAATGTACTTATATGTTATGCTTCTCTTTTGTATAATCTTCTCTTATCCCTATAATTCACACATCGTTTCTCATAATGTATACCAAAAGCTAACCAATTAAAACTGTTGAATGTCATGCTGTTTTTTGTCAAGGAAGAGGAGGTTCAGCCAAACATTATCTATACAAAAACACACACACAAAATAATCATCTACCTATTGAAATCATTCATCCATTTGGTATCAGCATTGATTGTACCCTGAATGCCCATATGTTGTCATTTAAGAAGGTAGATGATAACATGGGCATAGTAGATACAAATCTATCAAGGTCATTTAAAGCATCCATAAATAACTTGATAAGAAAAGCTGGTATTTAGATGTATACAAATAATATTTTTCTAGCAGTTCTAAAATAACAAGATACATGTTTTCAAATTAATATAATTTGTCAGCAGATATAACTGAAATATAGTTTAAAAAATATCAAAAAACCGAAAACCAAACTGTAAACATTTTGCTTAAAATCATTTTTATAATTGCATTTCATTCTCTTGGTGAAGGGGAAAAAGCCCCTGAAGTGACCTTCATGTCAATTTGAGTTCACTGATAACAGGGGTAGGCGCTTTTATAAACTCATGAAGATGTATCTTAAAACTATAGGACATTTTAATCCTTTTCTCTGAAGTTTGTACACCAAGAAAGGCATTTATTTTTTTTTCCTGATTATTAAGAATGATATAATTTGTCACCTAAACTGACTTGCATCCAGGTTAACTATGGTGAGTTGTCCTTGTTTTGAATAGTTGTTCTGCCTTCATGATGTTTATTTCCTTGATAAGTTCACGAACCAAGTCATCGCAGCCTTCATTTTACTGGCTAAACAGGCTGAAGGGCTTTGATGAACTCTAATGCATTTAACTGCAGCAATTTAAGATACTAACATTTACAGCTGAGTGTGTTGGAGATCACTGTCCTTTACTTCTCCATTAAATTTTGCTCTTTTCCTCATTTTTATAACTGAATTCTACTCTCATTAAAAATGCAGCTGGAGAAATGCCTCATGCTGTACTCTATGTTCACTACGTTTTGCTTGTTTGTGATCACTAGAATACTATCAGTTTCCTTTTCTATATCCTTCCTTCACATCGTGCTATTTTATGTCCTTCCTCATTAAGGACATTAGCTTTCCAAAGCTAACCTTCTTTCCCATCTTCTTTCTTGAGTTTGCCAATGAATTGCATTAAATAAACCGTATTTGCAAAATGAATTATTTGGAAAAGAGGGCTACAGAGATGTTTGGAAGAGACTATTCATTAACACATCAGGCCCACAGCATCAAACTAAGGAGCTACAGCAATTCAAGAAATGAGTTAGTTAGTTAAAAAAACTTTATTCTGTACTTGACAGACTGAAGATAACATTGTCACTGCCAACAGGTTTGATTCTGAAAATCAATGAAGTAGCAGCTCTTAGTCCAGACCAGAAAGATGGCTTAGGGATTTCCAAAATGTTGTCAAATCTTTTGGGTTACTCTGAGTAACCTTCAATAGGATGTTCCATAAAGAATCTAACATTCCCTCCCAGCTTCTCCCACTTGCAAAAATACATCCTGATAGAGGAAATGTCCTGAGTTATCTTTGTGATCAAAGAGGTAGAAGATTTACCTACCTAAAAAAATAGGTACCATTTTCAAAATCCATTCTTTTCATAGAAAGAGAACAATAAAAAACCATTAAGTTACCCTGTTCTTCAACACTGGGATTAATATCTATTGATAAATTTTTATCTCTCCTTGGCATGCAATGATTTGATCTAGAAATCTCATAGAGATATTAAAGCTAGTAGAACTGTTTTAAATATTTAGGCTCATGCACCATATTGGTCTTAGGAAGAACTATGCTTACGGGTAAGATTCTGTCCTCTGCCTTTTCTCAGATTTTAACAAGAAAAAAAAGCATTAATTTCTTGCTTTTTTTTTTTTATTTAACTTACTGGAACATGTCATTTTTATTGTCAAATACTGGAATTGTTTCATTAATTATAAAAATAATCCTCATCCCTTGTTTTTCTGCCTTTACTTTTTCTTCTCTGAACTTAGTTTTGTGTATTGTTAGATGTACTCTGAAGTAGTGCAAGAAAAGGAAAACGGAAGAGAACAACTACAAGAGCTGCAAATCAAGAAATTGGCTCTCAGGGTAAGTTTTATAGTCAAAATACTTGTGGTAGCAGGACTTAAAGGCAGTTTTTGAAATAGGAAATTACATTCTAAACTTTCTTCATTAAGTAACTTGATACTTGATCTGTCTTCTAAGTAAACGTGAACATGCAGCTCTCCAAACTGGGTTCTTGATCTAAATGACTGATATATAATTTCAGAAATTACATTGCAAAATTTCTTCAAATTCTACATCCTTCAGTATCCTTATCCATAAAATGTTTTGCTGGGAAAGTCAGAGAAACATAACAGAGCAAGGGCAAGAAATGTGTTTAAAATTTTGAACAAGTGCTAATGGAAAATGTTTTGCCATATTCCCCCAGCTCTAATAAAATGTACACTTTCCATTTATCCTTCAACTAGATATCTATTGATGTTTGATTAAAACCAATCTCCCCTGCTTCTGTAAGTACCTTTGTGTAATTCATGGGGATTTTCTCATTTTCCCAGGTCTGCTTGGGTAAATAAAGGTTTCTCCTCAGCTCAGTCTCTTAGGTTGGATGTTAGAACAAACAAAATTCCATTAACTTGCTTTTTGTTTTGCTTTAGATTGCAAGTAACTTCATCAGCATGTAAGAGAGCCAACTGCTCCATCTCCAGTATGTTTTATTATACAAAGCTGACCCCCTTCCCATGAACTTAGCTCTCAACTATAGCTAAATGGAAAGAATAAGCACTCACAGAAAGGCTTAGCAGGTTGCACATACACATCTCTGTGGTTTGTAGGTATATGCAAAGGAAGACATACGTTAAATTGCCTGTTCATTTTATATAAAAAACCAAAACTTATTTACCCTATGGGTAAATGTGTGTTGACCTACTGCATTACAGTATAAGCATGAACAAGGTTACTTTTCCCCCCCTTTCTGCTAAATAATAAGGCAACTCATGCTGAGGGTGCACTTAAACTATACCTATAACTCTTGGAAATTCATAGATCGTAAGGCCAAATGGGACTATTATGATCATCTTGCCTGACCTCCTCTATAGCACAAGCCGTAGGGTTTTGACAACATAACAGTATTTGTAATTTCATATCCATTAGAGTGCTATTTATAGGATATATATTGTATTGAAATGGCAGAATATTCATTGCTCTGAAATTCTGCTAGATAATTTCACTACTGTAGTGGCATTTACAGGTTCCTCTACTGGAACATATTAATAATAAAAAAAATTAAACAGAATTTCAAGTAATTTGCTAAAAATGTGACTTCATCTAACAAGCAGATTGCTTGGTACAACAGCTGCAAATCCATGTATTTAATGTAAAAATACAGTTGATGCAGAATAATCCAAGTAATTCATTAGTTACCAAGTACTGTAGAATCTTAAGTCTAATTAAGGAAAATGATGGCTAAATGGACCATTTCACTAACTAGAGTGTTTTAGCAAGAACAGAGAAAATAAAACGTGTGTGCCTTTCATTAAACTTAATCTTGCCCTTTGTTAAAGTTCTTTTTCCTTTGGACTGATAAGAGAAACTATGGTGCTTGAATTCCATTTTCATGGAACCACTGTGTTGTGTTTTAAACCCAGCCAAACTGCTCGTTCACTCACTCCCCCCCCCCCCCCCCCTTCTTGCCCTCCCCCTACTCCTGGAGGGATGGAGAGGAGAATCGAAAAGAATGCAGCCCCCACGGGTTGAGATAAGAACAGTTTAGTAACTAAGGTATAACACAAATCACTACTGCTACCACCAACAACAATAATGACAAAGGAAATAACAAGGGAAGAGAATACATCACCTCACCACCCGCCGACTGATAACTCCCTCCCCCCCCCCAGCCCAACCAAGCACCGACTGATACCTCATCCCACCCTGCAGTCCCAGCCCTTCTGAGTAACTCTCAGTTACCTCCTGGGCATGATGTGCTGTGGTATGGAATACCTCTTTGGTCAGTTTGGGTCAGGTGTCCTGTCTCTGCTTCCTCCCGGCTTCCCCTCCTCCCTGGCAGAGCATGAGGCTCACAAAGTCCTTGGCCAAACCAAAACATCCTTGTTATCAGCTCTGTTCCCAGGCGGAAAGTCAAAACACTGCACTGCACCAGCTACCAAGAAGGAGAAAAATGACTGCTACAGCTGAACCCAGGACACACTGCTATAAATGACTGCTTCAAATGGAAACTGATTTAAAATGGTGATTAGGGCAGAAACGGACAACTGGACTGTTACAGGTTTAAAGCAAACTGAACTGCCTTGATTTGTAAAATTATCACCCTTTCTTTATATGAGGAAGTATATTTAAAATTAATATTTCCTTTTTTAAAGGCATAAAATCATTAGTCCTCAAGTTTCATTTCCTACCGATCTGAAAACTGGAAAACGTTCTCTGCCTTTTCTATAGGAGTCAGTAATGAAATGTACTACGTGTCCTACAGGTCCTGGTCAAATCAAACCAGCTTCACTTCTCAAATCATTGAAACTGGTAATATGCCTGATTTTTAAAGATAAGAATCCAGATATCGCCCATGTTTGTATTTGCTGCTGGGAAGGGAGCAATAAAGGGGCAATTAGCATTTCTACTGATCATTGGTTAAAATGATTTAACCCGCCTTTTATCAAAGTAATAAAGACCCTTGAAGTAATTACATCATTTTGTTAAATGCCAAGAATGATGAGATAAAACAGCATGGATGTCATTGGTCAAAGACGTTTCTTGTAGAAAAGCCTATGCCATTCAGATCAGTCCCTTCTTTTCCCAATCTTGTCTAAAATTCTACAAGTTTAATAACATAAACAGACAACTATGCCTTACAAGAAGCAGATAGACAGCTAAATATGTCACTTCATAGAAACTTTGAGAAATTGGTTATCAATAAAATAGCCTGGTTTTGTAAATCAAACGCTTCGTTCAGAGAGTCTCCCTGCTATGCAGAAGCTTTGACAAACTCTCATGACAACTGCAGGAGGTTTGCAAAAACCCATGTTTCCAGGTTTGCGTTTTGATTCATTCACTAGTAAATGCTCCAAGAGTTAGATAATTACAGCATTTAGCTAAAAAAAAGGTCAGTTTAAAAGTAATTTTAAAGCTATTTCAATGGAGGGATAGAGAGCAGGGATGAAGAGACCAATTAACCAATTTTTCTTGGCCTTTCTCTCATGCGCAGACACGTTCTGTAGAAACCCCTGTTTTGATGTATTATTTTAATTAATCCTGGTCTTTTGATTTCTGCAGAAAGAAGGTTAGCAAATGTAACAATGCTCGAGAGTTTCTTTATCGTAAAAGACACATAATTTCAAGCATTTAATAAGGTAGATTTATTCTGGGTAGTTTAGTTTGCACATTCACTCAAACAGCCCTCCCCAAAGACAACATTAAAAATGTGATTAGTTAGCTGCCATCAATAACACAAAATAGGAAAACACTCTCTGAAGGGACAGCTTTGTGGAGGGCACTGCACAGTGTGTAGTAAAAATATATGGCCTAATAAGTTTACATTTGCAGGCTCATTTGTTAAAACTCTTGAATTTCTAATTTGTGTCGGAAAGATAAATGGATGGGGCCTCAGTAAAGTGTGAGATTAATACTGATGGATGGGGATTCAGATTTTTGCTAGCCTCTTACTTCTGTACAACCCAGTAGGCAGTTTATGGGGAAAACCAAATGTAAATAAAAAAAAGGACATTATTTACCTTGGTCAAGGCCAATTACCAGTTATATTGTTCTTTTCAACTTTATTGTTCAGATGTAAATTATCCTTATCTAATTATTGTTTAATGCATTTTGGTAATCAAGCCCTTACAAAGTGTAATTAGACGTTAAAGAGGACAGGCACCCCATGGTTACTTTGAAACACTGCAAATAGTCAAATGGCAGAAATGGAAGCTGCTGGGACCTTTAGGGGTGAGAGGTGGAAGAATAATAAAGCATTTTCTATAATAAAACCTGCCTTATACCTGAATCAAAATACTGACATAAAATGAGAATTATCTGCTTTTATAATAACAAAATAAGTGGGCTGTGCACATACTGTACACAGTTTATTTCAGCAGCTCTCCTTCCACATGCAGAGTGCCAGGGCAATGCTACTGCTGTGCTGTAAGGAGACAGACTGTAGAAGTGATATACCTCCAAGGCAGAAGGTACCTCTGAGGTCGGGTGAACTTTGCTAATGTAGAGAAAATAGTTCTTATGTTCTAATGAAGTAAGTTGCCAGTTACCTTTTCAAACTCTAATACAAACACAGATGTGGAAGAAAAGCAGTCATTAGTAAGGAATAAAAAAAGGGACACTTAAAAAAGAAGGAACAAATATCACTACTGTTACACTTCTGCATGTATAGTGCCTTTAGATCAAAGGCAATCCAGTCTTCAGTATTTATTAAACAACATGTTGAAATGCCAGTACAGGTTCACAGGGGTTGCTGAATCTGGCAGCCCCATGAAGACAAGGCTGCAACAGCTCCAGGTACCCAGCTTCGACCAGTTGTGAGGCTGGGGATATATTCCCAGTAGGTACCTGCACAAATGTGTGTGTACAATGCATGTACAGAAATAAACACACCTCTCCAGTCACACAGATCAACCCAGGCAGACACACATGAAGACAAACAGGACTCATGGCTTCATCCTGTTCTTCTCAGGATGGAGGCCAGTTTGTTGGAAAAAATCTGGATATAGATGCAACATGGATCTTCAGTAGCTGGGATCGGACACACAGCCTGTCCAGTAAATTACCCCTGGATCCTGTCTCCAGGTGCCTCACATACATGCACACAAGGGTCTCTCAGCTAACCGCCAAGAGCACTCCAAAAGTTGAACAGGACTCCCCTGGTGCTTCCAGTAGCCAGCTCTTCTCAAGGGCTTACCTTCAGACACCCCCTGGCTCCTGGGCCACTTTACCTACTTACCAGGTAGTTCCTCCCCTGCTTACTACTATAGTAAGTCCTGCACAATCCCAGAACACTCCTACCTTACATCCCATAACATGCCCATGCCCCTAGGCACACCCCTTCGTATCTATGGAGGTGAGATTTTTATAACATAATGCAGACTAGTACTTTGATGAGCTATATACTTAATTTTAGCAGCCATTTTTGAAGAAGCAGGCAGAAATAGAGCCATGATTGGCAGGGAAAACTGGTGTCATTAAAAAAGGAATCAGGATCAAAACTGGCTGTTTAAGCAGCAGCAACTTAAAATGTGGCTGCAGTCAGAAAAGCGATTAAGTGATTTACATCTGTTTTTCTTTTACAGCTGCATAATGAAATGGATGTTTTCTTGACGTCACATACCTTCAATACTAGTGGTGTTTCATCATTTTTTTAATCTGTGTTGCAAAATAAATATACTTATGAAACATTAGAGCAGGTGGTTCTTTCGCATCACCCATTGCAATTTAAGCTAAATAATTACTGCAAGTGCTTCCACCTATATGGCCTTAGTACACAGACACATGGTTCAGGGTATCAGTGCTCTGTGAACCAGAAGAATCAAATCTCATATCCAGCGTGCTTGCTTTCATTAAGTGAGGCAGTTCATTTTCTTCATGGCAGCCCATATGGAGCTGTGTGTTAAATTTGTGACCAAAACAGTGCTGGTAACTCCAATGTTTTAGCTGTTGCCTGAAAGTGCTTGCTCACTGTCCCCCCTGCCGAACCCCACCAGTGAGGAGGCTGTGGGTGGACAAGAGGCTGGGAGGGGACGCAGCCAGGACAGCTGACCCCAACTGAACAAAGGGGTATTCAGTACACTATAGGATGTCATGCTTGGCAATAATACTAGGGTAGTAGTCTTTCCAAGGTTGCTCAGAGACTGGCTGGGCACTGGTCTGCTCATGGGAGGAGATGAATGAATGTTTGCCTTTGCATCACTTGTTTAGTCTGAGAGTTTTTTCTTTTGCTCATTAAACTGTCTTTAACTCAACCCACAGTTTTCTCTAGTTTTTGCTTTCCCAATTCTCTCTCCCATCCCACTGCAGGGTAACTGAGTGAGCAGCTCATGGATGCTCGGTTGCACCATAATAGGTATGGTAATTTATTGCCAAAATAAAAATAAAACTGAAAAATATGTCCTATACAGACAGATGTAAGCAGTACTTAGTTGAGTAAAAAAAAAAAAAAGTGGAGTAGTGACTTGGCACATTCTACATCAAAAGAAAGCTCTTCAAATCCTGTGAGTAAATTTTAACAATGGTAATTTAGACAATGATTCACTGTTATGTGACATACTTAAATTCAGATTTGATGTCTTCTTAAAAACAATGCTCAGCCAGTTCTCTGTTGAATGAACATCCATATCCATGCTCCACTCTTGCACATAAGCATTTTTACGTCCTGAGACTGGAGTTTTGGAATAACCTGCTTCTCTGCCTGTTTTACACTAAAAAGGCAGGATGAATCTTCTTTCTTCAACTCTTTTCTAAATGCTGTGCTGTAATTCAACCATAAATTACTGTACATGATGCAGAAGTTCTACAGTCAGTACTAATATAGGGGTCAGAATAGATGTGCTCATGCCACTTCTTACTACCTTCGCAAACTCCAAATCTGTTAAAAAACATACGTCTCACATACTCAGACTATAACTGAAGAAAACTGGCAGCTGTTTTGTCATACAAGTTTAGCTCTGGTGTCTGTAAGACTCATATATTGGCATGATTGCGTGTCCAAATGCAGGTTTATTTGAAAAGGTCACATAACAATCATGATGCTAATGTCAGAACAGCCCTTTTGCTGTGAATAAAGCTATTACCTTATTTTTAACTGACTGCAGCTCTACATTCTGTCTGGATAAAGGATCCATTTGTATTACAGAAGCTCACGGCTTGAAATTTGAATTTCATCACTGGAAGCAATTACAGTATCAGTGCAGTCTCTGCACGTAATCCCTCATTTAGTAATTTAATTAAAAACAAGTAGTACCATGAGCACCAGAAATAATGAAGCTTAGTTTCTAATAGAACTGTGTCACATGGCTGACTGACTTTAAACTGAGCTGTGAGGAGGCTTCAGCATAAGTCCTTCTTCTGTTTCCATCATTTCAGAAAATATCTTAGTTCAAAAACATTAAATATAAACCACAACAACCACTGCTTCAGCACTACTGCTGGCTTATGGTGCAGAAACACAGTATCTGTGGGCTACTGTGCTAAATCTGGGACATGGCTGACAAAGAGTAATGAAACAGCAGCAGGGAAATTCAGACCAAAACATGTTATTATACTTAAATTTCAGGGGTTTAAAACTAGTTGATCTTTAAGGGTCCTTCCAATCCAAACCATTCTATAATGACAATTCTATACAGGTAAATGATAAATCTAGCTATTTCTTCCTTTCTTTATCCCCTATTAAGTTTTGAGTTTTCATTCTTCCTATATTGGAAAGAACAAGTCAGAGAGAAAAGAGTTCAACAGGGTAAACCCAAGGTAATTTAAGAACTGCTTGAACAGGCTTATTGCAAGTCTGAGTCAGCAGACCTTCGACATCAGCTACATGCTATGCCTGATTTCTAACTTCTTCAGGTGAAAAGGATGCACCTACTTATAAAAAAAAGTTAACTGCCTTCATTTCCTCTCTGAGCAGTCAATATCAGTAATTTCCCAGAGTTTGGGGGAGCTTAGAAAAAATAACTACATTCCTGCACTATGGAAAACTGACCCTTTTTTTTTAAAAAAAAAGTATTTAAATATGCAGCAGCCTGATTCTTTTGTAATTATTCCTGACTCAACTTGAGAGAAGTGGAAGCAAAAATAGTCTGTATGTGTACATGTGAGCATGCTGGTTTTGTCACATACCTAGCTAAGAAATTTATCTAAATCAAAACCTAATACCATCTCATGGCTGCTGTTACACATCTGTGGATTTAATTCAACAGTCCTGAACTGTCTCAACACTTAGAACAGGGAGATTATCAGTTCATTTATCTACAATTATTTTATTTACAAAGGGAAAATACACACAGAAATGTGGACAGACTCCAGCTACTTATATTTAGAACTGAGTAATTTTTGATACATTCATTCACGGCCTTTTTTTAATTATTAATGCCTGGTACTTTGGTTTGGCATGAAAATTTCTATATAAGAATCAGTGCAGGAAAAAAAATGTGACAATAACCAAACAGGTCGAGCTTGGATCACTGTAGATCATTCAGCTTGAGGTTTCTCCTGCAGAATGGCTGCAGAGGAACACAAGTAGTAAAGAGTGGAGGTGTTATAGCAAAGTTAATTTCAGATGTTCTTGTGATTTTATGGAAAATAAAATAAAACATTTTACTGTATAATGTTCATGTTGCTCTTCTGACAGAGCAAAAGTTCAGTAAAGGTTGCTCTGAACTCTGGTGGCAGTTGGGTTTCTGTGTGTCACCTAAGTGCACACTAGGTGACATGGTGTTGAAAAAGCCTGTACTTTGCATGATCACCACAGAGCCAGCGATGAATTGATATGACAATATGACAAAGGGGGAAGTTTTTGAGACTTAAGTTATACAATGTACTGAATGCAAGTTTTCAGTGCAGTATTTTAGCCACATAGAAACATATATACCATTATCTTGAGACAAATGGAATCACACCAAACATCCCCCTTTCCTTCTTCTTCCCCCAGTTTTACATGCTGAGCATGACACAGTATCATATGGGATATCCTTTTGGTCAATTGGAGTCAGCTATCCTGGTTGTGTCCCCTCCCAGCTTCTTGTGCACTCCTAGCCTACTCACTGGTGGGGTGGGGTGAGGAGCAGAAAAGATCTTGATTCTGTGTAAATTCAGCAGTAATGAAAACGTCTCTCTCTACATTATTAGCACTGTTTTCAGCAGAAGGCCAAAACATAGCTGCATGCTAGCTACAGTAAAGAAAATTATCTCTATCCCAGCCAAAACCAGCACACACATACACACTGGACATGTATTCAAACCACAGACATTGTACCACAGCTTATAGGATGTGATGTGGCAGCTGGTACAGTGTGTTCGGTTCTGGTGTCTCCACCCCTGAAGAGTGTTAAAAAAACAGCTAGAGCAACATCCATCTGCCTCTTTGTATGCCAGATCTTAGAATCACAGAATAGTTAGGGTTGGAAAGGACCTTAAGATCATCAAGTTCCAACACCCCTGCCATGGGCAGGGACACCTCCCACTAAACCATGCCACCCAAGGCTTCATCCAAGCTGGCCTTGAACACTGCCAGGGATGGAGCATTCACAACCTCCCTGGGCAACCCATTCCAGTGCCTCACCACCTTCACAGTGAAGAATTTCTTCCTTATATCCAGTCTAAACTTCCCCTGTTTAAGTTTTAACCCGTTACACCTTGTCCTGTCACTACAGTCCCTAATGAAGAGTACCTCCCCAGCATCCCTATAGCCCCCCTTCAGATACTGGAAGGCTGCTATCTTACTGAAAACCAGACAACCAATCCATGATGGAGAAATTGCTGGTATGAAGGTTGCCAGAACTCAACAATGTGAATAATTACTAGTGTGAAAAAGTACAAACAAACTCTAGATTAGAAACACAAGAAAAGACAACAGCTCAAAATTAAGCATAAAATAGTTATCCATTTAAACCTTGAATTTAGAGAGAAAACTGTTGGTGATTTTTTGTTTGATTTCAATCTAGTGCCAATGAATCTTTTACTCTAGACACTTGAGATAATGGTTACTAATTACAGGGTTTTATTTGGAGATGCCTCCAAAACTACTTCACTTTATTGAGACAATGGCTTCTGGTAAACTACTGATGATAACACACTGGGATCAAAAATACACATCCACTAAACCTGTTGGTTTCTAATGTAATTCAACAAGGGTATAGGCAGATCTTTACCATCATACACGGATTTTAACCTCTGTTGATTTCACCAACATTTAAACAGATTCTTGAGTGCTTTGCTAGTAAGAGCATAAATATAAGCTTTCCCTTTACCACTAATGATATCACTAATGTTTCGTTTTCAATCCATTAACCACATTTAATAACAAGGTTTAGTGATGGTGAATGCATGTTTTCTGATCTGACAAGGCAGAACTGTGTATCCCTCTTTCTGTATACATAATTCTGGTCTTGC
Source organism: Pezoporus flaviventris (assembly GCF_033815535.1). Classification (NCBI taxonomy): domain Eukaryota; kingdom Metazoa; phylum Chordata; class Aves; order Psittaciformes; family Psittacidae; genus Pezoporus; species Pezoporus flaviventris. Next base: position 7,737,202 of record NW_026892551.1, read on the forward strand.
TTGCATGGTTTTCAGAAATTGTTTGTTAAAATGAATTCTCTACCTGTTCTGTGTGACTGATCAAAAATATAGTTTTCCAGATTACTTTGAAACAAACAAATTGTATTGTGCATTACATGATTTTTAAATTCCCTAAACCATGTATAGTAGCAATCTGTTTAAACAGGATACCAGAGATAAAAAGATCTGGTTTTCCATGAAATAAAATAGTTGTCATTGTTATGAATTATTTCTACTCCACCTTATTCAGTGAAACCACAGTGCATCAAGACAATCAATTGTTGCAAAAACTTTCCACCGTATCCTTACAATTTAGATGAGGTCATACATATAAAATTGACCACACACCACCAGGCTGTCAAGTGTGAGCTTATAATTAATAATTCTTGACCAAGCCAACAGAAAGCTATTAATGAAATAAATTATTATATAATAAAATAAAAATTTATAAATTAAAGTATTGAGAAATAAACCCACCAGAAGTTCCTTGTTTTCTTCTTTTGTTGGCACCCACTCTTTGCAGTGACAGGGTGAAGCATTTTCCAATGTTTTCCAGATGTCATCAATACTGAGTTTTGCCTCTGGTAGGACTTTTAAGGACTCTGGTGTAATTTTAGTTCTGTTGTCTCCCATGCACTGTTCAGCACTCAGGGTCAAGGAGCTCAGCTGTTTACTACTATATGGCATCAGCCTTCACAAGAAAACCAGTAGCAACCAGAGATTCCTTTCAAGAAACTGCAACTCACAAGAAGAAGCAGTTTTACAGAGCCTGTAAGCTGGGCTGCTTAGTCCCAAAGTTCATTTATTTTCATTCTTCAGTATGAAGGTGATGAGACACTGGAAGAGGTTGCTCAGAGAAGCTGCAGCTGCCCCATCCCTGGCAATGTTCAAGGCCAGGCTGGACAGGGCTTTGGGCAACCTGGTCCTGTGGAAGGTGTCCCTGCCCATGGCAGGGGGCTAGAACTAGATGATCTTTAATGTACGTTCCAACCCAAACCATTCTATGATTCTCTGATTCTCTTGCTATTTTCCTAGCTACCTCTGTACACAGAATTGGTGAGTATGTATGCCCTGTATGCCCTATTTATAAAGTCATCTGGCTGCAGAAGCTCAACTCTTCTGTGAAGCCTGGATATGGCTAGGGAAGATTTGCTTTAGGCTCTTGTTTTAAAAATGTGTCACCATACATAGCTCCCAAGTGGCATCAGATATGTGTGATTAGGGGCTGTAGGTTCATGAGCTTCAGCAACCAAAGGGGCTGGATGGGCCAGGTGCAATGACCTGTTTTTCCTGTATGCCTCAATGGCATGTTAGCTAAAAGGTGGGTAGCCCTCTCAAAACTGATTAAACAGCAGAACTGAGGCTGGCTGGTTACATTGTTCTTCATGAATTTTATGTAGAACAGGTAGAAGTTCTGTAATGCTTCTATGTGCAATTGCTTTCAACTCTTCCCCGAGCGAATGACATTCCTGTGTATGTTCATCCACATTTGCAGCTCAGATGGATCGCTGCATTTGACATTTCAAAGACTAAAAATGATCTAAAAAATAAACACACTGCAATAATTTTGATGGCTGATCAGCCTTTTAATGTGGTGTCAGTTGACTGCTATTTTGTAAATTAGGCAGCGATTTGATTCTTTATCAATTTCTGTGGTGTTTAACATCAGCTAACTCATGAGGAAGGCAGCATCGGTAGCCTGAAATGTAATGGAGCTTTTATCTACTTGAGAAACAATGACAAGTCTTTTAAAAAATTTGGGATTACTTAAGTACTCATGAAAGAGATGCTGATGGCATTAGCTAACACAGATACCATGCCAGCCTGCCTTGTGAGCTTCCAGGCACAGCTCTGACAAGTCCCTTCCATTTGCTGGTTGCAGTTTTAGTAAGGGGCATCTGCTTGAGCACTGAGTCTTGTGAAAAAGGGGAAAATCAAACAAAAAAGTTAATACTGATACAGAGTTCCCCTGGATTTGAGACTTATTTCCTTTCCTTCAGTACTCCAGTAACTCGAAGTGCACTCCCAACACAACAAGCATCTATTTTTGGTGGTTTCAATAGGGGGGAACACCTTAAGTCCCACTTTTGAGGACTGAGTGTAGTTTTATTACTGTGACTTAGCCATTGCTACCAGTAGTCAGAATTGAAGCAAGTGGGTTTTTTCCCTTTGAGGCTTTACACAATGTAATTGAATTTGTAAAGGACTTTTTGGATATTTTGAGGGGTTCCAGATCCTAATACAAAAACATGTGAGGCATCGTGCAGTAGATGTATATACAGAAGAAAGTTTGCCTTGAAAGGGAGCTCAGATGCCATTACCAAAAAAGAAATGGTAAAGACTTCTGCAGAAGACCTTCGCTCACAGATATATTGAACACTTCAGTCAAGGCTGCTCTGGTATTTCTGTTGATTACTTCTAAGTGATTATGTCAGTGACAGAACCAACTTCATGCAGAGCTTTCAGCACAGTACATTGCTGTCAATGTGCTTTCTTTCCAGTCTTGCCTTCTTGGAAGTAAAGAGTGTGTTTTGGACTAATTTAATGCACCATTAAATTTATCATCTAAATTACCTGATGATAGGTGAACTCTGTGGAAGGCAGCCAGGTCTGTGGTAGTGTGGAAACAATCTGGGTTGCCTGAATTGATTATAATTTAAAATAGAGAATGTGATTTTGAGGTCTCTTGAATGGACAAGCAAATAGAACATGGATTTGATTAGAAATATAGTGTGCCGTCTACTCTGCATGCAAGTTATAGGCAATGATGCGGTTGTTTATTGTGGAGTAAAATGGATAATGCCAGCCATCACCAAGTAGCTTTTCTAAAAGTTTTAGCTTTTCTAAAACAGCAAGTTGATAATCCTCCCAGTTATACAATATTATCCTGGGAAATTTAAACTTTTTATGTTTGTGCTGTCAAAATTGTTTCATGGACTTTCTTCCAGCCTTTGATTTCTACTTTAAGACAGAAAGATCTTATATGAGTTCTCACCACACTGGGTAGAAGTCATCTGAAACAAGGCAACTGAACTGAAACAGGTTTTCTGAATCAAAAACTTCCCAGGTATTTGATGGAGACATAAGTGCATTTAGGAAATGATGCAAAAAAGGCAGGTTCTGGTCTCTCATACACCTGTGTGAACCCAGAGCAAATCTACTGAGATCCATCAGAAATGAACAAGCAATGCCATGCAGGTCAGTAACTCCTCGTCTCTTGGTCTGGATTGACAGTAGTGTATCTGACTCTAGTCCAGCATGCGTAATGATACTTTAAGTATGCCATGCTGGGGCAATGCTTTGCTCATTGTGGGTACAGCACTTAAAAGTGCTAGCAAATAGTTTCAAACATACTTTCTGTATAAGATGGTGGAGTAGTTTATTACCTATGGGTAGCGAATATGAGGAAGTTTATGAGCAGCAAATAATTTACTGCTGGCATTATCTAATAATTATCTCTAGATGAAATTGCAAGACTGCAGTGTTTTTAGAGCCCATTTGTGATCCATAAAATACAGGTTAAAACTTCACATTCCACCACTTGCTTTTGCAATTATTACTGCAAGTGGTGGGAAAGTACAACGCAATCACCAGGAGAAGAGGTCTTTTAACTACTGTAATTTCTAAAACTAATCAAAGAGATAGAAGAACTTGCCCAAAAACTTGATACTTATCTCATTTTACTCACCAGTGAGACAACATAAAGGTAACTTGTAGTAGGAACTATCTCTCTTGCCAAATCAATCTTCTGACTAAGTGATATTATTTTTCTGTCATAAGAGATGATAGGACAGGGTCTAAGCTCACATTTAGAAAGGAAATCAAGAAACCAAAGTAAGAACCAAACCAGATAAGACTGCCTTCTAGAATTGTCTCATGGTAACTTCAGGGGGGAGAAAAGAGCTAACCTTCATCTTTTATGAGTAAGTTTCACTCATAATGAATGTACACAAGAGATTACAATAGCTGCTTCTATTGAGTACAGCAGCAAGAAAAAAGCTTTCCCACATGAAAAATGGTGACAAACCTCCCAAAGAAACAGTTTTGATGTGGATTTTGACAAAGTCACAACAGACACAATGTGTGCTACCCAGTCGCCCTTGGTAATATTGAACTGGATTGAAAGATCAGGAAGAGCCTATTAGTCCTATTTTTTTTATTTTATTTTTTTTCTTCAGTGAAAATAAAACCTACAGTCAGGGAATACTACTTTTTTTTTGGTGACTAAACGAATATGAGTCATTTTATCTCATGCTCAGGATAATAACAAGAAACAGGAAATTTGACATCAGTTGCAGTGCCTCCTACAAGGTATGTTTAAGCTATTGGAAAACCCACACAGGGTGAAATCCAAGGAATGTAGGTTAGGAGCCAAGATACGATTCAGACAAAATTTAGGAGCTCAATTCTTCTGCCTTATTTATGAGGCTAATTTTCACAGGATTTAGTAAGATTCAGACAAGCTACATGTCAGGTCCAAAATCAACGTTAAATACAAGATGGGCCATAGGCAAAGCATGAGTGACATACTTCTGAAATGATGAAAAGAATATGTAAATATACAAGTAAAAGGCTTTAACCTAAGAGGCATATTGTTGTCAAAAAGTAATAGACTTATAACCTCTGATGACTGGAAACAAAAGATTATTGCCAAACTATTTGTGTAAAAACCAAACCAAATCCAGTTGAAACCAAACCAAACTCTTCCTTTTCCCACTTCCTCCTGTCCCCTTTCCAACAATAGAGTGAAAATGAACTAGCTGATTTATGGCAAATACCTACTCCTTCATGGAGGCAGTTCAGCTTCTCTTGCCATACTGCATTCCTATCACTAAGTGGCAGTATGTTAAAGTAGATATACAAACAGCACCACTGGTTTAGAGTTTTCAAAACCCTTTCACCGTTTCCATAACCTAAAATGGCTGCATGTCAAAGCATGCCACAGAAAACTGCTGGCCCACTGATTTAAGATAAAGTTTCCCATGTCTCCACCTTCTGAGATCAAAAGTACCTAGAAACTGGCTATGTAACATAGAAACTTTGCAAATGGATTCATGCTTCTTTCTTTCCCCTTGAAGACCTTCCCTATAACTCAGTATAAGTTTTAATGCAAAGGCATTTGTTTTGGATCAACCCCTTGGTTTCAATGTTCCTACAATAGCTTGATGTCTCACAAGAAATTCTGGAGGAGGAGTTAACAGAAACTCTGAAAGAGCAGAAGCACTGAAATTTCTTCTTGAAAGTAAACAGAAAAGCTATTGACCTTACTGGGAGTGTAATTTGTGATAGGATCCCAAGTTACTCAGGTAGGATGAGCCAGGTAGACTCGGCAGGGGTCTACCTAATTTGTGCATCTGTTGCTTCTATGGAAAAGTCTTGTGCTAACCTGCATTAGAAACCCTCTCCTCTAGACTTTCATAAGCACATATGTCTTTGCATACAAGCAGTATTTTGGTGGTAAAGTACAGGATTAGGTACAAGCAAATTTTGATTTTTTTTCCCCACAAATGCACCTGAAAAAAAATCACTTAATGAAGGGATCCAGTTGTAACTGAAAAAACATTGAGTTCTCCGCACTTTCTCGTTTGATCCTATCTCTACCTCCTTTCCTGAAACCTCTCAAGTTTGTGCCAGAGCTCACAGGAAGAAGGTACTTTTGTCATATAGTTCAGTGTAAAGAGCAAGTTTGGCAGAGTAACACCATCTGCAGCACTTGATACCAGAAACTGTCGGTACAGTGTTGTCAGTGAGGAATTTTGCCAGGCAGTGAAGAAGAGGGAAACAGAAAGAAGAAAGGAAGTGAGATCCCATAGTTGCATCTGAGCCATTGGTAAAGTATGAGCAGCCAATTCAACCTGTTCTCATTCAAGCATAGCTACCATTGACTTTAGACCAGGTCTGGGCTGCCCAGTATGACAGAGATACGGGCATACCGGGAAGAGGCCACAGGGCCCTGCCCACCTCGGCCCCTGCTTTCCAGAACCGAGGTCACCATGGTGTTCCGTTCTAACCTGGTGCTTGCCCGGCAGTGGCCCCAGTGCCTGCAGGGACAGCTCTGTGTTTACAGCACCAGCGGCACTGGGGGTGCCAGTCTCCTGCAGAGGGAGCACTCCCGCTCTGTGTGTTTTGCAGCAGCTCCCTCGTCTTCATATGGCCCTGCGGCTCCTGCATTGTCACCTTCTGGTGAGTCTCGGTGCTACATCCCACCAGACGGGTGGGCAGCTCCTCTGTCCTCTCCCATCGGCCATCATCCTGACCCTGTGGCTGTCCTCACATGGCAGGGCTGTGCCAACACCTGCCTCTACTCGCAGGCTGGGGCACAGCAGGCACTCAGGCTGTTTCTCCTCTCTTTTGACAGCTCCCGGGCCATGAGGAGATCTGGGTCAGTGCTCCCCTTGGGTAAGCCCTGCCTGGCACTGCAGCCAGGCCAACCTGTGCTCCCATCACGAGGGGGTGCTCCATGTGTGGAGAATCCAAAGCATCTGGAAACATGAGCTGAGCAGAGGTGCCTCCGCAGCTGCAGGCAGAGGTGTCACCACTGCTGATCAGGCACATCTGGCAGAGCTGCTTTGTCCAGCTGTGTCCAGCCAACACCTGCCCGGCCCCATCGTCGGCACTGTCGCTGCTCCCACTCCACTGCCAGGCAGTACTGGCTGTTCTGGACAGCGTTGGTGCTGATGGGCACCTGCAGGAGCGCAAGCAGAAACCCATTCACCTGCTCATGAGCAAGAGGGCTGGGGATGCTGCGGGTGCTCCTGGGGGCAGTGGCCAAAGCCTCACGGGGAGCCCTTGGCACTGCAGGACCTGCTGTGCAAGATCCCCTCCAAGCTCCTCGATATCCAGCTGTACAAGGAGTGGATGAGAGCCATGAAGACCAAGCAGGCAGGAGAGGCTGGCAGCACTGAGAGAGTAAGTGTGGCAGCAGCCTGCCTGCTCCACAGGCACTGGCACAGGCTGATACTTGGCTGCAAATAGGTGGCCTGCCTGAAACAGCCATGGCTCCCGCAAGCCACCTCCTGCTGCTGTGGGGTTTATGTCTGGGGGGAAAGGGGCACAGAAATGTGTTTCTCTCCAGGGATCAATTCCCTCAGGCATTGGGCTTGCCCCAGCAAGGGCCTCTTTCTGAAGGGCAGAGAGGGAGGGAAGTGGCAGTATCAGTGAAGGCAGTCCCCCTGCTGTAGATCAGGCGGTGGCCTTGAGTGAGATCAGTCTGGGAGACCTGTGTTGTCAACACTGACTTCATTAATGCTGTGCTCCTGTTCCCTCAGGGTAGCCTGCAAGTTACCTGAGGCCAGCTCCCGCTCTAGCACTTGCTGTCCCTGTTTCATAACATCAGCAGAATCGTGGCCACGACCAAGATGTCAGCCAGGAACCCAGCCATCTGTTTGTCACCGAACCTGCTCAGCCCCCACCAGAAGCTGCCCCTGGACGTCCTGGTGCAGGAGACAGGGAAGGTACACTGTGTTCACTGGATGGCTACAGCCTCCCCAGCCCGCTACAGGTTTGCTGCTCAGAGGGCCCTGGCTGCCTCCTCCCATCAGCAAAGCCGTGGGGCAGCACCCGGGAAGAGCAGCCCCACGGCTGCACGTTCCTGCACAGAAATGTGGGTCAGGCTGGGAAAGTCTGCTTGAGCCTGTACCAGCCCCCTTGGTGAAACCAGGGGTTTGCTGTGTGCAGGTGACGCAGCTCCTAGAGTTCATCATGGACCACCAGGAGGAATTCCTTGGGGAAGAGGTGGCTGGGCTGGCCAGGGCATCGGACGAGGAGCCACCAGCACCGCAGACAGCACAGGAAACAGCAGAGGTTTGTGAAGTGTACAAACAGCATGACAACGAAAGCCTCCCCCCTCAGAAGGTGGGGCTGCTGCCGCCGCAAGGACAAGCACGGTCATCCACCAGGCTGCAGCTCTGCCAAAGTGCAGAGCGAGGCTGATGCAGGTTGGCCATCACGCTTTGTGCGGTGATCCCAACATAGCTGGCTCAGCTGAGCTGAGCAAACCCATCCAAGGGATGTGCCTTTCAGAGCCAGGGTAGCAGTTGGGCAGGGAGGTCCTTGCCCCCTGCTAACTTGCACATTGCCATTGTAGGTGCCTCCTGTCACTCCCTAGAGTGAACACCTCAAGAGCTGTTGCACGGAGAGAAGGTAAAGCTACCTAGCTTTGCTGGGCTCAAGGTAGTCATGGAGTCACCTGTCTAACTATACTATTGAATGGAAAGGTTGCCAGGCTCTTCAGGGGACACCAGGAAGCAAAGAGCAACCTGTGAAGAGGCGAGTGACAGGCAAACTCATCAGTAAGAAGAGAAAGCTGGCAACTGAACTGTCAGGGATGGGCAACTGAGGGAATCCAAGCAGGGGAAGGAGAATGAGGCACCCGGGTATGTAGCAGACCCTGTTTTCCATCTTCCAAAGCACTGAGTATAGGAAACATCCCTGAGGTGCACAGGATGGTCCTAGACTGGAGGCATGCATGTTCCCTTGAAGGAACATGGATGTCAGGTGCCTCTCTCCTGTGCTAGAAATGACCCTTTTAACAGCAAAATAAACAGGGGTTAAGTGCCTCCTGCTCCTGTCCTCATGGCTTCATCAGCGCTTTGTGACTCTGCCCTTGTAGGTGCCCATTTACTGCTGGGATTCCCCAGATGAGCTCTGCTGCCTGGACTTCCAGTTCCACCCTGCAGACCCAGCACCACCTCAGCGGCATTGGGGACAGCATCACTGTGTCCTTCTGCTCTGGATGGAAGGTTCCACCAGCTCATCCCAGAGCCAGAGCAGCGCCCTCAGACCCATCTCAGCCCTTGCAGGAGGCCTTGCTGGCTCACTCCTCAGCTCTGCCAGCAAATGCCCACCCGCTGGCACCTCCCCACATGGGGAGCTGGCCTCTGGACTCCATCTACACATGGCCATGAAGGTCCTCTGAGTGAGACAGAGGGCACAGCACTTGGGACACTTACTTATTATTGTTTTTATTACTATGTTTATTACTTTTATTTATTACTGTGATCATTACTATGTTTATTACTATGTTTGCTACTATTATTATATATTACTATTATTTATTACTGTGTGTATTACTGTATTTATTACATATTTAGGATATATTTTAGGAAACACATTATAGAATATATTTAGGATTGTATATAGGAATATGTTATAGGATAGTATTTATTTCACATTGAGTACACATCATAGAATCATAGGATAGTTACAGTTGGAAATGACTTGTAGTAATTTCATATTATGTCACAAGACTACTCTTAGAGTGACTTTTCAGAGATATTAGTAAAAAAGCAGAAAGAATTACAGAAGTCCTATTTCTCTACCTTGCCATCTGCATCCTGCAGAATGCAAAGTGCAAAAGAAAGTATACTGAGAGAATCTATGGATTAGGAAAGAAATGACAGATTTATGAACGCAGAAGAAGAATAGTAGCTTATCACATATCTGACTTGACACTTCTGAGTTGGTGTCAAGAAGGTGGATAATGCCAGCCAAGCTACGCTACCTTTTGGTACAGGAACAAATCACTACACCTTGAAAAAAAGTCTGGGCAGCGAGATGCTGAATGAAATAAAAACAACGAAAAAAACCCACAAACAAAAAATCCCCCAACAAACCAAAAACAAGCCAAACAAACAAAACCTCCAAGAAGCCCCAAACCCCCAAAATCCCACAAAAATGAAACAAAAAAAAAAAAACCACCTAAATTCTGTTTTGAAAATATGAAAAAAATTCCTCCGATCCCTGTTCCCTGAAAAGGGAGAAACATCAGCTCTCAAGATCTTAGTGTGATCTACCATAGATGTCCAGTGCATACTGTGATAATTTATAAACAGAAGACTATTTAAATGCCATTGGGAAATGATCACAGGCATCCCAGCTGTCTGCTAACAAAGCTGTCTCAAATCTGAGCACCAACACAATGATTTGTTTGCAATAGGGCAGAGTGACTGATAAACGCGTATTGCCCTTGCATTTGCTGGAATACATTGTACAGACTGCCTGCAGTTCTCAGCATTTCTTCATATGTAGTATTGCCTTCCTGAATTTTCTTACCATTTCTATGCAGAAATAAAGTACCAAATGTATACCTGGTTGTCCTGGGTTCAGCAGTAGCAGTCATGTTTGGTTTTTTTTTCCTTTGTGCTAGCTGGTGCAGTGCTGTGTTTTGACTTCCAGCCTGAGAACAGTGTTGGTGAAGTCAATGTTTTCAGTTGTTGCTAAGTGATGTTTACCCTGACCAAGGACTTTGTGAGGCTCATGCTCTGCCAGGGAGGAGGGGAAGCCGGGAGGAAGCAGAGATGGGGCGCCTGACTCGGGCTAGCCAGGGAGGTATTCCATACCACAGCACGTCATGGCCGGGGTGGGGGGTGACTGGGAGTTACCCGGAAGGACACGGGGCTTCCGGGTGGAACTCGTCTTCTTGGCCGGTGGTATCGTATTCTCTTCCCTTGTTATTTTCCCTTATCATTGTTGTAGTTGATAGTAGCGGTGGTGATTTGTGTACATTGGTTGCTGGACTGTTCTTGTCTCAACCCGTAGGAGTTGCACTCTCTCGATCCTCCTCCCCGTTCCTCCGGGAGTGGGGAAGAACCCTGGTGGGGGGGACGACACGGACCTCGATTGTTGTCAGCTCGGCACCACTCACTGGGAGTGAGTGAACAAGTTACCTGACTGGGTTTAAACCACGACAGTTCTTTTTGGCGCCCAACTTGGGGCACGAGAGGTTGAGATAAGAACAGATCTGACTGGATTGGTAGTCCATCGTCACAATGCTGATTTATTGGCTCTCAAGGTTGTTCCTCTTGATCTCACAGTTTCAGTATATCGTATCTTACGTCCATCCGGTATTTGCTATGTTAGTGTTTTTCAAGTGTGGGGCTTGGGCTAAGGTTTTTGTCCCATTGTACTTTATGGTAATGACTTGTAATACAATAGAATCATTGATCATGAAACTGATCTGGTTTATGTTCCCAGTGTGGTCACCACCTTTATACTTTGGGAGGTATATGATGGAGGTGCATAGCAATTACACATCTTTTTTCTCCTTCTCAGGTGCTCAACCTGTGAAGGAGACATTCTTTTACCCTCCCAGTCGTCCCCCCAGACCATTTACATTTGAGAGTTTTGAATTTTTTGAATGGCATTTTAATGCTGTTGAGACTTGTTTGCTGATGGTGATGGGAATCACCATGCTAACACGCATACAGAGTGTGTTTTGCCCACTACTGATTTCAAGAGTTAAGCAGATTCAGGTTTGGGTCTTGTCTGGGGTCAAACGACAATGTAGGAGGACCGATTTTCCCTGAGGCTGGACAGCCATGAGTGGCAGGGTGTTTGGGATAGTATGGGCAAGTATCTAGGTCAGTGGGCCCCTCCAGTACTTTGGAATTTCACTACCCAACAACTGCAAAATCCAGAAGAATTAGTAAAACACTTAAATGAGGTGTGTGGTCATTCTGGCCATACCAGAGATGGACAAATCACGGCAACGTGCTGGGGCTTGGCCTATGCTTACAGGGCCTTGTTCAACACTATCCAGCACCTTCAAAAGGAAAAGAATGTCGGTGGATCTGAGGGCAAAGCAACAGTCACTACGCAAACTTTGGCTGCAATGAACTGTGCAGCTACCCCAGCAGCAAGTACAGCAGCTGCTCAAACTTCAACTGCAACAGACAGCGTGGTTACCCCAGCTCCAAGCACAGCAGCTGCACCACCCCCAGCAACAAGTACAGTCGCTACTCAAACTTTGGCCTCAATGAACAGAGCAGCTACCCCAGTGGCAAGTACAGCAGCTGCTCAAACTTTGACTGCAACAGACAGCGCGGTTACCCCAGCTCCAAGTACAGCAGCTACACCACCCCCAGCAACAAGTACAGTTGCTACTCAAACCACAGTGATAATCACTGCAGCCAAACCAGAGGACCAATTTGTACCAATATCGGTTGCCCCTGTACGCAAGAGAACAAGCAAAAAGGAGGCAAAAAGGGTGAAGCGAGATGAAGAACCAATGAATTCACCACCCGGTCCAGAATCTGATCAGGAGTCATCATCACATGACGAAGAAGAAGAAGAAGAGGTAACTTCTCGACCTCGGACCTCAACCGAGCTGCGGAATATGGGAAAAGATTTTACCCGTCAACCAGGGGAGCACATCATCACCTGGTTACTCCGATGCTGGGACAATGGGGCCGATGGTCATGAACTAGAAGGTACAGAAGCCAAGCAGCTGGGATCACTTGCTAGAGAAGGGGGAATTGACAAAGCAATCGCAAGAGAGAAAACGTCCCTCAGCCTTTGGAGGCGGCTCTTGGCAGCTGTGAAAGAAAGGTTTCCGTACAAGGACGATGTTACGAGTCGTTCGGCCAAGTGGACTACTATAGACAAAGGCATCCAGTCTCTGAGGGAATCGGCCATCGTAGAGATGCTCTATCACATCAAGCCGAATAACGGGGATACACCTATAGATCCAGATGAAGTTGAATGTACACGACCCATGTGGCGAAAACTTACACGGAATGCACCGTCATCATATGCCCATTCATTGGCAACAGTGACCTGGAATGACATAGTACCACTAACAGTGGATGAAATGGTTCATAAACTCCGAGAGTTCGAAGACAATCTCACCCCTTCCATCATCTCAGCTGTGAAAAAACTGTCCCAGGACCTCGAAAAATTGAGGGACGATGTATCTGATTTATCCAGCTCCTCATGTGTACCAACACACGTCTCAGCTATTAACAAAAGGCGTCCTATTGTTCAAGAGAGGAGATACAGAAGGTATACGCCACGGGGTACCCTATGGTTTTACCTGCTGGATCACGGAGAAGACATGACAAAGTGGGATGGAAAACCTACTTCAGCTTTGGAGGAACGGGTGAGTGAACTGAAGAGGGGAGCAAGGGCCAAGACTGATCGTCCCATGAGAGCTACGGCTTCAGTCTCTGGTGAGCAGTTTCCCAGATGGAATGGAAGAGCTGATTTTACTCCAGCTCCTGTGATAACGAAGAATAATCCCTTTCACCACGACTTAAGTGTCCAAAGCTGTGACGACCATTAGAGGGGCCCTGCCTCCAGCCAGGTGGAGGTAGGGGACAATCGGATTTACTGGACTGTGTGGATCAGATGGCCTGGCACATCAGTCCCACAGAAGTATAAGGCTCTAGTAGATACCGGTGCACAGTGTACCCTGATGCCATCAAGCTGTCAAGGGGTGGAACCCATCTATATTTCTGGAGTAACAGGAGGATCCCAAGAGTTGACTGTGCTGGAGGCTGAAATCAGCCTGACTGGGAGGGAGTGGCAAAAGCACCCTATTGTGACTGGTCCAGAGGCTCCATGCATCCTCGGCATAGACTACCTCAAGAGAGGGTACTTCAAAGACCCAAAAGGGTACCGGTGGGCTTTTGGTATTGCTGCTTTGGAGACTGAGGAAATTGAGCAGCTGTCCACCTTGCCTGGTCTCTCGGAAGATCCCCCTGCTGTGGGGTTGCTGAAAGTTGAAGAACAACAAGTGCCAATTGCGACCACAACAGTGCACCGGCGGCAATATCGCACCAACCGAGACTCCCTGATTCCCATCCATCAGCTGATCCGTAGATTGGAGAGTCAGGGGGTGATCAGCAGGACCCGCTCACCCTTTAATAGCCCCATATGGCCAGTGCGAAAGTCTAATGGAGAATGGAGACTAACAGTAGACTATCGTGGCCTGAATGAAGTCACACCACCATTGAGTGCTGCCGTACCGGACATGCTAGAACTTCAGTATGAACTAGAGTCAAAGGCAGCCAAGTGGTATGCCACGATTGATATTGCCAATGCATTTTTCTCCATTCCTTTGGCAGCAGAGTGCAGGCCACAGTTTGCTTTTAGTTGGAGGGGTGTCCAGTTCACTTGGAACCGACTGCCCCAGGGGTGGAAACACAGCCCTGCCATTTGCCACGGACTGATCCAGACTGCACTGGAACAGGGGCAAGCTCCAGAACACCTGCAATACATTGATGACATTATTGTGTGGGGCGATACAGCGGAAGAAGTCTTTGAGAAAGGGAGGAAAATAATCCAAATTCTGCTGAAAGCCGGTTTTGCCATAAAACGGAGTAAGGTCAAGGGACCTGCACAGGAGATTCAATTTTTGGGAATAAAATGGCAAGATGGACGTAGACAGATCCCCACAGATGTGATCAACAAGATAACAGCAATGTCTCCACCAACTAATAAGAAAGAAACGCAAGCTTTCTTGGGTGCAGTGGGGTTCTGGAGAATGCACATCCCAAATTACAGTTCGATTGTAAGCCCTCTCTATCATGTGACCCGGAAGAAGAATGATTTTAAATGGGGCCCTGAGCAGCAACAAGCCTTTGAGCAAATTAAACACGAGATAGTTCATGCAGTAGCCCTTGGACCAGTCCGGACCGGACCAGATGTAAAAAATGTGCTGTACACTGCAGCTGGGGAGAATGGTCCTACCTGGAGCCTCTGGCAGAAAGCTCCAGGGGAGACTCGAGGTCGACCCCTCGGCTTTTGGAGTCGGGGATATAAAGGATCTGAGGCCAGCTATACCCCAACTGAGAAAGAGATACTGGTAGCCTATGAAGGGGTTCGAGCTGCTTTGGAAGTGATTGGCACTGAAGCACAGCTCCTCCTGGCACCCCGGTTGCCCGTGCTGGGCTGGATGTTCAAAGGCAGGGTCTCCTCTACACATCATGCAACTGATGCTACATGGAGTAAATGGGCTGCACTAATTACACAACGAACTCGAATAGGAAATCTCAGTCGTCCAGGCATTCTAGAAGTCATCATGGACTGGCCAGAGGGCAAAGATTTCGGAATGTCACCAGAGGAGGAGGTGATGCGTGCTGAAGAGGCCCCACCATATAATAAACTGTCAGAAAGTGAAAAGCAGTATGCCTTGTTTACTGATGGCTCTTGCCGTATTGTGGGAAAGCATCGGAGATGGAAGGCAGCTGTATGGAGTCCTGGATGACAAGTTGCAGAAACTGCTGAAGGAGAGGGTGAATCGAGTCAATTTGCCGAGGTGAAAGCCATCCAGCTGGCCCTGGACATTGCTGAACGAGAAAAGTGGCCAGTACTTTATCTCTATACTGACTCATGGATGGTGGCAAATGCCCTGTGGGGGTGGTTGAAGCAATGGAAGCAGAGCAACTGGCAACGCAGAGGTAAACCCATCTGGGCTGCTGCACTGTGGAAAGATATTGCTGCCAGGGTGCAGAACCTGGTGGTGAAGGTACGTCATGTAGATGCCCATGTACCCAAGAGTCGGGCCACTGAGGAACACCAGAACAACCAACAAGTGGATAAAGCGGCTAAGATTGAAGTGGCTCAGACAGACTTAGATTGGCAACATAAAGGTGAATTATTTTTGGCCCGGTGGGCCCATGACACTTCAGGCCATCAGGGCAGAGATGCAACATACAGGTGGGCCCGTGATCGAGGGGTGGACTTAACAATGGACACTATTGCCCAGGTTATTCATGAGTGTGAAACATGTGCTGCAATTAAACAAGCCAAGCGGTTAAAGCCTCTTTGGTATGGAGGACGATGGTTGAAGTATAAATATGGGGAGGCCTGGCAGATTGACTATATCACATTGCCACCAACCCGCCAAGGCAAGTGCCATGTGCTTACCATGGTGAAAGCAACCACCGGGTGGCTGGAAACATACGCTGTGCCCCATGCCACTGCCCGCAACACTATCCTGGGCCTTGAGAAACAGATTTTGTGGCGACACGGCACCCCAGAGAGAATTGAGTCAGACAATGGGACTCATTTCCGAAATAACCTTATAGATATTTGGGCCAAAGAGCATGGCATTGAGTGGGTATATCACATCTCCTACCATGCACCAGCCTCTGGGAAAATCGAACGGTACAATGGGCTGTTAAAAACTACACTGAGAGCAATGGGTGGGGGAACTTTCAAGCATTGGGATACACATTTACCAAAGGCCACCTGGTTGGTCAACACCAGAGGATCTGCCAACAGGGCTGGCCCAGCCCAGTCAGAACTTTTACATATTGTAGAGGGGGACAAAGTTCCCGTGGTACATATGAAGAATTTGCTGGGGAAGACAGTCTGGGTAATTCCTGCTTCAGGTAAAGGCAAACCCACTCGTGGGATTGCTTTTGCTCAGGGACCTGGATATACTTGGTGGGTAATGCAGGAAGATGGGGAAGTCCGATGTATACCTCAAGGGGATTTGATTTTAGGGGAAAACAGCCAGTGAACTCAATTGTATGCCGTTGCCTGCTGTGTAATGCTTTTATAGCCCATCAACTAGATGTCTCCAGGTCACCAGCGACTGGCCCTGACTTCCCTCCAGCCATCATCCCAACAGAGAATGAACTTTGAACATCATGGACCGAATGGACTCGGCAGCATTATAGGGATTGGTCCATGCACTAAGAAAATGATCTTTTCCTCTTGGTCTGTATGTATATGGATGTATATATATGGGAGAGCGATGGTGTACTGAAAATGTGGGATCTGAGCACGACGTGAATGGTATGGAATAAGGGGTGGATAATGTCCTGGGTTCAGCAGTAGCAGTCATGTTTGTTTTTTTTTTCCTTTGTGTTAGCTGGTGCAGTGCTGTGTTTTGACTTCCAGCCTGAGAACAGTGTTGGTGAAGTCAATGTTTTCAGTTGTTGCTAAGTGATGTTTACCCTGACCAAGGACTTTGTGAGGCTCATGCTCTGCCAGGGAGGAGGGGAAGCCGGGAGGAAGCAGAGATGGGGCGCCTGACTCGGGCTAGCCAGAGAGGTATTCCATACCACAGCACGTCATGGCCGGGGTGGGGGGTGACTGGGAGTTACCCGGAAGGACACGGGGCTTCCGGGTGGAACTCGTCTTCTTGGCCGGTGGTATCGTATTCTCTTCCCTTGTTATTTTCCCTTATCATTGTTGTAGTTGATAGTTGCAGTGGTGATTTGTATACATTGGTTGCTGGACTGTTCTTGTCTCAACCCGTGGGAGTTGCACTCTTTCGATCCTCTTCCCCGTTCCTCCGGGAGTGGGGGAGAACCCCGGTGGGGGGGGGGGACACGGACCTCGATTGTTGTCAGCTTGGCACCACTCACTGGGAGTGAGTGAACAAGTTACCTGACTGGGTTTAAACCACGACACTGGTCAGTCTCTGTATTTGGATGAGTCCCTTCCCTTTTTATTCGTCTCTCCATTTCTGGGTTTCACTTCTCTCTCTCTGATACTTACCTGACCAAGAAGACAAAAAGGTCATGAAGTAGTTGTGTTCTTTTAAGCATCGTGATCCCCCAGAGACTCCAACTGCTACAGCATGACATGGGAGAGAGGAAAAACTAACTTAAAGCATGCATCCATGGTTCAGGCTCTTCTTTTTAGAGAAAGGTTTAGAGTGTGTTTTTTCACATTTAGATGTAATTTTTTTCCACTAAATTTTCAGAATGGACTGAGAACCACAAAGTTGGCAATACCATGGTAGCCTTGCAAATACTTTGGGAAAAAAAAAGCCTGAAAATATTAGGATATCTAATTTCCAAAATTCTTGATTGAGTACAATATTATTGGTACTCTTCAAACAACTCAAGCGCTCAGCCTTTCAGATCAACAAAAGACAAACAATTATTTTCTTCAGCCTGAAGTGCTGTAATTTATCTGATTTCCCAAGGATATGAAACTCACATGATAGTGCTCTGTGACCATCTGTGTGTGTATATATTGTCACACATGTATGAATATGTATCTTCCATTCTCACTATAATAATTTCAATTATTTTACCCAATTTTAACTCCATTTCATAAGGTTCTACATTTTTGCAAGTGCTGAAGAATAAAGTGCTTATAGACATGGGTAGGTGTTCGTATTCCTGCCCCGGAGGGGAGAAAAGCTGTAATGCAAGCACTGACACTGCAGACAATTCACATGGGACGTGAGCCTGAAGGTGTAAATTGATAGCAAATGAAGTATCATCTACTCTACTGATGGAAAATCTACCAGGTTTTGGAACTGCCAGAAAACCAATAAGTTAGTTCTTTGAGAAGCCAGTCTTGGCTATAAGGTATCTTGAGACCATTTTGCCTTTTCTGAACATAGCTATCTTTCCCATCCAGACCATCCTGAATGTTAACTGGGTTTGGCTTCCTTTTATGAACCTCTAAGGTGTCCTTTAACATAGAAAAAAAAATCCCATTAATGATGCTGAAGGGCTCACTTCTTCCATTCCCACCCCTAAGGCAATGTCTTTTTTTCTAGTTCAACTCCCAGATGAACTGCTCCCACAACAGGGTTACTGATCTGCCAAATGCTAGCATTGAAGAATAATAGTTCCTGGTCTTCCAGTTTGGTGCTTTGCCTCCTACTTCAATATTCCCTTTACCTGTAGCATTGGTTTTAACATGCTTCCAAGATAAAACGTTTCCATACCCTGTGTCTACATGAATACTATGACTAAAATGTTGGCTATATTTCCCCATGGCCACTTCTCAGCAGAAGGCGGCTGATGCTTCTCACCATGGAGTTCTTGAATGCAGAAAAAAGCCTCATGGTACTAAAACAAATATTTTATTAGAGGGATGAGGGACTGCCTCTGACTACAGATCTCTGGCTAAAAGGTTTCAGTACACTGTCTTGAGAGAGAAATTGTCTTCCCTTGTATTTCTGACATTCCTTCTAGTCCCTTTGCTTCACATGCTGTTCTTTCCTTCTGACAGTTGACCTTTTCTCTTCCTATTCACCTTTCTGCTTAACAAGTCCCTCTCCTTCCCTTTCACAGATGAAGGATGTGCCCCCACGTGGCAGACTGCATGCCATCAAAGCTCTGTGTATGACTTAGGGAGGCCTGATTTCCAGCTCCATGAAGTCAGCACAGGCCTATTCAATACTATTCAGATACCAAGCTGGTTCACTCTTCTGCATAGAGCTGCAGAGAGATGTTCCCTCCCTCTCCTCTTCATTTTATGTGCACATTGAAAGTATCCATGACCAAATCAAAAATTGTGCAGCTGTTTCAGTAGCTGCAAACTACTTAGAACGGAGAGCCCAGAGTATAGAGAAAGAGACCTTTGTGAATTGAACACTCTCTGAACTAACTTGTTTGTGAAAACCCATGTATAATTAAGGTCTCTCTTGTTAGTGAATGGAGCCATACTTAAATACACACAACGTATATCTTTATTTCCAGCTCAAATCTTTTTGGGGACATTTTCCAGCAATGTGTATTGTGTGGCTTTAGCAACTGCAGTGTATCATCATCATCATCATTCAAACAGTGGAGGTCCCTGCTACATTATGAGCATCTTTCCCCTGAAATACTTTTTGATGGACTACAGTATAACCAGTCTAGACCTGAACTGCATAATAAATGGATGCTATGATTCCTCTAATGGCAAGGTCCTTTCCCCCGCTGCAAATGGAGATGTAATTCAGATGCACACTATCTCACCCTTTGCATGCAGAGACACAAAATAAACAGCAACATTCATCTGTCTTTTTCCATTTCCCTTACCAAAAAGTCAGCTTCCAACGAAAATGTTTACCAAAACATTTCCCTGAACAATCTGAATAATATTTTAATGGACCACTTACTTACTTAGTATCTAATTAAATTTTGCATCATGAAGAGCATATCCAAATCACTGTGGTATTGTGAATAAGGTTTCAATAAAAAATACAGGATAAAAGAAATCTGCAAAATAACCACCATTAAACTAATGAGTAAAAATTCAGCAGCTATAATCAAATCCACCAGAGAACAAATAAACTGCAGTAACCATATTACCAACAATATTAGTCAGGTTTCATCTTGTTCCCTCATGCATCCCTGCATAGAACAGGAAAAAAGAAGTACACAGAGAACGTTGTGATGGAAATAAGGGCCAAACACACACACACAGAGAAGCAGTAAACACTAGCAGCTGCATGGCTTAAGGTACCAAATAGTATAAAATCTCTTAATTAAAAAATGAATTAATTGTTGCGAGTATATTTCTCAACAGAGCATATTTATGCTTCTGCAGAATGCAATTGTTAACACATTTAAAAAATATGCTCCCTGACAGTTATACTTGTAATATAAGGGGGCAATATTAAGAAAAAGGAAGCCAGCAATCAGTCTTCCTCTTTCACTTGAGCTTGGGCTTAGCGCACCCTACCTGAATCCTGTAAATATTTTCCTAAAGGTTACTGGGTTTCTGCATCACTCCACAACCCAGTTCAGCAATACACATCCATAACAGCAAGCTTAAGCTGCTGCACTGAAATCAATGCTCGTGTGCCTAAGTGCTTTGCTATAAAGGACTGGATGGCTATAAGGCTGTTGCCTTGTCACTCCATGTAGAGTGATTTCCCTGCTGTGCAGTGTAACTCTGTAAATGCAATCTGCTCAGTATAGCAGATAAATACCTCTATTGGAACATTCAGCTAGGGCTTATTTGTGATGTGTGTGAATGTTATTTATTAGAAAATTTAAACATTATTGCAGCCAATTAGAATAGTGCTTTTTATTACTTGCAGCTTTTGTTGCTGCCAGTGCCCCCTGTCCTTCCCCTGGACACCACTGTTATATACTGGCTGACTTAAGAAGCACAGGGAACAAGTGTGCCCAGCTCTGCAAAGGTTCTGTAATCTGAACTCCAGGTGTGATGATAGTCTGATTTCAGCTGTGCTGCTTGTGCTAAAAATCAAGCAGACATGAACACAACTATTTGCAGGATCCAGATATATACAGATTCATAAATTAGGAGTTCAACGGGCATAGGAGAGGGATTCACTCCTCTGAGCTTTTCTTCTAACTAAAGGACATATTTCTGGAAGAGTAACCTGCTATCCTCCATGTTCCTAATTTCTGAGATGCTTTCCAGTCCCCTTCCACTCAGCTAATGTTCAGGCAAAATGCAGAACTTAGATATTGGAAATCTCTCCATGTATATTGGTTTGCTGCAGATAAATCATTACTTCCTGAAGAATTTCACTTACATTGTTGTTTGAGCTTTCTTTAAATGTCTGCTCCTTGAAGAGATAGGATAGGCTGTCAATTTGTGAATACTTTGTTTAAAGTCCCATAAAGAACTGCAGATCAATCCTACAATTTAAATACAAGCTGTCCCATACAACATCCTCTTCTCTAAATTGAAGAGACATGGATTTTATGGCCGGACCCCTCAGTTGATAAGGAATTGGCTGGATGGTTGCCCTCAAAGAGTTGTGGTCAATGGCTCAATGTCCAAGTGGAGATTAGTGATGAGTGGTGCTCCTCAGGGGTCAGTATTGGAACTGGCACTTTTCACCATCTTTGTTGGTGACATGGATTGAGTGCACCCTCAGCAAGTTTGCTGATGACATCAAGCTGTGCGGTTTGGTTGATTCGCTGGAGGGAAGGGGTGCCATCCAGAGGGACCTTGACACTCTTGAGAGGTGGGTCACACTCATGAAGTTCAACAAGGCCAAGTGCAAGGTCCTGCACATGGGTCAGGACAATCCCAGGCACAGACACAAGCTAGGCAGAGAATGGATTGAAACCACTGAAAGAAACCTCAGGAGAAGGACTTGGCAGTGTTGATTGGTGAGAAGCTCAACATGTCACAGCGATGTGTGCTTGCAACCTAGAAAGCCAACTGTATGCTGGGCTGCATTGGAAGAAGTGTGAGCAGCAGACCGAGGGAGGTGATTTTCCCCCTCTGGTCTCATAAGACCCTACGTGCAGTACTGCATTCAGCTCTGGGTCGCCCAAAGTAAGAAGGAGATGGACATGTTGGAGCGAGTCCTGAGAAGGGCTGTGAAGATGATCAGGGGGCTGGAGCATTTCTGCTATGAAGACAGGCTGAGAGAGTTGTGCTTGATCAGCTTGGAGATGAAAAGGCTCCAGAGAGACTTTACAGCAGCCTTCCAATATCTGAAGAGGGCCTACAAGAAAGCTGGAGAAGGACTTTTTACAAGTCTGTAGTGATAGGACAAGGGTGATGACTTTAAACTGGAAGAAGGGAGATTTAGATTACAAATTAGGAAGAAATTCTTTACTGTGACATGATGAGACACTGGAACAGGTTGCCCAGGTAAATTGTGGATGCCCCATCCCTGGAAGTGTTGAAGACCAAGTTGGATGGGGCTTTGAGCAACCTGGTCTAGTGGAAGGTGTCCCTGCCCATAACAAGGTGTTTGGAACTAGGTGATTTTTAAGGTCCCTTCCAACCCAAACCATTCTGTGATGCCATGATTCTATGATATACATTTTGATTTGCATCTGTAACTTTTAACCTCAGATCTTTACATAAAAAAATGAAGTACATGCTGTCTTTCCTACAAAGTCGATTGAGTTAAGTCTACCTCAATCCTGTCTCAGAATCCAAGTTAGGCACCGAGCAGTTTGCTCCTGCTTATTGCTGAAGCTTCTGTGCCTGACTGTGGCCAAGGGGTCAAATTTAGTAAAAGTAGAAAGTAGGAAAAAAGATGACTATGGATACACCCTGACTGATCACATTTGCATGCTTTCAAGGCCACCTACATACATTAATTTTTTCAGTAATAATTTTACTTGATGGTATAGAACAGGATATACTGCATAGAAGAGAAAGACATTCTAACTAAAATGCTTTATATTAGTGACAAACTTAACATGAGAAGGAAAATAAACATAGCTGAAAGCATATAAATACATGCCATATAATACACATGAATATATATATGCATATATGTATACATACACATATTTACATAAAAGAATGAAGGATGAATGCTTATCATTCCCACATTCTTAATTCATACTAGCTTTAGTTATTTTGTATGTTTCTTTAGTTGTTTTTGCTTGTTTGCTTTTAAAAGGAGTAATTTAGCCTAAATTTAGCTGACAGCTTTTTAATTTCCTGATTTCATTTTCCATGAAACACACTATGCTAATTTGAATCACGATAGTGTTATTTTTGTTAAAATACGTCCAAATACCCCTGAAATCCCTCCCCAGCAATGCTGAGCAAGAACAGAGGTAATGTTATAAACCCGTGTATTTTTCATTAATTATTTTTCAGACATGTAGGCCTCATTCTTTAAGCATTTTCCTAACATTTTGCTTTGCAATGTACAAGAGTAAATATAGAGAGGAGAGCTGATGCACTTTGGTAGGATATACTGGCAGAAAAGATGTTCCTCCTTTACATCGTAATTTGACATTTAGGGCATACCAGGATATAAGAGCCCCAGGTTCAACTTATTCTTCTGTGTGATGATATGTGACTACCAGTCTCCCTTTGCCCTGGGGACTAGTTTGACACTTCAGTGGTACCAGGTTCTTAGTTTCTCTTAAGATGCTTTTTCCTTTTGTATAATTATTAAATATTAATGTGAGAAGGGGCTGGTGTCCAGATCTCTCAGACTCTGGATGCATGCCCTAATCAACAGGTTAACATAAAAAAAGGACAAAGACTCTTTCTTTGCAAATCTACCTTTTCATGTCCTTGTTTTCCTCCTAAGCTCTTAAAATCAAAATATTTTATTGTATTCAGCATAAAATTGAGTTCTTACACTTTTAACAGAAAAGTTAAATAAAACTTCAAGATTGTTTTAATCTATACTTTTATTCCTATCACCACAAAGAATCTTTTCCCCCCCTGTAGCTCAGATCAGGGCCAACTCAAGACAAGAGAGTAGACAGTATGGGAAATGAGGGGCAGTGGCACAAACGAAGTGGCTGTGAAGAGCTCCTGCTCAGACTTATTTCTGCATGTATGATATTTCCTAATTAAAAAGTACAGTTTCTATCATCTGTGCCGCTCATAGCAAGGGTAAGGTTACACTGCCATTGCCTTAATAGGAACTGACAGGAGAAGGGATTGCTATTGCCATCACAAGAGTGAGACATCCTTTGATGAGCTCTGCAAACAACCTTGGTTGAATATTCTTCTCAAGTAAATTCAGTTCCCAGGTGAAGCAGGCTGGAATACATCCCTGTGTCAACATGGCTGTTCCACTTTTACTCTAACTTTCAAAAAACCCCATTTATTCTTTAGGCC
The DNA here is from genome assembly GCF_033815535.1 of Pezoporus flaviventris. Lineage (NCBI taxonomy): Eukaryota > Metazoa > Chordata > Aves > Psittaciformes > Psittacidae > Pezoporus > Pezoporus flaviventris. The sequence goes on from NW_026892551.1 coordinate 7,761,199, forward strand.
AAAATGAAGCACAAATAGTATCACAAACTATGATGGTGAAAAGACTTTGGGACAGTAGCAAAAGAAAGGGCCAGAACTGCCACCATGTTTTAACCAATGCTGTAAGATTTTCTGTGCCTACAATAAAACGCTAGGAAATGACTGTGTTTAAAAGTTATGTGTATATGATATTTTCATGTGAAAACAACTTAAAAATTCAGGACCTTGAATTCTCCCTCTGTTAAGAGCATTCTCTGTTAGGCTTTATGGTATGCTAGTACCAGATGGCACTCATGACTATGCCAAATGGTGGCAGTTATTTAAGAATAAATAAGTAAATAAATGCCCTTAACTACCTTTGCAGTGCATGCATTTGGCTCCCTTTGCCACTATTATTTTAAATTTTGTATATACATTTACAGAACAAGAACAAAGCTGGTACGTTAGCAATCCTGTCTGCTTCATTTCTTTAATTACTTGCTGCTCCACCCCTCTTATGCTTTATGCATTCAGCTGGAGTATTTTTCCACAAGGCATACCTTGGACATCACCCATCACAGGGTAACTGACTATAAACAAATAAAGGTGAAAATAAAGATGTAAGAGGTTTCTGGGAAGAAGAAAGTCGATAGGATAGTGCAACCAAGAGCGGGACAGGGTTAGCAAAAATATGCAATTTGATGACATCAAGAAGCAAAAGCAGGAATGAGTAAAAGAAAGGTAGAGAAGGAATAGCAGAGTAACATAAAGCAGGAAATAATACCGGAAGAGTGGTACCATTTGAGGATCACAATATGAGGGAATGTCTTGGGCACATAATGACAGAAGTTTCACAGGGGTGGGGGAGAGGAGGAAGGGATGTGAAGAAGCGAAGGTGCTTTGAGAGCACTGGTGTCTGTGTTGAATCTGTGAAAGAGAAGGGCTCTCTGAGACACCAAGAGGAAGTCTTGCAGTGATTTCTCTGGTGGAATCATTTCTTTATAAAAGTATTTCACACTCGCCTCCAGTGTCACTACTCTTGTTCTTGTCAGGCAGAAGTGAGGATCACTGGGAGAAGCAAGGATGCACAGGACAAAGTTTGAAGCTGCTACTTGAAGTATATGAGTGGATATCCTTGTCACTGGAGCCATTTGACATGCTCTCTAAAGGGGTGAGAATTCCCTCAACTAATTCTGCTTACTGGATGTCTTTGGGAGGGAGAAGAAACAGGGTTTTCAGACTTGTTCAGATTTAAATACATTGGCCCCAAGTGGAATAATTTCCACATTCTGGCAAATGTTTACAAGGACTGAATGGCATCTTCCTTATCCAATCTGGGTGTTTCACTGGGAGGACAGAAAGCAGTAGGTGTGTATGACCTCTCGCAGCTTCTGTCATGGCAGGAAAGAGGAAAAGCCTCAGTTTTAATGTGCACCAATACAAAAATGCGCTTTTTACTTCCACTTAGCAAACATAATTATTGTGATGCAAAATCCTAGTGAAACAAAAAAAAGAGGGCATGCAGTTTTCACAAACTAGCAGATAAAACTTTTTGGGAGTATGGCTGATTTATCTCAATCTTCTAGAAGACCAGAGAAGATAAGATTTTATCCCAAACAAATAATATTTTATATAACCCAAAATAAAAATATACTTTTTCTTGATGTTAAAAAGAACTAACTTTTGATGGCTTCATCATGGATTTGCACAGTTTCACACAGAAGAGCACAAGTAATCTTTTTCCCCACTTGGAATATTTTCTGTCCTAGTCACAGAGGAGAGCTAGTACCACTTAGGAAGCAAATTTGTACTAGGAGCAATTGCTGGGAATTCTTACCCTGCATTCTTGAAGATTTACTGAATTCCATCCACAATAAACTCCATTTTATGCTATATATACACACCTGATGTATTTTTGTAGCCCAGGTGATATGTACATGCTTTGCGTTATTTAATTCAAAACATTCTTGCTGCAGTGGTGCGAAGAAGACCTTTATTATAGAAGGACCTCCTTCAGAGTTAGAGTTCAGGTGGAGCTTCATTGTTCATTTAAAGAAAGGATTCAACTGCTGACTGCTATAGAAAGTACACCAAGATACTGAGCTGCTTAGAAAAAACTGGAACCACCTAGAAAGTGGTTCCACTTGTGGAACCTGTGTGGAAAAACACCAGACTGGCAATTTACAAAGAAACATAGTGATGAGTCAGAACAAAATTTCATTTTAAAATGGCTCTCTAAAAGATTTAATACTCTGCACTAGAATATTTGTTCTCTAAAATTAGTTTAACATGAAATCTCTCTCCTTCACACACACAAAAATACTCAGCCATCACACTAAATTACCCAATTATTGCCTGCTGGGTGAAAGCTAATACTTGTTCTCTCCCAGCCACCCTCGTGGTTAAAGATCACTTTTCTTCTGTTCTTTGTAAGTGACGATAGTATTAGGAAGCTATTTTCCAAAGGAGCATTTTCAAGAACCATCATAACTGCCTGACTTTGGAGCTAGCCTCACCCTTTAACAAGAAAACTTGCACAGTCTTGTTTCCACTTTTTAATACTTCCACACAGAAAGAAGAAGTTTGGTAGGTCTAAGTTATCATGGCTTTACTTAACATTCACAGGGCTATTACAGTTTGTTACCACTGTCTTTAAGAACAATAACAACCTGGTGATAACAGAGACCTCAGTGCAGATGGAGAAACCCAGTCTCACATCTGCTTGTACAGGTCATGCTCAGTGTAGTCAGTCATGGATTCTCTACCCCTGCTAACAAGATTAAAGCTAGCATAAATAACTACCAGTTATTCATGCTGCTGTAGCACCTTCATTTACTGTACAAGGAAACACCTAAAGGCTCTAGCTTAAAAAACAACTTCTGCAATTCATGTAACAAGTCATTAGCTTGTGTGTCAAGGTGAATTATCTGCTAAGAATAAAGTGAGCATCATATGATTAGTAATAATAGTATGAAATTAGAAAATAATATGAATGACATTCAAAACAAGGCTAGAATAGGCAGTAAAAATTGCTTAAATAAACTACTGCCATCTGTTCTACTTCATGAATTAGCTAGGTAGGGACCAACCATGTCTATTACAACCCTAAAACATATAAAATGGTACTAATATAATCCAAAACTAAATTAGTATTTATAAACATTGAAGACAATCAAAGCTATTGAGACACAAATTGCACCTTAGAAAATGAGAATATGTTTGATTTTGCACAGAAATTGATCCCTTTTGGAATGGGTGAGAAGCTTAGAAGCAAGATTATCTTTACAAGACACTGTGCATATTTGAAGAACATAAAGAATTTTGAAGAATTTTTATGATTCATTAGTTCCTTTGTAAACACAGTAATGAAAAATGTTTATAGTGAGCTGGTTTGTGAGTTTTATCAATCTTTGTTACAAATGATTAGATTTTTTAGAATAACACACATGCCTCATATTCTGTAATTAAATGAATTCCATTAGTTAAATGAAATTTTGTACATTAATTGAATTTGAGAAATTAAGAGTCAATTGAAATCAAAGTTATTAATAACCACTGTATTAAGTGGTTACAGTGACCAGATTCAGGTAACTCAAAAAGGAATCTTTTGAGACATGAAGAGTAATTCAACAAAATATTATCTTCTCTTGTAACTAACCTGGAGAAAGTATTTTGCTAGAGTTAAGTCAGCAGCATGAGACATACTCAACTTCTTTTCCCAGCAGTTTCATTTGCCCACCTGGATCTGCTCTTTAATTTATCTGCTTGCAGAGCTATTGGCACATTGAAGACTCCCTTGTGGGGTCTCAGGTTGTTCTTTCTCAGAAAGCAGCACAGCTGGGCGAAAGTAGAGAGAGCCAAAAGAGGTCAATGTGAAAAAAACAGAAGTTTTTCAGATTAGCCCTTTCTAACAATGTGAGTTTCGCAACACTCTCTCCCAGAACAAATAGTACAGTGAAAAATGAAGCCTACAGGTAGCCTTACACTTTGGCTGATCTGCACCAATGCAGTGTCACAGCTACTTTTTCACTGGCCACTATACTCCAGATGCCCTATTGATTATATTTGGTGATCCAAAATTATCCCTTAAGGCACTAATTGTTTCCAAGACTACTAGCTCCCAAGCTAAGGTGTAAGGTGGTTTTTTTCTTGTGATCTCTGAGACAAATTCAATTGTGAAAGAGGGCCTCACAATCAGAAATGGGAAGGTGCAGCTGGACATGCAAGAAGAATTGAAACCACAGGGCAATAATTTCAGAAACTGCTTCCTTACACTGTAGGGCATCTCTCACTCTCATTGTCACTATCATTGTCTCACTGTGCTCCTTGGGTGTAAATCCCTATTGAAACCGTTTAACTATACACTCATTCTCTGTATTTGGGAAAGGTAATCTAGAAGTTTTCCTCCCATATACTTTTGTCTGCCTTTCCCAAAGTTCCCCCAGCCTTACATTAACCTAAATAAGCACATTCTATATTGTGAAGAATAAATATAACTTCTAGAGGGCTATCTGGTGAAAGGTTGGTATCTTCCCCGCTTCTCTGCACCCCCAAAAGCAGAGACACCAGTGTGAAGAGAGAAAGGTCCCTCCCTGTAGTCAGAAGCCCATATAGAACTTGAACAGAGTGCCCTGGCTCAAGAACATCAATAGTGTGTTCAGATGGGAAAGGAGGAACTTATTTCACTTTCATTCACTAATCTTGATCAAGTCAGTAACAATCTTTACTTCCCTCAGAAACAGAGTGACATTGGGGCTACCCTGAAGAGCCTTTGATTGCTGTGGAACCTCCCAGAGCAACTTTCAACACCTGGTTGGATTCCACTGATTGCAGCAGGTAGGTTTGCAAGGAAAAGGAAACTCAAGAAGGGAGGGTCCCTGCTGCAGTAAAGAGGTTTTCAGGCTCACAGAATCCCTATGTGTATTGAAAGCCATTGCAGAGATTGCAGTGATAATCAAGCAGAGGGAACCTGTGTGTCTGTCTCTCCCTCCTGTTGCTGGTGCAGTCTGGCATGTAGTCATTTATTCAAATTACAGCAGGCTATCAGCCGTGAGCCACTAATGGGATAATTTACGTCTCCCTTCATTCACCTGATGTTTGTAGCAGGAGTGAGTATTGAGACAATGCAGTGAAAATGAAAAGAAAAAAATTAAAGAAAAGCGTAGGAGAAGCAAGACAGCAAATGAAAAGTGTAACTGAAGAGCAGACTGACTCCTCTAGTACTAAAACTTCTGATGTATTTGCAGGGCTTCTGAGAGTAACAAAATGGTATGTTGTTCCTAATGCAAACATCATTCCGAGGCTGTTCATTTTCATATTTAGTCATATCACAGTAAAGCTAAGGCAGTGTCAATCACGCTCAGTACATCTGACTAGGAGAACACTCCCTTCACAGCTGCATCTGGCAGAATACACTCCTTATTTATTATATTTTCAGTAAGGCATGCTATCTTGTTCATGTGTGAGAAACTGTAATGCATCTTTCACATTTAAAGTGCCCTCTGAAGCTTTTTGCCTTGCAACCTCCTGCCTACTTTCACTGTTACCACTGAATTTTTTATATTGTCTTGAGCATCTCTGAAAGAATTGCATATTCCAGATAGAACATGATTAATTTAACACTGTCGTCTCCTACAGTATAGTGTACAGCCGTCCATCCTGCTTCAGCGTGGCTACGTGTTATCTCAGCTCTTAGTGAAAACCTAAATTAAGGCAAAGTCTGAACTCACTCATGTGTGCTACTTTTAAAATTAATTTTTGCTGACAGCACCACAGAGTCAAAAGCATGTATTTGCATTATGAAAGCCAGAACAGAGATTAAATATATGTGTATTTTTGTTATTCCAGGAAAGAGAGTCTTTTGCTCCTTCTGCATTAGTCATTTTCCCAAAGGACTCCAAATTTTTCCTTATTTGGGGAGCAAAAGTTGAAACATCAGCCTCCTTTCCGTTTGCTAAGTATTTCTGCTTCTTAGTGCATTCAAATCCCTATAATTGCTATCTTCTTTATAAGCTATGAGTGAAGCTTTATGATGGGCAATTTGGGTGAGGGAGATGAAGGACATTTTGGAGACACCAACATTTTCTGCAGTGGGTCTCATTTCCAACAAGTGATTTAATTTTAAAGGAATTGTCCTCGATTTCTAAAAGCTTAAATTGGTTCAGTTCCATGCACTTGAAGCACTTCTTCACCCTAAAATTTACTTTTATTTTAAATACCCATGAAATGTTCAGAATTGAAACTTTTTAACTGAACTTCACATTTTTTTTTCAACTCTCTGACTATCTGGGAATACAATATTTCTCTCTTAGCTTGACCTCTAGCAAGTTCTTTGTTGTAGTGTTTAAAATTATGCCAAACCCCAAATCTGTATTTTTGCTGGTTTACTTTTTCTCCCCCTGGTATTATCAGGAGCCACTTTTCACCTCTGTGATGCAGAGGTGAAACTGAAGGAAGAAGAGTGGGGAAAATAGTATGTTTTCTATGCTGGAGCTGCTTCCCCAAACCTACATATCACTGCTCAAGCTGGTATGAAGTGCAGCAGAGCCAGGCTCAGCCATTCCTTATTTACCACTCTCTGAAGCAGAATGAACTCTGTTCACTATTTTCCAGATTACCAGTGAGGTTTAGTTGAGGCTTCTGAATCAGATCAAAGACAAAGAGAACAGGGACAAGCTCAGCAGCAGCCTTGCTCATCCAGCATTCCCTTTTAACGCGACTAGGCAATAGTGTGACTTTTCTAACAGTGACCATACTTACAACAAGCCTTTGCAACATGTCTTTTCCAGGATGCTACAGCGAAAACAGGCCCTTTGAAAACATGTTTGAAAGCAGAGAGTGATGTGCCATCAAGCTGAGCTCCTCACAATATGTGTATCAAAGGCAGCAGTTAGAACAGCGAGAAGTGTTGTGATGGCTTACCATAACCACATGGACTCCCCATGCTGCAATTGCACTTGTCAAGGGACATTAAAAATTGTATCCAAAGGTAGCCCAGTATGCGAGACTGAATGTGAGTATGTGAGACTAAAGTATGTGAGTATGTGTGACTGTTGCAGAAAAAGACTCTTAGGAACAAGGAAGGAGTCAGAATTATTTTTGATGAATAAGAGTAACATCCCATATAGGATGTAGAAAACTAGTTATAAACTAGGATTTATAATGGATCACAAGCTAAACACAACTGAAAATATCACACTTTCAGAAAGGCAAATTGCACAATGTGATATATCTGTAGAAGCACAGCTTTCAAGACGTGAATATGTCCTTCTGGTCTTGACAGCCTTGACAAGTTCTCCACCATAAACTTCATCCTGTTCTGGGTACTGCATTTCAAGGCAGGTGTGGGCTAAAGTAAGAAGTCCAGTAAGTTACAAGAATGATGAAAGATTTAGAAAGCTTTTTGACTTTTATAGTTGAGATTGTTTAATCTAAAGAACAGTAGCTCAAGTGGGAATATGGTACAAATTTCCAAGCACATAAATTTTATTTTTGTAGATTTCTTTTCAAAGAGGAAAACAAAGCCCACTTTTTTTCACATTCATGTGACTAGGAAAAGGAGTAATGCACTAAAATTAGGAAAACAATAGATTCATGTTGGATAACAGAAGAAACTTTAAATATTAAGGGATTTTGAAGCACTGGGATAGTTTGTGCGCATCAGTTAATGACTATTTCTCATTGCAAACCATGTTAGAGAAAAGCATGTTAGAGCACCAGGAGTGATGTGAAGAGCTGATCCTGTACTGCAACACTACAATGGACAAGACAAACTTCCTAGGACCTTTTCCTATCTGCTTTTTATTATCTCAACACCAGTCTATGAGACAGACTTTGAAAATTGGGTGTTAGAGTTTAATATCACTGTGCTTCTTCATTGCAAGGTGTATGAACAGGTCAAAAGTGACTGGAAGAAGTCTACTGGCAGAAAGTTTATTGTGGTATTTTGGATGAGATTCTTTTGTACTTTGTTCTAAAATGCAATGTTATGAAATGTTTCTGATAGATAAAAAACATTATTCATGGGTAACGGATGGATAAAAATCTTCCCAACAAAGGCAGTTTTTGCTGCGTATTTGAACCGTAAGACATTAGATAGCACATGCAGAGGAGCACAGATCAGTAACAAAGGCCTCCACCTTTTTAGGAAGCTTTGAACAAAGAATGCAACTAGCTTGAAACAACCATGATGCTAAAAGCCCTGCTGTTGTTAAGTGCTTTTCTGGCGGATGCCCATCACTACACAGCTGCTTCGATTCTGCTGAAGTCCGTTCATGAATGTCTTCCAGACCTAGACATAAAGGAGAGAAACAACTCAAGCCAGAATTACTAGGGGTAAAACCTTGTGTAGATGTGAGGAAAGAGGTGCACAACTCACATGTTCATCCCTCTGAAAACTGCAATGTATCAGGAATACACAGAAATCAAAACATGAGACAGAACATTTTGAAAGAAGACTGAAATTTTTACTAATTAACATTTGGGAATTCCCTGAAGCATAGTTCCTTTTTGAGAGCTGAGATCTCAGTAGATGAATGAAAACACTGATTGTAGAAAAATAAACCATCCAGCAGAGATCTCACTGAAGTATTAAAAGTACGATTGGAAACTATAGCATTTTCGTGTGGATTCTTTCCTTCTATTAACTATCCACAAAAATATGTTGGATTGTTTTGTAATAATTTCATGATTTTGCCAAGGTACTAGCATGCTTTAGGAGCCTAACTCTCATCTTCAAATGCAGTGAAGCAATAATTAAAAAAATTGTCTCAGCTCCTTATTAGCTCATGAGGCCTTACTTTATATCTACTTGATTAAGACAAAGAGGGATGATCAAGTGATTTGCCTATGGAAAGAAATTTGGTATTGTAGTTGGGATTTGGAAGATACGTTTCAGTTCTTTATTTTACCTCCAAATTGACAGTAAGACTTAAGAAGTGCAAAATGAAATGTAAGGGTCCACTTAAGTTTCAAGTGCCTGAGGGGTCATTTTTCATGAAGAAACAGACATGCATAATTACTTGGAATTACTGTGTTGCTGCAGTGATTATAGTTTCCATACAGGATGTGTGACTGGGAAAAAGAGAAGGGATTTAAAAAATGAAATCATAGCAAAATTAATGGGGTGTGAATGACAGTTTTTTTTCTCTTTAGTCTGCAAAATAAGTGGGAAAAAAAGAGTTTCAAGCAAATTAAAACCTTTTTATTTTCCTTCGGGTTAAAAAACAAAACCAGGAAATTTCTTTTCAGATAGACTTGAAGACATTTTTAACTGAAAGGTTCAAATTTAGAAACCAAAATATTTCATCTTAAACCCACTGAAATGAAAACTTCTCACTTGATAGTTTATTTACTGACTGCCTTATTTTTCTGTTTATTTGTATAGCAGCTATTTGCCAAATTCATAAGGAAATATGATGTATGTTGAACTAAATTTTTTGCTGGTGTTTTGCAAGGCTGTATATCAAGGTAACTTGTCCCTAAATTTCTGGTTATATATTTGTTAACACTAATGTGCACATTTTCATTACCTCACAAACAGACTTTGTCCATCAATTTCCCTGTGAAGGCTAGCTTTAAATATAGCTCCCTTGAAAGTAAATAAGACTTAAAAAGTCTATGTCATTTCATCATTTTAGTAAATTGCCCTCCAACCTTCTACTCCTACGCATACATGTGTGTACAGATTTCTCTATACTGCATGTATTACAAATAAATTAATATTAAAGCAGCATCATGAAACAGCAAAAATAAAAGAAAATTTTGAGATTTAATTATCATTTATTTGAGCTTAAAAAAGAATGAAATACACAAATGAGAGGAAACTGCTAACACAAGCACCTGAGTGTTAACTTCTGGGGTGCCAGATCCTTTTTAAATAGCTTTCTATAACCCCCTGCCCATGTTCCCATTCTTCTCCCCGGGTAAACAACTACACAAGAGAAATAGCAGTAGTTTTCCCCCTTAGTTTGAGCTCACAAACTCTAAAGAAAATATTATAAATGACAAATGGTCTAGAGTGAATTAAGAGTAGCATTTGCACATTTTTCTGCTTGGCTAAGCTCATATTGTTTCTTTGGGAATAAGCTATCGGGTTTTAACATTTCCTTTGCCTTATTCCCCTAGCACAGTATCACTCGTCTTTTACATTTTCTGCTGTTTTATCTCTGTGAGAAAGAGGTGTACGTTAATTTTGCTCTTGGGATAGACATATGTAAGAAGCAAAATTTCCAAACTTCCAGTTAATGGCTGGAGGCAACTAAAGGATCCTCTTTGTCCCAGGATTAAAGGACTGTTGCATGCTGAACAATGCTTTCAGGGTTTTGGAATTCACACCTGAAGCTGATCATTTAAAATATTGACACCAAATAAGTTGATTGAAAGGTCTGCACCACTTCCATACGCTTTACTTGAATCCATGAGGAAATTCTTCAGTGTCTGCAGAAAAGCAGGGTGCCTCCTTCACAGTGCTTGTCTTCGTCACTGTAGTGCTGTTAAAACACATTGTCCTGTAGCTCAGAGAGAATTGTTTGGTATCTCCTAAATTTCCAGAATCCTTTCACTTATGTCTTCCTTTTCAGTACCGTTTTTTTTTTTTTTGTTAACACAAGCACAGAGGAAAAGGTGGCACAAACATGCAGTTTGGAGGAGGGACATCTCACCATTACAGGGTTTGGGGGTGGATTATTGTTGCTTAAGTGTTATACTCTGCAAGTAGCAGGAGATCCTGTCACTTAGGAAGGCCATGCCACATTTTCGCTCTTCTGCTTATCCCCTCATACACTTTCTTGAGGTTATTCCTTTGTGGCTAATTCACACGACTAGTGCAGCAAGGCATGAGTTATTCCCCAAGATCCTTCTGTCCATACACCTTTTTTTTTTGCGATGGGGGGTGCAAGGATTCACTGTCTTTTGGCCTCTTCCCCCCTTCAGTGAGTCTGTTCACACACCAACAAAAGTTCCCAGCATTTTCTGGCCCAGAGTAGGCAGCGGAGATATTAAGGCAGAGGCACATCAGGTTTCAACATATTTCTAGCCCATCGGAGTGTCAGAGGAGGACTTTTTGGTTGTATTTCAATCGCAGGGACAGTGACTCTCACGCAAGGCACCATACCTCAGTCTGAGCACTGGAAAATAGTACAAGGAGATGATTTTGCTCAGCTCATATTTAAAAAATGAGCCTGTATGTAATAGCTTTCAACTTGGTGCTGGAAGAAATGCAGGGGCCCTAACTGGATAGAAAGAAAAAGCTAAAACCACACAATAGGTGCTGTGCTGGAAGAGGGTGCCCTTTCTTAACATGGGGCCATTATCACTGCAGCAGGCTCTGAAACCTCTTATTTCACTCGAACAGCAAAATGACAAGTCTGGGTTGACTTTAAGGACTTCTTCACTTTGTCCAGTTCTGTGGGAATAGTCTAAGCCTTTTCAACATCTAGCAGAGGCTGTAGGTGAGTGTCAGGATTTTGGCTGATGATCCTTCTGCAAAACGTGCTAGAATTGCAACCACCTCATTCTCAGGTGACCTTCCTTTGTAGATCACGATGAGTTACACTGCGTTTTATGTCTCAGAAGTCTTCAAATTTTTAACAGGAACTGTTGTAGTGCCAATATCTAACACATCATGTGTGAAGTTACAAAGAAGAATTATGATAAAATGGATCTTGCAATATACCTACTGCAGCAAACAAGCATTTCTCTGCAGGCAAGCCAAAAGGAAACTCCAGCAGCTTAATGTGGTGTAACTGAAAATGCTGATGGAAAATTCTCCATGCCTTTCAGTAGGATATGCAAGAAAAGTATGGAAATGCATATGCGATATTTAGGTTGGAGTATAGGATCAGCATTCAGTAGTGTTCCCTGTGAAGTTGTGGTGATGGCCAATAAAATCACTGTATTAAATCTGAAAATTTTTACATGAACATGAAAAACTTTTAAGAAAAAAAGCAAGACAAAAATATCCTCATCACTTAAATCTGACAGTAAAAGGTGCTTCCTGTGAAAATGAATGTTTGCTGAAGCACGATGATTAATTTTGCATAGTTATGTGTCTTTTTAAGAGAAAAAGAAACCCGTCTCTCTGATGAGCCAAAAAAGTCATTTCTGCAACTGCAGACATAGAATTGTAGTTTCAGTACAGATACTACCAGACATAAAACCGCTTTTGGCACATAGTAGGGGATTACTGCAGCTAAAGTTAGTATGTAGTGTCTAATTTAACAGAAAGTTCATGCAATTGAAAGTGTTGTATAGTGACTGATGTGATAATATAAAGGAATTTTATTATTTGTTTTAAATGATCTGTAGTGAAGTGATGGATTTATGCAGAGAAAAATGTAGAAGTGTCTGTGAGCAGCCAGCTTTGCAGAGCTGTTTACCTCTCAAAAGGTCTGGCAACCTGGAGTCTTCTTTGTATCATTTCTTAATGGCTATGGAGCAAAAAGAAGGACGTTACATCACTGTCTAATCCCACCTTGCTAATAGGGTCAATAGATTAAATGCTACTTATTTGACTAAAACTGAAAACTGTGTGTCCCCCAAATAAGTTTGGCCTCTTTGATCTGAAGAGATTGCTCAAAAATGTGTTTCTCTCCCAAACTTTGAATAGAATGAAAACATGATAGCAGTTGACAAAATCACAAAAGGAAACAATCACAAGGATTACTATCACAAGGATAACAAATCACAAAAGGAAATAATTTATGAAATGCTATACAGGAGACACTTTCTTTCATCCTGAGATGTTCAAGTCATGTGCTTCAGCTGGCTGGAGGTTCTCAGAAGGGACAAGTTTAGAGGTTTAACCATACAGGATTTTCTGCATTTGATAAGACTGTTTTGAGTCAGCCTCTGAACAGGAGGAACTGGAGAGTACTGCCTGTTAAACTGAGGGGACTGCTACTACATGTAGAAGGATTTTCCTCATTACTACAGAAAAGTCACTGCCTTCAGTTCAGCCCTCTAAACTGCACCTGTACCTTGGATGCATAGTGTTGCTGTCCTCCAAAAGACAGTACCTGAAGTCTGGAACAGCTGTAGAGAAAAGAATATGATCTGGGGGGCTTCTAGATAAATACCTATTTAGCTTGGGCACCAAAGATAACCTTGTGGAGCTTTCACCTGCATTTTCATGTGGACTAGACAGGGAACTTCTGCACCTCTGAAGTCCTTCCTGCTTCCTTGAGCATGGACAACATGCAGATCAGGCATCCCAGCTCAGCTAGAAAGACCAGGTCCCATCCTTTGCCTCCTGCATTATGCATGCAACAATTCTGGAGCTGTCACTGCCAGATACAGTAAAAAGCAGGGGACCTTAACTGACTTAACTGACTGTCCCACCTCAGTCAACTCAAATGTCACCTATGCTGGCAACCTGCTGTTTCTCCTTCTGATTTGAGGACAGTCTTACAAGGCCTGTTTCTACAATTTAGCAGAAATCCCACTTTAGCATTCCAGTGAAATGAAATTTATTTCTCTTTCTTGCCTTTACAAGCCAATTAAAACAATACTCAGTCACCACTTCAGCATCATGTTACACTTCTGAAGCAGCTGATCTTCATTCTTTGTGTTGATTCATGAAAGAACAGATGGATCAATTTTCTGACATGTCTCACCAAGACAGAGACAACCTTCATTAGACCAAACTGCTTCCAACCCCACTACTTATGATATTTGGCATCTTCATTCCCACTCTCTCATCACTTGTGCTACTCAGCTGTATCAGCTGTGCAGTATTGGCTTTATAGTCTTACTCTATAAGGAAGAATGCAGTTTTAATTTTGTGCATACCAAAAGATTCACAAAGTAACCACTTTTCTAGTAAGAAAACCCCTCATGATCAGTATGTCTGTGTTACAGTTTCATTTTCTTGCTTCCAATACTCAGACTGCCAGCACAATTTCATTGATCATTTCTGATGCTACTTCTTAATTAGATTAAGTGAAGGACTTTTTTTCCTTTGTTGCTGTTGCAGTACCGAAGAGGACTGGTGCAACTTCATTCAAAAGAGCTACTGATCATCCTCTGTTAATTTCCTGAGAGCTGAAGTTCAGTGTCTTGCTAACACATTTCTATACCCCGCCACAGTTTCTGGGGAAATTTGAAGAACTCTGGATGTTGCAGGAAATTTGCTATTTTTTGTGCATTTTTATCCGTACAAGTCAACTGATTTCAGGTAGCAGAGGTAGGAGTAAGATTAAGGTATGGTGTTTGGTATACAGTAATAATTTTAGAGTGGTTGAAAAAAATCTACATTCAATTTACAATATTCAGGGGTGGAAACAAAACAGAGCTAACAAATTATGATTTTAAAGGTAAAAGATTTCCAAAATATTTTGTGAAAATATTACATAATGTCAAGCATAGAATCACAGAATCATAGAATCATAGAATAGTTAGGGTTGGAAAGGACCTTAAGATCATCTAGTTTCAACCCCCCTGCCGTGGGCAGGGACACCTCACACTAAACCATATCACCCAAGGCCTCATCCAACCTGGTCTTGAACACTGCCAGGGATTGAGCATTCACAACCTCCTTGGGCAGCCCATTCCAGTGCCTCACCACCCTAACAGGAAAGAATTTCCTTCTTATATCCAATCTAAACTTCCCCTGTTTAAGTTTTAACCTGTTACCTCTTGTCCTATCACTACAGTCTCTAATGAAGAGTCCCTCCCCAGCGTCCCTATAGGCCCCCTTCAGATACTGGAAGGCTGCTATGAGGCATCCACGCTGCCTTCTCTTCTCCAGGCTGGACAGCCCTAACTTCCTCAGCCTGTCTTCATACAGGAGGTGCTCCAGTCCCCTGATCATCCTCGTGGCCCTTCTCTAGACTTGTTCCAACAGCTCCATGTCCTTTTTATGTTGAGGACACCAGAACTGCACACAATACTCCAGGTGAGGTCTCACGAGAGCAGAGTAGAGGGGCAGGATCACCTCCTTCGACCTGCTGGTCACGCTCCTTTTGATGCAGCCCAGGATACGGTTGGCTTTCTGAGCTGCAAGTGCACACTGCCTGCTCATGTTCATTTTCTCATCAACCAACACCCCCAAGTCTTTCTCCACAGGGCTGCTCTGAATCTCTTTTCTGCCCAACCTGTAGCTGTGCCTGGGATTGCTCCAACACAGGTGTAGGACCTTGCACTTGTCATGGTTAAACTTCATGAGGTTGGCATCAGCCCACCTCACAAGCGTGTCAAGGTCCCTCTGGATGGCATTCCTTCCCTCCAGCGTCAACTGAACCACACAGCTTGGTGTCATCGGCAAACTTGCTGAGGGCGCACTCAATCCCACTGTCCATGTCAGCGTCGAAGATGTGCAACAAGACCGGTCCCAACACCGATCCCTGAGGGACACCACTCATTACTGGTCTCCAGCTGGACATTGAGCCATTGACCTCAACTTTTTGTGTGTGGCCATCCAGCCAGTTCTTTATCCACTGAGTGGTCCATCCATCAAATTGATGTCTCTCCAATTTAGAGACAAGGATGTCATGTGGGACAGTGTCCAACGCTTTACACAAGTCCAGGTAGATGACATCAGCTACTCTGCTTCTGTCCATCAGTTCCATATTCCCATCATAGAAGGACACCAAATTGGTCAGGCAGGATTTCCCCTTAGTGAAGCCATGCTGGCCGTCACTAAGCACCTTGTTGAATTTCATGTGCCTTAGCATGCCATCCAGGAGAATCTGCTCCAAGATTTTGCCAGGCACAGAGGTGAGACTGACTGGTCTGTAATTCCCTGCGTCATCCATTTTCCCCTTCTTGAAAATGGGGGTTATATTTCCCTTTATCCAGTCATCGGGAACTTCACCTGACTGCCACGATTTCTCAAATATGATGGCCAGCGGCTTCGCAACTTCATTTGCCAGCTCCTTCAGGACCCACGGATGGATTTCATCACGTCCCACGGACTTGTGAACATTCAGGTTCTTAAGATGGTCTCAAACCAGTTCCTCTCCCACAGTGGGTGCAAGTCCCTGCATGTGCCTTCGAAGACTTGGGTGGTTTGGTCAGAGCCTTTGCCAGTGAAGACTGAGGCAAAGAGCCTCAGCCTTCTCCAAATCCCGTGTAGCCAGTTCTCCTGAGAGCTTCCTGAGGGGGCCTACATTGTCCCTAGTCTGTTTTTTATTTGCTATGTACCTGTAGAATCCCTTCCTGTTATCTTTAATACCTCTAGCTAAGTTTAATTCTAACTGGGCCTTAGCTTTCCTAACCTGGTCCCTAGCTTCCCGGACAACATCCCTGTACTCTTCCCATGCCACCTGTCCTTCCTTCCACTTATTATAAGCCTCTTTTTTCTTCCAATTTTCCTCAGCAGCTCCTTATCCATCCAAGGAGGTCTCCTGGCCCTCCTGCTGCACTTCCTTCTAGTTGGGATGCAACACTCCTGAGCTTGTAGCAGGTGATCCTTGAATATCAGCCAACAGTCTTGGGCCCCTCTGCCCTCTAGGGCTGTATCCCATGGCTGGGCAAACAGATTGAGTCTACTGAGACTTTTTCTGCAGAGTGATCTTCCACAGAATTTTTGCCTATTTATCTTTAACTTCTTAAAGAACGTCTTCACAGAGGTCTTCACAGATCTTTTCCCACCCTGTTTTCTATCTTGAACTGTGCCACCAGTGGTCATGATTTTAGCCTACCATACTAAGACCCACTGCAACAATCAAGGCAGAGTTACTTCAGAACAGGTTATTACTAATCCTAGAAATATTTTGATGATCAAACATCCTTCAGAACAATGTTTTGCAGGGGGATAGAATCACAACATATTAGACTATTTCTGGAAAGAAAATGCCACCAATGAAGAGATAGCTTTAGAAGATCGAATCTTTTGAATCTTTGGGAAGTCTTCCTAGAATTTAATGCTCCAGGCCAGAAATCAAATCAACAAATAAAATATACTCAAGTCTTAAAATTTCTTGTTCTATTGAATATGAGAATTGCAGCCATTGTTAGTTCTGGCTCAGCAGAATTGATTTTAAATTAAATGTTTCGATTGCTTTTATAAGTATTGTTCTTGCACTGACAATAGGCGTTTGATTTCAGTTGTCTTTTCCCTTGCTTTAGTTCATGAACACCTGTCACAAGTTACTCTCCAGCTCCTTTGTTTATCTGTTTTCTCTTGATTAAATGTAACTTTACTGTGGATTTTAAAAGAACACTTTCTAAGCTGAGGTCAGCAGCAAAAAGAAATTTTCTTCTAACACCTTTCTTCCTCTTCTAAAAACCAGAACTGGATGTCTTCATAAGTGATGTGCTATCCCTCACAAAAGTCATGGACTTTAAATAGAGTTCAATGAATAAAGCATTTAAGCCTATATTATCCAGATGACATTACATGATTATAATAATCTCCTTCAGTTTTAAAAGTGTACAGTTTTATTTTCTGTGACAAAGAAAGGTCTTTCAGTCTTCCCTCTCAAGCTAGTTTTGCCTCACTTCCCCCAAAAGAACTCCAGCAGTGCACACTGCATCTGCTGGTGGGTCCTGTTTGCTACCAAACTGATCATTTTAAATTGAGACTTTTTTTCTTCCTTAGCTTTCTGTTTATCATTCAATCAGAAATGAAAGTGACTACAGAAAGGTATTGCCTTTCAACATTTAGCATATGGCCATTTCCTGTATTTAATGCAAAATCACAATATAGAGTTACGTAAAAAATAAGAATTTCTACATCTGGTTTGAGTCTCAATAGACCGTGATGAAAAGTTCAGTAGATAAAAGAGCATTTACCTGGGTGGTTATTTAACTTTACAAGCTCATTAATCAAGTTAGACAAACCACATTCAACAAACAGGTGTTTAATCCAATTTATGTTAAAATACCCTGTGATAATTAGTTCACAGTTACTCCTAAGTTGATTTACAATCAATTCATGCACTTCACAAACATTGCTGATGGTTTTAGGAGAGAACACAACAAATAAACTATAGTATTTTGAAATTATTTAAGTTGTCAGGATGCTGCAAATGCTGAGGCAAAACACTAATCACATAATGAAAAAAGAGAGCAAGAACAAGCAAAACTGCTTCATTTGCAGAGATGGGAACGTCCTCCTGCATTGATCTCTCCCTGATATTGTGCAGATTTTGCAACAGAGAGCAAGAAAATAAATTTGTAGGGTCCATGAGAAGGAAGGGAATTAAAGGAATTTTGAGGTCAAGGATAAACACAATCATAGTCTTCAGTATGTAAGTATTGAATCAGCTTTGAAAAGACAGATAGCATTGTGGAAGGCCCTGGAAAGACTGAAGTGTAGCAATCAAAGGACAAAGAAGAAAAGCTTGGCATGTATAGAAATTATACATAAAGGCATATAAAGTAACTAACTTATAGGCATTTATATTGGAGATAGGAGTCCTCACATACAAATTTCCTGACACCTTCTGCAAGCCTCCATCTTACAAACTCCATTCTCTGTTTTTGGCTCTAGGAATGCTGCTGGGTGCAAAAAATATTCTCAGTGATCAGATATCTCTCATATCTCAGAGTTTTTAAGTGAAAATCTATCAGCTACTGAGAGAAAGGACAGCTGCTACTCCGTTCTGGTTTTGAGGGCTGCATGGGTGGGGATTATGAGCTGTCATGGTTTAAACCCAGTCAGGTAACTCGTTCGCTCACTCCCCCCACTTCTTTCCCTCCCCCTACTCCCGGAGGGACGGAGAGGAGAATCGAAAAGAATGCAACTCCCACGGGTTGAGATAAGAACAGTTTAGTAACTAAGGTATAACACAAATCACTACTGCTACCACCAATGATAATAATGATAAAGGAAATAACAAGGGAAGAGAATACAACACCTCAGCACCAGCCGACCGATAACTTGCCCCCCTCAGCCCGACCAAGCACCGACCGATACCTCCTCCAACCCTGCAGTCTCCCACCCCTTCCGACTAACTCCCAGTTACATCCTGGGCATGACGTGCTGTGTTATGGAATACCTCTTTGGTCAGTTTGGGTCAGGTGTCCTGTCTCTGCTTCCTCCTGGCTTCCCCTCCTCCCTGACAGAGCATGAGGCTCACAAAGTCCTTGGCCAAACCAAAACATCCTTGTTATCAGCTCTGTTCCCGAGCTGAAAGTCAAAACAGTGCACTACACCAGCTACCAAGAAGGAGAAAAATGACTGCTACTGCAGAACCCAGGACATGAGCTCACTGAAAATAACTTCCTGCTGAACACTGATTGAAAATCCCAATACTTTCTTTCAAATTGGTTTTGAGCACAAGCATCTGGGAAGCTGCTATTAAGTTACATGGTGATAACCTGATTGTAGATTTCTTGCTAATATTATACTTTGGACCTTGATTCCTTTTGGTTTTTAAGATGTCAGCCTGTGACCTAAACAGAGTAGAAAAATCTGTAGGTGGAGAATTAATCCATTTCCTAACTGAGGTAAAGACACCAAAATCCCAGATATATAACTACCTTTAGAGGTGAATTAGTACACCAACTACCTACTGAAGACCTATGTGCAAAAATGGGGAATTTGAAAGCTATGTGTAGGGAGGAGTTAGCACACCAGAATGAGTGGGTTTTAACTCTTAGGTTGATTTTAATTAAATAACTATGTTTTAAATATAACACAAGCAATCACTTTGAGATGTCAACTGCCTTAGATGGAGTGTTAGTTGAGTAGAGAAGGGAAATTAGGAGGACATATATCAATGTCAGATTCGCCTAAAGCTGTTTGGGACCCTGTTCTTCAGGAATGAACATATATGATGACAACTGCTGAACTGTAAAATGGAATATAAAACTGACAGACACTGTTTTATGGCACCAAAGCCCTCAGCTTAACACAGGATTTTGAAGCTGCTTTTTCAGCTGTGTAAATAAGATATTATCTATACCAAGAGACAAGGAGACGAGTCTTCTTTTCAAGGGAGCAGATGGCAGAACCATTGAAGGCATCTTACTTCTTTCTTTTTCTGTGTAAATAAATATATTTTAAAATGCTGAAGCTGAGATGAAGTTTATTTCAATAATTAATGTAAGTGGTATGCACTTGGAGTCTAGGAATTCCCATCACTTCTGGACAGTGTCCACAGAGAGATCTTGGAACAGAAGAATCCTGTGCCCTTCCAACTGTCACAGATTTTTTCATATAGAATGAATTCATTTGTTCTATCAGCATATTTGTGGAGATGCTAGAAAAATTTATAATGTAAAAACAACCAAAGAAAGTATAAAAGCAACTTTCTCTGTTTTGAAACCTAAGTATCCCCTCAAGTCTTGGCTGTTGCTTTTTCCCTCCACTCACCCAGCTGCTCTTTGATCTGTCTCTTCCTAAGTGGATAAATATATTTTAAATTATTGCTAGCCCCAGGGAACTGGTCTTAGCTAGCAAGGAGATGCTTTTAGGAAATGTCACTAATGTAGGTGGTGAAAATGGCAAGAAACTGCAACAGCTCAGCTAGATCTGAGCTGAACTTAGAGCTGAAATAAATGAATGCAACATTCAGTGTCTTCAATGGGATATTCATCCACTGAAGTTCTCTGAAATTTCCTGACTGGGCCTTCTTCCATTAGAAATCAAAGAAGAGGAACTTTGGGGGGGGGGGGGGGTGTTGGTTTACTCCCACATGCAACTTTTGGTTTAAAATACATAGGTTTACCAAAACTAATGTCAATAGAAATGTACAGATTTGGAGCTTCATTCTCTACTGCTTTTTCATATCTATAAAGTAGCATGAAATTATAATCATTCTAATTTTTTGACTAGTCATGTCAATTGGGCAAGTTATGCCTAATTAGTGCCAAAGTTTGAGTATAAAAGAAATTGAACAATTCCTTGGGTTGGAGGCAGAGAGACATCCTCAGTGGCCTAGGTCACTGTAGGAGACGTATTACAAATATCGAGAGTAGATTTACGGTCTCTGTAGAGTGATTAAGACCTCCAGAATTGCAAGCCTATGTAGCTGACATGATTAAAAGAGGGAACTAAAATTTCTGAAAACAGGCCAGGGTGGATAGGGTCCAATGCCAGGCTGGACAGGGCCCTGAGCAACCTGGTCTAGTAGGATGTCCATAGCAAGAGCGGTGGAACTAGATGATCTTAAGGTCATTTCTAATACTAATGATTCTATGATTCTATGACTGCAAGACAGGAGCCTACTCCTCTGCATCAACCAAACTGGGATCTAAAGTATCCCTGTAAAGCAACTTTGTGAAGGAGGTAACTGTCTGGAACACTGGAAATAACTTTCAGGCATGGGCAGATCCAAGGATAGTCTGAATGCATCTCACAGGGGCACCTTCACTTGCTGGGGTGCAGAACACCTCTCCTAGGCCTGGACCACCTCTCCTATGAAGACAGGTTGAGAGAATTGGGCTTGTTCAGACTGGAGAAGAGAAGGGTCCAGGGAGATCTTGTAGCAGCCTTTCAGTACTCTTGGAGAGAGCCTTGGGTGACATGGTCTAGGGTGATCTGTCCCTAGGAATGGCAGGGGGGTTGGAACCAAATGATCTGAAGGTCCTTTCCAACCCTAACTGTTCTATGATTCTATGATTCTATATGGATCAACAGAGGCAAAGTAGATTGAGGCCATCAAGAAAGGTTCAGGGACCGTTTCTGACAAGAGGGTGCACAGGGACTGAAAAAGAAACTGGAAAAGTAGCAAACAAAGCAGCAAACTTTGTTGATAAAAACAAAACTCATTATACTTCTTGCTCATGCCATAAACAGTTCTCTCCCTGATGCTGTGTGAAGAAACATCCTCCTTTAGAACAGCTCATTAAAATGGAAACTACTTTCTCATTCTTCAAGGCAGGACACTATGGTAAACGGTAACTATCCCAACTGCTATTATAACATGTACCATAAGTTTCCTAGGTAAAAACACTTGCCTAATAAATGGTGCTTTTTTTCCCCTGAACAGCAGCATATTGGTTGACTTAGAGGATTGCTCTCTGGAAACTTGTGAGCGAGTAAGCTATGTTCAGAGCTAGTGTCCTTCCCCTTTATAAGTCCTCTGTGGAGCTCAAATGCTAAAGGCTTCTTTAACATGTTGTATATTTTCTCTTTTTTTTTCAATTTAAATATGCAATTTACAATTCTGTTTTTCTATTCCAACATATATCATAAAATTAATTATTCCTCGATCCTTTTTGAATTCTTCTAGTTTGCATATCAAGTGTTTCTCTTATTGAAAAATATCCCCCAAAATTCTTGAAATCTGTTCCAGTAAAAACAAAGGAATCCTTAATATTGACTGCTCATACCTTCACACATTTCAAAGTACCACCTTCCTTTGCAGTGTCTGAACAGCCTTCCTTTAGGATTTTGCTTTTTAAAATGTTAATGACTTCTTCCTCCTAGGAAATGACTGTTTCTGGGCAAGTTTGTCAATCAGCATTGTATTTGTATAGATACAGGATTAAACATTATACATTTACATGGCAAATACAAGCCTTACCTATCAGTCGGTCTAGATAGTTGTCAGTAATCTGTGCCTGTACTTTCCATAGCCTGAGGGAATAATATAAAAGAGATCCACGAATATTCATTCAAATGCAAATCTGAATTTCACAGCACCCTTACTCATGACCCATTTGTTTTTGCTTTCCTTGAACATTTAAGCACTCAAGCAAACACATGAGAAATTGCATCTACCAATATCTTGATGGAAGCATATCTGACCTAATCCAGCATTGACCATAGCCCTGCTTCTAGCAGAAGGTTGGCCTACATGATCTTCCAACCAACATTTATATGATTCAACAATTCTGTGATTCTGAAGCCAAGTTCCACACACAGGCACACAGTTCCACATCTACAAAACTGACCTTTGTGCTACATTATAGTCAATGATCAAAACCAACAGCAGGTGAATGTGTGTAACTAAATTATAGTTTCTCAGAACTGCGCCTTCATTTTGACCACTAGCTGACAAACTACCTGAATATGCTAACAAGCCAATATTTTTCATGAATCTGTTAAGTAAAAGGAGTTGCCATGCTTAAGAACAAAATAAATTCCTGCCTCTTAAGGAGGGAAAAAATAGCTGTTGAGTAGCTACTTATTTTTGTAAATACTTGGGGAATATTTTATGAAAGAGTAAGTTTTCAGAAGCAGCAAAAATTGATATATTTGATAAAATACAGCCAACTGAAGGGATCGTGTATAAGGACTTTTACTGGGCTGGAAGGAGGTTCTTACTAGGCTTTCCTAAAAATCTGAGACTGAACTTATTTAACATTTTAATGTCTGAGCTAGGCAATTCTGTTGAAATGACATTTGTGGTGTTATAAAGTTGCATTACACATCAGTAAAAAGAAATGTTGCAATATTTTATAGAAACAGGTAAATAACTCTAGAGATTGCAATAAGGAAAACGGTTTAAAAATTAATCATTCAAAGTGCAAAGTGATGCACTGAGGGACGAGTATCAAGAACTGCTTTAACACCCATGAGTCTGCTAGCTAGAAATAGCAGGAGACTTGTATGTAGCAATAGCACACATTATGACTATGTGCCTCTGCTACCTATAATGCATCAAATTAAGTAGTTCTAGTTTCAGTTTATTTCTTTAATGTAGTTTTACAGTCTCAATTCACATGACTAAGAAATGACTGTATAAATTGATTCTGAGAAAACTCCAGGAACAAACTTGCCAACAAAGTTTTCAAGCTGGCAAGCAGGTATTCTTTATTGCGGTGCCGGGAGACACGGGGGATAGCTCCTCCTAACGTGTGTCTCCCCATTGCCACACAAGCCATCCTTTTAATAGCCACTGGGCATACATACATATTCATGAGGCTACGTATGGATTACGTAATTTTCCAGAAAGTTCCCCGCATGCGGACAGAATTGTGGTGGTGGTCTCTGAGGGTCGTTTACTTCTTCCAACAATCTTCATCACTTCCGGCAGCCTTGGAAGAATGCGCAGTAGATGCTCATACCAGTTTAGTTGGTTCGTTAGCTCCAGAGACATAATAATCCTCCTATCCTCCTACTTATCAGTTAGTTTAACTGTAGCCCACCCTGGACAACTGCGGTTCCCGGATACTCCTTATCCCTGTGTCCTGTTCTTCTAGACTGTTTTTCTTAAACTATGTCACAACTATGTCAACTATAACGATTTATCTTGTGAGAATTCTCAGCATGTTCTCTAGCTGTACTCTATTTTTTTTTCTCTATATATCATGCACCTCAGTAATTTTCCATTGCTACTGTTACAAAGCCATCAAACTTAACATTACTTAAATCTAATTCTAAAGGTTTCCATATTCCATTTTGTGATTTTGTGCCCCC
The DNA here is from genome assembly GCF_033815535.1 of Pezoporus flaviventris. Classification (NCBI taxonomy): domain Eukaryota; kingdom Metazoa; phylum Chordata; class Aves; order Psittaciformes; family Psittacidae; genus Pezoporus; species Pezoporus flaviventris. The sequence goes on from NW_026892551.1 coordinate 7,785,410, forward strand.
TTGTCTCAAAGTAGACAAAAATATGATCTAGAAACTACAAATACTCATAATAAAAGTTTCATCTAAAAAAAAAACAAACAATGCATTTACTATAAAATGCAAGCTGCCCCCAAAAAATAAATAAAATAAAATTTTAAATGAAATAGATGAATTTACATGGTATTTTAAAACTTATAAAGTAGATCTCTAGTTGCAATTTCCCTCAAGAATGTGATCTCATCTCATTGAAAAACACTATAACTGATATGCAGACAAAATGCAATCAGGCGATGATACTTGTATTGCAGACTGGGGAATATGAGATGTGCCTAGCTTTCCCTTGCACAGAAAAGTTCCAAAGTCACACAATTCTAAGCAACATAGGGTTTTTTTACCATACATTTATGTCTTGCTGGGAACAAATCTGTTCCTGCAGAAGGACCTTCAAGCAGAAGTCTGCTATATTCTTGTGAATATTTTTCCCAAAATATTTAATTTTCACTCTATTTCCAACTGGCAATACATATTTACTACATTTCCCAAATACAAAGAAATTTTGGATGATATGGAGGAGGGAAGTGACAAAGCAAATTCCAAAATATGTTCTCCTCATTCCCGTTGTGTTGCTTTATCTTAGGCTGCTGTTAAACATGGGCATATACCTCATTTTAGGCACTGTAGTGTTTCTCACCTTGATGTACAGCTGTAGGAGGCTGTGAGTCTCCCATAAATCCTGTGTCATACCAGCCCTGAGCAGATGCTTTTATACCCTAAAGTGTCTGAAAAAGCACCACATACCTATGTTTAGGCAACTGAAACATGTTCTTCATCCTTTCGGGTGAACTGGATGACTCTTTAGACTCCACTGTTTTGCCTCAAGGTGGGGTTCAGTGTGTGAAGTAACACTATGGTATGTGTGTGTGATATTTATGCCATGTTAGCTGATAGTACAGATAGCATGGAGGTCAGGTAGGTGCCCAGGATATCTAAAAATGGCGCTATATTTAGGTCATCTTTTCCCTTGACTGAAATGGAATACACTATATACAAGCTTATATATGGATCCTATGTTTATATGATGAAGATTGGGTGCCTACAATCTGGAGATGAATTCCCAGATGTTGAGCAGGGTTGGATTGCCTAAACACAGGCGCCTATTATCCTTTTAGATACTGTGGAGTATCTCACTTGGCCTTCACCATGCCACACAGATAAAATTTTCTGTAAGACCTGGGTCCAGTGTGTAAGGTCAATGCAGGTATGTCTCCAGTGCCACAGGGCAGGTCAAACTGCACTACTGGCTGCGTGGTTATAAATCACACCAGAAGTGACAATGCTGGGTAGAGAGACATGTGCTATAGCTGCATTAGCAAGTAGTGCAGCCCAAAAAGAGGCAGATAGACTGAAACGGTGCTGAGATCCCAGCATTATTATTAAAAAAAATTTATTTTTGATTAGCTCTCGACTAGTCCAGGGCCTGGATGCTCATTAAGAACTGGAGCAGAGTGGGTACATGCCTGGAGTACGTCTTTCAGACATGTTTCGGTCTGAAAATAAAACTAATTAATGCACTGTCATTCCTGTGATCCCATTTCCATTTCTGTGGTGGAAATGAAAGCATGAGAAGTGAGGGACTGCAGGAAGAATTGTTTTGGAAGGATGCTCCTGCTCCCAACTAAAATACCACTGCAGACACTCCCATGATCTAGCTCAAGTACCAAAAAAGATACAGTTGTTGTAGCCAAAGGCTTTCTGTCTGCTAATTTGTCCCTTCCCTCCAGAGGGAAAAAGTGTGAAAATGAAAAGGAAGAGCTTGTCCTTACTGTGTTGAATTAATAAAAACGAGATTTTTCATTAACAGAATGCATTGTCAGTGCAACCTTATATTTCTATGGGGAAAAACTTACCTTTAACCAGCTTTAGCTATTTGCCCTTCTCTGCAGTGTTGTAACTGAATCGCTCCTAGTAACACAGCACTGAACTTCCATAGGGCAATAGTCCAGTCCTCTCTGATAAATGCTGTTCTCCAGTGTGGCATATAGCTAAATTCTCCCTGCTCTTAATTAGCTGCACATATCTCATTAACGAGCATTAAATCAAAGCCAGTCAGAAAGTGGCTACTGTCTCCACTTGCAGGAGGGAATATTTCCTCCCTGTTACCCTTAGAGAATCACTAAACAATCAGCAAAGGAGATTTCAGAATAATGTGTCTCCTTGTCCCCTAAAGCTATGCAAATGATCTTTTTTTATAACACTTTTCAATCTAATTGACACTTGTAATAAAATTCTGCCTGTACTGATCAATCTTACCTTAGAGTCATCCCACACCATCCCTTTAAGTAGTGCCCTTCAATTAAAACTTCCAGAAGGCTGTGAAAACCGTAATAATCCACTTGTAGGGAGTGGGAGTTACTTGTTGCTCTGAGGATTTCATTAAAGGTATTTAAGACTACACATTTTAGGGTGATGGCTTTGTGAAGGGAGTTTTTTGAGCTTATGGATTCCACACACTATTTAATTCTGTCCAGGAGTCCATTGCATGAGCTCAGTGAAAACCATGCCATGATTTCAAACAGAATATTATATCTTTTCCTTGTTTTCTGTAACAGGCAGCTCCAGTTATCTTTATTTGGAGCATTCTGCCACTACATATCAAAATAATGACAGAAACCACACACTGTCAATAAGTGAAACACTATTTTAAGCAAATAATCCAAATCACATCATTCTAGATTGATCATCTCTTGAAAATGCAAATTAATTATTCTACACAAGATGAATCACCACCAGCTACATCCATTTTTGAGAAAACTGGTGAAGTACATGATGGAACATTAAAAAGCCCTTCAGATAGCCAAAATAAACTTCACAAGAGAGATAAATCATTCCTTTTTATACATGAACAAGATATCTACTAAAGATAAAGCAGCTCTCTAGAATTCTGGCATAGCTGTCTATATCATAAAACATTTCATATATCGAATGAACAGTCCTGCACACTGCCAGCCTCAGTCAAAGTGATCTCTTCCTATAGTGAAACTAGGTGGGTTTGAAACTTGCAAATTTTACTGATGGCAGCACTAAATGAAAAATAAACATTTTTCACCCTATATTTAAGGTCATCTGAAGATTTTTTCACACATTGTTGAAAAAATTGCAAAGGTGTTATTAAAGAAACATGGAAATAGAAGATTAGTGCCTCCATTCTTGTGAGAAACAGAAAAAAAAAAAGAGTGATTGTTTATAATAAATCCTACATATCAAAGGATTGTTATGTTTTATGAACTATATAAAGCACATTCTGGGATTGTACCCATTAAAGTATTGTTGCCTGTGTCAGAATTTTAAGAACTTCAATTTTTATTTTTTAACCCTTTACAAATATGTTTCTGATAACATAACTGTACAAATTCTTATTTCTTCTTCCAAATTCAAACTGCTAATAAAGCATAATATACCAATTCATATTGCAAGCATATATTGCAACTAAAAGCCATTTTTGTGCAGTAAAGCTTAAATGCTTAATTTACGATACATATTTATTTACTCACTGAGCAACTAAATACACACAAAACAAACTCTGCACACATTCCTGTTTAGTTTTAGTAGGATTTGTGCTGCTAAGGCACTGCAGAATGAAGGGAAATGTATTGCCTTATAATCACAGAGTGTTTGTACCCATGAAGGTCTTTATCAATCAACATGCAGTGACTGGAAAGTTTGATAAACCTGTCAGATAAATCCAAATAATAAATGGCAAGAGGAGATTATGAACTAATTACTCAATTAATTTTTTTGAAAGATCTTTTTTTTTTTCCCTGGAGTGGCAGCATCGTTCAGCTCATAGAGTTGATTTGATCAAAACCACACATTTCCAAAATGGTATCAATTTGCAGAGTGGAGCAAATGTTGTAATTTGTAGTCAATGTCTGGTTTTGTATTAATTTACAGGAATCATCAGGGGTATTTCAACAGGGGCTTTTGTTTCCAATGAAAATTAAAGGAGCTATTTTATCAGAAATAATAGAAAAAATCAAAGAGAGGAAGCTACACTGCAAACTGTTGTAAGACAGACCTTTGGGACAGCAGATACAATTTGTGATTGATGAAAACATCCGTTGAATTCAATGTAAAAACCCACTGGCACCTATTTCCTTCTTTCCTTACGTTAAGATCCAATAAGCTTATTTGAAAAAAAAATTGAAATGCTAGGAAGAAAGTAAAACAAGTCTCCCCACAAAATCCATTTTTCTCTTCCTTGTATTATTTTTCTATCTTAAACATTGCCATAGGTGTATAGGGCATACCACAAAGGAATAGAGGTCATGATATGTCTTCCCAAAAGGCTTATGGGAAGCAATGACCTTCAAGTGAAGATGTTTTTCATCCTTTTTGGAAATTCAGTTGCACTTCTGAGGCACAGGGAGAGCATCTGTAAGTCAATTTACAACTGACCCAAAAGCATAAGCTTGATTCACACTTATTCTGAAAGCCATACGTAAATGATCCCTAGATGGACACCTATTTCAGATGGCTGGATATGATTTTAGTCACTGTATGGTTTTGGTTACAGAAAGCAAGATGACTTAACTTTGCTAGCCACTTAAGAACGCAAGATGATATAACATTGCTAGCCACTTAAGCTCAATAAGATATTCAAACCATCCTGTCTCTAAACTCATATGTCTTTTATTTAATCAATTTTTTCCCTAAAAACCCACATAAATTTTAATGCGTATTTAGCATAACCATTCAGTATCACCAAAAGCAGAGGGAGCTGTGTGGTTTTGGCATCTGAAAAAGTCAGAAATAAAAAGATACCAGTGGATGGCATTTGGGAAAACTCACTAAAATATGGGCACCTGCAGGAGATAAGAACATGGTCCTGTCCTACTAATGGCACCATTAAGAGCAAGGCTGCCTATTGGCTTGGCTTACTCCTTATCTTCCAGTTGCTTTGACTGCTAAACTTTAAAAGGCATAACAAACTTTAGGGCAGTGGGAAGCATAAACAAGTCTAAAAGCAGTTTTTTCTTAATTATGTTGGTTACATTGCATGAAAGAAAACTCAAAGTGACTTCAGCTGCTCAGTGCAGATGTCTGCATCATGTCAGTCTCCCCAGTGGAGACCTGCAGCCTGAATGATTGAGGGAGTCAGGTTATCATAGGGCAGGTATCTAAACAACATCAGAATAACTGAACTCCGCAAATGCCAATTTCTCTTTCCATTATCTGTAAAGAGACCCTACTGTCTCTGGCTCAGATACTGTCTTTGACATTTTAGATGTCTAAAATAAGGTTTGATGAATCATGTCCTGCGAGTCTCAGAAAAGAGTTGACTTTCTTGTCCCACACATATCCAGCCCTCTGAATAAATCAGAAAATGAATCAGAGCTCACACCACAGGCCATGATATTTCCTAAGGACCTGATCAACGTTTGTTATGCATGCTCAGTAATGCTATCACTTGGGAACAAGTGAACTTCACCTTACAGGGTTTAATTCATTCAATGTAATCAGTTTCTGTCTCTGTCTAACTCACTGAAATAACACATGTTCATCTCAGAAAACGTAATCAATTGTAGTGTTCACTTTTTTTTTCCTATTCAGGGGATTTCCTCAGACTGACTGATTTTTAAACCTTGTTTCTGCACACCAGGAATATACCTCACTCCTCAGGTTACATACAACTACAGGACAAGAAGGGTGTCACCCTATGTGGATGTCTATTGTTACCCCTGATTCTCATTGGTGTGTAGAAAGGCATGTAGAATCTACAAAGGTAGGTGAGGAGACCAAAAACAGAGAGTCTATAGCCTGGTAAGCAAGTGACTTCAAGGACCATGGAGTTTGTCGCTTCTGTAATCAACAAGCAGAAGGAGGAGAGACAAAGCTCTGGGAAGCCTCACTAACTAACAAGCTTATATATGGGAAGCCTCACTAACTAATATATTCCATGTGGAGGAAGGAACTGCCCTCCACACTGGGAGGCATCTGCCCTCTGCTTTCATAGAATCCCAGAATGGTGACTGAGATCATTGCAGGCTCTCACAGATACTTACAAGTTTTCTGCCCCAGTCCTGCTAATTCCCTCAGCCTCTCCCTCCCCCCTTATCTGCCCTTCTCCCCCTTTTCCTCTCATCTGCTTTTAACTCACATACTGCCTCTCCTTCTTGGATTTCAGACCCTTCTCATTCTAGGGGAAACTGTAAGAACTTTCTGTGTCCCAATCTTCTCTTTGGCCCTCTATGTGAGTCTGGCACAGAGGAAAATGCAAGCAAAATATTTTTTCGTAGGCAAGGCTGAACACATGAAGGAGACTGAAACTTCTTCCATGAGGAGACTGGTTGTTCACAGCTGGTAGTACTCCTCATGTCTGGCATATGTCACACTTTTGTATATTGGCTTTTATAGTTTCATGTAGATCAATTTGTAAGGATAGCAATCAGTGAAATATCCCATTGGTTTGAGGAAGACAGAGCTTTCAGAGGTCTGAATGGTCCTGCACAAGGATTTTCCCAACATCACTTTGAGCCTGGCTCAAAGTCCACTGGAGGCAGCTGGAATCTTTCAGTAAGAAGATCTGGGATCAGCTGTGGCAGAGGACAAACCTTTGTTTGTATTCCAAATCATCACATTTTACAAGGCTGAGAAGTGCATAACTATTTTAATTTGTTTTTAGAGGACAAGATGATTTTGCATTTTTGCTTAGAATATTTTTTTGCATATTGCCTTAGAACACTGTGCTCATTTCTATGAGGCAGATATTCAAACAGCTCTTCCCTAATAAGGTAAAAGTTGTAGAAAATATGCATCTGAGAATTTGTAATTAAGTACTCAATTTGAGCACACTTACAAATGCCAGAGGTAATGATTCTTAGAAGTTTATTCGTAGTAAACTTTTCATAGTACAAAAAAGGCAAGAATACTGTGACCAAACAAAATTAAAAGCATAAGTCGGATTAGCCCTTTGTTTAGTTTTTGACTAAATACCCAGTTCAATAAATCACACTGCTTAGCCTATACATTATGCTTACTGCTCTTCCTGTATGTACATCGGCATAACAGTGTGCCATAAACTGTTACTTGATATACACAAAGTGAGTCAATGGGTATTTTAAACAGAGAAAAGAAAAATGAGAGATTTTTGTGCTGTTTTAAATGCAGTACTCTTTCCAGAGGATATTTAGTTCGAAAATATGTCCTGGTTGTAGCAGTGCAGCAGGAGCATGATGTAAATTCCTGCAATATTGTGGCCCTGCAGATGTGGTCTGTTACTGGCTGCTATCTAAAGTGCCAGGGCCAACTTCAGGTTTTGAAATGTGAAGGTTAAACTGTGATTCCTTTAGGTACACCTGAAATGACACCTTTCCATTTTCCTTTAAAGTTTTGCGCATGTGGCTTGTTGCTATCTATCTCTGGTCTCACAGGTAGAGCTGGTCCATGACTGCTCTACCAGGAAATCCTTTCACAATGACCAGCATGTCGCATTTCCCCTGCCTTGCAACAAAGCCCTGCACAAAGTCCCACATGTTTCAGCTCATGCTTTTTCCCAAAATACAGTAAATCTACGTATGCATTTTCATGGTAAGGTCTAGAAGCAGCAGGAGCGTGAGGCAGCCTGACTCACGCTGTTCAAAGAAAGAGAGAGGTTAATAGTACTGGAAACAGCACTGCAGTCAAAAGCAAAGAAAATCTGGTTTGCATTCCCCAAGCTTCTAACAGTGAAAAAATTACGAAGACCTCCAATTTGACTGGCAATAATGAGAGTTGATAAATGAGTCTCTTTAACCATCTTGAGGTAATAATAGTGGATAAACAAACTAATAAAGAAATAAGAATTAGCCCTTGATGCATTGTTGATTAGATCCCTTGTCTCCTGACTCTATTTCTATGCTTTTTATGGTATCTCTAAATAGTTGGAAACAATAGTAGACAAAACCTAAATACAAACTAGAATGATGAGTACCTTGGTCTTTTCAACTAAATTCCTGCCTTTTGAAGCTGAGACATTAAAACGGCTTAGCATGGAATACTTTTTATTTACAAGTACTCTTTTTTTTGTGTGTGTGACAATCCTTTTTTTGCTGAAATCAAAACTATTCTTAGTAATTGGTTCAAACATAATTTTAGTTGGAAAGGTACGAAGGTGAAGCTTGATAGTGTAAGGTAGCAAAATACTTTCAGGCTAGCTAATATTAGTGATATTTGCTATAACTCACTATCAACTATCAGTCACTATTCATAGCAGTGATACATTGTTTATGTAGATCACAGGAAATCCTCAATCTGTGTTTGTCAAAGCAGGAACATGCATGGTGATTTTGTATGTCTCAGTTTAAGGATTTTGGATTACAAAGAATTCTTTGTCTCAAATGCTATTCATAAATGTTTGTGAGTAAACCTAGCTTTCATTCTGTATAAAATTCTTAAACAATTAATCCTAGAAATACTTGACAAAATGCAGCCTGTGTTTTCCTGTTAGCTTTATATGTAAAGTGTGTCAAGAGATAGATACTACAAAAAGTAGAGAATATTCTCCTACTTTCTAATGTGCCTTTTGACTTACTGAAGATATTTATAACTGGAGAGTAGAGTATCAAGAAGCCCAAACACATTCTCTTTTATGAAAGCATTTTGTTAACATTACTTTTTTGCTAACTACATTATAACTCAGATGCACAGCTTTTCTACGAACTAGCCAGAAGTATCTCCTTTTTGAAATGGAGTAGCCGGGAAGCCATTCCCTCTTGCCTTGGTCCTGACTGGGAATGGAAGCCAAGCAGAAGCCAAGCCTGTGTGTTGCCTTAAAATGGGTATGTTAAATCTTGGTATGATTGCTAATGAATTTTTTAACCACTGGACTTCAGAAATCCCAGAGTGAAGCCTGAACATAGTCGTCTTCTATCTTGCAGCACCTTCCTGTCAACTAATCACTTACAGGCTACAGGTGCACAGAGAACAGCTGTCCTCTGGTATTTTTTGCTGAAGTGGAAAAGCCGAGCCTCTTAATGAGTTATTACTTGTATTACATGATTTTAACCTTTGGAATATAATACATAACATTAATGTGTATTTATAAGACTCCTTGTTGGTGCTTACTTGGGGAGCTTGCGTTTGTCGACATGTATTGATTCATGCAAATTAATCTTTATACCCCTTCAGTTCCTTCATGACCAGAAGATGATGCAATCCATTTAAGATCTGAAATTAATTCTTTCTTATGTGATATCTTTGGTCATTGTGAACTCTTCAGAAGGCAAATTTTCTGGTTTTTGATCTTAGGTTTTGTGTCCTAAACTCACTGCCATGACTGAAACATTTGCCACAGTGCTGCTCTGTACACAAAAAAAGAGTTCATTTATCAGAGTTGTCAATCTCATTCCTATCTATAGTGTTAAATTTTTGCCTTAAAAATCAGATGCTTATATGCAGATAATTTGTTAATATAGTATAATATTTAACAATACTATGAGAGCCTTAAAATATGTGAGCTATGAAAATGAACAAATCACAAAAGTACAGTATAGCAGATTCTTAGTGGCATTGTATCTTGTTGCTAGTATTATGATGTACTAGGTTATCTGGGCACAAAACTGTCTGAATAAGGAAAGGACTCTTTTTATTTTTTTCATGTATTTGTATAAGGCAAAAGACAATCAATTATACATTCCCAATGAAAAAAATATGAATATTGTTAGTGAAATAATTTTAAAAACATAAGATCTTGTTGTCTAATATTGCCTAGATTCTCAGGTACTTGCTTTTTTATCTTTCAGTCAGCCAACTTAAGCCAAAAAGTGGCCTAAAGGCTTAGATGTTCCAGTGGTTACTCCAGCACAATCTAATCTGTGACCTCTATCCCTTTGGTTTTTATAATGTCCTTATAAAAACATAGTACATTTAAGTATGCTTAAAGTGCTACTGGCTATAATTAAAGTTCTGTCAGCCTTTCCATTATAAATCCCTCTTTTCAAGGTTTAATATCTCAGCGGTTTCAATTCCCACTGGGTTAAACTTGATACAGAAGCTGTCAGCATGAATGCAAATCCCTTGTACCTTTAAAAATATTCTCAATTCATAAAGTTGCTAGTTTTTATTGAGTCCTACAGTATGGAAAAGTATTTCTGATTAACTCCCCTCCCAAACTCTCTCACACTGTCTTGTTTCATCTTACATAAACCAAGAAATAAATGTGCCCTAACTTTGAAATGCAGAAACACACTGATGGAGTTTCCTTTTTTGTTGTTCTAGGCTACAGGTTTATGCAGCTTCTACCTGTATCGGAAACTGCTGACTTCAGTTTAGAACCCTGAACTCTTCCAGACTGCATCTGCTAGGATGTGGAAAGCAAAAGTTAATTACCTTGGCCATAAAGTAGTATGGCTCATATCTATCTTTCCCATCTTGATTTCTTAACACTAGTCTGCATTTGCTAAACCTTTGATTACAGGAAACTATTTGACTTTTGGAGCAATTAGCAGATACTGAATTTGCTGGTTGAGGCATAAGTCTAGAGCTGTTCACTACCACTCTGCCTGACCATCTTCTACTTCATTAATGCAAGTTGTGCTTCTAGATGTGAAGGAGAATGACCACTGATGGTCTGCAATATCAGGAACAGATATCCTGAAAGCTGAAATGACTCATGCAGAGTACTTTGGGACTGGCCAAGACCCTAGAGAAAATAATTGTCAACAGTTTATTTGTTTATATTTATTATTTAATTTTATTGATGGCAACCTTTCAAGTTGTTATGGCATATTACAGGAAAAAACATTGGTGCTTCTCTATTTAGCACAAATAGAAAGTTTTAATTCTCTTTTGGGTTTGTTCTCCTACACAGACTTTCAAACAATTCATGCCTTAATCAAAAAATTTTGCATCAGGACTTCTTGATCTCTTCCATTCTGGATTCTTGAACTTTATATTTCTGAACAGCAACTCCATTTTACCCTCTATCTTCCTCCCCTCTTGTCTTGTAATTAGGGCATATTTCTGGAAGTGGTGGCTATTTAAGGACTGAAGAGCTGAGAAGTAGAAGGACTTTGGTCATACCATTCAGGGTGATTGCTTAAACTTTGTGCTATTACAAAGAAAAGACTATCTGATTGTCAAAGGTGAGGAGGTCATTTCAGGGTTTCAAGATCAATTTCACAACCAGAAAAAAAAAAAAAAAAAAAAAGAAGAAGCTGAATCTGCAACATGGATATCACATACCCAGATTTTGAAACATTATTTTTCCCTGATGTTTCTAATTGGCTACCCGTGTCATGCCAGGAAGCATGAGTCCTACTCCTCTGAATCCCATCAGCAGCAGTATCCACAGACACACTGATGCACAAGGATTCATGGCTATCTGTGTAAAATTAAGATCTAATATTGCCAAAGGAAGAAAAAAACCCCTCTTGGTGTATTTATATATATGCCTATATATATACACACACACTTGTGAATACACACTGATATGCACATACAAGCATATATTATACATACACACTTTGAAATATACTTTGCCTTTGAGTTGATTTATGCTGTGGCAGATCAGAAAAGGGAAAACTGAAATATTGTCAAAATAACTCAGATACTACTGTTTATGAGCAATAGCAGGAAAAAAAAACACAAGCTGTTCATCACAGAAGGTTTCTATCCATTAGGTCTGAAATAGACTTCAGTGCTAAATGTCACCTGGGAACAAAGGAGATAGCTATTTTGTCAACATGTATTGTTGACATATTGTCGACCTTCTTCTCTACAAGAAAATGCCTACATTTTCTTTCAGAGGTGTTTGTGATAGGTTAACCTTGCATTGCAGCCAAACTCCCACCCAGCTGCTCACTCACTCTGCCTCAGAGCAAGGGAGACAGGAGAATACAAGATGAGAAACCCTGTGAGTTGAGTTGAAACATGGCAAGTGCAATGTCCTACCCCTGGGTTGGAGCAATCCCAGGCACAGCTACAGGTTGGGCAGAGAAGAGATTCAGAGCAGCCCTGTGGAGAAGGACTTGGGGGTGTTGGTCGATGAGAAAATGAACATGAGCCGGCTTCAGTGTGCGCTTGCAGCCCAGAAAGCCAACCGCATCCTGGGCTGCATCAGAAGGAGCATGAGCAGCAAGTCGAGGGAGGTGATCCTGCCGCTCTACTCTGCTCTTGTGAGACCTCACTTGGAGTATTGTGTGCAGTTCTGGTGTCCTTAACATAAAAAGGACATGGAACTGTTGGAACAAGTCCAGAGGAGGCCCATGAGGATGATCAGGGGACTGGAGCACCTCACGTATGAAGACAGGCTGAGGAAGTTGGGGCTGTTCAGCCTGAAGAAGAGAAAGCTGTGTGGAGACCACATAGCAGCCTTCCAGTATTTGAAGGGGAGGGGCTCTTCACTAGGGACTGTAGTGATAGGACGAGGGGTAATGGGTTAAAACTTAAACAGGGGAAGTTTAGATTGGATATAAGGAAGAAATTCTTTCCTGTTAGGGTGGTGAGGCACTGGAATGGGCTGCCCAGAGAAGCTGTGAATGCTCCATCCCTGGTGGTGTTCAAGTCCAGGTTAGGCAGAGCCTTGGGTGACATGGTTTAGTGTGAGGTGTCCCTGCCCATGGTAGGGGGCTTGGAACTAGATGATCTTTAAGGTCCTTTCCAACCCTAACTATTCTATGATTCTATGATTCTAAGATTGCTTCCCAATTACTTGTTATGGGTAAAACAGACTCAGCTGTTGGGGATAATTAAGTTATTGCAGAACAAAGTGTTCTAGTAGTGGGAAATAGGAGACAAATATTAAAACCTTTCCTGTGCTCAGCTTCACTCCTGACTCCTCTAACCACCTTCCTGTGCATCACAGGGTGATAGGGAGTGCAGGGAGGTTGTGTATGTAGCAGCTTCTCTCTGCTAATCTTTTCCTCCAACACTTCTGCTTCCGCTTGGGCTTTCCACAGGCTGCAGTTACTTCCTTCCTACAAACTTTTCCTTTCCTCGTGTCTTTATGCTGCTTTAGGTACAACGTTTGTGGAACTCAAGAGCTCTAGGCTTCCTGGAGAAGTGCTTCCAGTCTATAGCAAATAGCAACAAAATCCATCTGTGATATTCTTGTTACCATGCAGTTCTAAAGAGGAACCAAGGCAAGCGTGATGGAGTAAAGCAATGAAAATAACCTCCCATCTTCCTAATACACCATAAGGTGCAAAGACACATTTTTATTTCTACAGTTAGTTTTCTAATGCAAACTGATTAACAATGAAATTTAAAAATGGACATTGATTTTAATCTGTTTAACCCAGTTATGGTTTTATTAATACATATATCTGGAAAGAGCCATATTTCAATTGAAAATCGTCATTTAGGTGTGAGATGCATTGAGAAATGGTTGAGCAGAGAGTTTTCTAAATGCTTGGGAAACACTTGTTTTAACGAAGTTATTTTTACACAGAAAAACAAAATGTTAGTGGCAGTGTTCAGAAAGTCCACATAATGAACTATGTATAACTAGAATTATTCTTAATACTAAACCCTTAATACTGCAACAATGGTTGCCCTGTCAGTTTAGTTGTTTATGTGCTTTGGCTGGAAATAATTGACTGCTATAAGCATGTAGGTGGAATATATCAATAGCGATGTAGGGCCTTAACAGTCTAAGTAATAGTTCTATTTGCAAAGGGAATAAAGAGATTATCAATGGGACGGTGGTCTATAGCTTTACTCTGAACTGTCTCTTCCTTTGGATTTCACTTTTCTCACTGTCACTTCCTATAATATTTTGTTATTTACTGTGATATTCAGTAAAACAAGTAGCAGGAATCACATGAAAAGTCATGTTACACTTTTGTTGTGTAACCATGTTTCTTACTTGTGACTTTCTTAGATCTGGTAAGTACCCACAACTTTGACTAAAGCTATAGACTAAAATGAAAAGACCACTTGTTTGCAAAAACCCTGTAGATTTGCTTTCACTGCAAATCAGGATGTTTGATGCCATTTCCACCAGTTATAATTCATAAGCCAAAGTCAAGGATGTAGTATGCAGTAATATAAATTATCTTTTTGAAAAGTGATATTTTCTTAGTAGCCAAAGATACTAGACATTCCTGAATAAGAATTAGAACTAGCCTCCTATGTGGAGCCCAATTTAGCTCTGGAGTAGCACCGGTAATAGAAAAATATGCAAGAGATGAAAAGATGCATACACCATAAAATAGTAAGGAGCAAAAAGGAGTCAGAAAGATGGTCAGGCCAGTTAGAACTAATCTGAAATAAAATATGCAATCAAGAAAAGTTCAGTGTCCTACTTTTGTGAAAGAAAACTTGAATGTGAAGTGTTGCTTTTGGTCTTGTTCAAGTACAGCCGGGCACCAGAGTACATAGGCACTTTGCTCAGAAGCCTACAGCTGTTGTGCTTTTCAGTTTGGTTCAGTTGAGTTCTTTTGTCATTCAGGTGCACTGCCTTATTGAACTAAATCCCCGTGTATTTGGAAGTCACTGAAAAGAGGCTACATTTGTAGGCAGTCTAACTGTGCTTGTTATTGTTTGTGACTTGAAGTGGATTTGTAAGATGGTGGAATAAAATATTAATGAAAATGCATTGGAAATGTGTTAAAGCAACCATTTCTGAAATACTAAAAAGAGAGCGCTTTTTTTGAGGCGAAAGGAAGCACTTTAGTTTTAGTTTTTAAATATATTTATATACATATAAATGCAAATATACACACAAACAAATGCACATCCTTCCAGTGATACTTTTTAATGCACCCATAGAAATCCAGCTGCAATCACAGAACTTTGTAATAACCTATCTCATTTTATTTATTCAACAGATTAATTTTCTGATCTACAAATGATTTAATGGTGATCATAATATGTGTGAATAAAGTACTATATCAAACACACTATTTTTGTAAATCCCTTTCATATTGGCAAGATCTAACAAAGACGAATGTTCCTATTACAGGATTTACACAATGCTAAATATTTTTAGATTGATTTCAGCAGAAGTACTCAGAGATGACTCTTTCAAGAGTCTCAAGAGGATCTAGTTTAGCATTAATTTTATACAAATGAAAATATACAACACATGTAATGTAATTTGAACATCTAATCTGTTTACTTTTTAACCTTTATGAAATGGTAGACCTTGCATTTTCAGTATAATAAATGATTTGCAAAAATTCTTGCCTGTTGTATATCTAAGATTTGTTTTCTTATAACAATTGCTTCTTCTTAAATAACTTTGGATCTCTCCCAGAGAAATACTGAAAAGAAGAGTAACATGAAGGAAATGGTCAAATGATTGCGCATAGACTATTGCTGCAACTATTTTTTTTGTTGCTTGCAAATACAAGTGTATTAAACTAGAATAATGCACATCAAATGACCTAGACCTCAGCTCCACCTTACCTTTTTATTTCAGCTCAGATCTAAACATTTGTCTCATGAAATAAAATACACAGTAAGACAAGGACATGCCAGCTCATGCAAAACCTAGCAGAAGCAGCTCTGTTTTGTTTTGTGAGGTTTTGGGATTTGAATTAAGTTAAATTAGCAGGTATTCAGTAAACGTAACATTTCTCCCATGCTGTCTTTTCTCATATCTGTATTTTCACAGTGTAATTTTCATGTACTCGAAAATAAAGCAGAAAGTTATTTTGCGGGGAGCAGGCAATGAAACCAAGTATTTCTATTTTGAGCTTGGATCAGAACTCGGATGAATTTCCTAGTTCGCCTCTTGTCCATGTTATTGAATGTCTCAACCAAGGATATACAATGCACATCTGGGCTCTCAGCACACTCACGGGCAGAGGAAAACCAAGGTAAAGCTGTGATTGTTAACTATATTCTTTCTCTAGCATAACTAGATCAACATGAAGTCATAGGCTCTGTATTTGTAAGAAATGGAACAAAGGATAAAGTTTTCAGTTCTCCTCTGGGACAGATTTGAGCTGTTTGGGACAGATGAATTAGCACTCAACAGCTGAGATAAAGTCTTTACTGAGAGCTCTTCCCTGGGCTGTGCCTTTTCTGGGGGCACATATGCTCAGTGCATAAGGGATAACTATGTACTTCACCTCCTTTGGTGATTTTGGTATCTGTACCTTAGATCTGGCTGAAGAGACTTTGATATATAACACTTCTAATAAGTTAACATGACATATTAGTTCATGATCTTATATTCTCTGTATAGAAGAGTGTGGTGATTAGGATTTCACTAGAGAATAAAGTTTGTAGAACTGTGCTTCTAATAGTTCAATTCTATCTGCTGATCCTGTGTAGGAAACCTGAATGCTGCCTGATTCCTATATAAGCTGAAAGCGGATCAGGTGTTCTTAGATCTTAAAACCATGCATGGTTTCCATCTAATCATTATACTGCTTATAACCATGATGGCACAGTATCTTACCAGTGTGTCCAGATCACTGTGCTCATAATTCTAGATCAGGTATTTCGTAGTTAAGAAAGTCAAGGTTTTTGACATTTTCCAGATAAGACATGGTAAGAGACAGAAAAATTGAGAAGATGGTTGTCTTCATATATGCTTTGAAGGCAATTTGATCTTCAAATTATGTTTGCAATAACACTGAACACATAAAGACACTGATGTATTTTAACACTGTTGCTAGAAATCATAAACAATTTTTGTTGTTCTAACTCTGTGATGGAAAAGAATCAGCCAACTTGTTTTGTTTGCCCTCAGGTCATGGTAAAGTGTTGTAAGGCTCACAAAATTAAAAATGACAATGAATAAGCAACGTCTGTGCTTCCAGAAATTCCAGAAATGTTTCTTTTCAGCAGTCTGATTTTCCCTGTGTATTTGTTCACTTAAATGCCTCTCTGACAGGTAGTGTTTCACAGTTTCATAGTTGTGGCTACATTTTTCTGAGAGGCTCAAGGAAACTGCAGCTGCAATTTTTATTGTAAACTGCAGCTGCAATTTTTATTGTAAACTGCAGCAAAGCATAAGGTTTGGGTTACTAATGAAACTGCACACAATTTACTAAGACAAAGAGGCAAGAAGCAAAGTTTCCTGGACTCAAAGACTCTGTTCCTGTTTAATTAAAAGAGTAATAAAGAAGCAAGAACATGTTTTAAAGAGAATGCAAAGGATAACCATAACAATTCAAAGGA